>NC_084641.1:28657147-29257147 GCF_019802595.1 Syngnathoides biaculeatus
GCCGGCTCGTTGTATTGCTGGATATCGCTCAAACACTCGGGAGGACGGATTCACTCTTCACATGTTTCCAAAAGACCTGGTTCGTCGTGAAAAATGGATTGCGCAGGTGCAAAGGATGAGAGGTTTTTGGGTTCCAAATGACAGGTAGGTGTGTGTACAACTCCAAAAAAATAATAATAGTTGGGAGGGAGGGACGTAAGTCTCTCAGAACGTAAGAAAAGATCTGCGTAGGTAAGTCAGGGGTGCTAAATATGTTGATGTGCGCGTCGGCGCTGCGTCCGCCGATCACAGATTTGGCGCGCCGCGTCCACCGATCACGGCTTCGGCTGGGGTGGCTCGTCGTGGCAGTGAGTCAGGCCACTTTACGGTCTTTTCGTCGCCTGCGGCTGAGTATGCTGCATACTGTCATACATGCTGTCTGTTGTTCGTTCGAAGTGATCCGCATATCATCTAAATCTGGCTCGAAACGAGAGGGTAATATTGCCCCCGGTCACTTCACCCGATTGTGAAATGTTCCCTTCTTCGAAAAGAGCTTCCGGGTCAGAAGGGGCGTCGGAAAAATCCGAAAATCTCTCTCCCGTAGCAGGTGCCGCTACGTGTTTTCTACGGCGAATGTCCCAGTGTCACGTCTGCTGATGACATCGCAGGCAATATGGCTGCCACTGGGATGTCGGGTGTGACTTCCGCAACCACCTGCACAGATGACACGCTGTATTTTTCATGACAATATCTATTTTCGAATGTTTATAGGGATGTCTGTGGCGCTTCAACAGGATGAAAGCGACGAAGACCACGACTGCTTCTGAGAGACCAGGATGGATCGTGCTCATTTACAGAAATCCGGGTTTGTTCAGTGAGGGACAAACAAGAAAGAAATCCCTCGTTGAGGTGAGCTCAGGTGTCAGGCGACGCGTGCCGACAACTTTCAAGCAGCCCCGCCTCTTCCTATTCTCCAACGTGGCTCCGGCTAACGAGGGCCGAAAGTCGCCGCGGGAAGAAAATCCATCCACGCAGCTGCGAGAGACTGCTCGTGACATCACGGGAGGTCAAGGACGAAGGGAGCACAGGTGTGCGTGACGCGTCTTTATTTAGACATCAGTTGTTCCCCTTAATGGGGGACGTGTCATCGGTGCGTTCGTCTCCATGGTAACCCGAAACAGATGCGGACTGTCAAATCCGCTTCGATGTTCGTCCCCCGCATCGAGTCGCCGACGCGCATAATGAGCATTTTCCGGAGCTGTACTTACGCTTTCGGTGACACTGCTGAGACTAATTGATGCTCAGCCGGTCGCATGCGTGGTTTGCGTGCGGCTGGTCCGGCGCCGCGCGACGGCAGGTTCTGACTCACTCGCAGAACCGCAGGCGCGTACGGCGCGTCACCGTTGCCCGCCGTGACCCTCGCCGCTTCAAGGCGTGCGCTGCGCGGAATTGGAACCGCACATGAAGATGCTAATGAGTGGTTAGCATCTGCATTAGCACGTTTTCCCCAAACAGCATTTGACTATTGTACTCGTCTTCATTCCCTCAATCCATCAGACTGGCATCTTTAATTTACGGAGGTCTACGGTCTTGTGACGGGTCCAACGCCTCCCTACCCAGAACTGAATTTGGGATTTACTCCGCCATCTGTGTTTTGGGCACTTTTGCATTGTTTTGAATGAATTTAGCTGAATTTAATGTTATGCGGGCGGCACGGTGGAGCATCTGGAAAGCGTGGGCCTCACAGTTCTGAGGACCCGGGTTGAATCCCAGCCCTTCCCGTGTGGAATTTGCACGTTCTCCCCGTAGGTTTTTCTCCAGTTTCCTCCCACGTCTCCAAAACACGCAACATTAATTGAACACTCTAAATTGCCCTTCGTGAGTGTGACTGTTGTTTGTCTATGTGCCCTGCGATTGGGTGGCAATCAGTTCAGGATGTACCTGGGATGTAGCTGGGATAGGCTCCGGCACTCCCGTGACCCTCGTGAGGATGAGCGGCAAAGAAAATGGATGGATGGATGGATGGATGGATGGATGGATAATTGGAGACGCTAAATTGCCCCAAGGTGTGATTGTGAGTGCGGCTGTTTGTCTCCATGTGCCCGCCAATTGGCTGGCGACCAGTTCAGGGTGTACCCCGCCTCCTGCCCGTTGACAGCTGGGATAGGCTCTGGCACTCCCGTGACCCTCGTGAGGATGAGCGGCAAAGAAAATGGATGGATAATTGGAGACGCTAAATTGCCCCTAGGTGTGATTGTGAGTGCGGCTGTATGTCTCCACGTGCCCGCCGATTGGCTGGCGACCAGTTCAGGGTGTACCCCGCCTCCTGTCCGATGACAGCTGGGATAGGCACTGGCACTCCCGTGACCCTCGTGAGGATAAGCAGCAAAGAAAATGGATGAATGGATCATTGGAGACTCTAAATTGTCCCTAGGTCTTCATGAGTGTGACTGTTGTTTGTCTATGTGCCCTGCAATTGGGTGGCAATCAGTTCAGGATGTACCTGGGATGTAGCTGGGATAGGGTCCGGCACTCCCGTGACCCTCGTGAGGATGAGCGGCAAAGAAAATGGATGGATGGATAATTGGAGACTCTAAATTGCCCCTAGGTGCGATTGTGAGCACAGCTGTTTGTCTCGATGTGCCCTACGATTGGCTGGCAACCAGTTCAGGGTGTACCCCGCCTCCTGCCCAATGACAGCTGGGATCGGCTCCAGCACTCCCGTAACCCAATTGAGGATAAGCGGCCAAGAAAGTGGATGGATGGATAATTGGACACTCTAAATTGCCCCTAGGTCTTTGTGAGTGTGACTGTTGTTTGTCTATGTGCCCCGCGATTGACTGGCAACCAGTTCAGGGTGTACCCCACCCCCCTCGCTGCCCGGTGCCAGCCGGGATAGGCTCCAGCACTCCATCCCGCAACCCTCGTGAGGATAAGCGGCTAAGAAAATGGATGGACGCATGATTCGAGACTGATCGGCTACACGCAGATGAGTAAAATGAACCCTTTTGAAGCCTTTCAGCAACGGGAGTGACACAGATTGAAAGTTGGTTTTGCGAGCCTCCACTTTACTGTCGCTATCAACATTTTATCATTTAATAACCTTAATAAAAATGACTTTGCACATTGCATAGATTTATGATGGAGCCCAAACTTGGCCCGAGTCCCAGAATAAACCGAAGCGATTTCTCCGTTAGTCATCCGACGAATGTGTCCGCGCGAAAGTTTTTTTTTTGTTTTTTTTTTTTTAATATCTGTTGTTAACTTTCATATTTACACCAACTGGAAAACAACAATTGTAAAGTCATTTTTTTCCCCGTTTCAACCCGGCTTATTTCCTCACGTGCGCAACTGTCGATCGCGTACGGCGTCGGGATGTTTTTGGTGCTCTGCTGCAAATCGCCGACCTGACCTACAAACACGCTGACCTCTCCGGGCTCCCGTAGAAGTTTCCACCGAAAAACAAGTCCGTCCCACCACACACACAAAATGAAAACCCAAACAAGCAAACGAGGCTTTTGGCGCAAATGATGACAAAGAGGTCTGATCCGTAAACAACAAAACATTTGCTCCCGGCGGACCGACAGGAAATTGGCTGACCTCCGACACACACGACAGGCGACAAACTTTAAAGGGCCACTGTCATGAAATCCATGATTTTTAGTATATTATTCATGGAAAAAAAATGGCAGCAAATATGGGTTCATGCGTTTTTTTTTCACCACAAAACATGATTTTGACGTATACAAGCCTTTTGTAACTCCCGCCATGAAAATCCTCTCGACAAAAAGCAGGAAGTGACGTACGTGGCAGGATCGCCCCCAAGTGGACTCGTTTGTTTCCATTAGTTTTAGCTCCGGGAAGGCAGCTCGTGGTTCCTTTGTGTTAGCCAAAACGCCGGCTCGTTACATTGCTCCAACAATCGTGAGGATGGATTTACGCTTCATAAGTTTGCAAGAGACCCAGTTCGTCGTGAAAAATGGATTGCACGGGCGCAAAGGACGAGAGCTTTGTGGATTCGAAATGACAGGTAAGGTGTGCGTATACAGCTACTAAAAAAAAAAATAATACTCGACTAGACTTTCGTGAAAATACAAATGTGAGCACTCGGGGGATCCAGGGGAATGCATTCTGGCGATATCTGTGAACAAAATTCAGACAAAAATTGAAAGCAAAATTTCTTAGTTGTTCAAAGGTACACAGAATATTGAAAAAAAAAAAAACGTGATGATGATCTGAAAAATAAAGGGCGGGAGAAAGCGACGGCACGTTAGCTCAGCTGGTAAAGCGTCGGCCTCACGGTTCTGAGGACCCGGGTTCGATCCCCGCCCTGTGCAGAGTTTGCATGTTCTCCTCCAAGCAACCCGGTTACCTCCCACATCCCCAAAACACGCAACATTAATTGGACACACTGCTGGTTGAGGTTGGCAACCAATTCCCGTTGACAGCTGGGATACGCTCAAGCACTACCTCGACCTTTGCTAGGCTAAGAAGATGGATGGATGGATGGATGGATGGATGGATGGTAGCCTGGAAAGATGGAAGGATAGGGGGGAAAAAAAGGCTAGTGTTAAATGAAAGTACAACAAATGTAGGATGGAAGAAAGTTGGGGGGGGAGTACAAATAAGGGAGGAAGGTAGAAAAGGGCTCCATGGGTGGGAGAACAAAGTGTGAAATGAAAGGAGGCTGGAGGAATGGAGATGGAAGGAATAAAATCAGGATGGAAGAGAAGATAAGTGTGAAATTAAGAAAAGAGAGGGTGAATGCAAGGAATGACAAAAGGGTGCAAGGCAGGAAGAAAGGATGAATGGTGCTGAAAAGGAAGGATGACCTAAAGGAAAGGAGTTTTTCAGAAAGGGAAGGATGAACTAAAGGAAAATTGGGTGGAAGGAAAGATGGAAGAGAAGATAAGGCATGAAAAAGAAGGAAAGGACGATGGGGAAAAAAAGTGTGAAATTAAGAAAAGAGAGAGTAGAAAAGGGAAAGGGAAGAAGGATGAAAGGGTGGAAGTCTGAACTCAAAGAAAAGGATGGAAAGAATGAAGTGTGAAATGAATGGGGAAAAAAAAGGAGGATGACGAAACGGAAGGAAAGGGGTGCGAGCATGGTAGGTAGGAAGGAATAAAAACAGAAGAGAAGATAAGGCATGAAAAAGAAGGAAAGGATGATGGGAAAAAAAAGTCTGAAATTAAGAAAAGAGAGGGCGAACACGGATGAAGGACAGAAGAGAAGATAAGGCATGAAAAAGAAGGAAAGGACGATGGGAAGAAAGTGTGAAAATTCAGAAAAGAGAGGGCGAATACAGCAATGGAAGAAAAGACAAAAGGGTGGAAGGCAGGAAGAAAGGATGAATGGTGCTGAAAAGGAAGGATGACCTAAAGGAAAGGAGTTTTTCAGAAAGGGAAGGATGAACTAAAGGAAAATTGGGTGGAAGGAAAGATGGAAGAGAAGATAAGGCATGAAAAGAAGGAAAGGACGATGGGGAAAAAAAGTGTGAAATTAAGAAAAGAGAGAGTAGAAAAGGGAAAGGGAAGAAGGATGAAAGGGTGGAAGTCTGAACTCAAAGAAAAGGATGGAAAGAATGAAGTGTGAAATGAATGGGGAAAAAAAAGGAGGATGACGAAATGGAAGGAAAGGGGTGCGAGCATGGTAGGTAGGAAGGATGGAGATGGAAGGAATAAAAACAGGATGGAAGAGAAGATAAGGCATGAAAAAGAAAGAAAGAAAGAAAGGATGATGGGGAAAAGTGTGAAATTAAGAAAAGAGAGGACGAACACAGATGAAGGACGGAAGAGAAGATAAGGCATGAAAAGGGAGAGAAGATGGGGAGGAAAGAAGGACGAAAGATATAGAAGATATCAGATCAGAAGATATTAAATATAATGTCCAGCCCTCCATTGTCAGAGCCGCTTATCCTCACACTTTTGTTTCAGATTATCAAAAAAAAAAAAAAAATCATGGAAATTGATTTACGTGATTTGCCTACGCCGGCCGCGTAAAATCATGCGGCGGGCTGAATCTGGCCCCCTGGGCCCTTGCGTTTCACACCCGTGCTTGTGAGGATAAGCGGTGAAGAAAATGGACAGATGGATCCTAAAACACAGGTGTCAAACTCAAGGCCCGGGGGACAGATGCGGCCCGCCGCATAATTTTATGTTCCCGCAAAGGCAAATCGCGTGTGTCAACTTCTATGATTTTTGTTCAAATCTGTAGTCAAATTCAGATTTTGAATTCTAATGATCATGTCATAAATGATGATGATACATTTTTGAGTAGTAGTTGAAAAACCAGTCACCCTTGATTTCTGATTCCAAAAGTAGTTGATATATGGAAGCTGTAAATATGATGGGTCAATTAAAGATTTTTATGGTTTTACATAACAATAATAATAATAACCGCTGTACTAGATGATCAAATTTACGTAACAGTTGACATTTGCATTATGTATTTACCACCGACTCATTTCCCAGGACATAAAAAATGGTCGCTAACAAGCTACTACAACACCCAACAACACCAATCCCCAATAATCTCCTTTAGAAGCGTCCCGTTAATTTGATCGGTGCCAACGAGGTCTCAATGTTTATTCTCAGGATAAATATTTCACACATCTGAAAAAAAAGACTCTCGGGGATAGCGAGCAGAGAGGAGAGGATGCAGTCGGGAGGGGAGACGAACGCGGACGAGATGGAACAGCAGATAGATGCTAACAACATTAGCCAGTCGGCGGAATCTGTTTCAGCTGCCGCTAAAGCGATAACGCGGAGTGCGACACGAATAGGTCGGACTCTTTCTGCAGGAGGCCAGGAACGTCTCGTGATCCGGTGCAGACCACATCTATATATATATATATAGTATCTACGTGATGTAACAAGATGATATATCGCGAGGTGGGAGCAGGTTCTCTTCCCAAAGAGAACAAAAACAACGCAACACCCAAAAAGACAGTTTTCAAGCACCTTTGTTGGGTTATTGTGCTCCATTTTTTTGTCACAGCGGCTCAATGTTGTCGCACTAGAGTGGCTCCAACTACCGGAGACAAGTTCTTGGTGGTTTGCCCAATAAAGCCCGTCTGTTTCTAAAATAATAAGTAATAATTGCCAGAATTTTACGATAGACCCGATATATCGTGGTATGGGAGGAAATGAAGTAAAGGAAGAAAGTCAGACCAGTGGAATATATGTGCAGAGGAAGTGACTTTTACCGATACTTTTTTTTACCGGCCCTGTTAATGCTGTGGTAGCGTTAGTCCTGTGCTAGCATAAGTGGTGTGCTAGCATATTGCTGATGTGTTACTGCTGCGTCACAGTGATTTTTACCTGTATGTTTTTTTTTTGTTTTTTTACCGGCCCTGTTAGTGCTGTGCTAGCGTTAGCACTGTGCTAGCGTAATACATGTCTCAGAGATTGCTTTTAATAATGTTTTTTTTTTTTAACCGGCCCTGTTAGCGGCGCGCTAGCGTTATCGCTATGCTACCGCGTTGCTGCTGTGCTACTGCCACGTCTCATTTGTTTTTACGTTTTGTTTTTTTTTTACCGCCCTGTTAGCGCTGTGCTAGCGTTAGTGCTGTGCTAGCGTGTTGCTGCTGTGTTACTGCCATGTCCCAGTGATTTTTACCGGTATGTTTTTTTTTAACCGGCCCTCTTAGCGGTGTGCTAGCGTTATCGCTATGCTACTGTGTTGCTGCTGTGCTACTGCCACGTCTCATTTGTTTTTACGTTTTTTTTTTTTTTACCGGCCCTGTTAGTGCTGTGCTAGCGTTAGCACTGTGCTAGCGTAATACATGTCTCAGAGATTGTTTTTAATAATGTTTTTTTTTTTAACCGGCCCTGTTAGCGGTGCGCTAGCGTTATAGCTATGCTACCGCGTTGCTGCTGTGCTACTGCCACGTCTCATTTGTTTTTAAGTTTTTTTTTTTTTTTTACCGCCCCTGTTAGCGCTGTGCTAGCGTTAGTGCTGTGCTAGCGTGTTGCTGCTGTGTTACTGCCATGTCCCAGTGATTTTTACCGGTATGTTTTTTTTTTTAACCGGCCCTGTTAGCGGTGCCCTAGCGTTATCGCTATGCTACCGTGTTGCTGCTGTGCTACTGCCACGTCTCATTTGTTTTTACGTTTTTTTTTTTTTTGTTTTGTTTTTTTACCGGCCCTGTTAGCGCTGTGCTAGCGTTAGTGCTGTCCTAGCGTGTTGCTGCTGTGTTACTGCCATGTCCCAGTGATTTTTACCGGTACGTTGTTTTTTTTTTTAACCGGCCCTGTTAGTGGTGCGCTAGCGTTATCGCTATGCTACCGTGTTGCTGCTGTGCTAATGCCACGTCTCATTTGTTTTTACGTTTTTTTTTTTTTTACCGCCCCTGTTAGCGCTGTGCTAGCGTTAGTGCTGTGCTAGCGTGTTGCTGCTGTGTTACTGCCATGTCCCAGTGATTTTTACCGGTATGTTTTGTTTTTTTTTTCAACCGGGCCTGTTAGCACTGTGCTAGCGTTATCGCTATGCTAGGGTTCAATATGAGCTAAGAATTTATATCAATAAATTTCAGAAATTCTAGCTATTCACCTCTACTGGAAGAATGGACAGAAACGCCGCATTCTAATAAAAGCCCGATTCCGTTTCGCCCACTTCCTGCGCGGTGCGTTAACGACGCCAAGGACATGACACGCACGCCATCTGGATGACGCGTGCCTGACACGTGGAAAGCACTTTGCAAGACGGCACTTAAGGCCCGGCGAGGACGTATCCATTATTTAGCCGCTTGAACTCGCCGTCTCTTAATATGATTAACGGGGAAATTAAGTCGGTGTAACAGCATGGGCGGCGGGGGTGTTTTCATATCATTTTTTTTTGTCACCTTAAAATGTCAGCGCTTCCATTGTTTCATCCGTCACCTGAAATTCTGGCCCTGTTCCAGAGAAGGAAGCAAACGAGTGTAAATTTAATTTCCGTGATCTCCCAGTCAGGCTTTTAGTTTTACGACCTTCCGCGGCGACAAGGCAAACACCGCGCAGCTTTTCTGCTATGGCTCTCCGAAAATTTAACATCGCCGCATGCCGGGTGAAGTTGCGAAAATGCGCGTCTTACCCGCTCTTTTGAACTCGCTCACATTTTAGGTCTGTCGACACGGATCTGCTAGCTTAATGCTAAAATACGATGCGAAACGCTGTGGACGTGCTAACAGAAATTAGCGCCGATGTTTTGGTTCCTCAGAACTGTGAGGCCAACGCTTTCCAGATGTGCCACCGACCCACGTAAATTTGAAATCATCCATCCATTTTCTTGGCCGCTTATCCTCACAAGGGTGGCGGGAGCGCTGGTACCTGTCCCAGCTGTCAACGGGACAGGAGGCGGGGTACACCGTGAACCGGTTGCCGGCCAATCGCAGGGCACATAGAGACAAACAGACTTGGTCACAAACACACCTTGGGGCAATTTAGAGTGTCCAATTAATTTTGCATGTTTTTTGGGATGTGGGAGGAAACCCGAGAAAACCCACACAGGCACAAGGAGAACACGCAAACTCCACACAGCTGGGTCCGGGATTGAACCCAGGACCTCAGAACTGTGAGGCCAATGCTTTCCAGCTGATACACCGTAGCGCCGAAATTTGAAATCATTTTAAAAAAAATATATTTCAACCTTAACCCTGATGTTCTCTGTCAATTGACTTTCTGCTGCCGTACTCAGCATGAACGTAATACTAAGCCGCCTCCGACTACCAGAGACAAATTCCTTGCGTGTCGTTTATATATGTGACCGGTGGAGAACAGGATTGAACCCAGGACCTCAGAACTGTGAGGCCAACGCTTTTTACCAGCTGCTCCAGCGTGCCAATCTTAATAATCAATGATTTGAAATATCACTTGACATGAATTAATAAAGGTGAATAAATATATTTTAGCCCAATAATACGTCCCCAGGGCGGCTGGTAAAGCGTTGGCCTCACAGTTCTGAGGTCCCGGGTTCGTTGCTGGACTTGCCTGTGTGGAATTTGCATGTTCTCCCCATCTCTGGGAGGGTTTTCTCCGGGCACTCCGGTTTCCTCCCACGTTCCAAAAACATGCGACATTAATTGGACACTCCAAATTGCCCGTAGGTGTGAATGTGAGTGCGACCGTTTGTCTCGATGTGCCCTGCGATTGGCTGGCGACCAGTTCAGGGCGTGCCCCGCCTCCTTCCCGTTGACAGCAGGGATAGGTTCCAGCCCTCCCGTGAGCCTTGTGAGGATAAGCGGAAGAGAAAACGGATGGATGGAATATGTCCCCAAGAACTAGCACATACACTTAAAATACGTAAAATTACCACAAAATATTCATGTTGTTGCCACAGTCTAATGAGGAAATGTAAAAAAAAAATAATAATAAAATTACACATTACACAAATCAGATTGTATGAAAATTGTGTTTTTCTGCGCTTCTGTCAATTAAAAAAAAACAGATACGAGTCTTGGTGAATGCGATTGAAACATACACTGCTCGTGTTTATATAAAGTCTGTATATTTTACCCAACGAATATTGGAACTGTAATAATTTAGTGCCCAGCTGAAGCTGACTGTAGCCAAATTAAATCTACTTTTTTAATGACATTTTTTATACATTGTCCATATTTTTATTTTTATTTTATAGCGATTTAAAGCGTTGAACGTAAGTTCACTTTTGTTGCGTCGTTTTGTTCTTCCGGGACGGATCCCGATTGGTCGGTTCGTCCCCCCCCCCCCCCCCCCGGTCGTTAACCAGGGGCGTGGCCGTGGGCGACAGCCAAGCGAGCCGAACGTGGGGCGACACCGGCGGGGCAGCATCTCTCAGCGGTGCCGCCCGTAGAACGAGAGGGTGGACGACTTTAAAGCAGGGGAACAGTTGTCGCCCATTTTTTTTTTTTTTTTGGAAAGGTTGGAGAAGGAGGGATGCGTCGTGGTCGTCGACAACACGCAAGCAATATGAGCGTTCTCGCGTCTTCTCCTCCGCGGTGCGTGACACTCCAGTCCGCCGTGCGACCGGGACGCGCTTGACGCGCCCCACGCCGTGTGGACTCCCCGGCCGCCGGAACACCGAGGATGATGACACGCAGTTGAATATGGCCGTCAAAAGTCCACATTTGGTCGCGGATGAGCGGCCACTTCACCTTTAGCGAGCTTCAGTGATGGTGATGGTGATGGTGATGGTGGGGGTGGTGACGGCGCACGCCCGCGTTTAGCATCCGCTAAAAGCAGGTCGTGGGAGTGCCGTGGAAGGTAAGTCGTGCCCCCCCCCCCCGTCGTCCAATTCTCAAACGTGGCGTCGTTTTGTTTGGAAAAGTACTCATTAGCTAATTGCTAATTGCTAATTCCTACTCCACCCTTCCAATAATAACACTGGACTGGCTTCACCTGCTAGCAAAAATAGCAAGTAAGGTATTGTTAATTCCCCACCTGCGATAAAGCAAGGGACACATTTTCCATCAAGAATATATATATATTTACGAAAATGTCGCAAAAAAAAAGTGACTAAACAGGACAATTGTGTAAATATTGACATTGTCGCTGCGATAAATAGGGGATCAAAGATATACAGGATTATTTATCCTGAAAAATGTGATGAACAATGATGTGAAACGGAATTATTTCCCATGGCACATCAGTCTGGTGTTCCCCAATTTAAGGAACGTCTCACTTAATGCCGCCGAACAAAAATGTCACAAAAGGTACAGAAATGTTGAAAATGTACTTCATCCGTGTGAAAATTGTTCCTCTCTTTTCTTGGAACGCCAACTTGTTCTACTTATCGGCAGCCATCACTTATTGCGTCGTATAAATGACAGCACGGGCTAATTGAATTATAGATATTATATGAGTCCCAAAGTCCCGCTTGCGGTACATTTGCTGCCTTTGGTTGCATGCGATTGAATTTCTGCCTCACAACAGTTCAGTTGTATTTAACTTTTTAGTGCCACACATTTCCTTGTAACCTTTTTTTTTTTTTTTTTTTTTACATTTTTGATTTTAGTATTTTTATTTGTGTGCAATACATTTTAATTGGATCATTGTTGAAGTATGGTTCTTTATTAGGTGTTAAGGCTCAAGATTTGCACGATCTTACACTGACTTACAGTAATAATTATGGGTTAATTTTATATAAACATCCATCCATTTTCTTAGCCGCTCATCCTCACAAGGGTGGCTGGAGCGCAGGGGCCTATGCCAGCACTCAACGGGGAGGAGGCGGGCCAAACTGGTCGCCAACCACTCGCAGGCCATATAGAGACAAACACAATCACACCTAGGGGCAATTTATAGTCTCCAATTAATGTTTCATGTTTTTGGGATGTGGGAGGAAACCAGAGTGCCCGGAAAAAACCCACACAGGGCACGGGGAGAACATGCAAACTCCACGCAGGTGGGTCCGGGATCGAACCCCGGACCTCAGAACTATGAGGTCAACGCTTTACAGCTGCTATTTTATATATGCACTGTATATTATATCCATCCATCCATTTTCTTTGCCGCTTATCCTCACAAGGGTGACTGGAGCGCTGGATACTAGCCCAGCTGTCAACGGGCAGGTGGCGGGGTACACCCTGAACTGGTCGCCAGCCAATCGCAGGGCACATGGAGATAGAATACGGTCCCACTCACAATCACACCTATGGGCAATTTAGAGTATCCAATTAATGTTGCATGTTTTTGGGATTTGGGAGGAAACCGGAGTGCCCGGAGAAAAGCCACGCAGGCACGTGGAGAACATGCAAATTCCACACAGGCGGGGCTGGAATCGAACTCTGGTCCTCAGAACTGTGAGGCCAATGCTTTGCACCTGATGCAAGATGCTGCTATTTTATACGTGTATACAATATCTATCCGTTTTCTTTGCCGCTTATCCTCACGAGAGTTGCGGGGAGGGCTGGAGCCTATCCCAGCTGTCGACGGGCAGGAGGCGGGTTACACCCTGAATTGGTCGCCAGCCAATCGCAGGGCGCATAGAGACAAACAGCCGCACTCACAATCTCACCTCGGGGCAATTCAGAGTGTCCAGTTAATGTTGCATGTTTTTGGGATGTGGAAGGAAACCGGAGTGCCCACCCAAAGAATACCCACGCAGGGACTGGGCGAACATGCAAACTCCACACAGGCAGGACTGGGATCCAACCCGGGTCCTCAGAACTGCGAGGCCAACGCTTTACAGCATCTAGTTGGTTTTTGAGGAACACTCGGGCCTATTACGTTATTTTAAATTTGGTGGTACTTTGGGTGTTTTTTGAGGTGTAAAATGTTTTGGCAACACCTGACCTCCGTGGTGGATGGTTTAGTTGTTTGTTCATCGGTCATTTTCAGATAAATTAAGTGGTCTTGGATCGTTTCCCACAGCATACTTGATAATCTCACGTTGCACATGAGTCGGGAATCAATGTCATTTCATTCATCTGCTTTATAGTCGGAAGTTATGTATAACGTCCTGACTAAAACGCTTGTTTGACAATGTTTCTTGTGCAGATCTGGGTATTGGATCCCATCCATGCCAGCGTTGTGGAAGTTATTGACTCATAAACCGCATATTGGGAAGGGTGCCGATGGCGCCTGTGACCTGCGAGCCAAAGTGACCAAAGTCTCCAATCAGCATGGAGAAGGGAGCTTTTCCAAAAACCGAGGAGCACCCGCGAGCCGACCGTCCGCCCGGCTCGTGGCGTGAACTGCACATCGGCACGTCCGAAGCCACGGGCGACGGATGCCCCGCTGGCTCAGCCGTGAGAGGCGGGAGCGACCCTTCGTCCGCTTACCAGAAGATCGTGCGACAGCGATTTATCAGGAGGAGCCTGTGGTTCTCGGACACGGACGAGCAGGCCTCGGAGGCGTCTGAATGCGATCCGCAGCTGCCGGACGTGAATCCGCCAAAGTCCGCGGGCGGGACGCCAGGTGCGGGCAGCGGCAGACGGGAGGGTTCCGGTGCCGAGGGTCGAGAAGGGCTAAAAGACGCTGCCAAAGGAAGTGACAGAACTAAGGAGGAAAAGGGTAAAAGCGGAGGGGACGTACCGAATGCGGCCAAAAGCGCTGTCAAGGCAGCCAGCGAGGAGACGGAGGAAGAGGCGGAGATGAAGGCCGTGTCCACTTCTCCGGGAGGACGCTTTCTCAAGTTCGACATTGAGCTCGGGAGAGGCTCCTTCAAGACTGTCTACAAGGGTCTGGACACCGACACCTGGGTGGAGGTCGCCTGGTGCGAGCTGCAGGTAAACGACGCAAAGGTTGCTAGCGTGGCAAATCGAGCAGAACAGTTTTACACTCGAGCCCGCATTTAGCAAAAAAACAAAACAAGGAAAAGATGCCCTTACAATGATATTCATTCTTTAAACTATGATCCCAAAACACTTTCATATCGTGTAAAACTCAGCCTAGAACTTTCCCTTAAAAATGCAGATATTTAATTTTGAAAAAAAAAATCCTCTCTCCTCTCCTTCAATTGACCTTTCCGACTGGTGATTTTAAGCTCCGCCCCCTTAGCTACAGTTGCCATGTCCAAAAAGCTTCCAAAATGGCGACTGAACAGAACAGGTTTGAAGTGGATTCTCGATCGTGAGTTCCAGATAATATAGCGGTATGTTTTTTTTTGCTAAATGCGTCAGTCATATATTACCCGAGAGAGTTCTACAGAGAGGTCTCAACTATTTCACGCAAGGATTTATACACAGAATTAAGTTTTTGGACGGAACAGGACGCAATGGTGGAGTGACAGCGAAATGTTGAAAGAGTTTGACGCCTAACAAACTTCATATTGAAATCCAACAGGAAAAAATAGTGGAATCGTACTGCGCGTGTAAAGCAGGGTGAGTACTTTTTACTTGGAAAGATCACGAGTAATATCATTGTAGTCTTTAGAAGTGAGTGGGTGTATTCATTTGACCCGACTCGTAATGGAACCCAGCGCTCTGTCTTAAAAGTCTGATGTGATGAAAATAAGGCAAATAGACATTTCTCTTGCATGACATGGCGCATTTACGCATCACTAACCCGACTCTTCGGCATAAAACATGACACACTTCGTTCGGCAGGTCGGTGATACGCTAACAGTGAAAGTTATTCTCCTGTAATGTATAAAGCACTGATAATAATTCAATCAAACACAGAGAAGATACTTCTCCCTCACTTACATTCAAATATACAGCTTTGTGTTTGTTGATACCGTTCACATATAGTTGTACGTGCGGTCTTCCGCAAGCCTTAATCCATCGTAGACACTTTGTCAACTGTGTTTTAGGCTTTGGGAAATGAATCAAGCAGGCCCCTTTTAGCCTAGCAAGGATATCTTTCATCAGAATTGCATGTTCCCCAAGCGCATCTGAGGACCATTTCCTTCATAGCATGAACTTTTCCAAGCGCACGCTACTGGCAACCAGTATTGCTTGTGTAAGCTAAACTTGGCTCCTCCCTGACATACAAAGACAAAATCTGTCAGTTGAGATGGAACACTTCAACAATGATTCTTTGGCACAAATGACTACTTTCTTGCTTTGGCGCAATGTTGTATGTGGTTGCAAAAAAAAAAAAAAAAAAAATACTCTGAACTGTTAACGGAATCGGTTTGGTTTCAATGTAGTCTTTTATCAGAGTTGTATCAATACCACTAGAGCAAGGGGTCACCAACATGATGTCCCAGGGCACCAGGTAGTCCCCAAAGACTGAGAGTAGTCTGCAGGCCAGTTGTAAAAATACTTCACCAGTGAGATGCGTCTCGTTTGTTTTTTTTGTTATTTTTTTTCCCAATCACACATTGTTATACAAATGATAATTTAAAAATAAGATGGTCTCGTTCAAAAGTCAGTATTGTCGTACATGATCAAACCACAGCATTCGAGGGACTACGGTGATGGGATTATTTTTTTTTCCCTCCTCCAAATAATTTAGAGGCAAATTTATTATTTTTTTCTTTCATCAAAATTGTGTATCTACGCGGTATTAATCAGTAACTTAACGTGGCTTTCAATTTCAAAAAGGTCGCTTGATGGTTGGCTGTACTGCAGTTATTCTCAACCATTGAGCGTTCTTGAGGTGTGGTTTGGAAAATTGTGGAATTTGACTTAATTCCTCAAAAAAAAAAATATATATATATATTGCCAAGAAATAATGTATTTTCATTCATCTTTCTATGCCACTGAGGCATAGTGACAGATAACGAATGATCTTCTATTAGACGGCCAGAATTACATGCAGTAATTGTTTATTGTATTAGGTTGGAAATCACTGTTCTAGTTGTACGAGATAGAATCATTGGTTCATTCATTTTCCATACCGCTTATCCTCGCTAGTGTGCTGGTTTTGATCGCACTTTTAAGGACAACAGATTTTGACCAAATTTTATGAAAGTACATTTTTTAATTCCCATATTTTTAAGCACAATGTTGATGTTCAAGGTGTACATAGTTTCACAAGTCAATAATGCCAATAAATGTAATTTTTAGGAGTACAAACTTACACATAGATGTATTTTAATGTCGGTTATTTGGGGAGCAAGTATTTTTTCAAGATGGTACTTGGTGTAAAAAGTTGGAAGACCGGTGTTGAGTATTTTTTTGAAAGATGAAACGTTATCTTGGAAGGCTCGGTCATCCGGGAGGGGCTCAGTGTCGAGCCGCTACTTCTCCGCATTGAGAGGAGCCAGATGAGGTGGCTCGGGCATCTGATTCGGACGCCTCCCTGGTGAGGTCCCACTGGGAAGAGACCCCTGAGACGACCCAGGACACGCTAAAGAGACTCGGGAACGCCTCAGGATCCCTCTGGAAGAAGTGGCTGGGGAAAGGGAAGTCTGGGTATCCCTTGCTGAAGCTAATTCCCCGGAAAAGCGGTAGATAATGGATGGGTGGATGGGTTCGGTCTCGTCATTCACGTAGTCGCAAGTGTTTGCCGTCAAATTTACCCTTACCCACTCCTGTTTGAATTATTACAAATTCTCAACTTTCAAATTGTATTTGGAGGGAAAACAAATCTCCGACTGTCATTAGACTTAGCAACGCGAAATGCAAGGAAAATATTGCGATTTGCTTCGCTCGGACAGGCAAATCAGACGCTTGGCCCTTGCACAGGTATTAACTAACAATCATTCCAATCCTTTTGGGGGCCATAGTCGGATTATCTTTCGGCTTCTCTCTCCCAGGAGGCTTTACAAGAGGCCACGCACTCAGAAGTGCTGCTCTTTCAACGTTCTGGGTCAACTTCTCAGGACTGGCGATACCGCCTTTCAAAGGTCTTACATAGCTGCAGTCGTTTACAGGACATCGGCACAGTGGATGACTTCACCCGGGCGGTGATGTCATGCAGAGGAGGGGGTCATTTTGCGTAGTGTGCCATCCTAACAAGCGGTCTGCTATGGAACAGGAAGCAATTGACCACATTTATTATTCCTTCCTAGCGACAGATATTAAAAGTCCCTCTCGTGGACGTTGAATAATGAGGTTAATCACGGCACAGCTGCTCTTAACGTTTATGTTCCTGCTACCGAAAGGCATCTGAGTGCCATTTTATGCCAACGTGTCGTAGATGTCCCAAGATACCAGATCTTTCCAGTTCCATTTTAAAACAGGCTCCCCGTTCAAGGTGACCGTTTTGCATCGAGCCCAAACGTTCAATATTTGTACCCTCGTTCCAGCCTAGCCTAAAATGCTAATCACGCAAATCAACCTTTCTTTTTTTTTTTAACATCTCTCCTCGACCCTTTACTTTCATTTTCTACTCGGGCAAACCGGTTTCTGGTTGGCTGACGAGTTTAAAAATTACGAATAAGCTCATACCGGCTGAAATTCCACAAGGTTTTCCTAGTTAAAGCATAAAATGCCATGTTTACCCTGAAAACCTACACTTGTATAGTGCAGATGCAACATTTTTGGTCAGAATACTAGTCTAGGCAGCTGTGGGCATTAGTTATCAATTGTTTTATTTATTTATTTTTTAATGTATTATTTTTAGTTTAGCATTAACGGTCCTCTTAAGAGTCCACGTAACGTAATTTCTCAAATAATGCGCAAATTTTTCCAAAAATATTTTCAAAAAGCTTAATAGAGCGCCTTATATTTAGGTATGGGTGAAAGATTAAAAAAAATACAATCACATTGTGTAGTTGTATCGAGGTACATAGAGTGGTTAAAAAAAGGGTATACTTATACTGTACATTTCGATATGATATTTGATGTATTATGTTACACATTTATATTTATTACGGTAATGTGCGCCCCCAACCTGAACTCTATGACCTCCGCGGGGAGCTCGCATTTTACGATCGTTAGCGTAGCATGTTTGTAGCGAGCGCACCAAAGATCAGAAACGACTGCCCGTGAGTTTTTTTAACTTAAACCAAGACTACAACGGCTAGTTGTGGAGCTGCTTTTAAAAGAAATGTCTTTACTCGTGCCGATGACGCTGCCAACACGGAAGTAGCGCCGCAGTCCGAAACAACGATAGTTCGCCTGAATGGCTTCAGGTGGGTATAAAAACAACGTGAGCTCAAACTACGTAATACGAGCGTCATCGGCACATGAAAAAAAACAAACAAACAAAAAAAAAAACGGGAGAGTACACACAATAGAAATGGTTGCGTTTTTTTTACCCTCGTTTCTACGTAGTTTGAGCTCACGTTGTTTTGATAGCAACCCGACGCCATAGGAAAGCGAGAGGCTGCGCTGCAGTACCAAAACTCTTGGGATTTAAAAAAAAAACTGCTTCCCCACAAACGCCATGGATGGCACAGAGGATGACATGCTGTGGGAGCAAAATAGGACCACCGCTCATGAATTCAGGAGGCCCCAGAACTGGACCAAGTCACCAAAGGTAGCTACGATGGATTGTTTTCAGATTGGAGGTGCGCATTGTACATTGGTAGAAGGGTCAACTTTGGGGGTGCGCGTTATACTCGAGAAATTACGGTAAATGGCGGCCACTTGTGACGTTGCTGATACAAGGTGTGTCCGAAAGACTTATTTTGAAGATGTGGTCAACGTCAAGATGGCCGTGCCGACGGAGCTGCGGAGGATCACAGAAGATTCCTGCCAGCGGAGTGTGAGAGTCTAGCGGAGAAGGCTGAGAAACCGCCTTACATTCCAAGGGCGTTATTTCCGAGGGGAGAACATGTAGTTTGCATTTGAAAGATATCTTTTGGGATAAGGAACCTGAAACATTTCAGACACACCTCACATGCAACCTCTTGGTCTTGTTTTGTTGTGCGCATACTCCCCAGATCTGAGTTCTGAGTTTGGTATCTATGGTATTCGGCTGGCAGTAATTTTGCGGCGCTGTAGATAAAATCCGGTTTTGTGATTACGAGACTGATAATGAAATTGTGGCAGTGATATTATGACTCAACCCTCTTAGGCCTGGTCAACGTAAGGATTTTTTAAAATCCTCTAAGATTTAGTTATCCGCTTCAGATCCCACACATGAAGATTAAAAAAAAAAAAAAAAAAATCTGGTATTTAAGAGTTTTTCTCGTATTGTGTGTGGTGTGCTTCGTTAATCTCAACACAAAACATCACACACACAGATGTTGTTCTTATCTTTGACCTTATAGGTAAGATAATCGTACAAGGCTTAAAGTCTGGTGTTTGACGTCCTTTGTCAGGAAGGGGCAAAGTCGTAGTTGTCGTAGTCTGTGTACCGGGCCTAACAGTACTTCCAGGAGATTTTGCCAGTTAAAACGGACTCTCACTTTACTGTCGTCTCTGTTCCAACCTCTTAAATGTAATTGTGAGAAGAAACTGGTAATTAGGTTGTCGTTTGACAGACATACGTCTGCTTAAAACCCACAAAGGAACCAACAACAGAAGCAACAAAAAGAATAATGACTGCGCAATAAAAGAGGAAATTCCCAAGTGGATTGCTGGATGCAGTACGAGACGGCCAATTTGGCACTTAAAAGCCTGGAGGGCCCTGACAGTCAGACCTCGTGGGATTGACTTGGAGGCTGAGGTTCCTCTCAGAGGAAGCGTAACAACAGAAGCAGATTAAATTTGTTGGCCTTGTCAGAGCAAATCAGAACCCGCTTCTGCCGTTCGGTCAGGTGTTGCAAGAAGCAATTAGGTGTTCCAATCCCCTCACGGGTTCTCGGAATTCCTCTGCAACTCAAAAGAATTTTCCCATAATCTTATTTGAGCAAAGTTGTTTGCTTCTTAATGTCCATAGACATTACTAACCTCTTTGACACGAAGCTGTTTCGGTACAACTAAACGGCAAACAAAGACGCCATGAGAAACAGTCCCTGGTCCACGTTTTCCCTTCGGCTCGCATCAGTCCGTGCTGGACTTGATTAACACATTGAAGTGCTTTTAAGGCACTGTCTATATGGTCTACTGTATATTTCAGTAACAGATAGATTTGTTGTATTTTTTTGCTCAAGAAAATGAAACTGAATTGTTCTTTTCCTTTCGGCTTGTCCCGTTAGGGGTCGCCACAGCGTGTCATCTTTTTCCATCCAAGCCTATCTCCTGCATCTTCCTCTCTAACCTCATGTCTTCCCTCACCACGTCCATCAACCTTCTCTTTGGTCCTCCTCTCGCTCTTTTGCCTGGCAGCTCCATCCTCAGCACCCTTCTACCAATTTGCTCACGCTCTCGCCTCTGAATATGTCCAAGCCATCGAAGTCTGCTCTCTCGAATCTTGTCTCCAAAACATCCAACTTTGGCTGTCCACCTGCTCACTCCTAACAAGAACCTCAACATCTTTATTTCTGCTTCCTGTCGTCTCTTCAGTGCCACCGTCTCTAATCCGTACATCATGGCCGGCCTCACCACTATTTTGTAAACTTTGCCCTTCATCCTAGCAGAGACTCTTCTGTCACATAACACACCAGACACCTTCCCCCAACGTTTCTAACCTGCTTCTACCCGTTTCTTCACGTCCTTACCGCACTCACTGTTGCTCTGTATTGCTGACCCCAAGTATTTGAAGTCGTCCACCCTGGCCATCTCTTCTCCCTGGAGCCTCACTCTTCCCCCTCTGCCCTTCTGTCACATAACACACCAGACACCTTCCGCCAACTGTTCCGCCCCGCTTGGACCCATTTCTTCACTTCCTTACCACACTCACCATTGTTGACCCCAAGTATTTGAAGTCCTCCACCCTGGCCATCTCTTCTCCCTGCAGCCTCGCTCTTCCCCCTCTGCCCTTCTGTCACATAGACACCAGACACCTTCCCCCAACGTTCCTAACCCGTTCTAACCCATTTCTTTGTTCACGTCCTTACCACACTCACCATTGTTGACCCCAAGTATTTGAAGTCCTCCACCCTGGCCATCTCTTCTCCCTGCAGCCTCGCTCTTCCCCCTCCGCCCTTCTGTCACATAACACACCAGACACCTCCCGCCAGCTGTTCCAACCTGCTTGGACCCGTTTTTCTTCAATTTTCTCTTTCTTGACACATTCTTCACTTCCTTACCACACTCACCATTGTTGACCCCAAGTATTGAAGTCCTCCACCCTTGCCATCTCTTCTCTTCTCCCTGCAGCCTCGCTCTTCCCCCTCCGCCCTTCTGTCACATAACACACCAGACACCTCCCGCCAGCTGTTCCAACCTGCTTGGACCCGTTTCTTCACTTCCTAACCACACTCACCATTGCTCTGGATTGTTGACCCAAGTATTTGAAGTCGTCCACCCTCGCCATCTCTTCTACCTGTAGCCTCGCGACAAAATGAAACTGAATTATATATGTATAGTATATAATCGAAGCTGTTGCGTTCTCAGGTGTGACTCGCCATCGTAAGTGCGTTGATGGTGGCGAGCCAGAATCCCGTCACCTCAAAAAAACTGAAAAAAAATGCAGCTTGTTTGACTTTGTTGAAGTTGGTCTTGTCCCTTATATTGTCGTCATATTGTGGCACTCCCATACAAGGCAATTTTTAAAAGTGAAATTGCTTATTTTATCATATGCATTCATAATTCAGCTTTTACCAAGCAAAATATAGTTTTTCCAATAACTTGGATTATTTGATAGAATTTTTAGTAGGATACTGAAATACTAAAATATTCAATAACTGCACCGCACCTTTCACGAACAGCTGCTCTCTCACGTGAATAGCTGCTAGTGCCCTAAAATCATCTTCAATCTCTAATATGCTGAAAAATTGCTAATTAGAGTGTCACCTACTGAAGTGATACAGACAAGAGACGGATCTTTGTAAGCGTTATGAACCCAAGGAATCATATTTGTGGCTTCATGTTCCAGAACTGTCTTCAGTCATCATAAAAAAATGTTGTTCTATGGAGAAGAAAAGGCTTCACCTAATATATATTTCAAATTCGTGAAGTGTTTCTCATTTTTTAGATGGAAATAGATGACACGCTGTGGTGGCCACTCCTAACGGGACAAGCCGAAAGGAAAAGAAAAAGCAGACCATTGTGCTGATAATTTTTATTGGTGTAAATGGGCATAAATAGAGATGTCCACTTGGGTTTTGGGGATGATTAATGATAATGATGACTTTTGTGACCACTGAACAATGAAAAGCTTTAATCCGATAGGTCATGTCACCTGTACTGCACATTGGAAAATTTGAGGTTAATCCGATATTATTTGATGGTGTTTTGAGAAGATTGTTATCGGCAATTACGACTTTTCATAGGCGCCGCCATTTTGGTGAGTCACGTTACTTAAAAAAAACAGGAAGTGACGCATCCCGTGCGAAAACAAAGGAATACACAATCACGGACGGCGCTGATTCCTCGGATTTATTGTCATCCGATTAAGAAATCGCACTATCGATTGATCAGCAAGGCGGAGGAATACGTCCACAGAGATTTGAACCTGTGGCTGTAAATAATGGTGAAAATTTGAATGGATCTTCGGACGGGAATGACGCGGAGTCTGACGAGCTAACCGCAGGCGCAGAACGGTCGAACGCCGATCGTGTCGGAATAATAATTATGTAAATTTTGGCAAAGGTCGCTCAATGGGGGGAGAAAAAAATATGAGGAGTCCCGAAGTTTTCAGCAAGAATGGACAGCTTTTGTGGAGATGGAGGGTTCTACTGTGTGTTGAAATTCACAGATGGGGAGTACGCCAAAGCATTCGTACGTAACGTTGCCAATCAACATTTTGCCAAATTCGCATGAAGTCAAGATAATCAAACGAATAAAAAAAAATGCCTTTGTCGGCAAGAACTGTTCACCATCGTACCGGCATGACGGCAAATCAAATTGAATTACGTTCACGATTAACGGATGGAAGTCTCAACGCCTGCATGACGTATGAAAGCACAAGAAGTCGCATTCATGGTAAGAAGTGCATTTGTCATCATTGGTTAGCAACATCATAACAATATTACTTAAAAGAATTCAGGGGCTTATTGTACTCTAAAAGTCTCGGTCTTAAATAAATCCGCAAATACACTTGTCCGTGTGTCGTACAGCTCAGGGTGACCGCACTTCGCTAGGCACTGGGTCCTTAAATGTTTTTTTCTTACTGGGCAGAACATGCCACCGAACATTCCGCGGATTATTTATATCCGAATTCGGGAAAAATTTCGCAATACAGCACGGCATTTGCACATGTCCGATGACCTTACCTGAACAAATCGGCCGTGATTTCTTTGTTTGCGCGCAGAATGCGTCACATCCACGCAAGTAGGTCAAAATGGCGGCGCCCAAGAAATTTCTCAAAACTCCATGAAATGATATCGGATTAACCTCAAATTTTCAAGGTACGGTATATAAGACATGACCTATCGGATTAAGGCTTTTCGTCGTACAGTGGAGTGTTCCTTTAACCGACCCCCGTGACCCTACACAAATCCTTGAATATGTCACAAAATCAAAAATGCCCGTTTGATGTCATTGCCCAAAACAAATAAACAACTGCCATGGCGGTGATGGATAGCGAAAACATGGCGAATTGTGCCAGTGTTGCCCATCAAAGTCCGCCTCCGCCGGGCACCTTTTTAAAAAAAACAAAAAACAAAAAAAAAACCATTGACGTTTTCAAACATCTTCGAGACATTTTTGATGAAATCAAAAGAAAATTGAGAGAACAAAATTCATTTATAAATGCAGAAATGAATCTGCAATTTCTCGTGTGATGATTTTTTTTTTTTTCTTGTCCTCAAAGGAGACATTTCACCAAACGATTTTTTAAAAAAACTATTAAAATGTTACACAATTTTTTTTCTCTTATTGCCTGAAAAATACATCCTGACTTTCAATACATGGAAAAACGACACCACAAAATAGGAGTACAATGAGGAAACGTCCTTCTGGGCTTGAGGTGTCAGCCTGTGACGGGCTGACGTGCCCGTGGCTGAAAATGAAACATTATATCAGAAAATGGAGTGTCGTTCAGGGGATTTTATTTTATTCTTCAGACGTGTGTATGAAATAGGTGCTAATGTTCACTGCATTAGCTCGGTCCATTGATGAAAGATGGTCATCAGAGCAGATGGGTGAAACTGCCAACCTCTGTATCGCAGCAGCACAACTATTCATTGCTAATTATATTTATTGTTATGAGTGTGTGTGTTTGCACATTAAGAACATCCCCGCCAGCTGTCATGCCTTAGCTACAGCGGGTTACTTCCCGCCTGCTGCTTTTTGTCAACGAGAAGCCCTGCTGCCTAATGAAATGAAATGTAACGAAAACGCATATTCTGCATAAATATCGGCCTGCAGTATTTATAGTACACTGCTCAAAGCAAAACATTTTACCCTTCGCATTTTGCCACTCTGAAGCATGACAAAAATGTCCCATGTGAAATATGAATTCCGGTGCTTTAAATGTGGTCCCGGAGTATTTTCTTTTTTTTTTTTTTTTAATTTTGTTTTTGGATCATGGCAAAGTTTCGAGGCATTAATTTTGTCTACCTATTTTGAAAGTCAATGTAGCTGAGTAATTGCTTTTTTTTTAAATATTTTTTTTTTATTTTTTTAGCTATGGGCCGTACTTCCTTTCTACTCTGTTATGTTTTGTTGATAATTTGTCTGCCGTGGACTGCCTCAGCGGAGGACTGCTCACGTTCTGTAAATCTGCATGTACAGTGGTGCCTTGGTTCTCAAAACGCAATCTGTTCCAGAATGCTGGTTGAAAACCAAAACATTCAAAAACCGAAGCACATTTTCCCATTACAATGAATGGAAAATGAAAAGATGCGTTCCAAGCCTAAAAAATACATTTTTTAAGCAATTTTTTTTTAGCTTTTCCTGATAATAAACTGCATAGTAAAGATACTTGTATAGTTTAAATACTTTATATAATTAAATCATTCAAGAAATATATTTATTTTTTGCTTAAAATATATGCTTTAGCCTAGTAGTGTATGCTAGGCTGGGAGCGCAGTGCTGTATCTGTAGCGCCTCGGCCCCCAGCCTTGTAAACCTTTTTATTAATAAAAGTGCAGAATAACTTTAGACAAACAATAATGAGGGGGGGGGGAGCATTTTTTTTAAATTTTCACAAAAAGTAACACACAAAGATTCGTAACTCGAGTTAACAAAACAAAATAGCAGAAATGCTGAGGGGGGGGTAATTGTTTTTTATTTGCACAGAAAATACATAATGTAAAAAAAAAAAAAAAAAACTTGCAACTAGGGTTAATGCAACAAAAGAAAAAAGCAATGCAAAACAACAGTTTCAAATGTCTCCGGTGGGGGTGACTCGCCCCTTTTTCAGAAAGAATGAATGTTTGTTTCTGCCGTCTTTTAACCACTTTTCTCAAGTGGTTCATAATGTCATTAAAATTGCGCAGTGCTCTGCAACATTCAGCTTTCTTCAGGCGATGAAGTTCTACAAAATGATGGATGTCGTTCCATCTAGCGCAGATAGCTTAAATATCGGCACGTGACATCTCCTCCCTTCCTCGCCAACGCTATCCCCAGCTAACTGCTGCTCGTTCACGAAAATAAGAAGCAACTTTTCGACTTCCTCCGAGATCTGTTGGCCTCTGCTTGGTCAACACTTTCGCAACATCGCTTGCTTTGAGGGCATCCTCGTGTTTCAGGTCGGTGCTGATCGTGGATTTCGCCACGCCGTGCTTCTTCGCCAGCTCAGAAACACGCACACCAGATTCGTGCTCTGCTACGAAGTCCTTCTTGAAGCCGAGGGTTTTACGCGCCACTTTCCTTTTTTTCACCACCAGCAGTTCCACTTGCCGTCTTCGGAGCCACGATCGGGGGGTTAATCTTGCTCAATTTGAAGAAAATAAGTCACGGCAGTACTGGGAAACGTCCGCCAGCAGAGGAGTGTGGGAGTCAACTGGTTGCGCCGCGCGCAATAGCACGCGGTACGTCTTTTCTGTTTTTTCCGGGGGTGCGTTCGAAAGCGCAGTAGCAAATCGTCGCGGGTCAGCTGGTCGGGGGTGTTCGAATACCGATTTTCGTTCGAAAACCAGAGCAAAAAAAATCTCAATTTTCATTCGTTACCAAAACCAAGACGTTCGAAAACCGCAAGGTGCCACTGTACTGTGTATTGATGATCAGATAATTATTATTATTTTTCTTTTTATTTTTCACCGTGAATGAATAAGTGAGCAAATGTCCCGCTGGCGCTCCCGTTGTGTCCTTTGTCCTGTGTGTATGCGGCACGAGCGCCAGGGCGGTGTCCTGTCAAAGGAGAATCTCGGTGTCTCACCGCGCTGCGCGTTACACGTAGCGTCTGAATTATGGAAAAGGCCTCACTCCGCTGTGAGGGAAACCGACGGAGGTGCGTGTCTGTGCGCGGTTATTATAATTGGGGAACTCACTATGGTGGATTTGAGGATTGGGGACACAGGTCCTGTGAAATGGTCGAGGAGACAATGAAAGGTGGACTCGAATTGGTCCAGGGAGGACGCCAAAGTTGCGGCGCATCGCTTTAATTTTCGCTCGACACGGTGTCATTCCTGCACCGAACCTCCTTTTTCACGGTTCGGGGGATAACCCGGGCAGCCCAACTTGTGTGGACCCCCCCCCCCTTTGCTCAGCTCGCCTCAGTAGTTTTCTGCAGAGATGAATTATTCATGACTTTTCAGAGGAGTGCAGTGAAAATCCCCACCCCCGAGTTCTCCACTCATAACCCGATAGGCCATATTCACACGCATACACGGCACATTATCATGCACGGGGTTGGAGCGCATTATGATTCACTGTTCAATTTCCAATTATTTCTGGTTCCTCTGTGACCTTGAGCGGTTTCAACTCGCTGGAGCTCATTGTGGGTAAACAATTGAATGTCTCACAGCTTTCAAGTTTTTCATCCATCTCTGCGAGGGGTGGGGTCACGATTATATAAGTCGCCGCTGCAATCGAAGCGGGGGCGGAGGAGCGAATGCAGTTTAAAGTAACACTCGGCCCGTCCTAGAACAATGTGCACCTTTTGCGAGCCTTGCGGGGGTAATCGGTCTGGGCGGAGCTACCAAAAGATCTGCTCCTACCCGTTCTCGGTGGGGGGGGTTTGTTGCCGATGTAGAGAAGGGAGTGGTTGCGTCGAGGGGTGCAAAGTGGCAGGCGGATTGCGGTTATGGGGGATGGGAGGGGAGCAGAAGGTGGAGGATGAGATGGCAAAATGTTGAAGGAAATGGGCCAAGATGCGAGGGATCGATGTCACGAAGCCTATCGCTGCAGAGGGTGTGACCTCCGGTGGGATTATTAGCCCCCCCTCCCACCCCCAAACAGACACACAATCACGAGCAGTGGACCCTTTGAAATCGCATTTAGTCGCAGCGGATCTGGATATAGTGAAATCTCCAAAGAAAACTGGCTTCACAGTGTTGTACACTCTTGCAAGCACTGACCCTTTGGAATTAATTGGATTTCTGCAAAATATTGTGGATAAAATGTGATCTATGTAACAATCAGATTACATTTTATCATCAATTTATGCACACATTCAAGTAATTTAGGAACGTGACAAGTGGCTGGAGTTTTCTCAAAAACTTGGAACCATCACTGAAAATGGCTTTAAAATCCTCGATAACATGCACTTTCACAAATTAATAGATGACTAAATTATATGATCTATTCTACTCCTCTTCACACTAATGTCACGTGCTATTTAAGTGTAAAACTTTTCGGGCAAGTAATGTAGGTAGAAAGTGTCACGGTCTAATTTTGAGACTTACGAGTTTTTTGGTGGATATTTTTAACTGGAACTTGTCAACCAGTCGGGTGCCGAAATGTGAGTATACAGGGATCCACTTCAGTTGAAAAAAAGGGTCCAGGAGATATGTTGAGAAATAATATAGTTTTTTTTCTCATTTGAGGGTGTCTTTTTGAGAAGGTTTTCTACAGAGCTCGTGCACCTACGTCATAAAATCACGAGACTTTTGAAAACGTCGTCATATTGCCAGTCTGACAAAGCATTGTTCAATGCTAAGTCGGATGGAGACGACACGAAAATGTCTTATGGCACGACGCCCAGAGTCGTGTCCGATACCGTCAGACATTTCGAAGGTGAAAATAAACAAAGGTACGTGGAAAAATTAATTAAACTCTGCATAGAGGACCCGTATTTAATGCCGAAGTCGATGTTTTCGCCGATAAGAAATTGGACTGTTTTGTGAAATTGGAGGCATGCAAATACTTTGTTGCTGGGTGTGTTCAAATCCCCCACATAGTGACAGCTCGTGAACGCGTTAATCCATCAATCTTTTCAGAGAGTATTCAATACACATACCGATATTTAAATAAATGACCCCTGGTTTTACACAAGCTCTCATTCGTTAACTATGACTGGGAAAAAAAATTTTAGGGCAGAGAATCGTCTCCTCCGTACACGGAAGCGTATTGCGGCCACACTTAACCTCTGTGACAGTTTTTTAATTGTTCTCAAATGAGTTTGCATTATAAATCCTTTGGAATTCGAGATTAAGAATATTTCCTACCTGAAATCAAGATATCGCTACCCAGGCGTGTGTGTATTTTGCTCGGGCACCATCCATCACGTTTATTTGCCGAAATCCATCCATCTTTTCTGGTCTTTTCAGCTGGTATTCCATAGAATGATCTCTTTGAATAGTTGTCTCGTCTGTGGTGACAACCAACAGCACAACAAGTCTCGGGCAATTTGAAAATTCTGCTCCAGTTCAATGTCTCCCACGCTGTCCAGCAGCTCTTTTTGACTTGCAATATGGCGCCGTGAAAATGGTGACGTCACGTGCCCGAGTTCTATAGGCAATGTCACAAGAATGTTCCCCAAACAGCCCCCCCAAAAAATGTTCTTCACTTTGTTCAGGTGCAACCAATCTCATCATTTTGACGCATTATCATTGTTGAAAAAAAATGTCACGTTTCTAATTCTACCAATTATGGAGTAGGGTAAGAAATCTACTCGTGTCATTTCATCATCTTCACTAAGATTTTGTAAGTGTTGCATACGTGCAATGATCCAAAAAGAGCTGCATCTCGTTGTCCTAAAGACAAAGCTCTGGTTTTCTCTGTCCTACTGCCTCTCACGTAATAGTCACGAGTTTCTTAGACAAGCGTGCATTTTACTTCAGTTCAAGTTCTCCCCTTTTCCTCAGGACCGTAAGCTGTCGAAAGTGGAACGTCAGCGCTTCAAGGAAGAGGCGGAGATGCTAAAAGGTCTTCAACATCCAAACATTGTCCGCTTTTATGACTTTTGGGAGTCTCCACTCAAAGGAAAGAAGTGCATCGTACTGGTAACAGAGCTCATGACATCAGGGACGCTAAAAACGTGAGTACTGAGGGAAAACTGCGAAGTTCCAGTATCATGAGAAAGAAGCGCGCACACTAATGCGCTCGCCTTATGTTGTCCAGCTATCTGAAGCGCTTTAAGGTAATGAAGCCAAAAGTCCTTAGAAGCTGGTGCAGACAGATCCTGAAAGGCCTCCACTTTCTCCACACCAGATCTCCTCCCATAATCCACAGGGACCTTAAGTGCGATAACATATTCATCACCGGCCCTACAGGCTCAGTCAAGATTGGCGATTTAGGGCTGGCGACTCTGAAGGCTGCGTCTTTTGCGAAGAGCGTCATAGGTAAACGCACTCCACCTGTCTGCGGCGATCAACTCCGGGAAGCACGTTGAAGACGCGTTGCTGTACATTTCTTTGCAGGCACTCCAGAGTTCATGGCTCCGGAAATGTACGAGGAGCACTACGATGAAGCCGTGGACGTCTATGCCTTCGGCATGTGTATGCTCGAGATGGCCACCTCAGAATATCCCTACTCCGAATGTCAGAACGCTGCACAGATTTACCGTAAAGTCACAAGTGTAAGTCCAATTTTCACTTTTTCCAGTTTGTTTTGGGAAACAGGATGTCAAAACCGTGAATGGATCGGAGCATCGGCACGGTGCAGGTTTTTGTTTTATGTGGATGGACAGATATATTTTTACCCTCATCTAACTGAATCTTTGCATTGAAGATGGTCAGAAACGAGCTGTAAATCGAATAAGTCACATATTCTGCAAAAACATACCGTCTCTTGTGCCACCACCTGAGGGATTTCCTTTTCCAGATCAAACTTGAACTCAATGGCTCCACTCTCCTTATACTTCCCTTTCAATTTCTTGTGGTCCTCCACCCACAGTTTCAGGGCGATCGAGGTTTTTCCCCTTCGTATTTACTACATGCGGAATGTCACATGACCAGGAAACAGGTTTTCAGATTTCCTGTGTGTCCTGTGAACATAATACTCTAGTTTAACAACGTGATGAGTTGGAACCAAACTTACTACAACTTGTTTTTCTTTGTGGCTGGTGTCCAAAAGTTAATGCATGGACAGTTTATCATGCTGATATGATACAATCAATTTACGTGAACACGAATGAAGCCCAAACATTGACTACAGTCATTTTTTGGTGTCTCTGTGACGACATTATCTGTTTAAAAAAAAAAAAAGTGACATTGTCAACATTTAAAGTTTGTATTCACCTGAGCTGGTAGGAATCACTTCAATATCTTTTGCCAAATGTGGAAGTAGGTTGTGCGTATATGCTTTACCAGATTAGATATTCGCTGTCACTGTTTGTGCCACCGGGGACCGCTGTTGTACAGTAAAATTCATTCATCCACCCATCCATTTTCTTCGCCGCTTATCCTCACGAGGGTCGCGGGGGAGTGCTGGAGCCCATCCCGGCTGTCAACGAGCAGGAGGGCGAGGCACACCCTGAACTGGTCGCCAGCCAATCGCAGGGCACATAGAGACAAACAGCCGCGCTCACATTCACACCTAGGGGCAATTTGCAGTGTCCAATTAATGTTGCATGTTTTTGGAATGTGGGAGGAAACAGGAGTGCCCGGAGGAAAAGGCGAAGCTCTCTATTTACCAGTCGATCTACGTTCCTATCCTCACCTTGTGGGCATGAGCTGAAAGAACAAGCGGCCGAAATGAGTTTCCTTCGCAGGGTGTCCGGGCTCTCCCTTAGAGATAGGGTGAGAAGCTCGGTCATCCGGGAGGGGCTCAGCGTCGAGCCGGTGGTCCTCCGCATTGAGAGGAGCCAGATGAGGTGGCTGGGGCATCTGATCCGGACGCCTCCCTGGTGAGGTGTTCCGGGCACGTCCCACCGGAAAGAGACCCCGAGGACGACCCAGGACACGCTGGAGAGACTACTGTATGTCTCTCGGCTGGCTCGGGAACGCCTCGGGATCCCTCCGGAAGAGGTGGAAGAAGTGGCTGGGGAAAGGGAAGTCTGGGTATCCCTGCTGAAGTTACTTCCCCCGTGACCCGACCCAGAAAAGCGGTAGATAATGGATGGATAGTTTCTTTGCATTTTTTTTTAATGCTCGGATTTAGTTTGACTTAATGTTGTCGTTTCATGTATTCACTTTGATGTAATTGTTTCCTAGGGAGTCAAGCCAGCCAGTTACAACAAGGTCATGGATCCTGAAATTAAAGAGATTATTGGGGAGTGCATCTGCCAAAAGAGAGAAGAGCGGTAAGCGATTGTCACATAAAGTTCCCACCGATCTCCAAACGCTTTTCGTTTTTTGCGACTTTGAATGCACACCCTGTGCGATATATCGTGTTGCAAATGGACAGTCCGAACTGCTGGGGGACAGTCCCAGAGAAGTGAGCCCAAGTATTGGTCTTGCAAACAGGCAGCACGGGACAGACGACTCCAACTGCCGGGATGTTTTTGTCGGCCTTTCGGTTACGCTCGCACCTCGAACCGGGAATCGGTGTCTTGAAGGTCAACAGAAAAAATGTTTCCATTTTTGCGGCCGAGTGTGAAGTTGTTTGTATATTCTGACAGATACACCATCAAAGACCTCCTGAACCACGCCTTCTTTGCCGAGGACACAGGGGTGAGGGTGGAGCTTGCTGAGGAGGATGATGGGCAAAAGACCTCGATCGCCCTGAAACTGTGGGTGGAGGACCACAAGAAGTTGAAAGGGAAGTACAAGGAGAGTGGAGCCATTGAGTTCACGTTTGATCTGGAAAAGGAAATCCCTGAGGTGGTGGCACAAGAGATGGTATGTTTTTTTTTCTGGAATATGTGAAATATTTCATTTACAGCTCGTTTTTGACCATCTCCTCTGAAAGAGATAGACGCACCAAATGTTGTGACTTTTTGAGCTCGGTATTGACGCACAATAACAACGATAACCAAAAATCTGTGTCGTGCTCTGCCTTTCTTTCAGGTGGATTCTGGATTCTTCCATGACAGCGACGTTAAGAGCGTAGGAAAATCCATTCGGGATCGGGTGGCGCTGATCAAATGGAGAAGAGAAAGAACTGCGTCGGCCGCTAACCGGATGGACGGCGGACACGGGATCCAGATGGCGACTTGTCAGGGCGCGCCCTCGAGGGAAGCGCATGCCGGGCACCCGACCGAGGTTGACGCTGAGCAGCACAACCAACAACGTACTCCGCCGGCCAGTTTCACCTCAGTGACGTGTAAGCCCCTCTTGCCGTCTGTAGATGTAAAACGTGGGCGGTTGTTAGAGACAAGCTGCTCACGTGTACCTTGGATCTCGGGTCAGGGCATCATTGTGGTCTCTTTGTTTTAAAGCCAGCCAAATGAATACTCGTATTAATGGCAGTATAGTCCGATACATTTTTTTCGTATGGTCTCAGGTGTTTATTGGCCTTTGACTTTTTTTTTTTTTTTTTTTTTTTGTGATTGCGTGATATTGTGTCTCTGTAGCAGACAGCACTTTTGACAGTGGAAAGGGCTCCACCGTGTACTCGGACTCCCACAGCAGCCAGCAGAGTGTCCTCTATCAGTCCCTCCTGGAGCCCATCACTATGGCAACACAGCAGGTTTGTATTTAGAGCATACACATCCGGGCTGAGTCTGTTCATGAAGATGTGTTAAAAAAAAAAAAAAAAAAATCCTTACAAGTGCCAACCGCCTTTCTTTTCATAGATATCAACCCGTTAACACGGTTTGTTCATTCTCGCTGTGCGGTGAAAACGTGGTATTGCAATTTATTTTTCTATGAAACAAAAAAAAAAAACTTTGAATGAATGTTATTGGATCCTTTCACAGGCCTCAACAAAAGTTGATTAACATTTTGTTAAGGCGTCACTTGTCTCGATCATGACTCTTCATAGTTGCATTTCCTTGGCTATACTTAGATCAACCGTTTGTTGACAGCAATAAAGCAGTAAATGGATCTTTCCGGTCCTGACTTTTCGGAATAATATGACAAAGTTGACGATAATAATAAAAGAAGACGAGCATGCGAAGTACAAAGTGAGCTGCATCTTTGTCTTTAGGGGTGATTGACCTTTCCAAAGCTCAGTGGTTAGAGCACTGGTTTGGTAAACCAGGGGTTGTGGGTTCGTATCCCACTGGGGCCTCCACTCCCTGAGAAGGGTTGCGTCAGGAAGGGCATCCGACGTAAAAATTGTGCCAAACATATATGTGCGTTCATCTGAGATGACACGCTGTGGCGACCCCGAAAGGGACAAGCCGGAAGTAACCTCCAACCTTTCCAAACTCTCCCCAAACTATTTCAATTTTACTTACATGGTGAAATTACTTTTCGTGTTTGTCCTTGCATTTAGAAAAACAAGGGCCACAGTTGCCAGTGCACTTTTCAACCATTTATCAATTGCCAGGAGAACTGTAACAACAATACATAACATAACGAGCACATTCATACAGCTCATACCCAGACTTTCACAAGGAGACTAACCCTTACTGGGCCGCATATCTTAAAGGCGCGTCCATGATTTTAACATATACACACTACAATACGTATTTTCTTTGCCTTTGTTGGTAGCAATGTGTTCAAATAGGTTTACACTGCGTTTAAAAAACATGTATGAACAAGTATAAATGTGTTGTAAGGCAAAATCTATTTTTTTTTTTAAATATGGTCTATATCTTGGATCACCTTAGCTCATCACCTCGTGTCTTGGACACTCTATGAAGAGACGGGCAGAGGTGTCAACCCATCTCCACTTGTGGGTGATTTGGCTCTGAAGTTCTGAGTAAGATGCCTGTCCCACAGTGAGAAAATTCTCCTGCCAGAACTTCAAGCCACTTCAGGACATTAAGTTCGAGTGGAGAATGTTCGGCACCTCTATTGTTGAGGCGACCCACAAGACGTGTCCGTAATGTAGTTGCTGCCTCTCGTGGCTGCAATCTCCAAACCGGTTGGTGGGGAACAGCAATAAGGGCTCCAGCTCCTATTGAGCATTTTTGGCTTGTGGGACTCTGGAGACAGCTGATGAGTACTGGCAGGCTAAGTGGAATGTAGCTGTAGTCGTTGCTCAGGCAACCATCCAGAATCTCAGGAGGGGGAAGCAGTGCATTGGCAACACTGTACAGTTGGGATTGGATACGCCTGACTTTCTCATTGTCATTCGTGTAGTGAGTTGGTGGGTAAGAGGGTGAGACTTCCCCAATTCCACCGGCACGCCTTCCCTTGAGGAAGCACAGTCTGAGAAGTCAGAGGGGTGGTTAAAAAGGTCCTCAGTGGCAGGGCCCCAGCGCTGGATGAGATCAGCCCGGGGTCCCTAAAGATTCTGGATGTTGTGGGACTGTCCGAGTTGATATGCATCTGCAACATCGTATGGGCTTCGGGGACAGTGTCTCTGAATTGGCAGTCCAGGTTGGCAGTCCTTTATATGAAGGGAGACTAGAGGACATGTTATAACTACAGATCGATTACAACCCTCAGCCTCTCTGTTCAGGTCTTTTCTGGGGTGCTGGTTAGGTTGAAGCTCAGATTCAGAGGAGCAGTGTGGTTTTTGTCCTGGCCCTCGAACAGTTAACCAGCTTGAACCCTCTGCAGGGTTCTGGAGCGTGTATGGGAGTTGACCCAGTGAGTCTACGTATGCTTTGTGGACTTTGAGATGTTCGACCATCTCTCTCTAGGATTTTCATGGAGGGTTCTCCGGGAATGTGGGATAGCAAACCCCCTAATACAGGCTGTTTTGTCCCTGTACAATCATTGGACTCAATCACTGGACGCCCGCACGACTGCCCTTCATCTCTGATTGTTATTCACCTTTAGCGATATAATTTATACGCGCCGCCAAGGCGTTGAAAGAGTCCGGATTTGTGCCTCGGTATTCCGTCTCAACTTTCTGGAGATGATGTGGTTTTTTGTTGGCTTCAACAAGCTGCAATATTAGCAGGTTGCAGCTGAATTTAAACTGATTCGGAAGAGAATCAGAGCCTCCAAATATGAGACCATGGTTCTTAGACGGAAAAGGGTGGAGTACTCTCTCCGGGTCAGATATGAGACCCTGTCCCAAGTGGAGCAGTTCAAGTATCTGGAGGTCTTGTTCACAAATGAGGAAAGAATCAAGCGGTGGAACAAACGATAGATTGGTGCAGGTTTTGCAGTGATGTGTACTTTCCATCAGACTGTCGTGGTGAAGATGGAGTCGAGGTGTAAGGTGAGGCCTTCAATTTATCAGTCAATCTACATTCCTCACCTGTGGCCATGAGATGTGGGTCATGAACGTAAGAGCCAGATCACTGTTACAAGGGTCCAAAAAACGAGTTTCCTCTGCTGTATGTCCAGACTCTCCCTTAAAGATGGGGTGAGAAGTCAGTCATCTGGGACGATGTAGAGGCGCTGTTCCTCTGCATAGAGAGAATCCAGATGAGGTGGCTCTGCCATGTCTCACTGAGAAGAGACCGTGGGGACAACCCAGAACATACTGGAGACAGTGTCTGCTGGCTGGTTTGGGGATGCTTAGGGATCACTCAGAAGAGATTTGGCTGGGAAGAGGGAAGAAGTCTGGCCTTCCCTCTTAAAACTGCTGCGCTGTGACCAGACCCCACATAAGTGGAATTTAATGGATGGCCGGATATATAGTTGATTTTCATCTTCTGTACAGCGGGTGGGTCCAGAATTTATCTACCACGGTGAATGGGAGTTTACCCCCCCCCCCCTTGTATCCATTTGATGTTCTTTCGTGGTTGTTGTTCTGATAATCTTGACAGTAAGTGAAACATATGAGCAAACGCGTCATATCTAAGGACCATCGTGTCAAAGTTTGCATTTCTGGTTTTCAACACTATTTAGACATGGTATCATTTATTCAGTTTGGCTTTGCAAAATGTTTTTCCCTTGTGACCTGCTAATAACGATGAACTTGTTTTGCCTTTTGGGTTGCTTCTCGATTAGTGCCAGCGCTGTGTAAATTTTCTGACAGATCGACCTCACTCCTGTGAGACGGGTGAAGTGTGGGGGCCGGTGCTGAGCCCGGAACTCTGTACTCATTTTGGAGTCGCAGCCCGCAGAGGAAGTGCTCCTGTTATTGATGGTTACCAAGTAGACCCCGTACCTCAAGACGGTGCCTTGAAACTCTCTCTGACATCTGCCAGTCCCTACCCCTTAGTGATAGAAAAACCTTGGGAACATCACTCGGACACTGAAGGTGCCAGTCCGTCTCGAGTTGCTCACCCCTTGTTATTTGACAGTACGGGAGACCCATGCATTGCTCCTTCATCAGCGGCTTCCAACGGGAATGTGACACTGTCTGTGTCAAGGGGCCGTGGACAGTCTGACATCAGCGGTCTCCACAGTTTAATGTGTCATCATAGCAACCACCATCGGGGAGGGATGCGGCGCCTTGTCTCTTCTGTCTTGCCACGCTGTCTGTGCGATTGCAAACCCAGATCATCCTCAGTTGAAACAATCCTTATGCCTGCTTTAGGACATCTTAAACATTCAAGTGATTGTTCAGATTTTCTTCTGCTGCGAAAGTCCTTGTTAAATATAATGCATCAAAAAGGAGCACCATGTCGTACTGCGTCCGCACAGCACGCCTCCGCTCACTCCTCGGCGAGCCCAACGTTACTGGAGATGGGAACCTGTCGAATCATCTACCGATGGCCAGTTTGTGTGGAGGAAATCAACCTGTCTGTGGCTGTGAGGACTCATCCTTTGACAGTGCAATGGGAGTGGTAGGTTGAAATAGACTGATTTCTCCCTGGAACTCCTATCCTCCACCATGGTCCCGCTTCTTGCCTAGGCGCCTCCAGCTGAGCTTCATTTTCAAAATGATAAGCCTGCTAATACCGACGAATGGTTTGTTGTTGATCCTCGAACAGGCAACATCTCCCTGAACATTAACTTGCACCATTTTTCTCTAGAATCGACACAAAATAACAGCTTTCCATTTTGTTTTCACGGCCCAGTGTTACAGAGCCCTTCCTCGTGAAGTACTGTGAAATCCTCTTTTTTATTAATAAATTGATCCTTTTGATAGTTTTGCTTTTTCTCCTAATTTTTAGCTTGCTTGCATTGTCCTTAGATACTCAAGTTCACAATTGTATTGAAGAAATTACCATTCTAATAACATTGAAATGACCTCACCTTGTTTATGTGTCTGTAGGCCAGTTCTGTGGGTCACCAGAATCAAGCAGCAGAGCTCACATCTCAACAATACCTCCAGCCTGGACACAGTTACCCTTCTCCGCCATACTCGTGTCAGCTCAACGGCGCAAAACTATGTCAGGATAGTTCATGCTCAGTCACCCCCCATCCTTCAGCTAGTGGTTGTTACCCACCTCCTGGTATTTCAGCAGCAACTGGGCCACAACATGCTGTCCATTGCTACCAGACGCAAGTTCACCAACCACAGCAAGCGACTTTGAACTGTGTTGCTTCAGTCCAGCAGCAGACTTACACTGCGTCAGGTTATCCGTCACAGACGACAGCTGCCATGACGGCTTTAAGAGCACAGCAACCGGAAAGTTCTGCCTGCTCAACTCTGACAGCCGTAGCGCAGTGTCATTTGGGAAACACTTCCACGGGCGCTGTGCTGCTTCCACCTGGCACCCAACCGAGTCTGAGCTCTTCAACGTCCGTACATAATAGCCACCAGTTAGCGGTTCAACAAGAGCACCAACGATGCTTGATGGCAAATGTTCAAGGCAGTGCACAGCAAAGACAAAACGGGATGCAGACTTGCAGTCAGACGCAACTCCAGTATGACCACGAGGCAGTGCAAAGCGTACACCAACAAGTGACACAGCCTATTCTCCATCGTCAAAGTCTTCAGTCTGCTGGCCAGTGTCAGGAAGTGCTCAGCCAGCAAAGCCAGCATCCCCCGCAGATGGCGGTTCCACAATTGAGACAGGATCTATCCCAGTCTGAGGTCCAACAGGACCAGACGGTAACTACAAATCAACAGTGTTGTACTGTTAGCGTACCCGATGTCAGGTTTACACATTCTGCCGTCAATACCGTTCCCGCTCAGAATCAGTACCTGTCTGGGCAGTCATTCACTACGCCACAGACCAACGGCGGAATTTCACAGGTGCCGACTCGAAGTCTTTTGGACTCTTTGCAACATAGCCAAGCTACTCAGATGAGTAAAGAGGTGACTTATCTGATCTTTTTCCATTAGTTCCATCGGTGCCGAAAACGGCGACTGTCAATAGTAATCCAAATCCAGGGAGTCCTCGGGTTAAGACTTTCTCGACATAAGACGTTTCGATGATACAACACCCGTCCCCCATCCACCATTTTTTCTGGCTATTGCTTGTCCGTGTTTGAGCGTCGGGAGTATCTTCGCATTTTTCGCCCTCCTTTTGAGACATTATTTTGCTCCAAAGAAGAAAACCGTGTCTGCAGCCAAAAGAACATCTATTACCATGGAGATGAAGCTCAAGATAAACACCACCAAGGCTTCAGTCGGTCGACCGTGGTGACAATTATTAAAGACAAAGCCCGTAATTTAGCGCATCTGAAGGGTTCCCGTTTCTATGTCGGACACAATTATCTTTGATACTTGTCGAGATGGAGAGGGTTGAGGACCGGGTTCCTTCGCAATAGCCTTCTTCTTCTCCTTCCACCTCTCAGCAGTCTTGTTTATTTCAAGACTTAGTTTTTATAAAGCAGTTTGATGTAAATTCTGTCTTTAATGGTGGAATCCGACTTAAGTCGAAATTCGAGTTAAGTCGCTACTGTAGGAACGGATCTCAGTCGGAGACCGAAGACTCCCCGTATGTTTATACTGTACTATTTTCTATCTCCCTTTATATACAGTAAATCATCACCGAAATGCGTAAATTACTTAGCTCATGTAGCACCTGTGTACAAATTAGGAGTTTTTTAGCGCTTGCAGCAATAAATGGATTAATTGACACCAAATGGATTATCAAATTGACAACTATTTTGAAGAATAATTGAGTCATTGTTTAATTTACAATTTTTAATTGTCCAAATCCCATAATTTCAGCACCTCAAAATGTTTTCCTTTCAGCAATAATATTTTCAAGTTTCTGTATGCCTTAATGAAAGTAGTTTACTTACACATGACTACAAAAACTCTTTTGGGTAAATTGTATTTTTTTTTCCAACTGATATAGGACAAATTTTCCATTGTTTAATCTGAAAACGGCATTTGTTCCTTTTGTTCAGGTCAGGTTTTTATGCCAGGGTGTTCACAGTTTATCAATTTAATTTTAAAAATGCTGGTCAATGAAGCTGGCTGGGTGTTGGCTTCTGACCTGAACTAACGCTGAATTTAGACGGTGAATTTCAGACAGGGAATTGTTGCCAGTTGAATCTCAGGACACTGAAAATATTCCGTTTTAATTTTAAAGTTTGAATTTTGTTTTTTTTTTTTTTTTAAGATGGCGAATTTAACATTGAAAAGTTAAACTGAAATACAGCTATTGAAAATGTGGTCACTTTGAAATCATGTGAATATTACAACGTGGCATTTATAATTCAAATCCTGGTGGCACAAATTTACTTCCATATATGTATAACAACTTTATAGAAAAATGATAATTTTTATAGTCGTGAGGGGGGGGCAATTGTTTTCTTCTTGCTGGGGGGGGGGGGGGCATGACAGAAAATAATTGAGAAGCACTGCTCTAAACCAACAATAGCTGTACAAACACGTGGCCGTTGTTGACCTGTGATCTGCTTTTACTTTGGAAAACAAAGATTGACATTTTTCGCATGTTCTTAACCAAACCAGAAACTAAAATCATAATCGTTTATTTTCTATACTGTCAATTTGAAATAAAGTCCTATTTTTGAATGAAGGCATGGAAATAATGTGGGGAAAAAATAAGAATCCGATTGGTCACCCTAAAATAAGAGCTTAAATAATTATTTTAAACTTTAGTTGCCGCCCTTAAGCTCCATTGGTTCTTGTTATTTTATTAGTTGAGGCCTTAGATTTGTACTGTTTAACTCTGTCGGATGTGATGGAACCTCCTTCCACAGTCTTCTTCTTGGTTTCGTTCTTGTTCTGTAGAGTATGTCACTGGTCGGAAAAGACGGGTTGAATCAGGGACCGAATCCTCCCCACCCAACGTGCAGTTTGACGGCCCAGACAATGTGTGTTCAGCAGCCAGCAGCTGAAGCAGACGTCCGTCTGCAGCAGCAGCAGCAGCAGCATCAGCCGCTGCATATTTCAGCCTCGCTACCGCACCCTTCGCACTCGTCCAAGGTAATCTACCCGTTTCATGTTGTTCCTCTCCTGTTCCTTGCGTATTGATTCTGTCTTTCTAATCCAGACTGAATTATAGCGTTAACCTAAAACAAAGTCACCGTGTTGCTTTTTTTTTTCTTCTTTCGACAATGTTTTTCCTCCTTCCGTCCTCTTTCCTTTCTCCTTGACTTTCCTTCGCAGTACCCCTCTGTCCAGGTGACCGCGGCTGTTACTGACCGTGACTCCTCCTACCCTCACCCGCCCGCCGCCCCTCACTCTTCGGCGTCGTCTTCCCTTGACCGTGTCTTCCTTTCCCCCGGATGCACGCTTCCCACAGCTCCTCCCGTCGCGCCACTTTCCCCGATTCACGTCGAAAACGTGTTCGTCTCGTCCGTCCCGGCGTCGCTCAAACCTCCCGCGTTGCCCGTGCTGTGTCAAATGTCATTGCAAGCGTCTCCGAACGATCCGGTCGCTGTCGCCCTGCGGCACGGTGTCCGAGACGATGGCGGTTACACGGAACCTTCATTTGTATCCCCTCCGACCGCGCATCCCGTGTGCACACACGCGACCCTCTCGGCCAACACGCAACCGCCCACAAACGGGAGCGCTCTTATGCAGGTAAATATGTTGGCTGTATCTAAGTGCTGAACTTCACCGTGGAGGTGTAGACTGAAAAATACGATCTGTGCGTGCTTGAGTTTGAATCGGCTAGAAGCGGTTTTCAATTTATTATATATATTTTTTCCATTGATCTACATGTTGTTCCTTTTAATATAGTATATTACATGATATAGCAATATTGTACACAGTCGTGAGTTGTTGTTTTTTTTTCTTTTCAAGCACGTCCCTCAACAGATAATGGCCACCCACCCCGAACTTGTCCAGATAGCCCTTCTCACGCAGCCTGCACACTTCTCCACACTTGACCAGAACGGCTCGGACCAAGGCGCGGTTGTCAGCATCGACCAATCAGGAAAGAAGGAAATCCAGAGCCAGATTCCACCTCTTCAGCTCTCTGAGTCTCAGAGGCCATCTTCTGCATCTGCAAGTTCCAGTCTGATACCGCAACAGTTCGCTGCTGTCACGGGAGACGGAGGTCTAACTGAGGCAAATACAGAGGTAAATATGTGGATTTTTCCTCACAAATCTTTGATTCTTCTTTGCAACTGGTCTTCGCCAGATCGTCGCAACTCATGCCCCGTTCCTGCACTCCCGTATCTCTGATCGTAAACCCGTGTGTACCGACCTCCGCCTGTTCTCCGACCGACACCGTAGGGCTGACTCCCTAAATTTACAAATATGACTCGCAGCTGAACTTTGAAGTTTATCTTATTGCAGTTTTACATATCATTTATGAGGATGGAGCTGCCAGGTAAAAGAGCGAGAGGAAAACTAAAGAGAAGGTTGATGGATGTTGTGAGGGAAGATATGATGGCAGTTGGGGCTAGAGAGGAAGATGCAGGAGATAGGCTGCGATGGAAAAAGATGACACGCTGTGGCAACCCCTAAACGGGACAAGCCGAAAGGAAAAGAAGAAGATTTATACAATCGCGTGGATTATCAGATTTAAGACACAGTCCGCAAAATTCATCCGTGAAAGGTCCCTGTCAAGAAGTACCGAAATGGTCTTCGAGGCAGGAAGTGTTGAAATCCACAAACCAGGATCGCCAATTATGTTCCATTGGCACGTGCAAGGTTTGTCGAATTTCAACTGTAAAGGGTCCACGGGTAGGATCAGTAACAGTTCTTAGGTACAGGAGAGTCATCCAATGATTCTTGTGTTTTTGGGGGTGACAGTGGAGGTCTTGAAGCATGCGAGAAACGAGTTGTTCACCATACATTTAGAAAGGAACTGAATTTTGACACCTGGGCATGAGACATTGGACATCAAGGCAGAACATTTTGGGCCATGTACTTTCCAAATTGTTTAAAATACCTAAGCCGAGACATGCTAGCTCATGTGCAATAGTCCCTGCTGTGAATTGAAATGAAGTTGATACACTCGAGACGTTTTCGCACTGTACTTGCTCAGTGTGGCAGGTCTGCATGGCGCAGAGCTCAAGGTGCAACGTTATCTATATTTGGAAGTGCTGATGTAGCAGACTGCAAGAAAGTCGGGAGGATTTCTTTGTTGGTACATCGCACCTCCGCGATATGTATTGGTCCTTGTCGTTGGAAGAAAAACCCTTGGCTGTACTTATTTTATTAAGGAGGATGAGGTGGATATCAGTGTCGAGCCGCTACTCCTCAGCATTGAGAGGAGCCAGATGAGGTGGCTGGGGGATCTGATTCGGATGCCTTCCTGGTGAGGTGTTCCGGGCACGTCCCACCGGAAAGAGACCCCGAGGACGACCCAGGACACGCTGAAGAGACTATGTCTCTCGGGCTGGCTTGGGAACACCTCGGGATCCCTCCAGAAGAGCTGGGAGAAGTGGCTGGGGAAAGGGAAGTCTGGGTATCCCTGCTGAAGCTACTTCCCCCGTGATCTGACCGGGAAAAGCGGTAGATAATGGATGGATGGATGCATTCGTTAATAATTTCATGGTAGGATGTCATGATTCTGCCGGTCCAGCCCGGGCTGTGCGGGTTGACTCCGGACCCAGGGGACGACTGGTGTTTGCCAGATCGTCGCAACTCATGCCCCGTTCCTGCACTCCCGTATCTCTGTTCGTAAACCCGTGTGTACCGACCTCTGGCTGTTCTCCGACTGACCCCCGTAGGCCTGACTCCTTTGACACTCCTGCCTTCTTTGATCGATCTCACATGTACCGACTCCTGCCTGCCCGCGGACCTACTCTCTCTCTACGCCCGACGTCCTGACCACCGCTGCTGCACTTGACTGTCTACCTGATCCCCAACTTTGGAGCCAATAAACACTTTTCCCGAACTACCTTTGCATCTCCGGAGTCCTGCATTTGGGTCCTCCCTCCGTACCGTTGGGCCGTAACACAGCATCTCAGAATTTTACTCATTTTAAAATTCCACACATAACTCGTTGAAGTGTCTTTTATTTCGAACACGTTCTGCAGAGACATCTCAGTATCTCATTGTGCCATTGTCCCAAAATTTGAGCTTGTGGGACGCTGCATTTATTATGATTTCCTCCATTTCCCCCTTGCTGATTACAGTCGAAGTCCATTAAAATAGCACTCGGAAATTACTCCGCTAAACCCTTTGCTGTTGGAGCTGCTTTCTGACTTCATGGCAACACGGGAAAACGGAAAAAAAAATCCAATGGGGCATTGCGTCAAACGCCCTCTTGCCTTGCGGCGACACAACTCCGCATTCCTCGGTCCTGTTCCCTCAGCACACACGCAATGAATGGGTTAGTTGACGGCGCGCTGCCAAGTGCAGGATGAAAAGACCTTAGTCGTTATTTTTTCTGGGAGTTCATCTCTTCTTTTTCTGTATTTTCTCCTGTCCGTAGGATCAAGCTGCAGAAAAGCACACTGCTGGACAAAGCTATGACAGGTACCAACCAGTTTCCTTCTTGGGTCTTATTTGCTAGTTACATGCCAGCGATTATCAAATTTCCTTTCACACCAGCGCAATTACAGACATCTTGCGTTATTCTTCGATTAAAACCGACAACATCAAGAGATGTTTTCCCTATTATTCCACTTCTCTGTGTTCTCCTTCACAGTAGCGTCAACTCTGATGCCACATCAGGGAAAGAGATGAGCGATGGCTACGAGGGGACGCATGGAGGCAAAGGCCAGGGTAAAATCCGCAAGCACCACCGCAGGTCGACGCGCACTCGTTCCCGCCAAGAGAAGATCGGCCGTCCGAAGCTCAGTATGCTAAACGTGCGTTGGCCAAAATTCTTGGAATAGCGACGGGTCGGTTCAACAATAACTGTTGTGTGTAATTGGAAAGGTGACCCCCCGGCTCTGATTACAGGTATGCAACACGGGAGACAAGATGGTGGAGTGCCAACTAGAAACGCACAATCACAAAATGGTCACGTTTAAATTTGACCTGGACGGAGATGCGCCGGAAGAGATCGCCACGTACATGGTATGCAGGGACGGGCATCATCCTGTACATCGATCCACCAAGTCTATGTGCTAATTCATGGGGACATACCCATCCATATTCTTAGCCGCTTATCCTCACAAGGGTCAGGGGGAGTGCTTGGAGAGCCTATCCCAGCTGTCAACGGGCAGGAGGCGGGGTACACCCTGAACTGGTCGCCACCCAATCGCAGGGCGCATTGAGACAAACTGTCGCACTCACATTCACACCTACGGGCAATTTTAGAGTGTCCAATTCATGTCGCATGTTTTTTTGGGATTGTGGGAGGAAACCCGAGTGCCCGGAGAAAAGCCACGCAGGCAGGGGGAGAATATGCAAACTCCACACGGGCGGGTCCGGGACCTCAGAACTGTGAGGTCAACGCTTTACCAGCCGCCTTGGGGACATATTATTGGACTTCCCCTCAGAAATGGGCTAAAATATATTTATTCACCTTTATTAATTCATGTCAAGTGATATTTCAAATAATTGATTATTAATATCGGCACGGTGGTCGAGCTGGTAACGCATCAGCCTCACAGATCTGAGGACTCTCGTTCGATCCCGGCCCCGCCTGTGTGGAGTTTGCATGTTCTCCCCGTGCCTGCGTTTCCTCCCACATCCCAAAAACATGCGACATTAATTGGACGCACTAAATTGCCAATAGGTGTGATTGTGAGTGCGGCTGTTTGTCTCGATGTGTCCTGCGATTGGCTGGCGACCAGTCCCGCCCGTTGACTGCTGGCAAATAAAATGGATGGATGGAATATTAATATGAACGATAAAAAAAAATTATTCATGCAAACTATTTTACATAAATATTTTAACTTTTTTTTTTTTTTTTTACCTGATCTCTAAAGCGGCTGGTTAAATTGTTCATTTTGAAATCCAAACTGACCCTTGAGCACAAATTTTCACCCAAACCTCATGCACAAGCTGTTTTCACAGGGCGAAATACTTCCTTTTAATTAAAATGATAAGATATGAACCCATCAAATTCTACATTTTCATTGAGTCGCAGAACATATTTGTTGGATTGTATTAAAAAATAATAATAATCATAATTTTTTTTAATCCTTTTACGGTCCATCCCCTTTAGGTGGAGAATGATTTCATCCTCCCCTTAGAGAAAGAAGTGTTCATTGAGCAGCTCAAGGACATCGTCGACAAGGCCGAGGACTTGCTGAGCGAAGACACCGAGGCGGAGCGGAACTCGGACCAGGCAAGCAGTCCCCCGAGTGAAGGGGCTGGCGCGATGGTCGTTGAGGTGAGGCAGGAACTGCCGCCATGTAACTCTGACGGTTTGTTTTTGCGTAGGCCAGATAGGCGAAAATGGACTCGTTTCAATATGGTTCTATATCACGGCACAGTGGTGCAACACAGTCCTGAGGAGCGCAGTTCAAATCCCGTCCCCGCTTGGGTGGAGTTTGCATGTTTTCCCTGGTGTCGACGTGGGTTTTCCCCGGGCACTCCAGTTTCACTCCCACATCCCAAAAACATGCGTTCATCGGAGCTTCTCTATTTCCCCTGGGTGTAATTGTGAGTCCGGGTGTTGTCCGTCTCGCGTGGATGTGTCCCGCGATTGGTTGGCGACCAGTTCAGGGTGTACCCCGCCTCCTGCCCAATGATTGGCTCCATCACTCGCGCTGCCTGTAAAATCACACCAGAGCAATGAATGCGACTAACTTCTCCATGAAGGATGTCTTGAAGCTGACGTTGCAAAAAAATAAAATAAAATAAAATAGAAGGCTTTTGTACAAAGTATTAAATCTATGCCAGTTTGCATATTCAATTAACTTTTACCTGCAATTTCACATTAATACACATAACTTAATTTCTGATCTCATTTGTTCTGCTTTCTTTGTACGTATCGATTACTTGGGTTGTCCCCATAATCTGGTGCAAATTTTCATGTCAATAGCATCTTTGGAAATATATATATATATATATATATATATATATACATACTGTATATATAGATAGTGGGGAAAAAAACGTTGTGTTCAATACTTATTTCAGCCGTTATGTAAAGTTTATAGCCTGTTTCTTTGAACACATTCTCCTTTTTAGGGAATGAAGTCTTGTGTCCACGGCACCCCACAGCTGGTCTACCAACAAAATGGTGAGACAAGTTACCGTTTGCTCTGGAAGAATTTAGACTCGGGTTTTTAGTTTTTTGTTTTCTGATCTAATAAAATAATAACGCACCCATGTATTTGCACTCTCATAATCCTTTATGGGTACGGTGTCCAAATGAACTTCTTTGTATAGCATTGGAACTAAGATTTCAAGATGTGAAGTGAGTGAGTCCAGGTTGCTCCGCTTGATTTCAACTGATATAAAGCGCGGCCTTTGTGAGGATCAGCGGCTCAGATAATGAACGGATGGACGAAGAGGCTTGAAATAGTTGCCCAGGCCTCGCAGCATCATGCTTACGGGATTATGCCGTTGTGCTCGCCGTTATTGACACCTATTCAGTTGAAATTCAAAAAAATTAAATGTGGAATATCTCCTGAAGAAAATGAATCAAGTGTAGCAACATTTTTCTAATGAGAACTTTTCTGATATGAACACGAAAACAAGAAACAAAACAATATTTTATAGATAGATGAAACAAAAATAGAGCTTTTTAGCGATGCGCGCACAGTATGATTACAGACGGCGCGACCAAGTCCTGAAGAAAATCAGTTAAGCGTGGTGGAGGATTCATAATGCTGTGGGGCTGCTTTGCTAGATGTGGTACTTGAGGCCTTTGCTGTATCACAAATATCGTGAAATTAGAAAATTATCAAGAGATTTTTAGAGTGAAACGTCTTACCCAGTTTTTGTCAAAACGATTTGAGGCGAAGATCACGGGTGCTCCACCCAGACAAAGACCCAAAGCGCAAAAACCACAAGCACATAAAATTGTTCGCAGGCTGCCAAAGGGTGTGCAACCAAAAAATGAGGACCGGGTGCCAATATTGCTCCATATCCCCTTTTCAATTTTTTTTTTCTTTGAAATTACAATATCCAAGTTGGAAAATAACATTTGTTTTTATTTATGATTTAATTAAAAGATCCTGATGACGCAAGTTTGGCACATTTCCGTTTATTTCTGAAGATATGATATAGAAGCGGGGTGTGGGCCACGTACGGCCTCGGTAGATGTCAAGTGGGCCGGACTGTTAAAATTATTCCATACTCTGCTATGAATAACCAAAATATCATGTCTTTCCTTTGTTTTGGTGTAAAGAAGCACAAGAACAGAAGAAGGAAAATGTTGAAATTTAATGAACGTTCTTTTTTTACAAAACATTTAATGAAACTCCTCAGATTTCCTTTGACAAATGTGTAATTTATTTTTATCATTCACAAATATGCATTGCAACTGATCCCACCGATTGGACAAAATCACAAAACTTTAACAATTTCTATTGTAAAATATAGTAATGCACTTTAAGATTAAACGAGATTTATTAAGAAAGGAATTTTTAAACCATTTCCACGTGCATATGAAATCTAAATTTAATCCCTGCCTACGTCTTACAAATTTTGGCCAGTGCTATTAAATGTGTAAAAGTATTCACATGTCCTGTAAATATGTAAACTTCATATGTGAAACACATACAATACATTTTGAAAATCTCATGGAGTTGCATTTACAGTAGAATTCTACCATATTTTTTTTTTGTAGTGAAGTTGCTGACTAACATTAAATTGCACATTTTTTTTTAATCACCACAGTAAGCATTCATCTTCAGAGTGATATATATATATTTTTTTTTTAATGCAAACAACGTTTTAAAGACTTTAGTCTAGTCTGGACTTGTTTTTTTTCCCTGATACTTGGCATCTTTTGGCCTGTACAAGCGCATGCTGTTGTCTTCTTCTCTTATCGAAACACTTAAATTATCCTGCGCGCCTGATCCAACCTCCTTGCGGGCCGGTTCTGGCCCGCGGGCCGTATGTTTGACATTGCTGATATAGATATGTTATAGAGGTTTCAAAACATTCAGGGGTGGCAATAACGGTGAGGGCAAATGTAACAGTTTATTTTTCCCCTTCGCTCTCAAAAAGATTTGAAAACCGGATTGAGCTGTGCAGGTTTTTTGGTGGGAAAAGTTTTGAAATTATAACTTGGTCTCCATTTTGATGTCACAAAAATGGTACTCGAGCAGGGGTGCATAGACATCTTATGAGCACTGTTCCTCCATTCTTTCTTTGACAGTCCTTCACACCGGCAAGCGCTGGTTCATCATCTGTCCAGTGGCCGAGATTCCGGTCCAAGACCAAGACCGGACTCCATCGCGCAGCTCGACAGACAGAGGTACAGCCGCCGAGTAATAATTATCCCTTCAGATCTCGCCGTTAAAACGTTTCTCCTCATTACATATTGACTTTCTGTCATCTGCAATCATTTGTGCTGGATTGTTGTTCTGGGAGGGCAGATGCAGTGTGCTTTTGTGCGGTTTTTCCGGGGCGGGGGCAGTTACGTAAGTGGGAGCCTCCACAGCGGTGCACGGAAGCAATGAAAGCATGATTGATACTCTGGTCGACAGATCTTGATGTGAAGACGTGAAACGATGGAATAGTGACTAACACAAGGACTCAAACCCTCTTTAGCTCAGCCCTTGACTAACCCTTTCCTTTTTACATTTTTCAGAATGCCAAAAATCAGCCTCGCTGTCCGCAAAAGCCATCAGCAACACTCCTCCGGTATCCACCGCCCTCCCATCGTTGCCTTCACATGGCCCCTCGCCCGTGCCGCTGCAGCGTCAAGACCAAAACGCCAGCGGAGCCCGTTTCCAGCCGCCGGAGTCCAACGTCACCCAAGAATCAAACAGCGCTGCGGGCGCTGGCCAGAAGGACAGCCTCGCTGTCGAAGAAGCTTGCATCTCGGCTGTTTCCATAGTAAGCGACATCCCGTGCTGCGCTTTCATGCCGCCGGTCTCCCTGGATGTGAATACGTTTGAGAAGGTGGAGGTCGGCGCTTCGGCCACCCAAACTAATTCGAATCAAAAGGCCAGTCCAAGCCGAGAGCTCCCCCTACAGCGGGCCGCGGTGGTGCTCCAGCAACCCTATCCCGCACCTATTCCGCCGGCATCCGTCGCCTCCCAACCTCAGAGTCCGGCGCATCAGACCTCTGTCCCGCCAGGGCCCCCGCAGTCGACGAGCGGGGGCCCCGGGGAGTCGGACGGCGAGGGGCCGCGCCGGGTGGAGTTCGCCGATCGCACGATCAAGACTTTGGACGAGAAGCTGAGGAATCTGCTGTACCAGGAGCACGCGCATTCCCAGCCCTGCGGCGCCACGGCCGACCCGCAGACCTCGGAAGCGGTCGGCTCGACATCCGTCTTGGATAACCACAGCAGTGAGGGGCCACCGCCCAAGAAACAAGGGGAGCCATTGGTAATTGTGTGCTCATCTGCACAATATGTGTGTGATTGTGAAGCTTCACTACATGACATGCAGTATTGACTGACTTTTGTGATCTATTGAGAAGGCAATACATCAATTTACTCTCAACGTCTTCTGCTTGTAGGGCATATATGTTGAATATTGTGCATAATCATTTCTTTTCCTCTTAGCCTCAGATTCCTGAAAGCCCAGATTGTGCAAGGGCTCTAAATGACTGCGATTTGGCAGGTACGTAATATTTAAGGGTCAAGTGTCATCCCTATATATATATATATATATATATTATATATATATATATAATATATATATATATATATATTGAAATGAAAAATACATATAAGATTATTCACTTCAATGTCGACACAAAAAAATAAATAGGAGACAGCGCGTCATTCGACATCCAAGTGGCACAGTCCGTGACGTCACCCCGGACATTTGTCATTGAAATCACGCTTTGGCCCCCTACTGTGGGACACGAAGAAACAACAACGGAGTGAAGTGACCGGGGCAATATTACCCTATCGTTTCGAGCCATATTTAGATGATATGCGGATCACGGTCAAACCACCTCCCCGCCCGATCCGCCTCCATGCGGCGGTGATAAAAACAACACCGCCCGCGAGCGATGACGACGCCATGACCAAACTGCCTCCCCGTCCAATCCACATCCGCGGCGGAGATGAACCACCCCGGCCGGCTCGGCCTTGTCGGCAAGGCCGGTGGCCGTCCTTCTGCGGCTGCTGCACGGAAGCCTTCCGATGCGCACATCGACACATTTAGCACCCCTGACTTATGGGTTACGCCCACCCAACTATTTTTTTGTTTGTTTTTTTTAGTAGCTATAGACACACCTACCTGTCATTTGGAACCCACAAAGCTCTCGTCATTTGCACCCGTGCAATCCATTTTTCACGACGAAAATGCAACGAGCCGGCATTTTGGCTAACACGAAGGAACAACGAGCTACCTTCCCGCAGGTAAAACTAAGACCGAAACGAGCCCACTTGAGTGCGCGACCGCCTCCAACGTCACTTCCTGCTTCTTGTCAAAAACAAATCCCTCGAGAGGATTTTCATGGCAGCAGTCACAAAAACCCATATATGTCAAAATCATGTTTTGTGGTGGGGGGAAAAAAACGGATGGGTCCATACCGGCTGCCGTTTTTTCATGACTAACATATTAAAAATAATCAATTTCATGACACTTGACCTTTAAATGTTTGATGCATTTTCCCCTCTTTGTCTCAATCTTACTACAATTGCACGTTTCTTTCCGGGTCCTGTAGCTGTGGATGGAAACTCGAACCGGGGACTGGTGACTGTCAGTACTGATTCGCACAACTCAACAAGCGGTTTTCAAGTGAGTATGAATTCATCATTCATCCAATGTTTGTCATTTAGTGCCTGATTAAATCTCATATTAGGTGAAGATGCTCACTGACAAGTGTGTGATTGAAACTTTGGAAATGTCTTCCTTTCAGATGAGACCCACGGCACCAAACGTCCTTCGTCACGTGGACAAAAGCAACAGCAACCGCAGCACCTTGTCGGATTTTCCCAGCGAGTCACAAAGCCGAAGTGGCGTTCCAGATAGAAACGACAAGGGCTACATTACCGCTAGCCGCTCCTCAGCCGATCCCGAAAGTACGGGTGCATCCCGGCTCCGTTCTAGCAACCGATTCTCCGCGCCGCCAAACTTCTATCACGCCACCCCCGGGTCCAGCTCCGATGTCACACCGCAGCATCTGCCCCGCGCCGTCACCATCAGCGCTCCGACACATCACCGCTCCCGCCACCCGTCACGCTTCCAGTCCGACTCCGCCGACGAGGACAGCAGCGGCAGCAAAGCTCTTCCGCCGGGTCGCCTCGACGCCCCGGCTCACGGCGGGAGTGACCTCGTGAAGAGGGCGGTGGCCTTTCTGAAGCGCTCCGGTCGGAGCAAAAGCGAGCAGAGCTCTGATTCGCCGAGCCGACAGCCGTTGGAAATGAACGGTTACGCCGCTTCGCCTTTGACCGGACACGTGCAATCTTCTTGCATTAGTAGTGACAACGACTCTGAATTTGAGGATGCAGACATGAAGAAGGAACTCCAGAAGCTGCGGGAAAAGTAAAGTAACGGACACACCAACACTCACTGAACACATTTAATTTTGATTATTTATTTCTGTTAAAATAAAATAATAACAAAAGACAATTAACTAAAATACATTGCAAAAAAATTACAAAGACAAGCAAACTTTGCGTACTGTTGGGACAAACTGCGTGAAATCCTGTCGGGACCCCACATTCCCCCCCAAAATATTCGAATTCTAATCTGTGGTCTTGACGAAGCAATCTTCTGCAAATTGAGCTATGTTTTTCAATATTTTTGGGCAGGCACATGAAGGAGATATCGGAACTGCAGGCGTTCCAGAGAAGTGAAATCGAGCGTCTGTACCAAGAGGTCGGAAAATCTCTGCCCCCCAACGTGGGCCTGCTGCACGCCGCCCCGCCCAGCGGCCGTCGGCGTAGGACCAGCAAACACAAAGTGAAGGCGGGAAAATTGCTCAATCCAATGGTGCAGCAGCTCAAAAGCAATCTCACCACCACATCGGAGAGAAAAGGTGTGTGGCTTTTGCAATTGTCATACCGGATCACGCGGGCGGCACCGAAAAGCGTCATCGTGTCGTTTTGCCTTCTTCCCCATCTCATCGCACCAAGGCGAAAGCTCTTGCAGTTCGTCCGGATCCCCCTCGAAAAGCTCGGCCGTGTCGGACTGCTCCGCCCACTTCAGCGGCAGCTCCGGCTCCAACGATAAACGGAGCACAAGCGCGGATCCGGTCCACACCCAGCAGCCTTGCTCCTCGAAAGGCTCCTTCTCCTCGGACAGCATCTCGGCCGGCCAACACGCTGATGGGACGACAAAGTTGGCAAACCAAGGTAAACGCCGCAGGGCGCGTACGTTCGGTACAGCCTGCATTAGCTGTAGTGTTGTCTTTACCGGTACCACACTGAAAGCATCTTGATTTAAACAAATTCAGAAATATTTTGAATAACAAATGAGCCAACAGCTTCCGTTCAAAACGTTGCTTCGTTTTTTTTTTTTTTTGCCACAACTTGTGTGTTCTGATTTACAAAGTAGGTCGATAACTGCCCACTCTTTGAGTAGTTCTTAATTTAATGTGTTTGATGCAATATCCAGGGATGAGAATTTTCCGCCGAATTTCCGACTTTTTCAGACCAAAATGACCGTTCTCGAGATAAGCGCAAATCCGTTGAGAAAATTTCAGGGGGCTAGGGTATCGTGCGCCTGGTGGGCTCCGAGCTGCAAGTTCAGCTTAGCGCGACTATCATATGCCGTTCTAACTTGCTCGGTAGTGTAAATATTTGCATTTTGCGACATAATCATTAAAACTTGTTTGCGGCAGATTACTCCATTGGACAACAGAGTTATACAGTATAACGATCCAATCGTGTTGGCGGTTAATCGAGTTGCACCACTGCCATGGACGTGTTTTCTCGGTTCTCAGAAATCGCGGTGGAACTTGTTAGTTAGCCAAGTAATGGCGCGAACTGAGCGACGGCGTGTTCAAAGTTTTACGATGGCAAAAGTGTTAGAAAAAAAGGATGAAGATCGAGCAAACTATTCATCGAAAAGGTAATTTTTATTCACATTGTTCTAAAAACTTGTGCTTCATCTCTACACTGTACTAATTCTATGAATAATAATTCTATGACTGCATATCAAAAGGAAAATATAATGGTGTATCCATATTAAACAGTGAAAGAGATTGAAAATTCATTCTGAAGTTTTGGCTTATTTGTAATGTGCTTCAAATAAGATACAATAATTCAAGCAGTGAAGAAATGAAACTGATATTTCAATTTTTGCTGTCCTGGTAGAGCACCAAACAAAAACGGTTAAATTCAGTGTCGATATTAATGGTTTTGGGGCTAACAAATTGGTAAAATCGCTTCCAGGGGCTTCGCCCCCTGCCCCTGCCCCTGCCACTTTTCAGACTTTTTTCTCATTTGGCATTCTCATCCCTGAATATCAGTTGAGCTTGTCGAGATTGCCAGATGGATGCATACATTTACGTAAATCTCAAATTTCCAGATTGAGTTGTTTTTTTTTTTTTTTTTTTTTTAATAGAGCTTGTGCACATGACGTCACCATTTTCACGGCACCATATTGGAGGTCAAAAAGGGCTGCTCGACATTGAACCCAAAGACAATATTTACCATATCCAAGACCTGTTGTGCTGTTGGTTGTCACAACAGACGAGACCGATGTTCAAAGAGATCATTCTCTGGAATAGCATATGAAAATACCAGAAAATATCGATGGATTTCGCCAATTAAACGTGACGGATGGTGCCCCGCCAAAATACGATCGCTTCATTTTAGATATGAATTATTCTTCTCAATCTCAAATTAGCAAAAAGTATTTATAATGCCAAGTGGGCTTATTTGAGAACACTGCGTGTTAAAAAAAAAAAAAAAAAAAAAAGTCTGTCGCAGAGGTTTACGGAGGTTAATGTGTGGCCGCAATCGCTTCCGTGTACGTTCCATGGAGACTCCATCCTCTTTTTGTTTTTCAATCATAGTTAATGAATGCGAGTTTGTGTAAAACCAGGGGTCATTTATTGAAATATTGGTATTTGTATTGAATACTAGCTGAAAGGATTGATGGATTCCGGCAAAGCTTAACGTGTAGCCGAATATGCCTCCGCATTCGCGAGCCGTCAACCGGCCACTATGTGGGATTTCTTCCTGTTGCGAGCAGATCCAACAGCAAAGTATTCGTAGGCGTCCAAACTTTCATACGTTTCCGTGTAAATCTCGACGACTTACTCACCAGATCCATGTGTATCCAGTTGTCCAAGACAAGCGGAAGCGAATTAATAGTCCTATTTTTTTTTATTGGCGAAAACATCGATTTCGGCATTAAATACGGGTCCTGTGTGCCAAGTTTATCAAATTTTTCCACGTACCGTCGTTTATTTTCACCTTCTAAATGTCTGACGGTATCCGACAAGACGCTGGGCGTCGCGCTACCAGACATATTTCCGTCTCGTCTTCAACCGACTTAGCATCGAGGAATGCTTAGCTTGACCGGCAATATGGCGACGTAAACAAAAGTCACGTGATTTTATGACGTATGTGCACGAGCTCTATACTGGTCTGGCCCACTTGAGATCAAATTGGGGGGGCGAAGTGGAGTGAAAAAAAAAAAAAAAACGAGTGTGATGGCCAGAGTAAGGCTGTCTGTCCGCGAGCATTTGCAGGTGTCTTTTCAAACGGGCATGAATTTATTATATTTGTGTAGAGACTTGCATATTTTGCGTGCGACCGTGCTACCGATCTGAGTTTTAGTCAAATATCACCTCACGTTCGAGCCACCACTGCTAGTTTCCCGTGCCGGCCGTGTCATTGATGCCAAAAAACTCGTGGTTGGCGACACATCGACGTCAATCTATTAACGGTCGTCGCGCAGCGCTTAAGTTGACGCATCAACTCGTCTATGAAATTCCTTGTGGTTAGGTAATCGATGGAATTGAATAAGTCAAGTTATGTCTGGCTTAAATCCTTTTTCCCCTGGACTGCGTATGCTCCCAAATTTCAGTGGCACAAAAAAAATCAGGCGTAAATGAAATGCACAATACTTGGCTTGCAGACGGTCACAAGTGCCGACGTCCCGTTAAACCAGTCGCGGTTGTTGTTTTTGTTCCCATCCGTCAGTGGCGTTGACTTCCTGTTGGCATCATTTGCGAGTGCTGCTTTTGTGATTTGTGGGGTTTCTCATCAGTATCTCTGTGCCCTTTTTTTCAAAGTGTCTCTCTTTGTTTCTTCTCTTCTTCCCTCTTATATTCATTTATACAGGCTGGACGGTTTACCACCAAACGTCAGAGAGAGTCACCTTTAAATCTAGTAGCAAACCACGCACTAGATTCCTCAGTGGACCCGTGTCTCTGTCCATCTGTTTGTATTTGTTCCTTTCTATTTTCCCCACTCTTTCATCCCCACAATCTTTTATTTCACCCCCCAAACTGCCGATCAACGAAAAATGACTTTGGTAGGCAGTCATCCGACATTTATCAACCGTCCTCACACTCTGTACGCCCAGTTTATGTTGATCTGTACAGCAGTGGAGTAAAGCCAGAAAAATGTTTACATTTTTTTCCCCCCAAAAAATGATTCTGGAAAAAAAAAAAAAAAAAATCACACGAGCGAGAGATCTCAGAATGTGAAGCATGTGCCGCTAGAAAATGTTTTCTTTTCCATTTTCATATGGGCCTATACGGTCGGCTACATTTCTGTCACCGGGCTTTGCAATCTTGACACAAAAGTTGACAAAAAATTAGATTAAGGATAAAAAGCTTAGTTCATAAAACCGCAATTCGGTCACTGTGATTTGACGTGCACGCGCCGTCGCACTCGCAAATCTGCGCAGTCGAAACGAAAGCACGAAAAAAATCACGCGTGTAAAATTTGCTACGAGTAGAAATACATAGATGTTGAAAAACGTCGCTTATTTTGCCGTCTTGACCAATGTTCTCTCGAAGCTGCGCAATTGCGCACTCTCGCCGCACACGAAAACCAATCCAGCGCAGTGAACCTCAGCCTACTTCTACTCCCTAGTTTACCTGACACCGCCCCCCCTCCTCTCTTAAAGGGGTACGCTCATAATTACAAACGGAAAACACGCACCCGCAACTTTATATCCGCGGGCACGACTGGTGGACCACACTCGTAACTTTGTATTCGCTCTTAAAGGAGTACGCTCATAATTACAAACGGAAAACACGCACCCGCAACTTTATATCCGCGGGCACGACTGGTGGACCACACTCGTAACTTTGTATTCGCTCTTAAAGGAGTACGCTCATAATTACAAACGGAAAACACGCACCCGCAACTTTATATCCCCGGGCACGACTGGTGGACCACACTCGTAACTTTATATCCGCGGGCATGACCGAGCACACCCGTGCATTTTTCAAATTTTTTATGGATATTACAAAATCAAGATGGATGTAGATATTAATGGAAAATCCACATAAATTACGTGTGAATGTAGTGAAATGATGTTAGCGATTTATTAAAAAAAAAAAAAAAGCCATCAATTGAGGATAAGTTTTAATATTGTTACATCCAAGCAAGATCATTCTAAATCAGTGCTGAGATTGTCCGGCAATTATTAATTATCTTATTAATCTTTGGTAAAAAAATGATTGGATTGAGAAAAGATATTAGCTCACTTTCCCCAAATTCTTTGCCCGTATAGATTGCTGATAATTAGGAAGTTGTTAGTGTGTATGTATTTCCATAATATTTTTACAAATTAGCTCAGATGTCGTCTAAATCGATACATAACGGGCCGTGAGCATCTTGATGTTAGCGATTTATTAAAAAAAAAAAAAAAAAAAAAGCCATCAATTGAGGATAAGTTTTAATATTGTTACATCCAAGCAAGATCATTCTAAATCAGTGCTGAGATTGTCCGGCAATTATTAATTATCTTATTAATCTTTGGTAACAAAATGATTGGATTGAGAAAAGATATTAGCTCACTTTCCCCAAATTCTTTGCCCGTATAGATTGCTGATAATTAGGAAGTTGTTAGTGTGTATGTATTTCCATAATATTTTTACAAATTAGCTCAGATGTCGATTTTGGTGGTTGTCCAAGGCCACGTCTAAATCGATACATAACGGGCCGTGAGCATCTTGCCGTACATGGCATAAAGTCCGAAAAGAAAACATTTCTAGTTACGTGCACATGGCAACAAAAATCCATCCGTATTATATTTAGCTTTTTTTTTTTTTCTTCCCTTTTCACACAACCACCGTCATATTCATAAGCATACTTTTACAAGTCTAACGTCATCCCCAACACATTTGCAGCGCTTCTGGCTTGGGGGAGAAGCAAGCCCACAAATTCATTGAGGCCAGATCTCTCCAAACATGGACGGGGCTTCGGTTGAGTCTTCGAGATGTCGGAGTCCGCGTTTGCGCGCACTCGTGACGTAACGCGATGGTCGGAACCGTTAGCCCATTTTTCATTTTTTTTAAAAATGAGTTACAGACTCTCATTCACTCTTCGTTTAAATGATGCACAACTCACAAAAAGTTCGGGATGTTCGGCTTCGGTTTTTGAAATGTCAGGGTGGACCTGATATGCGCAATAACCTTTGTAGGTGAACTTTGACCTTCTCCAATTGGACATGTGAAGCTGTTGACCGTTTTCAGTACTTTTTGCACAACTTGCTAAATGGCGAAATTCACAACGGGTGTTGGACCTATGAATGTTTCCAAGTTGCATGGCTTTCGGTCTCTCTTGTATCGCACTTGCAACCTCAGTAGCGACCTGTTGGTGAAGCCTGGTCTTGGTCTCATGATGAACGGGAGGACCGTTTAAAGAACTCAAACCGAACCAGGAAAAGGATTGCCTGCTGTGAATTCTGCTGTTCAACTGCTTGTTCTGGAACACAGGTGTCAAACTCGAGGCCCGGGGGCCAGATCCGGCCCGCCGCATGATTTTGTGTGGCCCGCGGAGGCGAATCATATATATCAACTTCCATAATTTTTTTTTTTTTTTTTTTTTTCCAAATCTGTTCCAAAATTTCAAATTGTCCAATGATAAATAACGTTGGGATATTACAAGCATTTTTGTGATACCAAACAACACTCCGAAAGACAACTCCCGCAGCCCGTGAGATTGACGCTGTCGCAACTCCGTTCGGGCTGGTGTCGCAAGCGTAACAACTATCGGCATTGACATCGTCGATAAATGTCCGTTGCGCGTTACCTCTTCAACTGTGCTAAAAAACCGACCACGCTGGCGGCGGAACACCCGCGGAGCGCCCTGGGCGACGTGGCTCACTCTCTGGACCTTGATATGGAATAACGACCATCGTACTTGGCTAGAAGCGCCATAGCTCAGTGATTCGAGCATTGGTTTGGTAAACGAGGGGCCGTGAGTTCGGATCCCACTGGGGCCTCCACTCCCCAAGAGGGGTTGCGTCAGGAAGGGCATCCGGCGTAAAAACTCTGCCAAACAAATATGAGCGTTCACCGACCCCTAACAGGACAAGCCGAAAGAAACCTACTTGTACTTGGCTACGACAACAAGCCCGCGACAAAAATGAATTTGACAACCGTGTTCTAGACCAAAAGTAGTGTCCATGCAAAAGGTTCCAATGAAGTTGACCTGCAAAGGTTTTTGTGCATTTTCGGTTCATCCTGAAATTCCACCTGAAAGTTTTCCACCAGGCATTTTGTGAGTCGTGTTCAACATTTCCCAGTCGAAGGGGTTTTTTCCAAAGTCGGTTCTCCCGCGAGCCCTTTCTGTCCCTCATGTTTGGAGAAGAGGATGTGCATGACGCAGCGGCGCGGGCGGCGCTGGCCGGGGCGCGGCGGGACACTTTTGCTGCGCCAAACCGAGGGCTGTATCATCACTATTGCTTTATTCTTTTTCATTTTTTTTTTGGTTCAACTGTACGCAACCGTATTACTGCCACACCATCAAAAAAAAAAAAAAGTCTCGTTTCACATAATTATGTGATAAGTGACTTTTTTTTCCGCTTTTCACATAATTATATGATACGTTACGGAAGCGTATTACTGCCACACCAAAAAAAAACAAAAAAGTCGCGTTTCCATAATTATGTGAAACTTATCACATAATTGTGAAACGTTTCATGTGATGTGATAATTATGTGATAAGTTTCACACAGTTGTGTGAAACGCGACTTTTATTCACTTTTCACATAATTATGTGATACGTTACGGAAACGTATTACTGCCACACCAAAAAAAAAAAAAGTTGTTTCACATAATTATGTGAAAAGTGGGGAAAAAAAAGTGAAACGTTTCACATAACGTATTACGAAAGCGTATTACTGCCACACCACCAAAAAAAAGGTCACCAAAAAAAGACTTTTTTTCACATAATTATGTGATACGTTTCACATAATTATGTGATAAGTGGGGAAAAAAAAGTGAAACGTTTCACATAACGTATTACGGAATCGTATTACTGCCACACCACCAAAAAAAGACTTTTTTTTCACATAATTATGTGATACGTTTCACATATTATGTGATAAGTTTCACAGAATTGTGATACGTGACTTTTTTTCACTTTTCACAGAATTGTGAAACGACTTTTTTCCACTTTTCACATAATTGTGATACATTTCAGTTGTGAAACGGGACTTTTTTTTCACTTTTCACATAATTATGTGATACGTTACGGAAACGTATTACTGCCACACCAAAAAAAAAAAGTTTTTTCACATAATTATGTGAAAAGTGGGGAAAAAAAAGTGAAACGTTTCACATAACGTATTACGAAACCGTATTACTGCCACACCACCAAAAAAAGACTTTTTCACATAATTATGTGATAGGTTTCACATAATTATGTGATAAGTGGGGAAAAAAAAGTGAAACGTTTCACATAACGTATTACGGAAGCGTATTACTGCCACACCACCAAAAAAAGACTTTTTTTTTCACATAATTATGTGATACGTTTCACATAATTATGTGATAAGTTTCACAGAATTGTGATACGTGACTTTTTTTCACTTTTCACAGAATTGTGATACATTTCCGTTGTGAAACGCGACTTCTTTTTCACTTTTCACATAATTATGTGATAAGTTAAACATAATTATGTGAAACGCAACTTTTTTTTTTTTTTTTTGGTGTGGCAGTAATACGCTTCCGTACTACGAATACTTCCGTAACGTATCACATAATTATGTGAAAAGTGGGGGAAAAAAAAGTCGCGTTTCACATAATAATGTGAAACTTATCACGTGAAAGGCGAGGTTTATTTTTTATTAATTTTTTGGGTGTGGCAGTAACGCGCTTCCGTACAGTTGAACCAAGTGGGAAAATGGAAAAAAACAATTGCATGTTTTTTGTTTTGTTTTGGGTTTTTTTTGACTACGACTTCAAATTGGTATCGAGCGGGGTCAAGTGGAGCCGGCGTCCCGTCCTCGCGCTGACAAAAAGCTCGTTTGGAAATCCGGATTTCACCGAGTCTTCATTTCCGAGTGAACGCACACTCCGTCGGTCACGTCATTTTCTTCTGAGCACAAAGTGTCCAACACGTTAAACAAGGACAAAAGAAAAACCACATCGTAGGCAAAGCCCCATGCACAAAACCCACCAAAGCTCGCGGTCTTCCTCCCCGATTTTAAGCTCCTCTTTTTCATCGCCGAATGTGCACATTCTTCCTGTCTTTAGCCTAACGATTTGTCCTTTGCTGTTCTACCTTCTCTATAGGGTCCACTCTGAAACGACTTTGTCTAGGCAAAGAGCGCAGTAGTAGTAACTATCTCATTTTACTTTCCTCCAGTCTTCCCCTAATCTTTGTCATCCTTCTCGTGTGTTACCTTGTGCACGTCTTTTCTTTTCCTTTTTCTTTTTCAGCGCTCGAATCTGTGACTTGTATTTGGTGCTCTTTACTGTTCACTTGACGTGTTTGTTTGCATGCTAGCGTTCCAAATAGTTTTCCTTGAGTCACTGCTTGCACATCAGACATTTCAAATCCTGTGTACTAACTTGTGACGGTGCCGTTCGAATCGTTTGGCTGCCGTGTTGCGAGACGCGTGGGTGGACAGTGAAGAAAATAAGTATTTGAACACCCTGCAATAGTGGAAGTTCTCCCACGTTGAAATCACGGAGGGGTCTGTAAATTTTCATCGTGTTCACCTGTGAGAGAGATCATCTAAAAAGAAAAATCCAGAAATCACAATGTGTGATTTTTGAAGGATTTGTTTGCGCGATACAGCTGCAAATAAGTGTTTGAACACCTGAGGAAAAATAATGTTCATATTTGGTGCAGTAGCCTTTGTTTGCAATTCCGGAGGTCAAACGTTTCCTGTAGTTCTTCACTGCAGGAGCGATTTTGGCCCACTCCTCCACACAGATCTTCTTTAGATCAGACCGGTTTCGCTGGGAAACGCAGTGTTTCAGCTCCCTGTAAAGATTTTCCATTGGGTTTAGGTCCGGTTACTGGATAGGCCTCGCCAGAACCTTGCTATGCTTCTTACGGAGGCGCTCCTTGGTTTTCCCAAGGAGACCCAGCCACGACCCATCTTCAGGGAAAGAGGTTGTTCCCCAAAATCTGACAATACGTGGCTGCGGTCATCATCTCCTTAATACGGTTCAGTCGTCCTGTCCCATGTGCAGAAAAACACCCCCGTGTTTCACAGTAGGGACGGTGTTCTTGGGATGGAGCTCAACATTCGTCTTCCTCCAAACACGGTTAGTGGAATTATGACCAAAAAGTTTTCTCCCTCACAGTGGACATGCACCTGCGATGAAAATTTCAGACCCCTCCATGATTTCTAAGTGGGAGAACAATATAGCAGGGGGTTCAAAAACTTATTTTCTTCGCTGTAAATTGGCAATATTCGGTCATTCTGAATGAGTGTAGTGTGCCACACATCAGCCAGATGATTGATTTTTCCGAATTTTACAGCGGACATCTTTATCAGACCTTTGTGGGTTTTCGCAGGGTCTTCTTTCCGTGCCGCCGCAGCTCAGCCGTCCCGCGCCTCGGCCGCAACCTCGCCGCCGTCCCCCAGGCCGACGGGTGGGCTCGCTCGGGTCCAGACAAACAACAGCAACAATAAGAAAAGCATGTTCACTGAGGACCTGCACAGGTTGGTGGACGACTGGGCCAAGGAGACCGTGGCGGCGGTCCACCAGCCGGCCCCTACCTTGAACCAGATCAAGCAGCAGAGGCGCTTGCAGGACCTGAAAGGCAAAGTGGACTCCCCGGGAGCGGCCGCGCACAAGGTGCTTTGCAATCTCGATGTGTCTTTTAACGAGATGAAATGAGATGAAGGTTGAACTCTTCGATTCCAGATGAAATCCCGCTTGCTTCTGTCCCTCCCGCTGCCTAATGCGACAAGCGACCAAGGTCCTGACTCGCCTCTCGTGATCCCCCCTGGGAACCTTCCGCCCGCGGGCCCCGACTACGCTGGGATGGCTCCCGGTCCTCCCCACACCCAGCAGACGCCTGGCACGTTTAGCCCCGTTGGATCAGCAAGCCCCAAACCAGGAATCCAAGGCAACACGCCCGAGAACGACCTGTGCCCAAACTCCACCAGGACTAACTGACCCTGAGGCTCAAGTGCGCCCGTTTGTACGGACTGCCCACTCGAAATCATTTTGCTCGGGTTCACCGCGAGCGCGTTTGCGGTTGAGCGGGAACGACGATGGATATTTTTGACACAAAAACCCGTTTGCGCGCGCAAGCACAAAGACATCTGGCTTATCGACGAACGTGCACTCATTCAGCTTCACCCCTTGCACTTTTTATTTTATTTCGGCACGTGGGCACACTTTCAACGCTACATCGGAAAACAAATATCAGTGGGTTAAGTTTCAGAATCGATTCAGTAATAACGTCGGTGGAATGTAGTGCCTTGAACCTTCAACTTTTCCTTTTGAAGCAGCTTGACTGCGTACAAATGATCTGATTTATTGAGTCTATTGATTGAAGTCTTATGCAGCTGTTTTGTTATTTTATTATTTTTTTGCTTATGAATGCCATTGTAGCACTGCAGTATTAACAGCAAATACTCTTATTCAAATAATGGAATAATTTAAATTTTTCTTCCCCTGCAATGGTCCGCCATAGTGCAAATGCACTGTTGCCTTGTAAAGACAAAAAAAAAATAGTTAATGACGAGCAAAGGAAGTAGTTTAAAGCCAGCAGATAAAAGCACCTCTTTCAGGTCAAGCGGTTCCGTTGGACTCGGTTCCGTTTATACAAAGGACACACAGCACGCGCGATACACAGCAGCAGAAGATTGGGCCGCGTTGCAATATTGTCGTGAGAGAGCGCGAAATGACGAGCGAAGTCCAGAGCCGTAAATGATGACGACGTACGGGTGTGAATGTAGCAGTTGGTACGTGGAGGCTCGAGGCGTTCAAGTGCAATTGAATCCTTCCGGAAAGCTTTGATTGTGGCATTGCCTTATCTGACGTGATCTGATGTGTGTGAACGTGACGTGATGTACATGTTGGCCGGTCAGGAATGTTGCGCGCAAACGCCCGTTCGGTTCAGTGCAAGTGTGGATTTATTTGATGTTTTTGGATCTGTTTTACGCTGCTGTTGTTTGAGCCTTTTCCCCCCCACACGATCAGACGGTACCAAAAAAGAAAAAAAAAAAGCCCTGAAACTCGTTTTTGTTTATCCATTTTTTTTTTTTCATACCGTTACATATTCCCGATTGGATCGTCGATACGGGAGATTTGCACAACCTAGAGACTCCCGTCCTTGCGCTTTCGGTTGAAGTGTTCCACGTGTGCAGTGTCTGTACTCTACGAAATTGTACCAGTCTCAAAAACCACGGATGTTTTTCTTCTCCACAAAAAGTTGAGTCGTTTGCGACGTCACACCTCCCGAGACATTTTGAAAGGGTTTTCAGGACCCGCATCCTTCCAAGCTGTGAATTGTACAGATTTAGTTGTAGTGGAAACTGTATATTTTGTTAAACCTTGTGAGTGCTTTTGTTGGAGAGGTTGCTTTTATGTACAGTATCAATTCGCTGTGAATTGGACTTTTATAGGACTTTATGCAGAATCCTCTTCTTTGGGGAAATACTTCCAGTTGTAAGAGATTTCTGTTCTCTGGCGTTTGTATCCGGTGGGCTCTTTTGGTTTTCTCTTTTTTGTTTGTTCCAAGCAGAGGAAGGTTTATTTATTGGCAGAGATCAAAAGGCCGGCGTTTCCTCCCCTCCCTGCATGTCTCCGGCCGTCGAACGTTGCCCTTCGTCCGATGGTCGAAACGAACTTGAGTGAGGTGGATTATTTGGGCCTCCCGACACACTGCGTCACTCGTCCTACCTGCTGCACTGTTTGACCGTGTTTTGAGATCAATAAATATTTTCAGTCTGATGGTCACGTTTGATTTCTTTATTTCAAACAAAGCCCCCAAACGTATGCACAGTACTTCGTTCACGTAAGACGGGGGTACGAAACCGAAAACTGAATTTTGCTCGTATAACTTGCAGTCGTGGTTGCCTTCAGATGGCGCCGATACGACTGCAAAAGGCTGTAACGATGAATACACAAGTAATTGTTAATTACTTTTTAAATCAGAAGTATAAATGATAGTTTATTTTTTATGTTAATGTAAAAAAACTGAACAAATAATTGCAATATTGACACAGACTTGCAGAGGAGGTGGCGATGATTGGTAAGGGGGAAGTTAGAATGGCACCGAACAGGATGAAAAATGGAAAGACAGTCGGCCCTGATGAGATACCAGTGGCGGTGTGGAAGCAATTTGGAGAGGTGGCTGTGGAGTTTTTGACCGACTTATTCAACAGAATACTGGCGGGCGAAAAGATGCCTGAAGAATGGAGGAAAAGTGTTCTAGTTCCCATTTTTAAGAACAAAGGGGATGTTCAGAGCTGTGGCAACTATAGAGGAATAAAGTTGATGATCCACGCGATGAAGTTCTGGGAAAGAGTAGTGGAGGCTAGACTCAGGTCAGAAGTAAGTATCTGCGAGCAACAGTATGGTTTCATGCCTAGAAAGAGTACCACAGATGCATTATTTGCCTTGAGGATGCTCGTGGAAAAGTACAGAGAAGGTCAGAAGGAGCTACATTGTGTCTTTGTGGATCTAGAGAAAGCCTATGACAGAGTACCAAGAGAGGAACTGTGGTACTGCATGCGTAAGTCTGGTGTGGCAGAGAAGTATGTTAGAATAGTACAGGATATAGATGAGGACAGCAGAACAGTAGTGAGATGACTTTAAGGTGGAGGTGGGACTGCATCAGGGATCCGCCCTGAGCCCCTTCCTGATTGCTGTTGTTATGGATAGGCTGACAGATGAGGTTAGACTGGAATCCCCTTGGGACTATGGTGTACGCGGATGATATTGTGAAAGCAGAGAGCAGGCGGTGGAACAATTAGAAAGATGGAGGCACGCACTGGAAAGGAGAGGAATGAAGATTAGACGAAGTAAGACAGAATACATGTGCGTGAATGAGAGAGAGGTGGAGGGGGGGAAGAGTAAAGAAATGGCGAAGGTGGATGACTTCAAACATTTGGGGTCAACAATACAGAGCAGTGGAGAGTGTGGGAAGGAAGTGAAGAAACGGGTCCAACCGGGGTGGAACAGTTGGCGGAAGGTGTCTGGTGTTCTATGTGACTGAAGAGCCTCCGCTAGGATGACGGGCAAAGTTTAGAAAACCGTGGTGAGGCCGGTCGTGATGTACGAATTAGTAGCGCTGAAGAGACAACAGGAGGTAGAACTGGAGGTTGCAGAAATGAAGACGTGGAGGTTCTCGGTTGGATCGGATTAGAAATGAGCTCATTAGAGGGACAGACAAAGTTGAATTATTTGGAGACAAGGCCCGAGAGAGCAGACTTGGATGGTTTGGACATGTCCAGAGGTGACAGAGTGAGTATATTGGTACAAGGATGACGAGGATGGAGATGTCGCGGAAGAGAGAGCGAGAGGAAGACTGGAGAGAAGAGAAGGTTGATGGATGTTGCGAGGGAAGACATGAAGATTGTGGGTGTGAGAGAGGAAAATGCACGAGATAGGCTGAGATGGAAAAAGATAACACACTGTGGCGACACCTCACGGGACAAGCCGAAAGGAAGAGAAGAAGAAAGCAACATTGTTACACATGAGAAACTGAAATTTCGGTACAGCTTTTTCGCAAGCACGGGAATTGATGCACACGATTTGTTTTGACGAGCCACCTAAAATGAGGTGGCAGGGCTAGATTTGGCACCCGGGCCTCGAGTTTGACACCTGTGATGTAAGAAGAATTCTCGCAGGCTCCCAAGACAAATCAGAATCAACCTTTATTGGCCAAGTGTGCAAAAACACATCAGGAATTTTACTCCGGCAGTCGGTGCCGCCCAGAACAAAGAACGAGAGACATTTCTGTTTATAGGAACTATTATAAAAGTGCAAGATGTAAAGTCTTCTTCATTTAGAACATAGAAATAGTGATTGACGTAATTATTCTTGCGCCACGGTGATGGGCTTGGAGGCAGGATGATGGGTAAAAAGAAAGGCCAGAATCACAGCGGCCCACGCAGAACTGCGCGTCCGGATGTTTTGTAACGAACCGAGTGGCGTCGTAACTGGTAAATAATCCAACGGCTCCCCCTAGCGGTCATCCCACCCGCCCCCGCGTGCGGTTCCCGCTTTGTGTCGGCTTCCAAGACGCTCCGGTATTGCCCACCCCCCCCCCTCCCACTGACCCTTCTTTTTTTTGTCGTTGTCAAGCGAGCGCGTCCATCGACTGAGTAAATTATTTGACACCCCCCCCCACACGCGATGCAACGATCGGGAGGGCCACTGCGCGCTTTTGGTGAATCAACGATCCCACGCCGCCTCGAAAGGCTTCCTTCGATCCGATGGAAGCTTCCCGTCCAAGTTGTAAGTGTTTGAGCGCCTGCGGGCTTTGTGGCCCGTTTTGGGGGGATACGTTAGCTCACGTTTTTTTTTTTTTTACGGGAGTGGGTCACAATTGGAGCTCCGCAGGGGGTGGGGGGCAATGCAAAAAGCAGCAGCAACAACAGCAGCAGCAGCAGCATCATATCGCAGCGAGCCCAATGTTGACATCTCGGACGGTGGACCCAGCATGAGGTCGTCGGAGGGGGTGGGAGGGACGAACGCTTGCTTAAGTTGATTTCAAGTCAAGTTTTGCGGAGTTTGTTGCACGCCCCCCCCCCCCCCCCCGCCCCGTGCCAAATATCCCCGAATTGCCCTCCAGACGGTCGTAGCTAACGCAAACGCGGCTAACGCGGAGCGGCGGCGGGCTGCAAAATCAAAAATAAATCCGAATGACAGAAAACGAGTCGGCCGCTGAACGGCACGAGAGCCTCTGCCGGTTCACTTTGGACAGCCGCGCTTGCTGTTTTAGTAGAAGCGGAACGAGCGCCCGGGTGTGGAATAGTAGCAGCGACGTGCTAAGCTAACGGCTAAGCTACATTCCAACGCTCCGTGCGGAAGTTTCCGACTAAACACTTCGCGTCCAAAGTAAGACTTTCGTAGCTGCTCGGCGGGTTGAGACGTGAAATTGAGCCACCCTCACACACACACACACACACAAAAAAGCAAAACAGTTGCTCTTACACATTTGCTACAATTGTCAATTAGCTTTGTTTACACACTTGAGAGCCGGACGTAAACAAACGGGTGACTCCCAAGATAATCGTAAGAAACTACAATGCACATTTACTAATAATCGTCAGTCGTAGTGCTGCTAATCCTTTTATTATTGTTTTCTATTCGTGAAATAATTACCGTTCTTTTTATTGATCTGCAGTATATAATGAGAAGCCAGACTCTGCATTCTATCTGGGACCAGTATTCTGGAATACTTCGGCTTATGCTCGACACGACACGTACCTAAAGATTTGAGTGTCTGTCATTTAGTCCTTATTACAGCCAGCAAAATATTAACTGTAACGTTTACAACCGTTTCTGTTGCGTTTGTCTATCGGAGCATCAACGTGACAACAGTCCGCCAAATTGACAATTTGTCTTGTCTGGTGGGGTTGGCCGCCCACTTCAGTTCCCCAAAAACGTCCACTGAGAATCCTTTCGTGGTTCTTAGGCTGAATGATCGTCTTTTCCTTTCGGCTTGTCCCGATTAGTGGTCGCCACAGCGTGTCATTTTCCATCTAAGCCCATGTCGTGCATCTTCCTAACACCCGCTGTCCTCATGTCCTCCCTCGCAACATCGGTCAACCTTCTCTATGGTCTTCCTCTCGCTCTCGCTTCCTTGGCAGCTCCATCCTCATCACCCTTCTACCAACATACCCACTCTCTCGCCTCTGGCAAGTCCAAACCATCTAAGTTTGCGCTCTCCAACCTTGTCTCCAAAACATCCAACTTTGGCTGTCCCCTCCACTGAGCTCGTTTCTAATCCTATCCAACCTGGTCACTCCGAGCGAGAACCTCAACATCTTCATTTCTGCTTCCTGTTGTCTCTTCGGCGCCACCGTCTCTAATCCGTCCATCATGGCCGGCCTCACCACTGTTTTGTAAACTTTGCCCTTCTTCATCCTCGCCAAATCCAACCCAACACATCATTTTATGTGGGCCGTCAAAGCAAATCGTGTGCATCACTTCCTGTGCTTCCTAAAATCTGTCCCAGAATTTCAGTTTCTCATGTGTCATAATGTTGCTTCTTCTTCTTCGGTCTTCCTCTCGCTCTCTCTTCCTTGACAGGTCCATCCTCGTCACCCTTCCACCAGTATACTCACTCTCTCGCCTCTGAACAAGTCCAAACCATCCAAGTCTGCTCTCTCTAACCTCGTTTCCAAAACATCCAACTTTGGGTGTCCTCTCCACTGAGCTTGTTTTTAATCCTATCCAACCTGCTCACTCCTAGCAAGATCCTCAACATCTTAATTTCCCCCACCTCCAGTTCTACTTCCTGTTGTCTCTTCAGTGCCACCGTCTCTAATCCGTCCATCGTGGCCGGCCTCACCGCTGTTTTCTAAACTTTGCCCTTCTTCATCCTAGCGGAGACTCTTCTGTCACATAGAACACCAGACACCTTCCGCCAACTGTTCCAACCTACTTGGACCCGTTTCTTCACTTCCTTATCGCACTCACCATCGCTCTGGATTGTTGACCCCAAGTATTTGAAGTCATCCACCCTCGCCATCTCTTCTCCCTGTAGCCTCACTCTTCCTCCTCCACCCCTCTCATTCATATTCGATTTTAATTCGGCTAATCTTCATTCCTCTCCTTTCCAGTGCATGCCTCCATCTTTCTAATTGTTCCTCCGGCTGTTCCCGGCTTTCACGGCAGATCGCAATGTCATCCGCGAACATCACGGTCCAAGGGGAATCCAGTCTAACCTCCTCTGTCACCTTATCCATTACCAATCATCGCTAAAAATGAGGTCAATTGATTCATCATCCCACAGCAGGATTTTAGGCTATTTCAATTTCCTGCCTGCTACTTTTTAGTGTACAAAGGGTGTCAGAACCAATGTCGCTAAAGAACTACGACGTACAAGTTCTCCCCTTCAATGTGAGCCAGACGATCAAGCAGTTTATGTCACGCGGTGTTTGCTTGATTCCGTATGTGAGAGTTGAGAATTGTGACAGGACCGCTGTTGGGTGTTTCACCTCAGCAACGCGACTGCTCGCAACGCCCTGAGCATCTGACACTTCCTGGCCGCGTCGCCCGATATGATACACTTTTTTTTATTGCAATGGGTGGAATACGCACGACGTGCACGCTGCCGTGCCCGAAGTTGAAATCTCATGATCTTGTTTCCAGATGTAAACCCGATGGGCGTCTGACCCCGCCGTTGCCGTTATGGGGCTGGACTTTGACGTGAAGACCTTCTGTCACAACCTGCGGGCCACCAAGCCGCCTTACGAGTGCCCCGTGGAGAGCTGCCGGAAGGTCTACAAGAGCTACAGCGGCATCGAGTACCACCTGTACCACTATGACCACGACAACCCGCCTCCGGCGCAGGCCGTGCCTCAGAAAAAGCGCAAGGGACGTCCGCCGCGCGTGTCGCTAGCCGGCTCGCTGGATATGGACGACGGCTGCGGCGGAGGTCAAGGGGGGCCGGGGCACGGCGGGAACACGCCTCGCAGCCCCGATCGCTCCGAGCCCTCGCATTCCCCCGGCAGGGACACGATGACCTACGCCCAGGCCCAGCGCATGGTGGAGCTGGAGATCCAGGGACGCATCCACCGCATCAGCATCTTCGAGAACATCGACGTCGTGTCGGAGGAGGACAGCGACGCCGAGAACGACCCGCCGTCCGTCGCCGGCGCCAACTCCGCGGGCGTGTGTAACGGCAGCGACGGCGGCGAGTTGGGCTGCGCCAGCAAAGACAGGAACGATCCGCCTTCGTCCAACGGGGGCAAAGCCACGCCCAAGTCCGGGAAGCACAAAAGTAAAGAGAAAAAGAAGGACGGGTCGTCCCATCACCACGGCGCGCAGTCGGGGCCCGCGGTCAAACTGCCCGAGGCCGTCTTTCGAGAACTCGACCAAGAGAGACCCGACGCTCCTCCCCGCCCGTCGTCTTACTACAGGTCAGACTTTGGTTTTGGTTCTAATTTCTTTTATGTGTCCTAATTCCCTGCGTGCTCTACAACGATTGTTTGTTGTGATACCAATTCCCAAATGTTTGATGACAAAACTTGCATGTTGGTTTTTGTGTTTGTTCTGAAACACCTAGAATAGTTCTGTAATTGGTATCAAGAAAGTATGTTGAAAAGATCCATCTAAATGTCAGACAGCAGCTCACCAAGGCCTGCCTCTCAAAGACACATATTTCACATATAGAGACATTAAAATTCATATTTCATTTTTTTACACATTTTATACGTGCAATTTTTTTTTGGGGGGGGTCAAATACGTTTACAGCACGTTTACAGTGTTTTTGAGGGATAAAAAAAAACAAAAAAAAAACCTTGAGCATGCGTCTGGAGATTTTTTTTGCCAAGATGATGCCGTCGCTGTACACGTTGACTTAAGAGAAATGACTTTGTATGTTGTGATGGGGCTTAGTTTAGCCTGGGTTGTTAGTGGAACTTTGAGGGAGTCTTTGCCACGTATGCTGGTACAATTTTCCTCATATTGTGGATTTTTTTTTTTTTTTTTTTTGTAGCACGAGCTTTCATTTTGGTTCAAACGATTCCAACTTCAAATGACCGACAAAATGTTTAATGTGTCGTCTCTGTTCGCCGCCGTGTATTCAGTGTACAAGATGCATGCCGAAAGCTTAAAAACCTGCCAAGGGGGTAAAAGCCATTTTTTTTTTTTTTTTTTTTTTGGAAGAAAACAATATCAAAGTGACTGCCCCCCCCCAAAAAAAAAAAACAATTTCTTGATTAAATCAATGAATATTCCAGTCCTAGCAATGGGGTAAATATACCTCACCATTTGCTTGAAGAGCATTTGCGCCCCGATTCTCGACCAAACTCCGTTCCAGAAGGCAGTTCAAGAACTGAATCAAATGTCGCGCGAGTTGTGTTATTTCCGGGCCTCTTCCTGGGGTTCGTTCGAATCGACAATAACAGAGCGTCGTGGGTGGGTCAGCTGGTCTGGTCGCGCGCATTCTGTTATTTTCGGGTTTCGTTAGGGACGTTGGGGTACCGATTTTTGTTCAAAAACCAAAGCAAAAAAATCTTGAAATTTTCTTTCGAAAACCGTTCGAGCGTGGTGGATCAGCTGGTAAAGCGTTGGCCTCACAGTTCTGAGGATCCGGGTTCGATTCCGGAGCTGCCAGTGTGGACTTTGCATGTTCTCCCCGTGCCTGCGTGGCTTTTCTCCGGGTGGGCACTGCGGTTTCCTCCCACATTCCAAAAACATGCAACATTCATTGGACACTCTAAATTGCCCCGTCGGTGTGTTTGTCTCCATGTGCCCTGCGATTGGCTGGCGACCAGTTCAGGGTGTACACCGCCTCCTGCCCGTTGACAGCTGGGATAGGCTCCAGCATTCCACGTGACCCTCGTGAGGATAAGCGCCAAAGAAAATGGATGTATATATATATGCACGCAGACACACAGGTATAATATATTCTACTGTTTGAATAATATAATTTATGAACAATGATGTGATTACATTCTAATCTTCCGAGCAATCAAGAAAAAATGGATAATTTCACGCTGCTGCCTTCAGGAATCAGTTCTGTAACATTTTGCGCATTTTACTTCAGGTACATCGACAAGTCGGTGGAGGAGCTGGACGAGGAGGTGGAGTACGACATCGACGAGGAGGACTACATCTGGCTCGACATCATGAACGACAAGCGGCGTCTCGACGGCGTCACCCCCATCCCTCAGGAGGTCTTTGAATACCTCATGGACCGGCTCGAGAAGGAGTCCTACTTTGAAAGCCACAATAAGGTGCTCGACCACTTGGTGCAGTGGAAATGACAGACACTACTGCACTTGCCTACAAGTTATGTTGCACAAGACTGTTCGGAGCTTAAATTTGTAGCAATTACCGTAATTCCTCCGGCCTACAGAGCACACCTGGTTACGAGCCTCACCCGGTACATTTGGAAAGGAAATACCATTTGGTACGTACATAAGGCCGCACCCGCGTAAAAGCCGCAAGCGCCCACATTGAATCCGACATTGAAACACGAGATATTTACAAAGAAAGATGGTACACAGAGAGTTTAACACTAGTACCTCCGCCGCACTAATGCTAATGCTAGCGTTGCCGCGCTAACGCTAGTGATGCCGTGCTAACAGGCCCAGTTTAAAGAAAAACATACTAGTAAAAATCACTTGAGACACGGCAGTAACACCCTAGCACAGCGCTAACAGGCCCAGACCGGTAAAAGTCACTTCCTCGCCACATATATTCCACCGGTCTCACTCTTACCTTTTCTGCTCGAGTGCCCCCTCTGGGAACTTTTCTGCTGCTTCTCTGCAGCTCACCAGCCGCCTTCTTGAGTGTTCGTGACTTAAATTGGTCATAAATCTTTTTTTGTGTGTAGCAATTACCGTAATTCCCGGCCTACAGACCACACCTGGTTATAAGCCTCACCCAGTACATTTGTAAAGGAAATACCTTTTCGTACGTACATAGGCCGCAGCCGCGTAAAAGCCGCAAATGCCCACATTGAAACACGAGATATTTACAAAGATGGTACACAGAGAGTTTAAGACTAGCGACGTCGTGCACGCTAACTCTAATGCTAGCGCCGCCGCACTAACAGGGCTGGTTTAAAAAAAACAAAAACATACTGGTAAAAATCACCGAGACACGGCAGTAACACGCGAGTGCAGTGCTAACAGGGCTGGACCGGTAAAAGTCACTTCCTCGGCACATATATTCCGCCAGTCTCTGGCCGTTAGAAAAAAAAAACGCAGAAATTAGTCTCATCACCGCATAAACCGCAGGGTTGAAAGGGTGTGGAAAAAAAGTCGCGGCTCATAGGCCGGAAATTACGGTATTCTTCTCAGCACGTTCTTGAGCCCATGAAAATAAATTTGCCAGTCGTTGACCGAATGATACCGTACAAAAAGCAGAGTCAGTCTTCCCCTCGTGCTGAATGACTTCGGTTTCTCCCAGGCTGACCCCAGCACGCTCATCGACGAGGACGCCGTCTGCTGCATCTGTAACGACGGAGAGTGCCAGAACAGCAACGTGATCCTCTTCTGCGACATGTGCAACTTGGCCGTGCACCAGGAGTGCTACGGCGTGCCGTACATCCCGGAGGGCCAGTGGCTGTGTCGTCGTTGCCTGCAGTCGCCGAGTCGCGCGGTGGACTGCGCCCTCTGCCCCAACAAGGGCGGAGCCTTCAAGCAGACCGATGACGCGCGCTGGGCTCACGTGGTGTGCGCCCTCTGGATCCCGGAGGTGAGCTTGCGTTTGGCATAAATCACGCTTACTTTGTTCCTTCGTTTTTCGGGTCAAGAGTGTGTAAGCAGGAACAGATTCAATCATGTAAAATGAACAGCGTAAAACTAGCAAAACATCAAAAGTTTTATTTTACTTTTTTTTAATTTTTAGGAAATAAAGAATCCAGGTTTGAAATACTGCACGTTATAAAAACACCGAATTGTTAGCGCTTATCAGCTTCCCAGTCACGAAAACAGGCTAAGTGTAGCTAGCTAAACACACGTGATGTTGTGTTGTGGCTAACTACACGCAAGTGTGGCTAGGACATTTTTTTTTATTCAGTTTAGCCCAGTGGTGCACAGACTTTTTTTTACCCCAAGATCTACAGGCATGAGGATTTCGGCAAGTAGGGTAACCGATCTTTCGGTTCCGTTGATTTTTTTTTTTTTTTTTTTTTTTTTGTCCTGGGAAACGGTGGGAAACGATTTTATATTCATATTCTGCACCTCAGCTTTATCACCTCACCTTCTTCATTGGTTCCGGCAATAAATTCTTCAGATATAGTCCACTTTTGGAACGTCTTTAGGGACACGGTCTCTTGTCTTTTACGTTTAGCAACCGACATGTTTGACTAGCGTTTGAGTGACCCGGATATGAATAACTCGACCTTCCGCATGCGTAGCGCAGAAGCGGAAACCGGTGCCGTTTGTAAAGCACACTGACAAAGCTGGGCGTTTTAATCATTAAAAATAAAGGGGTTCATGTAGGTTCGTTTTATACAGATTGTTGTATTTCGTTGAGAACTTGTTTTACATTCCACACGCGGGCGAATTTAAAGGCTTAAAAGTAAGGCCTGAGATCTGGGAAACGGACTTTCGGTTCCGTGTTTTCTCAGGCTGAGTAACGACACGGTAACGGAACGATCGTTTCCGTGAAATGCTCACGCCTGGATCTCCTTTTCAAGCAGACAGCCTCTCGCGAGCTAGCTCGGGGGTAGCGACTATGCTCCCAAACCGTTTTAATGTTAATGTTATGTTGCCGCCTATATTTAAAATACAGAATTAGCCTTTTGCACACTGTATTGCCTGTGATTTCATCCTGGATCAGGCTGTGCCAAGGTGGAATTTTAAAAATGACACACCAACTCATCCTGCGCTTTCTACTTTGGCTTCAGACCAGACCTTTCCCCACTCGGAAAAAGAGAAAATCTCGTCCAGTTTCACCACTTTTTCTTCGATTATTCACATACTCCAACAGTCATTGCGTTTTAAAACGACAGCATTTATTTTTTTCGCTTTCTCGATCAATATCGAAAGTAAACATGAGCAGCACGTCTTGCTCGTCTTTGCTCTGCGTTGCCCAGACTGCGTTGCTAACTAAAGCAGCGGTGGTGGACGCTGTCATTGTAAAACGCTTTCTGTCCTCCCACCTCGATGTTATTTATGCAGTGCCGAAGTATGTAACCAAATCACTTGTATATTGTTTGTTTGTTCTTTTTATCTGGACTGATAAGCGACTCCTCCAGGGATGATGCAGTTCTGACGAGTTTGGCTTAGCCTAGCCGTGTCTGTATTTGTTTTTTTTTCTTGATTGGCAACAAGAGCGGTCCAGCCTTCCACGCAAACGTTGTACATTGACTTGCCGCTCTCTGCCCTCCGTCTGTCCGCCGCTCAGGTGTGCTTCGCTAACACGGTTTTCTTGGAGCCCATCGACAGCATTGAGCACATCCCTCCGGCGCGCTGGAAGCTGACCTGCTACATCTGCAAGCAGCGCGGCTCCGGCGCCTGCATCCAGTGTCACAAGGCCAACTGTTACACGGCGTTCCACGTCACGTGCGCGCAGCAGGCGGGCCTCTACATGAAAATGGAGCCCGTCCGAGAGACGGGGGCCAACGGGACCTCGTTCAGCGTCCGTAAGACGGCCTACTGCGACATCCACACGCCCCCGGGGTCCGCCCGACCTTTGGGAGGGGTGGGCGCCGGGAGCGTGGCGTCGTCGCAGAGCGAGGGAGAACTGGAGGAGGATGACGAGCCCGCCGTCGGTCACGACGAGGACTCGCGGGGCTGGAGCTCGGAGCGGGCCAAGAGGGCGAAGGCCAAGTCCAGGCTGAAGATGAAGAGAGCCAGGAAGATCTTGGCGGAGAGAAGAGCTGCTGCTCCGGTGGTGTCAGTGCCGTGTATACCGCCTCATAGGTACGACTCGACACTCACAATTCAATACAAACATTTAGAACGGGATGTCGTGTGTTGGGATTGGACTTTTGGGTGCGACTTTCTGGACGGTTCCTAAAATCAAAACAGCTTTTACGTCACAACCTAATTCGCCCTTGTTTAAAGTTGTGAACGCACGTGTCCAATTGTTGCTTCTTGCACAACTTGCTTTTTGTCTACAAGGAACTGAACAGCAGAATTCACACCGGGTGTTTGGGTCCACCGATACGTTTCCTGGTTCAGGTATAATTAGTATTTGAACAACCCTCTTCCTCCTGCTGTTCACGTTGTGAGCCCGAGACAACAACACATCGAGACTCTTTCCAAACCAAAAAAGTATTTCAACGTCATTTGCTCAGCAGATTGAGACAAAACAAACAAAACGTTGGATGTGTTTTTGGCAAACCAGACCGAACTCCTTGTGCGCCTGCCACTTGGGCTACACGCTGAAAGCAGAAATGCAGGCGGCCAATCAAAACCCATCCCGTCCTTTTACATTATTTCAAGATTACGGCCCCAGCAAATTGTGAGCAACGACGTTTTGAATTTGTCATCTGGAGCCAGATTATACCGGTTTATAGGACAGAACGGTTTCCTATTTCAAGGGCAAAAGTTTAGCTTTCTCCTGCATCCATCCATCCATCCATTATCTACCACTTTTCCGGGTCGGGTCGCGGGGGAAGTAGCTTCAGCAGGGATACCCAGACTTCCCTTTCCCAAGCCGCTTCTTCCAAGCTCTTCCGGAGGGATCCCGAGGCGTTCCCAAGCCAGCCGAGAGACGTAGTCTCTCCATCGTGTCCTGGGTCGTCCCCAGAATCTCTTTCCCATGGGACGTGCCCGGAACACCTCAACATCTGATCCAGATGCCTCCCATCTGGCTCCTCTCAATGCGGAGGAGCAGCGGCTTTGACACTGAGCCCTTCCCGGATGACCGAGCTTCTCACCCTCCCCGCTTTTATCCACCGCCCAAGTCACTTCGCACCCGATCCCTATGGCCTCTCTCACAGGTGGTGAGCCCATGGGAAGGGGGACCCATGTTACCCTTTCGAGTTGTGCCCGGCTGGGCCCCACCTCCAGGTCTGGCTCCAGAGAGGGGGCCCCAGTAACCCGTTTCCGGGCAAGGGAAACCAAGATCCAATTTTTGTACTCATCATAGGGGTTTTGGAGTCGGACTTTGTCTGGTCCCTCACCTGGGACCTGTTTCCCATGTGCGACCCTACTAGGGGCATGAAGCCCCAGACAACTTTCTCCTACATACTTCCGCCATATCAAAATCATTTTGCCAGTGTCCTTGGAAATTGTTTGATTTTCAGATCCCAGTTAGAGATTACTAATTTGTGCAAAAAGTAGGCGAGAGAAACACTGAACATTTTGGCATTTCGTTGATCCTGAAATTTTAGCTGAAAAAAATTACAAGATGCGCCGTGTTTGGTTTGTTTGCTTCAGGCTAAGCAAAATCACCAGCAACTTAACAGTGCCCAGGAAGAGCCAGTTCATGCAGCGGCTTCACAGCTACTGGACGCTGAAGAGGCAAAGCCGCAACGGCGTACCGCTGCTGCGGCGGCTTCAAACGCACCTGCAGTCACAGCGTCACATTGAGCCCATCCCGCCGCAGCCTTCGGCCCAACTTCCTGTGGTACGTCGCGCGCGCCTCGGTTCCCTGGAAATTGTTGTTTTCAGAACGCTATGCGGTCTTTCCTCTCCCATTTATGATGTTATCGTAAACACGTTCACTATGATTTTTTTTTTTTCTGCCACAGATGGACTGTGAGGAGAAGCAAACGGTTTTAAAGGAGCAGTTAAAGGCATGGCAACGACTGAGGCACGATTTGGAACGAGCCAGGCTGCTCGTGGAGCTCATACGCAAGAGAGAAAAACTCAAGCGGGAGACGGTTAGACACATTTCCCAACCTTTGAGCCACGGCACATTAGCGAGAGATCATCATGTCTGCTGTGGGAAATGATCTGATTTCACCCAAGTGTTCCACAAATTCTTGTTCATCTTATTAATGCCACCCGTGTACAGTGATGCCTCGGTTCTGGACCACAATCTGTTCCAGAAAACGGTTCGAAAAGTGAATTGTTCGAAAACCACATTGATGTTTCCCATTACAATGAATAGAAAAAGAAATAATCCGTTCCAAGCCCAAAAAATTAGGATTTTTTTGAAAGCATTTTTTTCATTAGCTTTTCTTGATAATAAACTGCATGGTATGTATACATGTATAGTTTAAACACTTTATATAATAAAATAACTTGAGAAATATATATATTTTTTTTTGCTTAAAATGTATGCTTTAGTAGTAGAGTACGCTAGGCTGGGAGCCCTGTAGCGACTCGGCCTTCAGCCTTGTAAACTTTTTTTATGAACAAAAGTGCAGAATAACTTTAAACAAGCAACTTCCCTCCTCTGGAGCCATGATTGGGGGTTATTATGATGATGAGAAAAATAGCATGTAAGAGTTTCATTGAAGAATGAATAGCTCAACATTTTTCATGATGGTAGGCAAAACCATGGAAAATAATTCATCTTAAGCGTGCCGAATAGGACATCAAATGATGTGACGCCTCGGTTCTCGACCACAATCTGTTCCAGAAAACGGTTCGAGAAGTGATTTGTTCAAAAACTGAATCAATGTTTCCCATTACAATGAATGGAAAAAGAACTAATGCGTTCCAAGCCTTATAAATTTGGCTTTTTAAATTTTTTTTTTACTTTTCCTGATAATAAACTGTATAGTTTAAATACTTTATATAATAAAATAATTTAAGAAATATATTTAATTTGTACTTGAAATGTATGCTTTCGTAGTATAGTACGCTAGGCTGTGAGTGCATTGCTGTATCTGTAGCGACCTTGTAAACATTCTTGTTAACAAAAGTGCAGAATAACTTTAAACAAACAATAATTTTTATTTTTTACAAAATGTAAGACACAAAACCATTCGTAAGTTGAGTTAACAAACAAAAATGCAGAAATGCTTTAATAACTGTACGTATCAAATGTCTTCGGGGGTGGTGACTCGCCCCCTTTTAACAAAAAACAAATATAATGTTGTTTGTTTCTGAGTGGTCCGAGTGAACTTCGACGAAATTATGGATTTTGTTTCCGGGTTTTTTTTCAGGGTAGCGTTCGAATAGACAATAACAAAGGCTGTCGTGGGTGGGTCAGCTCGTTGCGCCGCGCGCAAAATGTTATTTCCAGGTTTTTTCAGCGAGTTGGAGTACCGATTTTCGTTCAAAAACGAGCACAAAAATCTTCGTTCGAAATTGCGAATTTTTGTTCGAAAACGGGGAGGTTCGAAAACCGAGTCTTTGCAGTGTAGTGGCAGGCAGAACAATTCAATGCGCTTCCACTAGATGTCAGAAAATACGTTAAGCTGCGTCTCTACATTTTTGTGACATTTTAAAACGTGTGCCTTGCTCAAGAAAGATGACGACTCACTGACGTGTGAGCGTGCTCTTCTTTGTGGACCATGTCTCTGTATTCAGATTAAGATGCAGCAGATGGCACTGGAGATGCAGCTGACCCCCCTCCTGGTGCTGCTGAGGAGTACGTTGGAGCAGTTACAGGAAAGAGACACTAACAACTTCTTCACCGAGCCCGTCCCCCTTGCCGAGGTCAATCAAAACCTTGACACGAGCACACCCGTTTGTCGTCTGTTTTTCTTGATCTCATTGACAAATCATAATTTATTTCCCTTCTTCTGTCTGCAGGTGCCGGACTACTTGGACCACATTGACACGCCCATGGACTTCCAGACTATGTGGAACCTTCTGGAATCCCACCGCTACCTGACTTTTGAGGCGTTCGAGGGCGACTTTGGTCTCATCGTCAACAATTGCCTTAAATACAATGCCAAGGACACGGTTTTCTACCGGGCCGCCCTGCGCCTCAGAGAAATGGGCGGGGTGGTCATCAGGACCGCCAGGCGGCAAGCGGACAGGATCGGCTTCGACTACGAGTCCGGCATGCACCTCCCCCGGGAGGCCAGTCCGGACACCCGGCGGGAACAAGAGCGGGAGCGCCAGCGGGAACGGGAACGAGAACGAGATTGGCCGCTGTCGTCTAATGAAGATGGTGAGCGAGCCTTTCTCGAATTTTGGCTCCTGAAGAAAAAACAAGTTTGCCGTCCTTAAACAGAAACATTAGAAGATTCTACTCTTACCTCATCTGTCAGCCTATCCATTATTATAGCAAACAGGAAGTAGCTCAGAGCGGATCCCTGATGCAGTCCCACCTCCACCTTAAATTCCTCTGTCACACCAAAGGCACACCTCACCATTGTTCTGCTGCCATCATACATGTCCTGTACTATTTTAACATACTTCTCTGCCACACCAGACTTACGCATGCAGTACCACAGTTCCTCTCTTGGTACTCTGTCGTAGGCTTTCTCTAGATCCACAAAGACACAATGTCTGTGGTACTCTTTCTAGGCATGAAACCATACTGTTGCTCGCAGATACTGAGTCTAGCCTCCACTACTCTTTCCCATAACTTCATTGTGTGGCTCATCAACTTTATTCCTCTATAGTTCCCACAGCTCTGAACATCCCCTTTGTTCTTAAAAATGGGAACTAGAACCCTTTTCCTCCATTCTTCAGGCATCTTTTCGCCCGCCAGTTTTCTGTTGAATAAGTGGGTCAAAAACTCCACAGCCACCTCTCCAAATTGCTTCCATACCGCCACTGGTATCTCATCAGGGCCGACTGTCTTTCCATTTTTCATCCTGTTCGGTGCCTTTCTAACTTCCCCCTTACTAATCATCGCCACTTCCTGGTCATTCACACTTGCCTCGTCTACTCTTCCTTCTCTCTCATTTTCTTCATTCATTAACCTCTCAAAGTATTATGTATTATTAGTAGTAGTATGTAAAGAATAAATATTAGTTAAATTCACCCCTTTACAGGTGAAATCTGAAGTTTAGAAAGCTAGTGCTAGCGCTCGTGCTTGTGTGTTAACATGCAGCCGTTCCGTCGAACACATGATCTGATCAGAGCAACAAATTCCAATTCTTTTCATTCCTTTCATTCCATTCTTTTTAAAGCCCAAGTTTTAGCCCAAATTTTACAACTAAAATATGTCACAGCACATCAGCAAACAAAAAATGCCACCAAAAGTAGATGCGTTAATTGCTGTGTGCTCAACTTTATTGTAATATATTTTTTGAGTATGTAGAGTAAATGAACAGGTCGTTTAAAAGGACACGTTGCTGCATCTTGCCATCGGTTATCGTTTATTTTTTACAAACTCTCTGATCACCTCTAAAAATCCTGTTCGTGTAAAGCCAAATACAGTGAATGCTCGGTTCTCGAATGTCTCCGTTCTTGAACAAATCGGTTTTCGAACAAAAATTTTGAGGTGTTTTTTTTTTTTTTTTTTGGCTTCAGTTTTCGGACGAAAATCGGTTCTCGAAGCCCCAACCCCCGACAAAACCCGGATCTTGTCTGATCCCGGAAGCTAAGCGGGCTTGGTCCTGGTTAGTACTTGGATGGTAGACCGCCCGGGAATACCAAGTGCTGTAAGACGCTTACCCCAGAGGGGTTGCATCTGGAAGGGCATCCGGCGTAAAACTGTGCCAAACAAATACGCGTTCATCAGAGATGACACGCTGTGGCGACCCCTAACGGGACAAGCCGAAAGGAAAAGCAGACTTTTTTGGTGCCCCCCCCCCCATTATTGTTGTTTGAAGTTATTCTACATTTTTGTTAATAAAAAAAAAAAGTTTACATGGCTGGGGGCCGAGTCGCAACAGATACGGCAATGTAGCCTAGACTACTACTACTAAAGCATACATTTGAAGCAAAAAGTAAATATATATTTTAAATCATTTTATTATATAAAGTATTTAAACTATACATTTATTCCTACTATGCAGTTTATAATCAGGAAAAGCTTAAAAAAACAGCTTTAAAAAGCCCAATTTTTTTAGGCCTGGAACGCATTATTTCTTTTTCCATTCATTGTAATGAGAAATGTCAATTCGTTTTTCGAACAAATCACTCCTCAAAACGTTTTGTGGAACGGATTGTGGTCGAGAATCGAGGCATCACTGCACTGTCGGAGAGTTCATTGTATTTTCCATCCATCGATTTTTAAGACGGTCTTGACGTGAGACGTCTCGACTTTACAACAGCCGTCCCCCATCCGCCATTTTGTCTGGCTAATGCTTTGTGCGCTAGGATTATCTTTGCTTTTTTCCCTCCTTTTCAGACATGATCGCCCCAAAGAAGAAAGCTAAAAAAAAAAAATGCTTTAATCAGCATATAGCTCAATTTTTTTAAGGTTGGAACGCATTATCTCTTTTTCCATTAATAGTAATGGCAAACATCGATTCGGTTTTCGAACAAATCGCTTCTCGAACCGCCTTCTGGAACGGATTGTGGTCGAGAACCGAGGTTATACTGTACTACATTTCAGATTCGTCCTCGAAGTTCAATCCAAGCTGAATATTTTTTAATTTTCAATGCGCAGACGTTTTCCCTCCTTCTGCTTTGTCCACAGAGCTCCTGCTGCCGGAGAACAGGCGGCGCCTCCCTCTGGAGGAGCAGCTGCACTACGTGCAGGCGCGCCTCGAGGAGACCAGCTCGGGGAAGCACAGCATCGGCCAGTCTCGCAGAGCCAAAGCTCTCCGGAAGGAGCTCAGCGTCATCAAGAGGAAGCTGGCCCACCAGCGGGAAGGAGCCTCGGGGGCCAGGGACTGTCTCGGAGGAGGACTGGGAGGAGACCGGGGCTTGCTCCCGCATCGCCCGTCGTCCGCGGGCCACCACGACGAAGGGGAAGAGAGCAGCAGTCAGGAGCTCGGTGGAAAGGGTCAGTGCCTCAATAATTCGCATACTCACGCTTCAATTTTCAATAATTTACACATTTGGATCTTTCTGTGGAGCTAATTCCCAGCTCATCTCACTTATGTGCGTGCGTTATTTTTTTATTTTTTGGTTAATGCTCTGAGGTGTAATAAAATGTCAACAAATCCGTGTCTAATGAAAAAGTAGCTTGCGCATTGGTGTCAAAGAAGTATGTTGACGTTATGTAGCGTTCTCTGCAATGTTGCAGTTCAGCGCTCATGGCCCCACCTATTTTTTTATTATTTTTTTTTTTGTCCCAAAAATTTCATTTCACAATATTGAGAAAATCAACACCCAAACAGGCCACGCCTCTTAAAGGCACGTCTACGGTGCAAACACAAGTAAATTCTTCGCATTTAAGCCTCTAATTTTGTTTTTTTTGAAAAAAAAAAAAAAAAAAAAGTATGTGAACCCTTTTCCATTTCCTGCCTAAATCAAATGTGGTCTCATCTATGTCACAAGGTCTGACAAAAAGTCTGCGTCAATTCATAACACAAATTATTCTTCATATTTTTGATTTGAAAGGCAATATTCACAGGACAGGGAGGAAAAGCCTCCTTTAATAACCCCAAAGAAACCTTTCGCGGAGTTGCAGATCATATCGGCAGTGACTGCGAATCCGCCCGCGCGCCGTCGCACTCGCAACTCTCCACTTTCGAGCACGATTTTGCGGGTGGGCACTGCGGTTTCCTCCCACATCCCCAAAACACGCAACATTCATTGGACACTCTAAATTGCCCCGAGGTATGATTGTGAGTGCAGCCGTTTGTCTTCATGTGCCCTGCGACCCTTGTGAGGATAAGCGGCTAAGAAAATGGATGGATGTTGTCAAACAAGCTTTAAATAGTATCATAGTCTGTGTATTTGGGGTTGAACTACACTATATAGGGCGTTAAAACATTTTTTGGGGTTGGGGTGTCAATCATTCGATTTGCTGAACTGTATTATGTGTGTGCAAATAATCTTAAAATTATGATTTTTTTTTAAATGTTTTTGTTATTTTGAACCGCAACAGATCTGAGCGTGTCCTCGTCCGCCTTGGCCCCAGAGGTGGGGCGACGGACGTCCGTCCTCTTCTCCAAGAAGAACCCCAAAATGGCCGGCCCCCCAAAAAGGCCCGGGCGCCCCCCTAAAAACCGGGACCCGGGCTACGCTGCGGTGGGGGTCACCCCCAGCCCCATTGGGCCCCCTCAGTTGCCCATGCTGTCGCCGGGCAGACAGAGGAAGCGTCCCCGCAGCCCCCACACCAGCTCCACTTCGGACACCGACAGCGACAATGACGACCTGCTGCCGGGTATGGGAAACAAACGCAAACAAAAACACAAAACGACACAAAACAAAATGGCCGCCAGCCAGCGTATGAAAACTGCTGCCTATTTATTGGCGTGTGAATACCGTAATATAAGCGGTGACTTTTTTCACACGCTTTCAACCCTTCGGCTTGTGCTGTGATGCGGATAATTTGTGCGTTTTCTACCGGCCGCAAGGGGGCACTCGAGCGGAAACAGTAAGAGTGAGACGGCTGGAATATATGTGCCGAGGTTAATGACTTTTACCGGTTGGTTTTAGTTTTTTTTTACCGGCCCTATTAGCGTGTTACTGCCGTGTCTCCGTGATTTTTACTGGTATGTTTTTTTTTTTTTTTAACCGGCCCTGTTAGCGCTGCACTAGCGTTAGCACTGTGCTAGCGTGTTGCTGCTGTGTTCCTGCCGCAACTCAGTGATTTTTACCGGTATGTTTTTTTTTTTTTTAACCGGCCCTGTTAGCGCTGCACTAGCGTTAGCACTGTGCTAGCGTGTTGCTGCTGTGTTCCTGCCGCAACTCAGTGATTTTTACCGGTATGTTTTTTTTTTAACCGGCCCTGTTAGTGCTCCGCTAGCATGTTGCTGCTGTGTTACTGCCGCATCTAAGTGATTTTTACCGTTTTTTGTTTTTTTTAATTGGCCCTGTTAGCGCCGCGCTATCATGTTACTCCCGCGCCTCAGTGATTTAGGTATGTTTTCTTTTAACTGGCCCTGTTAGTACTGCGCTAGCGTTAGCCCTGTGCTAGCGTGCTGCTGGTGTGTTACTGCCGTGTCTCAGTGATTTTTACTGGTATGTTTTTTTTTTAACCGGCCCTGTTAGCGCTGCACTAGCGTTAGCACTGTGCTAGCGTGTTGCTGGTGTGTTCCTGCCGCAACTCAGTGATTTTTACCGGTATGTTTTTTTTTTAACCGGCCCTGTTAGTGCTCCGCTAGCATGTTGCTGCTGTGTTACTGCCGCATCTCAGTGATTTTTACCGTTTTTTGTTTTTTTTAATTGGCCCTGTTAGCGCCGCGCTATCATGTTACTCCCGCGCCTCAGTGATTTAGGTATGTTTTCTTTTAACTGGCCCTGTTAGTACTGCGCTAGCGTTAGCCCTGTGCTAGCGTGCTGCTGGTGTGTTACTGCCGTGTCTCAGTGATTTTTACTGGTATGTTTTTTTTTTAACCGGCCCTGTTAGCGCTGCACTAGCGTTAGCACTGTGCTAGCATGTTGCTGGTGTGTTCCTGCCGCAACTCAGTGATTTTTACCGGTATGTTTTTTTTTTAACCGGCCCTGTTAGTGCTCCGCTAGCATGTTGCTGCTGTGTTACTGCCGCATCTCAGTGATTTTTACCGTTTTTTGTTTTTTTTATTGGCCCTGTTAGCGCCGCGCTATCATGTTACTCCCGCGCCTCAGTGATTTAGGTATGTTTTCTTTTAACTGGCCCTGTTAGTACTGCGCTAGCGTTAGCCCTGTGCTAGCGTGCTGCTGGTGTGTTACTGCCGTGTCTCAGTGATTTTGGTATGTTTTCTTTTAACCGCCCCTCTTCGCGCTGCGCTAGCGTAAGCGCTGCGCTACCGTGTTGCTGCTGTGTTACTGTTGTCTCAGTGATTTTTACCGGTATGTTTTTTTTTATTTTAACCAGCCCTGTTTGTGCTCCGCTAGCATGTTGCTGCTGTGTTACTGCCGCATCTCAGTGATTTTTACCGTTTTTTGTTTTTTTTAATTGGCCCTGTTAGCGCCGCGCTATCATGTTACTCCCGCGCCTCAGTGATTTAGGTATGTTTTCTTTTAACTGGCCCTGTTAGTACTGCGCTAGCGTTAGCCCTGTGCTAGCGTGCTGCTGGTGTGTTACTGCCGTGTCTCAGTGATTTTGGTATGTTTTCTTCCGTGTCTCAGTGATTTTGGTATGTTTTCTTTTAACCGCCCCTCTTCGCGCTGCGCTAGCGTAAGCGCTGCGCTACCGTGTTGCTGCTGTGTTACTGTTGTCTCAGTGATTTTTACCGGTATGTTTTTTTTTTATTTTAACCAGCCCTGTTTGTGCTACCGTGTTGTTGCTATGTTAAGCTACGCTAAGGTATTAAAACTTTGAAACGTCTTTCTGTGTACCGTCTTTCTTTGTAAATATCTCGTGGTTCAAATGTGGCTACTTGCGGCTTTTACGGAGGTGTGGCTTATGTATGTACCAAAATGTATTTCCTTTACAAATGTGCTGGGTGCGGCTTATAATCAGGTGCGCTGTGTTGGCCGGAAATTACGGTACTTGTAATCTTTCATTATGTTCTATACATGTAAAGCCATTTTTTTAGGTGCCATATCAATATTCTTCTTCTAACTTGCCCGCTGTGCTTTGTGCACAGGTCTGCCAAGCAACGGTTTCGACGGGGGGAACCAGCCCGTGACGGAGAGTTTCCGCGTGTACAGAAATGACACCCGTTTACCGCGTTCCAGCTCGGACTCCGAGTCGACCACCAGCAGCAGCAGCAGCGCCGCCTCCGACCGGACCAGGTCACACGTTTGCTCTCACGCGATTATCATACATCGAAGAAAGTCATGGCGAATGAAGACGGAATTGTTCAGGCCAAATTTCTTTTGTAGTACTTCCAACAAATAGTCTAGGTCTTGTTGACTACTTGATTTAGTCGTATGGATTGGAGGCACAAAGTTGGAGTTGGAAGCGGGCCTGTCACGGTTCTGTCCCACATTCATGTCTTAGAGCAGGGGTGTCAAACTCATTTTTCTCACGGGCCACGTTGTAGTTCGGGTTTCCCCTCCGAGGGCCATTTTGACTGTGAAACAATGAAAAATGTGTAATCGTCTCATCGCGTCGACAGAATCAGAAATCAAGGGTAACGTGTTTTTCAACAGTTCATGTTTGGTAACACAAAAATGGTTGTCAACTTGATCATTTATGATGTATGACAATTTGAAATTTTGGGACAGATTTTTTACAAGAATCATGGAAACTCGCGGGCCACATAAAATCGTGTGGCGGGCCGGATCTGGCCCCCAGGCCTCGTGTTTGACACCTGCATCTTAGAATATCACGATTTTCGGTTTTGATGCCGTATCGCTACGGACGTCATAATCATATATGCCTGTGCTCTCGCGTTGACAGCACGACGCCCTCAAAGCAGGGAAGAGGGAAGGCGTCGTTCTCCCGGTCCGCCTTCCAGGACGACAGTAGCGAGGAGACTTCTGGCACCGAAAACGAGTCTTACTCGGTCGGAGGCTCCCGCGGGGTTTCGCACTGTGAGTAGGTCCAGTCCCGTCGGGGTTTTGAAAATCCCAAGTTGGCAACAAGAACGCGAAGGCGGCTCTGTGCCGACTGTTCTCCTTTGTCCCCCGCTTTCGGCTGTCAGTGGTGCGCGGGCGGGCCAGGTCGGGATGCTGGATGACGTCGGAGGATTACTCGTCGTTGGAGGCGCTGGACCTGGTGTGGGCCAAGTGCAGAGGCTACCCTTCGTATCCCGCTCTGGTGAGCCCACGCAGCGTCTGACGGCAGCCGTTCTGGGTTCAACATGATGTCGACTGTGTGCAGATCATTGATCCCAAGATGCCCCGAGAGGGCGTGTTTCACCGCGGTGTCCCCATCCCGGTCCCCCCGCTGGATGTTCTTAAACTCGGGGAGCAGATGACCCAGGAAGCCCGTGAGCACCTCTTCTTGGTCCTCTTCTTTGACAACAAGAGAACCTGGTTAGTGCTTTGTCCTTTTATGATGAGATTTACAATTCTTTGTTTTGTAGCTATTCTACATTTGCCTTTTTGCCTTTGAGGTACCAGCGGATAACTTTAGGACCACGTACGCAACACAATGTGCCTTGATTTTAAAGGTCAAGTGTCATCCCTATAAACATTCTAAAATACATATTGTAATGAAATATACAGATAACATTATTCACTTCAACGTCTGTACGAAAAAATAAATGTGAGCGGAGAGCGCGTCATCCAAGCGCAAAGTTGCGGAAGTGTCATTCGACGACATCCAAGCGGTCGCCACGTCGGCTGCATCTTCTGCCCGTGACATCACACTGGGACGTTGGCCATTGAAAACACGCTGCGGATCCTACTATAGGACACGCCCCGTCTGAAACCAAAGCTCTTTTCGAAGAAGAGAACATCACACAAGCGAGTGAAGTTACCAGGGCAATATTAATGTATTTTTGGAGCCATATTCAGATGATATGCGATCACGGCCAAACCGTCCGATCCGCTTCCGCGGTGGAGCTGAGCCATCGCGGTCTGAACAACGCTGCGGACAATCCCGTACTCAGCCGCGTGCGAAAACAGCGGCGTAAAGCGCCCCGGCTCGGCGGTGTTGTTCATCGCAGACGGCGGCGGCGATGAACAACGCCGTGAAGCGGCCCGGCTCGGCGTCATGATAAGCCACCTCGGCGCCAACAATGAGCCACCCCGGCCAACAAGGCTGGTGGACGGGGTGGCTCGTTTTCAGCGCTGAGGTGGCTTATTACGGAGCCAAGCGAGCCGGACGCCGTCCAACGCGCGCATCGACACATTTAGCATGCCTGTCATACATACGGGGATCTTATGTTACGTTTTGAGAGACCGATTACATGGTCCGCCCCAAACTATTATTTATTGTTTTTTTTTTTAGTAGCTCTATACACACCACCCTGTCATTTGGAACCCACAAAGCTCTCGTCCTTTGCACCTGTGCAATCCATTTTTCACGACAAACCGGGGGCCTTGGAAACTTCTGAAGGGTAAATCCGTCCTCCCGGGTGTTCGAGCAATGTCCAACGATGCGACGAGCCGGCATTTTGGCGAACACGAAGGAACGACGAGCTGCCTTCCCGGAGATAAAACTAATGGAAACAAACGAGTCCACTTGGGGGCGCCGCTGTCCTTTACGTCACTTCCTGCTTCTTGTTGAAAACAAATCCCTCCAGAGGATTTTCATGGCGGGAGTTACAAAAAGCTGCATATGTCCAAATCATATTTGTGGTGAAAAAAACGGCTGGGTCCATGTCGGCTGCTGTTTTTTTCCATTGATAACATACTAAAAATCGTGCATTTCATGACAGTGGCCCTTTAAGCATTTCATTTGTTCCAATACTCTTGTCTCCAAGCATTTTTTTTCTCAGTTGTAATGAATGGAAATGTCATTCATCTGTTCCGACACACATTCTGCTCCTTCCGGGACAATCACTGAGTGACTCAGCGAGCCGGAGTCGTATTCTTCGTTTGGCGCAGAGGATAAAGATGATATGCCTGTGAAAATTATGTCATGTAAACAAACGTGTTCTACTGTTTCTGTTCAAATATCTCAAACAAAATGTTAAACATTTTTTTTTTACAAAAAGTAACATACAAAAACATGAACTCGTAACGCGAGTTAACAAAATCTTTGAAATATTTAATATATATTTAAAATCTTTGGATATTTACTCTACATTTTACCGCCATTTTTGGGACTCGCGCTCCCTCTCATTCGATTGGGCAGATTCTCATAAACTTGCGTAAGAGAAGAGGGACAGAGGGAAAGTTCAACTGCAGCGTCAGGATTTCGAACCGGAGCGCTTCAGACCTTCGACGTTAGAACCGTTGAATTCACGCCGCCCCTGCAAAGAAGTTTTGATTTTCCTGACTGTGCACTTGCGCGTCACTTTGTGGCCTGGCTTTAACGGAAACTGTGCAAATACTGAAAAAAGACTTCGCAGAAATGGGCCACCTGTGTCGTGACAGACGACTGAAGAGGAGGGGGAAACCCGACCCGTACGGTTTTTGCGTGTCTTGTCATGGAGTTGTTTTGCCTCGAAGAGGCTTGAGCGCAAAGTCGCGTTGTTACAAAAATAATCCAATCCCAGCAATCGCACATGCACATTTTTACACCAACCAACTCCTAAAAAAATAAAATAAAATACTTGGTTCTTCAAGTACCGACTAAATGATTTGGTGAAAATTTCCTGCACGGAAAGATCTAGATTGTACCTAGATAAATGTTTCATAAATCTATACGTACAATGAAGCCTCGGTTCTCCACAACGATCCTTTTCCAGAAAACGGTTCAGGAAGTGATTTGTTCGAAAACCGAATCGATGTTTCCTATTGCAATGAATGGAAAAAGAAATAATGCGTTCCTAGCCAAAAAATTTGGGCTTTTTAAAGCATTTTTTTTTTAGCTTTTCCTGATGATAAACTGCATAGCAGAAATACATGTATAGTTTAAAGACTTTATATAAGAAATAATTTAAGTAATATATTTAGTTTTTGCTTAAAATGTATGCTTTAGTAGTAGAGTACGCTAGGCCGAGAGTGCATTGCCCTATCTGGAGCGACTCGGCCCCCAGCCTTGTAAAGTTTTTTTATGAACAAAAGCGCAGAATAACTTTAAACAAGCAACTTCCCTCCTCTGGAGCCATGATTGGGCATTATTATGATGACAAGAAAAATAGCAGATATGAATTTCATTGAAGAGTGAATATCTCAACATTTTTCATGGTTTTCTTGATGGTAGGCAAAACCATGAAAAATAATTCATCTTAACCGTGCTAAATAGGACATCAGTACATTGATGCCTCGGTTCTCGACCACAATCCGTTGCAAAAGTGATTTGTTCAAAAACCGAATTGATGTTTCCCACTGCAATGATTGAAAAAAGAAATAGTGTGTTCCAAGCCTAAAAAATTTGGCTTTTTAAAGCATTTTTTTCCAGCTTTTCTTGATGATAAACTGCATAGTAGAAATACATGTATAGTTTAAATACTCTATATAATAAAATAATTGGAAAAAAATACATTTGTTTTTTGGTTAAAATGTATGCTTTACTCGTAGAGTACGCTAGGCTGGGAGGTTTTTTTTTTTTTGTTAACAAAAGTGCAGAATAACTTAAATCAAGCAACTGCGTTTTTTTTGCTGGGGGCATTCGAGTAGACAATAACAAAGCGCGTCGTGGGTGGGTCAGCTGCTTGTGCCGCGCGCATTATGTTATTCCCGTGTTTTTTCGGCGCCGCGGAAATTCACAACAAAGCCCGTCGTGGGTCAGCTGGTCTGGCCGCGCGCAATATGTTTTTTCCGGGTTTTGTCGGGGGCGTTCAAGTCCCGGTTTTCGCTCGAAAACAGAAGCAAAAAAAAAAAAAAAAAAAAAAAAATCTGGGGCGGGGCGTTGGAGAACCGAGGCTTGACTGTATTTGGATTAAATGCAAATGTGTAGAACTCGAGTTAAAAATAACTGAACTGTAGTGTACATAACCAGTTATTATTTTGGGTATCTACTCGGGATGGACCCAAAAGTGGATTTTTGGCCTAAATACTTTTGATGGCCACACGAGGATTTCGTGATGCTGTAAGCAAAAAATATACTACAGTAAACATAAGTGTTTTTTTTTTTTTTTTTAACATAATTTTAAGAATATGGGAATTCAGTCGTGGAAGTGCATTTGTATAGGCTGTCAGCCGCAAACGCAATTTTACTCATATCCATCAATCCATCCGTCCATTTTCTTGGGCGCTTATCCTCACAAGGATCGTGGGAATTTTGCTAATATTTGACAGGAACTCCTCTCTGTGTTTCGGTATTTAGTTTTCGGGCTCAGTTTCCTCGTTTCTGTTCAAGTAAGTAAATAAAAACACGCATTCCACGGAAACAACTCCTTCGCTCGCCGGAAAGTCAAGTTGAACCACATTTAAGGTCAGATGACATTGCTGCGTTTTCGCTTTGTTTTTGCGCGTAGGCAGTGGCTGCCGCGCTCCAAGCTGGTGCCGCTGGGCGTGGACCAGGAGCTGGACAAGGAGAAGATGCTGGAGGGCAGGAAGTCCAACATCCGCAAGTCGGTGCAGGTGGCCTACCACCGGGCCATGCAGCACCGCAGCAAAGTGCAGGGAGACCCCAGCAGCGAGACCAGCGACAGTGACTGAAAGCGCGCTCGGACACGCCCGCAACCTCACTACAATTTCCCCACTCAGTCACGGAATCCCCCAAGCCGCCGTCGACGGCGCCGCTCGGAACCGGTCCGCTTCCGAGGCCCCGTCGTGTTCAGCAAGCTGTATTTAATCGGACGTGCGAATTAAATATCGTATTTAAGTTGGAAAATGCCAGCAAACGCTGGACCCAAAATGCGCGTAAACCGGCGTGCGGCCGAGTCCGCCTCCATCCCAAGATCCTAAACCGAGGCACCTCCCCGCTGGTGCCAAACACAAGCACCTAATTTATTCCGAGCACCGCTCCTCCTCGAGCTCCTCACTCCGGCACACTTAAATTTCACCCCCTCGCCAACACAATGTCAATTGTAATAATCCCAACGCCTTCCATTTTTAACAGTTTTTTAAACGCCGGACAGGTTGTTAGGTTGAGCGCTTTAGAACTTTTATACGAATACAGATCCCCTCCCGATAGAAGATTAATAAAAAGACAACTTTTTTTCTTTTTTTTTTTTTTTTTTTTAAATACGTCTCGTCTACTGTGCTTTTTTGTCTCGACTCGGGTGCTCATTTTTCGCTGTTCTCGTTTCGTCGACGGCCGGCCTCTTTCCTCGCACGCCGACTCAACATGTTGTCATTGTTTTTCCATCAACGGGGCCGAAATGTATAATTCATCCATGCATTATCTACCGCTTTTCCGGGTCGGGTCGCGGGGGAAGTAGCTTCAGCAGGGATACCCAGACTTCCCTTTGCCCAGCCACTTCTTCCAAGGTCTTCCGGAGGGATCCCGAGGCGTTCCCGAGCCAGCCGAGAGACGCGGTCTCTCCGGGGTGTCCCGGGTCGTCCTCGGTGGGACGTGCCCGGGAGACACCCGGATCAGATGCCCCAGCCACTTCATCGGGCTCATCTCGATGCGGAGGAGCGGCGCCTCGACACCTCAACGGGTTCTCTCAGGGAGAGTCCGGATACCACTGCGGAGGAAACTCATTTCGGCCGCTTGGATCCTTTTATTATACTCGTCACATATCCAGGGATGAGAATTTTCTGCGGATTTTTTCAGCTCAAATTGTCTTTTTTGTGAAATGTGTAAATCCGTTGAGAAAATTTGGAAGGGGGGGAGTGTACGACTTGACGCGAGGCGAGGTTGCGATCGAGACCGGCCCCCAGCATCTATTGGCAACGTTCGTCGTGAAATTAGTCAAAGCTGTGATAGGGGAAAACAACATTGCTATCTGTTTATGGCATTAAATTTGGCGTTTGCAATAAGGACAACGTTCCGATTTCCGGCAGAATTTTGGCGGTATTTCGTCGGTATTTTCACTCTGTTAACGTTTCACAGAGAGGCATTCTGTTTACTACATAGTTATAACATATAGACATACCTACGCGTGTGTTTGCTAGTACGGCGAAGGTCTCGGAGCAAAAAGATGAAGATCGTGCTGGGGAAATTGATAAAAAAAACCACAGGGTAAAAAAAAAAAAAAACAGTTTCAGATGGGCATGGCTTGAAAAAAGTAACCGTGCAGATATGAGCGAAAACGGTATCAATGTGTCTAAGCGAACACGTACAAAAAGTGGACGTTCCCGGCAAAGTGCTCCGATATGATCAATTATGGAAGCAGAGGAGCAAAAAAAATATCCGAGAACATCTCCAAAACCAGGAAACGCAAAGGTAAGTTGGACGTAAATTTCTCAAATATGATATAATTGACAAATGTTAATACGATGAGGCCTATCTGTAGCACTGGCCCTGCAGATCACGCATTTTATCGCTCTTATATTTCATAATCTCTCTCTTATTTATATTTATAAAAAAGCAAATTACTTGTGTACTTATTTCTAGGTTAGGTTTTAGGTTAGTATTTGATATAAATTTCACTCAGTCTACATTTTTACAAGTTTGGCAAAATTATTTTGGTTGGTTTGACTCATATTTTAAGTTTTCATTCCATTTAAGTGTGTTTTATAAAAAAAATTCACACCCCACCCTTGAACCCCCCCCCCCAACCCCTTGTACTACTAATACTTATTTCATTTAGCATATTTAATATATTGAATATAGGCGTGTGTATGTGAGTGGTCACTACTACTTAGCAGTACTCATGAAACCAAGGCACGAGGTACTTCTCAAAAGGTGACCTGCGAAAGCCAAGTACAGTCCAGGTACTGAATGTTTTATGTCTATTTGACGCCCCAGTTCTACGAGGCCAATTCCAGAACAATTCTGCACACCCCGGAACGAGGCTCGCGCCGACACCGGCGATAACAGGAAGTGACCTCGTGACCTCATTGGGGTTTCTGCTCAAGACGGTAAAGTGCCATGTGCTCGCTCGCGAGTAAGGTGGTAAAAGCAGTTTTTTGTTGTTTTTGTGGTCATCAGTAAATGAAGTCGAATCAAGAATCGAGTTTTTAACCCGTCACAATCGCGCAGACGCAAAAAGACGACCAGTTGCGGGCGTCTTCCTGTCGATGAGTCTTCGTTGACGCTGACGCGCGAGTTGAAGCCCGAGTACCTGCGGAGAGGCCGCCAAAGCGCAGGGGGGGGGGGGGGCGTGCGGACTCCGTCCGGGAAGGCCGGAACCCGGATTCATCATCCTTTCGTCCATTTTCTTAGCTGCTTATCCTCACAAGGGCCACGGGGGAATGCTGGAGCCAAGCCAGCTATCGACGGGCAGGAGGCAGGGTACACGCTGAGCGCGAATCGATCCCACGCTGCCCGCACCAAAGTCATGCGTGTGTACCACGACGCCGTCAGTGACTCCCCAGATTCAAACCCAAACATCAGAAATGTGGGGCAGGTAATTTCACCGGTAGCGCACCGAGATGCTGACGGTTTTCATATTCTGTTTTGAGGTGTCAAACTCATTTTTGTCAACATTGTCGTTACAGGTTCACTCCTGCGACCCTCATGAGGATAAGCGGCAAAAAGAAACTAAACTTTTTTTTTTTTTTTTTTTACCTCATGCATCTTTGAATGAGCTGCCCCGTTTGTTCATTTTCAAAAATCTATCTGGCCCTTGTCCATCCATCCATCCATTTTCTTCACCGCTGATCCTCACGAGGGTCGCAGGGAGTGCTGGAGCCTATCCCAGCTGTCAACGAGCAGGAGGCGTAGGACACCCCGAACTGGTCGCCAGCCAGTCGCAGGGCACATCGAGATAGACAACAGTCGCACTCACAATCACACCGAGGGGCAATTTAGAGTGACCAATTAATGTTGCACATTTTTGGAATGTGGGAGGAAATATTTGCTTAGTTTGGGGCAACTTATGTCCTCTCAGTTTTTGTTTTCTTTCCCCGAATCGATGTTGTTTTATTGTTACTTTTCTGATCTCTACAGAATTAAAAAAAAACAAAACAATCGCACAATACAGCACAGGTGTCAAACTCAAGGCCCGGGGACCAGATCCGGCCCGGCACATGAGATTATGTGGCCCACAAAGGCAAATTATGAGTGTGAACTTTTGTGATTTTTTCTTCAAATCTGTACCAAAAGATGAACAGATTAACCTTGTCTACTAATTGAAAAACGAGCTCATAAATTTCAGGCGCAAATATGATGAGACAAAAGACTTTGACGGCATGCAGCATAAAACGTTGAGGTTTCGAACGTGTGCCATCCTTTTGGCATCGTTCGCGTGAGAGGCGTGGTTAACTGCCAGGCGAGCCCCGCCCCCTCTCTAAGCCCCACCCCTAACCCAGGGGGCTGGAGGTACCGTCCCAGTTCGCAGTCTCGCGCGCGCCATTTAGCTCGTCCTGCTCCTTCGAAGTTGTTCTCCGCCCGCCCGCCCGCCCGACTGGCTGCGCTGCGAATGGACAGTCGGAACCTCGCGAGGCAGCTTCCGAACTTGGGCTCGCTCGGGGTCTTCGCGCTGCTGCTTCTGCCCACTTCGCTCCACCTTTGCCAGGGCAGCGCCGCGAGCTTCTCGTGCCAGGCGAGTGACCGCGCTCCGACCCCGACCGGACCCTCGAATTATTCGACGCTTGGAAGCGAGTCCGAAACTTTTATTACGTCACAGTCTGTAGCAAGTTGTTCGGGTTATATTTGTTTTTCTATTATTTGTAAACTAGATAGCTGTGCTCGTGTCTATGTTCAAAATAGATGTTAGCTTTATAGATGAAATCGATAAAAAAGTTTTTTTTTTTTCAACCTCCGCGGATTAAAATTAGAATAATGATGATAATAATAAAAAACAACAACAACCAATTAGCTGCGATTAAAAATAGGTGTGCCTCACGAGTCAATGCCCTGATGTGATGGTTGTGCGATTATGATCACGTGAGTTGTGTTTATGGTACCCGTTAATTTTAGTAATTTCATTTTAATCCGATGTTATCGTGTCAGGTGTACAAAAACAGTTGGATAACAAGCACTAAATACTGCATTGCTGCCTAATTTGCAAACATGTCGTTTAGAGGTGAAATTAAATCGACAACTTTAATCATTTATTGCCGTCATTTAAATGAAAATGTTCCAAATTCTCAGATTTCAGCCTCTCGGCAGTAAATATTCTGATTCATGTCGTCCTCTAAAATGATTGTGTATGATCAAAAATTACATTTGTAAACATCTACTCTAACTTAAAAAAAAAAACTAATCATCAATATGTTTACCTCCCCCCCCCCCCCCCCCCGCCCTAATATTACAGACCAAACCAGTAACAGAGTCCTTATCAATGTCGATCTATCCATTATCAGAGCCGCTTATCCTCACAAGCCTTGCGGGAGTGCTGTAGCCGATCCCAGCTATCTTCGGGCAGGAGGCGGTGGGTGTACACCCCGAACAATAACCTTAAAAAATATTAATATTCAGTTTGATCAATTGGGAAAATAATGGTCATTAGCGTCCGTGGTACGAATAAGTTGTAATCGACGTAGTTGAGCCTGAGGCGGCTTCAAAAGTTGATAGCAAATGAGTAACAAGCAAATAATTTTTGTCAGCTTCCATAATTCTTGGTACCAAAATTTCAAATCGTCACGTGTCATAAATAATGAAGAGAAACATTGGGCAAGAAGTTGCTTGGTTTAAAAAATGTTGGCTTGCGTAATTTGTCATTCATTGGCTTTTGTTTCATCACAGTAAAATAAACAATGAATAAAAAAACGCTAATGTAAAATACATTTGATTCATTGAAAGAATAATGGATAAAATTATTGATTCTAAACATTATTGGCAGCTCTAATCAAATCGTTTTTTTTGGTTCTACTTCTAACTCCACTCCAGAGGGCCGACGATAGCGGTGAGTCTTCCCTCGCTCGAATCTCCATTGATGTGGTCCTCAAGACTGAATTTGGTTTTCTGCTCTTTTCCCTTCCGGTGGGGCCGCGCAGGCCATCGGACCGCCGGGTGCCCCGTGAGGATCGGCAGCCATCAGTCAGTCAACGGCAGATGTGTCACGGTCGCTGTTCGGATCAAAGACGAAGGTACTCAACTTGTGTAATCGCTGACTTTACCGGTATCCGAACACGCCTCTGGTGCGTCACGTGCACAGTGCCTCTGGATTGAAAAACCGTTGTGCCGACCCCCTTTTCACTCCTCAGCCTGCGATGTGAGGTCCATTCCGTGGTTTCTGGAGAGGAGGGTCTGTTTGGAAGTCGGAATTTCAGATTCAGAAGGAGCAGTGTGGTTTTAGGCTCTGGTGTCAGGGGCACAAGGCACGGGGCTGGACCCAAATGCAGGACTCCAAATCGAGGACATGATGTTAGGTGTGGTTTTAGTCAAGATCAAGGTCATACACGGTGTAGCAGTCCGATAAGGCTGAGGCACAAAAATCACTAACCAAAAGCAGGATCCAGAAACATGAAACGGGTCTGATAACTGTGAGGCAAAACTCGAAAACATTAACAAAACTAGACTGGACTATGATGACACAGAATTGCTTTGACAAGGATAGCGCAACACTACACTTACTCTCAGTGGTGGAGAATCCAACTGGCAGTGAACGCAATGCACTGACACAAGGCAACGAACATGCAAAACTCCAAGCTTAAACACGGGGTCTAATTAGGGTCCACATGGGAAACAGCTCCGCCCGGTGGCAGGTGTGAGAGGTGTTGTTCCACTGTGTCCCTCGGAGAGTCCTGTGGAGTTTGTCCTGGGAATATGGGGTACCGGAACCCTTGGTAAGGGCTCTGCGGTTCTTGTAAGACCGGAGTCAGAGTGCAGTGAGGTGTCAGTCCATGTCAGTGAAGAAAGAGCTGATATGCAACTACTTAGCGGTTGCGAACACGCTTAAAAATCCTTTATTTTGGCGATTTCGACCTTCATAGAGTAAAAAAAAACAGTAAAAATCACTGAGATGAGGCAGTAACACAGCAGCAACACGCTAGCACAGCGCTAACAGGGCCGATTTAAAAAAAAAAAAAAAAAAACATACTGGTAAAAATCACTGAGACGCGGCAGCAACACAGTAGCGCAGTGCTAACTGGGCCGGTTAAAAATAACATACTGGTAAAAATCACAGAGACGCGGAAGCAACGCACTAGCACACTGCTAGCAGGGCCGTTTAAAAAAAAAAAAAAACTGTAAAAATCACTGAGATGCGGCAGTAACACAGCAGCAACACGCTAGCACAGCGCTAACAGGGCCGATTAAAAAAAAAAAAAAAAAAAAAAAAAAAAAAAACATACTGGTAAAAATCACTGAGACGCGGCAGCAACACAGTAGCGCAGTGCTAACTGGGCCGGTTAAAAATAACATACTGGTAAAAATCACTGAGACGTGGCAGCAACGCACTAGCACACTGCTAGCAGGGCCGTTTATAAAAAAAACAAAAACTGTAAAAATCACTGAGATGCGGCAGTAACACAGCAGCAACACGCTAGCACAGCGCTAACAGGGCCGATTAAAAAAAAAAAAAAAACATACTGGTAAAAATCACTGAGACGCGGCAGCAATGCACTAGCACACTGCTAGCAGGGCCGTTTATAAAAAAAAACAAAAAAACCTGTAAAAATCATTGAGATGCGGCAGTAACACAGCAGCAACACGCCAGCACAGCGCTAACAGGGCCGATTAAAAAAAAAAAAAAAAAACATACTGGTAAAAATCACTGAGACGCGGCAGCAACGCACGAGCACACTGCTCGCAGGGCCGTTTATAAAAAAAAAAAAACGGTAAAAATCACTGAGATGCGGCAGTAACACAGGAGGAACACGCTAGCACGGTGCTAATGCTAGCAAAGCGCCAACAGGGCCGATAAAAGTCACTTCCTCGGCACATATTTCCCACAGATCTCACTCTTGCCTTTTCCGCTCGAGTGCCCCCTTGCGGCCGTTAGAAAAAATGCACCAATCATCCGCATCACCGCATAAGCCGCAGGGTCGAAAGCGTGTGGAAAAAAGTCGCGGCTTACAGGCCGGAAATGACGGCGGTCAAGTCGGATCTTGCGTTTAGCTAACACGCCGACCGTAGCTCTGCATTCTTTGGTTTTGGTTGACCTTTGCAAATATTTGATTTGACAGTCACGTAAGAACAAGTTCAACCACTTTGTCTGTTGCCGCTTTCAGCTTACGAGCGGTTGGCCATCTTCCACTTTGCACAAGAGATCCTCGAGCACGTTACACAAGTAGGACCAGCTCCCAAAAAAATAACGTTTTGGATATTATCGCAAGGCTCTGTAACATCCACTTTTCGACAGCAACACCGCACAATTGCATATAAGCCAAATTCAATGACTTGAAAACTATCCGGAGCCTCCTTGTTTACATCCTGTTCACATTTTTTTTGGGGGGTGGACACATTTTCCCTTCCGGGGGAAAAAAAAAAAAAAAAAAAAAAAGCGGTTCCCAAAACGCCTCTTATGATTTGAAAATGGTTTACTTTTAATTCTTCGCGATCGCTGGCCGTCGCCAAGGTCTGTCGAAGCCGCCGTCTGTGCCGCAAAAAAAAAAAAACGCGTCGGACACATCTTCGGCCGGTTGGCGCTCGCTCTCCTCAACCCCTACAAGGGGGCGGTCCGAATAACATTTTTGCTTCAAATTTCATGCAAAACGTTGGCCTCACAGTTCTGAGGTCCTGGGTTAGATCCCCTGTGCCTGCGTGGGTTTTCTCCGGGTGGGCAGTCCGATTTCCTCCCGCATCCCAAAAACATGCAACATTAATTGGAGGCTATAAATTGCCCCTCGGTGTGATTGTGGGTGCGCCTGTTTTTTCTCGATGTGCCCTGCGATTGGCCGGCGACCACTTCAGGGTGTGCCCCGCCTCCTGCCCGTCGACAGCTGGGATAGGCTCCGGCACTCCCCGTGACCCTCGTGAGGATGAGTGGTGAAGAAAATAATATAATACATTAATTTAAGTCATCATTTATTCACGACTATTATTGTTTATTGGTTACTATATTGAATTCCAATGTGTGATTGGCACACTGGCAATGGAAAAAAAAAACAAATTCAATTAGATAATTTTATATTTATTGTATTTTTTTTTTAATTTAAATTAATTCAAAACGAATTCGGAATGAGATTGCGAATAGCGACTAAATTCTTCTTCACTCTTAAATGTCACTGAATTGTACTCGACCGGCACGGCACAGTGGACCACGCTGGAAAGCGTTGGCCTCGCAGTTCTGAGGTCCCGGGTTCAATCCCGGATCCGCCTGTGTGGAGTTTGCATGTTCTACCCGTATGTGCGTGGCTTTTCTCCGGGTGGGCACTCCGGTTTCCTCCCGCATCCCAAAAACATGCAACATTAATTGGACACTCTAAATTGACCGTAGGTGTGATTGTGAGTGCGGCTGTTTGTCTCTACGTGCCCTGCGAATGGCTGGCGACAGGTTCAGTGTCTACCCTGCCTCCTGCCCGTTGACAGCTGGGATAGGCTCCAGCACTCCCCAGGACCCTTGTGAGGATACGCGGCTCAGAAAATGGACAGATGAAAAATACAATGAACTCTCTGACAGTGGAGTGCTGCGCCGATTCTCGACCACAATCCATTCCAGAAAACGGTTTGAGAAGTGATTTGTTCGAAAACCGAATCGATGTTCCCCATTACAATGAATGGAAAAGAAATAATGCGTTCCAAGTCTAAAAATATTAGGCTTTTATAGCGTTTTTTTTTTTAGCTTTTCCTGATGATAAACTGCATAGCAGAAATACATGTATAGTTTAAAGACTTTATATAAGAAATAATTTAAGTAATATATTTAGTTTTTGCTTAAAATGTATGCTTAGGATTAGGTTTAGCCTAACAATGTGACATTCTTCTATCTCAAATCCATCCATCCATACCTTTTCTTAGCCGCTTATCCTCACGAGGGTCGCGGGAGTGCTGGAGCCTATCCCAGCTGTCGACGGGCAGTAGGCGGGGCACACCCTGAAGTGGTCGCCGGCCAATCGCAAGGCACATCGAGACAAACAGCCGCACCCACAATCACACCGAGGGGCAATTTATAGCCTCCAATTAATGTTGCATGTTTTTGGGATGCGAGAGGAAATCGGACTGCCCAGGCAAAAACCCACACAGGCACGGGGAGAACATGCGAACTCCACACAGGCGGGTCCGGGATTGAACCCGGGACCTCAGAACTGCGAGGCCAACGCTTTCCAGCGTGGTCCACTGTGCCGTGCCGGTCGAGTACAATTCAGTGACATTTAAGAGTGAAGAAGAATTTCGTCGCTATTCGCTATCCTCGCGTGTTTTTGGGAATGTGGGAGGAAACCGGAGTGCCCACCCGGAGAAAACCCACGCAGGCACGGGGGCAACATACACAGGCGGGTCCGGGATTGAACCCGGGACCTCAGAACTGCGAGGCCAACACTTTCCAGCTGCGCCACCGTGTCGCACGTAAAAAGAGCACTTTGCATAAAAAGGGGGTGTGCTGTCCAATATTATGTCGCAATATTACATTGTAGTTATGACTGCTTACTCCTTTCGTCTGTCATTATTTTAGTCGTTCCTGCCAGATGAAATTGAAATATGTCATAATTGCAGACTTGAGTCAGGCCCCGACTATCGAAATCACTTCGGTGAGGAAGGAGATCGTCCGGCCCGTCATAAAATACAAGACAACAAAGAACAAGGTTTGCTCTGTTGTGTTATGTTATTTTTATTTTATTTATTTATTTTTGTGGGTAATCATCTTTTGTATGATCGTCATCATCACGAGCGCTCTTTTATCTTTGCAGTGGCACGCCAACAAGAATCGAGGGGAAATCCGCGTGTGGTGTCACGAGAGCGCCCGGCTGCGCCACCCGCGCGGCAGCGACGCTTCCGCCTCGGTAAGATTCCGCCCTCGCGCTCGAGATGCTTTTCCACGATTTGGTCGCAGCGGCGTCACGTTTCTGCCGCTCGTTTTCGTCCAGTGGGAGCTGACTTGCGACTGCGTGGCGGCCGAGGTGCGCCTCCCGGTCACCGTGTCCTACAGCGCCGCGTCACTACGCTGCAGCGTCACTTACGACGTACCAGGTACCGCGTGGACCTCGCACGGGATCAGACTCGCCGTGCAAATCCCCGCTCGCTATTTGCGTCGACAGCAACGTTTTGAGTCTTGAAGCGTGACTGCTTGTACTATGCTGAAATGAAGACGTGATTTTTCATCCAAAGGAAAGTCCACTTTGACTACAGTACAACCTCGGTTCTCCACCACAATCCGTTCCAGAAGGCGGTTCGATAAGCGATTTGTTCGAAAACCAAATAGATGTTTCCCATTACAATTAATGGAAAAAGAAATAATGCGTTCCAACCCGAAAAAAAATTTGGCTTTTTCAAGCATTTTTTTTTAGCTTTCTTCTTTGGGTGATAATGTCTAAAAAGGAGGGCAAAAAAAGCGAAGATAGTCCCAGCGCACAAAGCATTAAGCAGACAAAATGGCGGATGGGGGACAGGTTTTGTAAAGTCAAAACGTCTTACGTCGAGACAGTCTTAAAATGGATGGATGGATGGATGGATGGAAAATACAATGAACTCTCCGACAGTGCAGTGATGCCTCAATTCTCGACCACAATCTGTACCAGAAGGGGGTTTGAGAAGCGATTTGTTCGAAAACCAAATAGATGTTTCCCATTACAATTAATGGAAAAAGAAATAATGCGTTCCAACCCGAAAAAAAATGTGGCTTTTTCAAGCATTTTTTTTAGCTTTCTTCTTTGGGTGATAATGTCTAAAAAGGAGGGCAAAAAAAGCGAAGATAGTCCCAGCGCACAAAGCATTAGGCAGACAAAATGGCGGATGGGGGACAGGTTTTGTAAAGTCAAAACGTCTTACGTCGAGACAGTCTTAAAATGGATGGATGGATGGATGGATGGAAAATACAATGAACTCTCCGACAGTGCAGTGATGCCTCAATTCTCGACCACAATCTGTACCAGAAGGGGGTTTGAGAAGCGATTTGTTCGAAAACCAAATAGATGTTTCCCATTACAATTAATGGAAAAAGAAATAATGCGTTCCAAGCCGAAAAAAAAAAAATTGGCTTTTTAAAGCATTTTTTTAGCTTTCTTCTTTGGGGTGATAATGTCTAAAAAAGGAGGGCAATAAAAGTGAAGATAGTCCCGGCGCACAAAGTATTCGCCAGACAAAATAGTGGACGGGGGACAGGCATTGTAAAGTCGAAACGTCTTTAGTCGAGACGTCTTAAAATGGATGGATGGAAAATACAATGAACTCTCCAACAGCGCAGTGATGACTTGGTTCTCGACCACAATCCGTTCCAGAAAACGGTTTGAGAAGCGATTTGTTCGAAAACTAAATCGATATTTCCCATTACAATGAATGGAAAAAGAAATAATGCGTTCCAAGTCCCAAAAAAAAATCGGCTTTTTAAAGCATTTTTTTTTTTTAGCTTTTCCTGATAATAAACTGCATAGTGGGAATACATGTATAGTTTAAATACTTTATATGATAAAATGATTGAAGAAATGCATTTCTTTTTTTGCTTTAAATGTATGCTTTAGTCGTGGCGTAGGCTCGGCTGGGAGTGCAGTGCCGTATCTGTAGCGACTCGGCTCCCATCCATGTAAACTTTTTTTTTTTTAATTAGCAAAAGTGTAGAATAATTTTAAACAACAATAATGAGGGTGAAAAAAATCAAAAATCATGATGTCCCGAAAATGAGACGCTGCCCACGAATGGCGTCTGGTGTTTTTTTGAAATAATAATAATTTTTTTGGGCCTTGAGAGAATCTTATCACTTGTCACCTATTTTTTTAAAATGAATCTGTTGTCGAAAAAAAAAAAAAAAAAGTTGGTGACAATACGCGTCAGAATACCGACGATCGCTTATGAATTTGACATTTGTGCAGCACATTTCCTCTGCAAATCACTATGAGTTGGCCACAGAAACTAATTATGTATCGATGGGTTGGTGTAAAACAAAACTTCCTTGTGGCCGACAATCATTTACTGTGCTCGCTGAGTAAATGATTGAGCGACTGTGTGGGAACTGGAGGATAAAAAATAACGCACACGATGTTGTTTTCACTCACGCTTCCTGGGTGGACATTTTGTTTCTCTTCAATATCCTCCATCTTGCGTGCGGCTTCAGATCCCGTGCCCAAATTCTCTTGGACCGTCAATCTCCCGTCCAAATCCGTCGCCGTGACTCTGGAATCCGAGAACAAAGTCAACGCGAGGTGGTGCTACAGGCAGAGCGCGCACTACTGCGTCCAAGAGTCGCCGCATTCCAACGTCACCACCGTAAGAGGTCGCCGTCGCGAGCGCGCGAGATCACGTTTTCAGCGCCAAAATGTTCATATTTTGGATGATTTATATTCAGATTGATCCGGCTCAGTCCCGCTCGGCTCGTCTCAGCATCCCGTACCTGCTTCCGTGTGTCTGCGTACAAGTACGTCCAATTTATTATCCATCCATCCATTTTCTTAGCCGCTTATCCTCACAAGGGCGGTGACCTAATATGGGAGTTACTAGCGCACTACTGCTAATGCTAACATTTAGTATTGGCAAATTTTGTTATCTCAAATTCACGATACAGAATTTCTACCATACACTTGAAAATAACATCCATCCATCTATTTTCTTAGCCGCTTATCCTCACGGGGGCGGTGACCTAATATGGGAGTTACTAGCGCACTACTGCTAATGCTAACATTTAGTATTGGCAAATTTTATCTCAAATTCACGATACAGAATTTCTACCATACACTTGAAAATAACATCCATCCATCTATTTTCTTAGCCGCTTATCCTCACGGGGGCGGAGACCTAATATGGGAGTTACTAGCGCACTACTGCGAATGCTAACATTTAGTATTGGCAAATTTCGTTATCTCAAATTCACGATACAGAACTTCTACCATACACTTGAAAATAACATCCATCCATCCATTTCCTTAGCCGCTTATCCTCACAACGGCGGTGACCTAATATGGGAGTTACTAGCGCACTACTGCTAATGCTAACATTTAGTATTGGCAAATTTTGTTATCTCAAATTCACGATACAGAATTTCTACCATACACTTGAAAATAACATCCATCCATCTATTTTCTTTGCCGCTTATCCTCATGGGGGCGGTGACCTAATATGGGAGTTACTAGCGCACTACTGCTAATGCTAACATTTAGTATTGGCAAATTTTGTTATCTCAAATTCACGATACAGAATTTCTACCATACACTTGAAAATAACATCCATCCATCTATTTTCTTAGCCGCTCATCCTCACGGGGGCGGTGACCTAATATGGGAGTTACTAGCGCACTACTGCGAATGCTAACATTTAGTATTGGCAAATTTTGTTATCTCAAATTCACGATACAGAACTTCTACCATACACTTGAAAATAACATCCATCCATCCATTTCCTTAGCCGCTTATCCTCACAAGGGTCGCAGGGATTGCTGGAGGCCAATCCCAGCTGTCAATGGGCAGGAGGCGGGGCACACGCTGAACTGGTTGCCAGCTGATTGCAGGGCACAATTTATCATATCGTTGCTCTAAGGCAGGGGTGTCGAACTCATTTTTGTCGCGGGGCGACATTGTACTTGTGGTTTCCCTCAGAGGGGCGTTTAATATCTGTGTCCTGAACCGCCTCATCATATTTACACATGAAATTTAGGGTAATGGGTTTTTCCAACTGCCGTAATTTCCGGCCTACAAGCCGTGACTTTTTTCACAAAGAAAAAAAAAAAAAACACAAAAATGCTTGCAATATACCACCGTCATCATTCATCATATGACAGTTTCAAATTTTTATAAAAATCAAGGAAGTTGATACACATGATTTGCCTTGGCGGGCCACTTTAAATCATGTGGCGGGCCGCATCTGGCCCCCGAGCCTAGAGTTTGAGACTTGTCCACCTTGTGCAAATTGTCAAACTCAAAGTCCGGGTTCCAAATCCGGCCCACCACATCATTTTATGCGAAAGCAGATCATTATTTTTTTTTTTGCTAACTTCCATAATTCTTGGTTAAAAAAAAAATAATAATTATATGTAATAAATAATAATAACAAGCTATCGCAAGTTTTGCGTTGTAAACGGGGACCTTGCTTCGCTGACGATCTCTTGTGGTTTTCAGTGCTCTAAGCTTTCCTCTTGTGTCGGCAGGTGTACTACACCCACACTGACACCCTCCGAAAAACCGTTTGCCCCTTCCAAGATGTCCCCCTGCAAGGTGAGTACATCATCATGTAGGATATTTTGGGTGGGGGCAAAGTCACGTAAACACGCGTGACTTTGTGTCTGCAGACCCGGGAGATGTGTGGCTCTCCTCCGAGGTCACTTTGTACGAGTCCAGTTTGGCGTGGAGCTCCGAGTGTCCCGTCCGGGGGCTCCCGATCTTCGCCTCCCTCTGCTGGAGGGACCGCGGACACGTCTGCACGCCGCTGCCGAACTCCACCCTGGAGGCCCACGAAGAAGGGGCGACCCTGGTACTTGCCACAAAGCTATCCATTCTCGTGTGCCTATTTTTCATGATCTATTAACTAATCGTGAACTCATGAAGGCTGGCGTGACCCCCCCCCACCCCCCCACCTCTCTTCCAGATTTACAACACCTCCGCTGTAGACAAACACCCTCAGATGTGCGTGAAGGTGAGAATGTGAAGAATCGAACATCAGCACATAAAATTGGGGTCTAAAAGTGGAATTTGATTATTCATTGGAGGTGCAACAATTCATTAATCAATCGACAAGTGTTTGATTGATCAATATAATGTTTTGATAATTGATAGAGACCTTTTTGAGGTGTCCAAATATTCCGATTTGAGCTTTTCAACAGTAAATATTCTTTGATTTCAAAAGCAGACGGATTATCTTTGTGTTTATAAAGATTGATGCAATTATCGGCTTTTACTTTGGCAAACATTGATCAACATTTACGGACCAATCAACTGTGCATTTTCTGGAGTGTCAAGTGGAATTATTGTCCCATTTTTGAGGAAACTAATGGAAATGTATACCGTAATTCCCAGCCTACAGAGCGCACTTGGTTATGAACCTCACCCAGTACCCCGCTTGTAAAGGAAATACCATTTGGTACATATATATGCCGCAGCTGTGTAAAAGCCGCAAATTGAAACGCAAGATATTTACAAAGAAAGACGGTACACAGAAAGAGTTTAACGCTAGTGCTGCGCAAACACAAGCACACCGCTAACGCTTGCGCGGCGCTGACAGAGCTGGTTAAAAAAAAAAAAAAAAAAAACTTACCGATGAAAATCACTGAGACACAGCAGCAACAAGCTAGCGTGGTGCTAGCGCGGCGCTGACAAGGCCGGTTAAAAAAAAAAACTTACTGGTGAAAATCACTGAGACATGCCAGTTAGCACAGTGCTCATGCTAGCGCAGCACTAACGTGGCCGGTAAAAGTCACTTCCTCGGCACATATAGACAACTCTGCAGTGATGCGGCTAATTTGTGCATTTTTTTCTAACGGCCGCAAGGGGGCACTTGAGCGGAAAAGGGAAGAGTTGAGACAAATGGAACATATGTATCAAGGAAGTGACTTTTACCGATCTGGCCCCGTTAGCGCTCTAGCGTGTTGCTGCCGTGTCCCAGTGATTTTTACCGGTATGTTTTTTTTTTTTTTTTTTTAATCGACTTTGTTAGCGCAGCACTAGGGTTAGCGTTAGCGTGGCGCCAGTGTTAGCGCGGCAGCGCTAGAGTTAAACTCTCTGTGTACCGTCTTTGTAATTATGTCGTGTTTCAATGTGGGCACTTGCGGCTTTTACATAGCTGGGGCGTAGTGTATGTACCAAATGGTATTTCCTTTACAAATGTGCTGGGTGAGGCTTATACACAGGTGCACTCTGCAGAGAGAATTTCTTAGGATCAGTAGCACATTGTTTTTCAGTCAGGGGAGAAAAATAAAGGATTCATGTTGGTGCAATAACAAAATGAAGTTGGTGGTGATGGTAATTCATAATTGAAAAGCCACGCAGCAGTTTGTCAATTACAAAGTTTTGATTGCAAAATGGCGCTAATTTCTCATTTCTTGTTTTTTCCATTCATATGATTTCATCCGGTGCAGTTTTCCCTGCAAGGCAGCCACAACATCTCTTGCCCCTTCCAGGCCGGTAAGTTCAATACTTTTTTTTTTTTTTTTTTTTCCGATCATTGTGCAAACTGTTTTTGAACAAGCATTCACTTCCGTTCCAGATATGTCGTCGTGGGATGCGTATCTGGAGTCAGCCCCGCACGTCCTGCTGGTGTACCTCAACTCTTCCGTCCCGGCCACGTTCTCGGCCCAGCTGTGTGTCCCGACCGACGGTGAATGTGCATCCAGGGGGCCCGTCCGGTCCGTCACGGCGGTGAGTACTGAACTTCCCAAGTGGACTGCTTTCATTAGTCTCGGAACCAAGCCGTTGTGTCGGGAAAGATGTTTTTTTTTTTTTTTTCTTCCTTTTGGCCAATTGTTGCCCTCTCAGACTATTTTTGTGATGAAGGGCCATACACTTCTGTTTTAAGGATTAATCTGTCCCAAAAAAACCAAACTGTATGAAAACTGAAGCAATATATCCCAAAGGAAATAATGTCATTCCAATTAATCTGTTCCAGATACCCAAGAATATGAACAAACAGCAATATGAATGACGACTGAAATGGCTAATAGACCATCAGACATCAAATTTGACCTTGATTGAAGACTCCGTATGAGATTTAAAAGACAACAAGGAGGCCAGAGCGAGTAGGGGGCCAATGGGAACTTGGAACTTTCTTTGGCCTCACCGTAGCATATCGAACAGCAACAGCACTCGTTAGATCCAAAAACTTCGCTTTGAATAAACACGCGCGAGGCGATCCTTAGCAATAAAACGCTCAAATGCTGATTTTGATTTGTTTGTTCCTCAGGAAGCAGCGTCGGCGAGCAAAATAAGCGTGCCCCTCGACTCCATTACCGAGAAACCGTGTGTCCAGGTATCTTTCACCGAGTTCTGATCGTTCCTTCAGAGTTCTGCTTTGCTTTCCGTTCTCATTTGTTGACCTTGTGCAGGTGTGGCAGTCGCATCCTGCTCTTAATGGCCGAAGAATTCTTTGTCCACGCTGTGAGTGTCCTCGGGTTTCGGATTCCAATCCGCGAATGGATTCATCCAGCCGTGCCCGACGTTTGCTGACGATGTGCGCTGTCGCTGCCGTCTTGTTTCCGCAGACGCTCGCAACAGATGGCGTTTGCAAGCGGTGGCGGCTTTGGTTCTTCTCACCATGTTTGCATTTTTGGCCATTTTTCTCCACTCTCTCACCAAAAATGCAGCAGCAGGTCAGTTGCATAATTTAGTTAGTTTTTCTGCCATCTGAATATGACCTATTCAGAGATATTTCATTCGTGAAGCAGTATTTTGGGACAAATTGTATTGGCGCTCTTTGGACACGAACGAGGTTCCATGGGTCCCGGATGAACAAACGTGGCCATCTGCCTCAACCCCTTCGACAGCGAGAGACAGAAGACGATTGGAAATGGTCTTATAGTTTCATTGCTGTGAATCCACCAACCTTCTCTTTGGTCTTCCTGATTCTCTCTCTCTTCCTTGGCAGCTCCATCCTCGTCACCCTCCTACCAATATACTCAATCTCTCTCCTCTGGATGTGTCCAAACCATCCAAGTCTGCTCTCTTGGACCTTGTCTCTAAATCAAACCTCGGCTGTCCCTCTAATGAACCTCAACATCTTCAATTTCTGCTTCCTGTCGTCTCTTCAGCGCCACGGTCGCTAATCCGTCCATCATGGCTGCCCTCACCACTGTTTTATAAACTTTGCCCTTCATCCTGGCGGAAACTCTTCTGTCACATAACACACCAGACACCTTCCGTCAACTGTTTCTTCACTTCCTTACCACGCTCACCATCGCTCTGGATTGTTGACCCCAAGTATTTGAAGTCGTCCACCCTCGCTATCTCTTCCTCCTCTGCCCCTCTCATTTACACACAAATATTCTGTTTTACTTCGGCTAATCTCCATTCCTCACCTTTCCAGTCTATGCCTCCATCTTTCTAATTATTCCTCCACCTGCTCCCTGCTTTCACTGCATATCACGATATCACCTGCGAACACGACGATCCAAGGTGATTCCAGTCTAACTTCATCTGTCAGCCTTACCATTTCCACTGCAAACAGGAAGGGGCTCAGAGCGGATCCCTGATGCAGTCCCACCTCCACCTTAAATTCTTACGAATGGATGCGTCATTGCCAACATCTTCTCAAATATCCACACTTTCAACCTTTTTAATTCCCAACCACTTCCTGTATTTTTATTCTAATAATTCTTTGACCATCACATCATGTTGTTTATCGTGCAATTTAAAACATAATTGTGGCCTCTCAAATTGTTGTTGTTTCTCGATAACAACACGAGTTTTTCCATTGCAAGGAATCACCAGGTGTGCTCGGGTCAGTCGCCGAGTGGAATCCTCATGTCGAGATGCGTTTGGGGGTGTTCCAGTCCTAATCGTTAATCGTAAAGCAGCACTTATTTTTCCGTTCATTTTCCCATCTGTAGATTGGCTGTACATCCGGAAGCCGGTGTTGCTGGTGTGCTCGTCGGACCAGCCGTCACACATTTCTGCCACGTGCGCCCTGGCCTCTCTGCTCCGGGGCGAGCTACGCGCCACGGTCCACGTGGCCCTGTGCGCGCCGAGCTCCCAGAAGCAGGCGGGCGTCGGGACCGGCGTGGCCCACCTGGGCCCGCTTCCCTGGTTGTACGGCCAGTGGGAGGCCGTGCGGAAGGCGCGAGGGAAAGTGTTGATCGTCTGGAGTCCCGACGCCAACAGGACTTACGGGAAGTGGAGGCGGCGGACGCGTGGCGGCAAAGACGAGCCTGAAGACGATTCCAAACGCGACGCTGGATGCTGGGGAAAGCTGAAGAAAGATGTTGCGAGAACATATGAGGACAACAATCCGGTGATGCACAACAAGTCTTCTGCCGTCATAGAGCCCGTGTTCGTAGCTGCTCTGGCCTGCCTGGAGGGGGCGCTGCTTGAGGATAAAGGCGGAGGAGTCGCCTTTGTCTACTTCCAGGGTCTCGGCCACAGCAGGGACATCCCTAAAGCCTTACGGGACGTCCCTCGCTACTGCGTTCCTCAGGACTTCGGGGGCCTCATCCAGGAGCTTGGCGGCCTGAGGAGAACGAAAAAGACATTTTGGTGCCACTGTTGGCCCAGACTTGTTTCAAAGGGGGTGTCCATGTGGCTGGGGCGGCAGTTGGCCCAAAGATTGCAGGCGCTGCTGCCTCCTGTGCGAAGGAAAAAAGCCCGAAGGTGATAGGTCACCATTGTCTGAAAAATCCAGTTGGCTAACATGCAAAGGTTTGTCTTTTGTAATGACAATACCAGGAAAGCTAGAGCACGAGGCTGTCGCTCAATGGACCTGCGGAGCAGCAACTGTGGATCCGGATGTCTTTTTGTGGATCTTGGTGCGATTCCCGAGGCCCCGGAGCCTCAACCTTTCATTCCAGCCTGATTTGAAGAACTGACTGAAGAAGCAAAACAATGAAAATGACACTGTAATACCGTAACTGGCCGATTTGAATCTGTTTCCAATCCTGGGGTGTTGTTGCTATCCAGTCAAAACCACTTACGTATGTCTTCAGGTCAAGGACTCACTTTTCTCACTTCAGAGTGAAACTGCACCCTTTTGAGGACAAAAATGTTTGGATAGAAAAGAAAGATGGTGGTGAGGAATGATCCAACTTTGTTCCCCCCTCCCTGGTGGATGCCTGTGCTTATGGTGATTATTAATCACAGTAAAATTCCCTTTAGAAGGAAAGGACTTGGTTTTTTCTAAGCATCCACACTGACTGGTGGATCCTGGGGTGGCTGGACTTGGGAGTTCTCGATAAATTGAGACTGAAAAGACTTGAATCAAAGAGAATAGACAGAGGCATGTCTCCAAATGATGACCTTTTTTTCCCTTCTTCTGTTTGTTGACTTTAAGAAAAAAAAAAAAAATGCATGTGGGGTGCCGTCTCCGGGTCGGGGATGAGATCCGGCCCCAATTGGAGGAGTTCAAGTATCTTGGGGTCTTGTTCACGATTGAGGGAAAAACAGAGCGTGAGATCGACAGACGGATCGGTGCAGCGTCTGCAGTGATGCGGACTTTGGATGGGTCCGTTGTGGTTAAGAGGGACGTCTCGATTTACCAGTCGACCGACGTTCCTACCCTCAACCATGGGCACGAGATGTGGGTCGTGACCGAAAGAACAAGATCCCGGACACAAGCGGCCGAAGTGAGTTTCCTCGGCAGGGTTTCCAGGCTCTCCCTGAGAGAATGGGTGAGAAGCTCGGTCATCCGGGAGGGGCTCGGTGTTGAGCCATCGAATGAACTTTGTTTCTTTGAGCACAAGAACTGTTGCAAACGTTTTGTGTATTATGGTAAATTGAGTCTTCTAACCCTTTTGGGGAATAGCTGGTAGTGCTACCCTAACCAGAATAAATTTGTCGTCGTTTTCAGTTCAGGTCACCCGCGTTCGGCCACCTCGAATTATCCATCGAATGAACTTTGTTTCTTTGAGCACAAGAACTGTCGTAAAAGTCTCAAATACTTCGCATCATTTTAGCAGGACACCTATTGAAAATGTCCACATATTAAATAAAAGTGCTGTGTTTTTTTTTTTTGTTTTGTTTTTGCCCCACTGTTCGCTTCGTATGGTAGCAACCTTTTTTGTGTGTGTGGCAGCAATACGCTTCCGTACCACTGTGCTGCATTTATATTGACATATAGTTTCAATTCTTTCATTAAAAAAAATGGTTTTAGCAGATTTGCGTTTGCGCACATAGAAATCGGCGAGAATACTTTTTACTTGACATTCTGTAAAGTGCAAAGATAGCCAAAATTTAGCTGCAGATATATTGCCAAAGTTCACGAGTTTGCGGCCGAACCCGATTTTCCAGATTTGATACGGTATCACAGTCTCAGAATGACAGTCACAATAGGCGCAGGTCATCTCTGGGTCATAATTTCATGTGACAAAGAAGGATTTCCCAGTTTGACGCACTGATGACTGGTTGGCTCATTGGGCACCAAAAGTGTAGTCGCCATCCGCCATTTGATACTCCCAAAGCAAACAAGCCGACCTGTACGTCAATTGCCCAAACCCTAACCCTGGCTGTGAGAAAACATTCCACAGATAATTTTATAAAGATTTACTTTGACACTGTTAAAGGTTGTTTTTATTTTCTGATGATCTTAATTCACTTGAACAAAGTTTTCTTTACTCTCTCCTTCACCTTTAAAGGCAGACTGTTTTGTCGCAAAAAAGCAATGTCATTATTTTCCCAAACTTCATCCGTGGATAAGCAAGAAAACACATTTTCTGTGATTATTTTTGATGAATTTTATAATACAGAACTCTGCAAATTAAATTTGATTTTCAAACGTGAGGAAACAAGTTTAAATTTTCTGTGGGAAATAGGACACCGCAGAGACAACTAATGAATAATGCGTTTAGCATGATATTTTCCCACTGCGAGACCTTATTTCCAAAAATATATCAAACTAGTTATCTTAAAATGTAATGTTTTATGACATTTATTTTTTTTTTTAGTTTTTTTTGCTGTTATGATGATAGTGCTTCACGGCGTATTTTGGGAAAAGTTAACATGTCAAAGAAATCGGGCCTTAGGTAATATGCAAGCTCTCTTGCTCGTCACGGTGTTGTTCTATGTCTTTACTTTGCACTTAGCCTTTTTTTTTTTTTTTGGCTTACTAAGTCGAATTAAAAATGCTTCATGTTACCAGAACTGAAAAAATATCAAGCTCGCACGACCAGTTTTAATTCTACACGCCAAACTTTGAGAAAACCACCGCCATAATCCAACCTTGTAAACCATGTCCTCAACAAATTTTGGGAGTACCAAGATGGCGACCAACTGGCTTCAACCAATCGACGTGTATGCGCCGTCCAGTCTTTCTGTTTTGAGCTCAGTGGTTTGACGCCAATAAAGTGTATGAAACTAAAAACGCTATATCCGGGTGGTGACGTCACAGGCATTTAGATGATTATGATTGGTCGCCTCATCAACTCCCAGGAATTGTGGGCGGGGCTTCAACCACAGAAGCGACTCGAAGGAAGCGAGTCGTTCATTTTCGTCGCTTTTTGTTTTTGAATGATTTGTATTTTTACCCCCTGATGGCTGCCAGTTAATGAGGGGCCAGAGAGCGCATTTCTCCGGGTTTGTCAAAAATATGAAGCTGCGGCCGCTTTGTGAGCAGCAGGAAGAGAAATATCGCATCGAGGAGGACGAGGTGGCTCTCGGGCTTTGACTCCTCGAGGTAACGTCATGATGGCTGCTGCCGATGATAGTTAGCCGCTTATTTGACACTCATAACCAACTGTTATGACCTCACAACAGCAGGGGCCTGATAGTCACAAATAGCAACAATAATGACAAGATAAAATAAAATAAAGAACTCCGCACGGGTGAACTTATTTAGCATTGCTAATGCTACAGGCTAGGCTGAGCCGCTACTTGGTGCTGATGCTGAGTTGGCTGACGGGCAAACAGCAGTCGTGTACCTTTTTAAATCATTTATTAGGGTATGGTCGACTTGGCAGATATTATATCTTGACAGAAATTATGATAATCTAAGGTTGTCAGAAAGTCCACTTACCAGTAACCGTTCACGTTACAAAAAAATGTAAACTCACGAATCTGAAAAAAACTTACTATCATTTGAAAGAGATTTATAAACCCTTTAAAATATTACTCAAATGATATCACTAGTCCAAATAACATAAAAGTTATGGCCATTTAAAAATTGAGAATATGGTCTAATTATGGTATTGGTAAAACAATAAATAAGAACAAAAAGTCGTGACCTTCCCGGTTAATTACGATCTTCAAAATGTCATCACTTTTTTGTTTGTCTTTGGATTTTCATGTAATTTCAGTCATGATAGCTTGATTAAAGTGTTATCATTTACACTTATTTTCATTATAATTGCATACAAAGCCACAAATCCGGCAATTTCAGCGATTTTGCAATGCAACTGACATTTTTGCCAGCGTTTAAAAAAAACAAAAACAAAAAAAAAACAGTGCAAATGGTCATATCACCTTCAAATTTCACTTATTCATCGATAAGTACATATAAAACATAAATGAAGAACTTTAGAAAAACTGGATACTTTGGCAGGTTTTGATCGAGGTTATAAATGGAGAAAATTTTTTGAATAAAAAGTACGACCACAACTTCTTCTCTAGCGAATTTAAAAAGACAAAATGGAGGTTGCAGACGGAAACGTGGACTACGTTATCAGCTTTTGTGCGTTTTGGTGCAATAATAAGTCTTATGCGCGCAAAATAGTGACTCACATCGTACGACAGGTAGAAGTCCATTTGTGACGTTGTGACAAGATCATAATTTTAATAAATGGGTTAGCGTTTTATTAACATATTGGGTTACAATTGTGGAATATGTATTTTTTTTTTAAAATAATGGATTTATTCGTAAATTGTTTTTTTGTTTCATTGACTGAAATTCATCCATCCATTATCTGCACCCCTTATCCTCACAAGGGTCGCGGGAGACACGGACAACAGGCGCACTCACAATCACACAATTTAGGGCAATTTAGAATATCTAATTAATGTATTTTTTTTGGGGTGTGGGAGGAAACCCACGCAGGCACGGGGAGAACATGCAAACTCCACACAGGCGGGGCCGGGATTTGAACCCCGGTCCTCAGAACTGTGAGGCCAATGCTTTCCAGCTGCCCCACCGTGCCGCATGAATGAAATTCGGACGTATTTTTTCCCCTTTGTTCAAAAAATTTTAAATTGACCGTACAAAATGGGAAAATCTTATTTTTTTTTCCAATGTAACAAATGTTTGCAAATGTCTTATTTTGATGAAAATCAAAGATAATCAGCCTGCTTTATAACTACGATACAATTATTTATCCATCATTAGATTATTAATATTGATTCTTGTGTGGCTGAAATTCCGAGGATTTGGACTGTTTTAAACTAAAAAAGATCTCTAAATGATTAAGTGATCACAAACTTATGGATTTATTTTGGCGGGTAGGTGAACACTTGGTTTCATTACGTATTAGATAGCAAAAATATTTACAGAAATTTACAAAATTCAAATGAAAAGGAGCAGAGGGAAAAATATAACTTTGACTGAAGTGCTTATGTGACGTGATAGCTATAGCAGCTAAACTCATGTGCATAATGTCACCCGTGTGAAATTCTGAACATATTTTGTCACTGACCATATTGTACCCGTGTACATTTTTTATGGAAGCATCATGCGGCGGGCGTCCCTATTCCTGACCGCTCTGTGGCTTCTGTCTGAGCTTTCGGTCACCACCGTCCAGGCGGCGCCGTGCCAGACCTGCCAGAAACTAGCGGAGAGTTTCATCAAGGTACCGGAGTCGCGTTTGGGGATCTCATCACCGCTTAGTTTGTGGCCTCGTCATTAACGGCGTTCATTTTTTTTTTTTGATCTAGGGCTTGGAGAGAACAGCCAACAAGAACTTCGGGGGAGGCAACACAGCCTGGGAGGAAGACAAGTTGGCAAAGTATGCACACAGGTACGTACGTACTGTACATCTGCAACCGATCAAATTATGGTTTGAAACTTTAATTTGAGCAGGCCAAAAATAGATAATAAAATTTTCTATGTTCAAAAAAGCAGTGGGAACAAGTGTAGAATGCAGTTTGCAACTCCAGCGGCGCCGGATGTGTTTGAATGTCGGTAAACTGGACGCATATTCTGCTCTTCATTGAGTTGCACACTGCAGTTTTTGCTGACGAGCAAAATATGGATAATTAATGAGAAAAAAAAAGTTCTCTTCACGCAAAAACCACATATTAAAAATGTACCGCTTCCGCCCAGAAATGTGGATACAGTGATGCCTCGGTTCTCGACCACAAACGATTCAAAAAGTGAATTGTTCAAAAACCGAATCGATGTTTCCCATTACAATGAATGGTAAAGCAAATAATGCATTCCAAGCCTAAAAATTTAGGCTTTTTAAAGCATTTTTTGTTAGCTTTTACTGATATTAAACTGCATCGTAGAAATACATGTATAGTTTAGATACTTTATATAATAAAATAATTTCAGAAATATATTTATTTTTTTGCTTAAAATGTATGCTTTAGTGTTCTTGAAGTAGACAGTTTTACGCAGAGCTTTCCGTTTTTCAGCACCAGCAGCCTTACTACCTCCACTTGCCTTCTTTTGAGCCATGATTGGGGGTTAATACCAGATGATGAGAATGAGATGAGAAGAAAAACAACAGTCACTACCGAGACACGTCTATGTACAGAGGCTATTATTCGAATTATTATTATTATTCGAAAACGGGGACTTTCGAAAACCGAGGCTTTACTGTATGTAGCTTACAGTGGATTAGCTAAAGCGTTCCTCGACTAATTAGTCATTTTTGTTGTTTTTTTTTTTTATGAACTACTGACTTGCCGTTGCAGTGAAACCCGTCTTCTGGAGATCGTGGAGACCGCTTGCGACAAGTCCGACTTTGAATGCAACCGGCTGCTGGAGCAGATCGAAGACCAGGTGGAGACGTGGTGGTTCCACAGGTAACATTGGCAACGACGCGTGCATGAAACGCATCACTGAATAGACAAATTATCAGGTTAAGAAAAAATATTTCTTTACTTTCTAATTTAATTACATTTTATTATATATTTTTTTACAGTAATTCTTTTTTTTTTTTTTTTTCCCCCAACAGTCATCGCGCTAGTTAGCGTTAGCCCCGCCGTGTTAGCATTAGCACCACCGCGCTAGCGTTAGCACCGCAGCGTTAGCGCAGCCACGCTAGCGTTAAACTTTTTCTGTGTACTGGGGCTTATCACCAGGTGCGCTCATTAGGCCTGGAATTACGGTATATGCTTTGAGAAACATTACAAAAAAATGTTTTTTTGGGTGGGGGATCTGTAATAGATTAGTGGCATTTCCATTCATTTGCATGAGCATGAAAGGAATTCAACTCGTAAATCAAGACACCACCAAATTGGAATATATGACTTGACACGTCGCTTAGGCAACAGGAGGCGCCAGACCTGTTGGAGTGGCTTTGCATCGACCAGCTGAGACTCTGCTGTCCCCCCGGACGCTTTGGACCCGACTGCAAAGGTTGTCCGCAGACCCCGTTTTTCCCCTCCGAAGCTTACGTGCCACCGCTAACGCACGCGACCCTTCCAAATGCAGAATGTCCGTCGGGCCCCGGCGGCGTGTGCGGAGGTTTGGGCCGCTGCGAGGGCGAAGGGACTCGCCTGGGAGCCGGAGAATGCGTTTGCGATCCCGGCTACTCGGGCCCTCTGTGTCACGAGTGTGCGGACGGCTACTACAGAGACAAAAGTGGCAATGGCAGCACTGGAACCTGTGCAGGTAGCTCCTGACTATCGGATAAGCCGTTCATTTTTAATGTCGCACTGCAGTCATTTTCTTGTTTTGTTTTGAAATGCAATTACCGTAATTTCCGGCCTATAAGCCGCAACTATTTTCACACGCTTTCAACCCTACGATTGAAACGACTAGCGTTAGCGCGGCGCTAGCGTGAAACTCTTTCTGTGTACCGGGGCTTATAAGCAGGTGTGCTAACGCTAGCGCCATGCTAACGTTAAACTCTTTCTCTGTACCGAGCCTTATAACCAGGTGCTCTCTGTAGGCCAGGAATTACGATAATACGTTCGAAGGTAAGTGTTGAAAATGTGCAAAGACAAAACAATTTAGTATTTAATTGTTCACATAGCTTAAAGCCCTTTTTCCTTGTTTTAGCTAGCTCAATTTTTTTGTTGTTGTTGTTGGGTTTGGCTATGTCGTTAGCATTACCAGGGAACAGTTAAGATTCAGGCCTCCCCCACGATATAACAAGCGCCGTCTGTGGTTAATCGCTGGAACTCGATTTCTATTATTACTTCATCTTCCGGTTAGCCATCTAGCTACGGCTACATCACCGTCATCTCATGAGATGTTTTGTGTTATTTCCGTTGCGTCTCTGTTCAAACGCCTCCACTGCAAAGTGACCTGGCCTGGTAACGTCAGCTAGGCTAGTACGTATTAGTCGCTATTGCGCTTGTGGACCAGCCTTGCCGCCGTCCCAATTTATGCGGTGATTCTGCCAATTTGTGCGTTTTTTTTTTTTTTTTTCTAACGGCCACAAGGGGGCAGTCGAGCGGAAAAGGTAAGAGTGAGAGCGGTGGACTATACGTGCCGAGAAAGTGAGTTTTACCCTGTTAGCGCCCCGCTAGCGTGTTACTGCAGTGTCTCAGTGATTTTTACCAATATGTTTTTTTAACTGCCCGTGTTAGCGCGGCGCTAGCATTAGCGTTAAACTCTGTGTGCCGTTTTTCTTTGTAAATATCTCGCGTTTCATTGTGGGCACTTGCGGCTTTTACACAGCTGCGGCGTGTGTATGTACCAAATGGTATTTCCTTGACAAATGTACTGGGTGAGGCTTATAACCAGGCCGGGAATTACGGTAATTTTTCTGGGCATTTTAGGGACCAACCGAAGTCCGAATTTTTGACCGACTGCCATTTTGCCCCCATCCTCCGCAGCCTGCTTCCACTCGTGTAAGAAATGCGCGGGGCCGCAGGACTACAAATGTCTGGACTGCAAAGCGGGCTGGATGCTTCACGACAACAAGTGCGTGGGTGAGTCGTCTCGCTCGGGTCACGCGGCGCGTCCGTTACCGGGCTTTTATCTGGACACGTGCTACCCGTTCGACTGCCCTCACGTCTCCTTTTCAGACATCGACGAGTGCGGAACGGAGCTCTCTCGTTGTCCGTCCAACACTTACTGTCACAACACGGAGGGCTCTTACGACTGCAGAGGTAGGCTGTCCCGCGCTGCTTATCTCTCGTCACGTTGAGACGTTTGTAGGTTTTAGACCGTCTGTTGACGTCGCCCCTTCCAGGCTGCGACCAGGCATGTGTGGGCTGCATGGGCAGCGGTCCCGCACGCTGTAAGAAATGTGCGCGAGGCTACAAACTGAAAGGAGCCAAGTGTCTCGGTAAGCTTTTGTCGCGAGATAAATGACATTTGTTTTAAGATCTGCGAGAATAGTGACACACAACCCCCGCAATAAGTGAAATCCGAGGAAATGGAAATACTTTCTTGAAATGCACCCTACTCACGTTTTTGTATCATTTACAGTGGTTAACATTTTTGAAGGTCTTTGAACACACTTTTAAAGTAATACAAACACAATGAAACATTGTTTTGAGACTGGGTAAAAGGAAATTATGCCTCAGTCCTTGACCACAATCCGTTCCAGAAAACGGTTCGAGAAGTGATTTGCTCGAAAACCGAATCGATGTTTCCCATTACAATAAATGAATGGGGGGGGGGGGGGATAATGCGTTCCAAGCCTAAAAAAATGTGGCTTTTTAAAGCATTTCCTTGTCATAATCTGCATATTAGAATTATTAAATATTATTTTTTGCTTAAATGTATGCTTTAGTAGTAGAATAGCCTAGGCTGGGAATGCGTTGCCATAACGGTAGCGACTCGGCCCCCAGCCCCTTTTTTTTTTTTTTTTTTTTTTTTAACAAAAGTGCAGAATAACTTTAAACACCCACTAATGAGGGGGGGGGGGGAATCATTTATTTTTTTTTTTAACAAAACATTAACTCGTAACTCGAGTTAACAATCTTTGAAACAAAATGAAAATGCAGAAATGCTAATGGAACTGAGCATTATTAAAGTTCATGAGAAAAAAAGCAATGCAAAACTATCAAATGACAAAGGCAAAGAATGAATCTAGTGTCACTTGCCGCCTTTTAAGGACTTTTCTGAAGTGGCTCATCACAACATCATTAAAATTTTGACCTCTATAAATATATATATTTCTAACCTCTATAAAGTACCAAGTGGGGGGGGGGGACAATTGTAGTATTTACTACAAACAACCCGTTCGCAAGTGACTTCTATCATCTGCTTGGCCTTGAAGTACTAAGTACTTGAAACAAGATGGCGTACATTTGTTTGTTTGTGCGGCAGATGTTGACGAATGTAGCGAGCGTGCAATCGCGTGCCCGGGACTCAACGAGGCCTGCATCAACGAGGTGGGCTCCTTCCACTGCGACTGCGCCGACGGCTTCATCAGACGAGACAGCATCTGCGTGGAGAACAAGCCCCCCGGTACGTCCGGACGCTGACACGCCCCCCCCCCCCTTCTGTCCTTTGACTCTGTCCTTTCTTCGCGTCCCGTCAGCCGGCCCGGAGAAGGGACTGTTCGACGACATGACGGACGACGAGGTTCTGGTTCTGCAGCAGATGTTCTTCGGTGTGGTGATCTGCGCCCTGGCGACGCTGGCCGCCAAAGGCGACATGGTCTTCACGGCCATTTTCATCGGGGGCGTGGCCGCGATGGCCGGCTACTGGCTGACGGAGAAGGGAGACTACATGCTGGACGGATTGCTCAAAAGCCGCTAGGCGCGCGCGACGGGTCGGCTTCTCGCGCCCGTTTGGTCGGGAAGCCACTAGAAAGGGCTTTGCTGATGGTTTTTTTTTTCATCGATACGAGGAAGAAATGTTATTGAAGGTGAAATGAAGGTACGCTACACGAAGCTATTTGAAAGGAAATGAAATGATTCCCTACCTCGACTTTGTTGGGCGCAAGAGCGGCGATGCCACGTCCACTGGTGATTGTTCAAAACCGCCTACTGTACCACAAGCCCCACTGGGAAAGTGGCGGCTGCCGCGCTATCGTGTCCGCTCTCGTTCACGATGCGCCGAAGCTCATCACAACTCAAGGTGGAATGCGTTTATGCTTGACATTAGTAATGATGCATGCTACTGAAATGGAAAAACACTTTTATTGATTTATCTATTTATTTATCAATTTATTTGTTTGTTGTCTTTGGCATGAAAGACCGACGCAGGACGGCATCGCTGCTACACCCGCTCGGACGGTGTAAAGAACTTTGCTGAGGTAAAGCCGCAATTATGATGATCCAAGACATTTTTGCTTCCTTTTATTTGTAGAGTATGGAGCCACAGACGTTTAAAAAAATTATGGCCAGAATATATCGTAATTCCCGGCCTACAGAGCGCACCTGGTTATAAGCCTCACCTAGCACATTTGTAAAGGAAATACCAATTGGTACATACATAAGCCGCAGCTGTGTAAAAGCCGCAAGCGCCCACATTGAAACCCATATTAAAACCCGAGATATTTACAAACAACGATAGTACACAAAGAGTTTAACGCTAGCGCCGCCGTGCTAATGCTAGCGCCACCAAGTTAATGCTAGCGCCATGCTAACAGGTCTGGTTAAGAAAAAAAAAACATACTGGTGAAATTCACTGAGACACGGCAGCAGCACGCTAGTGCAGCATGAACAGGGCTGGACCGGTAAAAGTCACTTCCTTGGCACAGCGGAGGGTTTAACGCTAGCGCCGGGCTAATGCTAATGCTAGCAAGGTTGGTTAAAAAAAAAAACATACCGGTAAATAACACTGAGACCCCGCAGTAGCATGCTAGTGCAGCGTTAACAGGGCGGGACCGGTAAAAGTCACTTCCTTGGCACAGCGGAGGGTTTAACGCTAACGCTAGCGCCGGGCTAATGCTAGCAAGGTTGGTTAAAAAAAAAAAAAAAAATACCGGTAAATAACACTGAGACGCCGCAGTAGCATGCTAGTGCAGCGTTAACAGGGCTGGACCGGTAAAAGTCACTTCCTTGGCACAGCGGAGGGTTTAACGCTAGCGCCGGGCTAATGCTAATGCTAGCAAGGTTGGTTAAAAAAAAAAAACATACCGCTAAATAACACTGAGACGCCGCAGTAGCATGCTAGTGCAGCGTTAACAGGGCTGGACCGGTAAAAGTCACTTCCTTGGCACAGCGGAGGGTTTAACGCTAACGCTAGCGCCGGGCTAATGCTAGCAAGGTTGGTTAAAAAAAAAAAAAACATACCGGTAAATAACACTGAGACGCCGCAGTAGCATGCTAGTGCAGCGTTAACAGGGCTGGACCGGTAAAAGTCACTTCCTTGGCACAGCGGAGGGTTTAACGCTAACGCTAGCGCCGGGCTAATGCTAGCAAGGTTGGTTAAAAAAAAAAAAAAACATACCGGTAAATAACACTGAGACGCCGCAGTAGCATGCTAGTGCAGCGTTAACAGGGCTGGACCGGTAAAAGTCACTTCCTTGGCACAGCGGAGGGTTTAACGCTAGCGCCGGGCTAATGCTAATGCTAGCAGGGTCAGTTAAAAAAAAAAAAAAACGTGCCGGCAAAAAACACTGAGACACGGGAGTAACACACTGGTGCTTTGATAACAGGGACCGGTGTGATGGTCTGAGCGCTCCCGGTGCTGAAAGGTCTCCTTGTGATTAAAACATGCGATTATATTTTGTAAACATCCGGCCAGTCTGAAACATCCCCATCCGTGCTTCAACATGTGCCGTTCGACAACTTGTCGCCGAGCGTTCATGTTCGCTACGGACATCTCAGAAAGACAAACACAGTGAAACATACATATGCGTGTATATCTTTTTTTTTTTATCAAATTTTGTTTTAATGTTAGGGTTAGGATATAACGTATGCTCGAAGAAGGGGAACTATGAGACCGGCGGATTTCCCAGTAAGCGTCTGCTACGTACCCAGAGTTCCACTGTTAGTAATGCATGCGCATTAATCAAAAGGAGAGTTTTCTGCACGGGGGAGCGCTAGGCTGTCACACCGGACCGGTAAAAGTCACTTTCTCGGCACATATATTCCACCGGTGTCACTCTTACCTTTTCCGCTCGAGTGCCCCCCTCGCGGCAGTTTCAGTGTGAAAAATGCACCAATTAGCCGCATCCCTGCATAAACCGCAGAGTTGAAAGCGTGTGGGGGGGAAAAAAGTCGCCGTTTATAGGCCGGAAATTACGGCAGTTGTAACGCGCGCACGAAATAGAAGTGGAGGGCATTGCGTATTGCACTTTTGAGTGAAAGTGCGCCATTTGCTTACCCTGATGTCGACTTTGTTCATGGGAATGATTTTAAGTTTTTATTTCATGTGAATGTTCAAACCATTTTGCATTTAGTGCGGACCTAACATCGTTGTGTGGCTGCTGTTTGGGGGGGGGGGGGGGAATTACAGTAAATAAAAAGTTCCCACTGGAGTTGACTGTGGCCCCGAGGTAAAGCAATACATATTTACAATCCACATTTTTATTGCATTTTCTGTTGACATATCCTGTTGATACTGTATTTTCAAGTCCCGTTGACGTAACTTGTCTTGTCCGAGTGTGACGAATTTGTGCATGTTTCCAAATGTTTTTATTCCTGAGTTAATTCTGTGCTCGATTGTCAATAGACATGTTTTCCTTTTACGTAAACACACCCAAAAATAAAAAAAATTGGCTTTGTTGATACTTTTTGGATGAAGAGCAACACGGCATGAGGAAAGATGTGACCGAAATTGTCAAAAAGAGCAGATTCCGACTTCTGTCAGGTTTGAAATTGCTGTGTGTTCCTGAATATCATTCATTTACAATACTCGGAAGTGGTTAAGGATCATGTTCAGGTTTCACGTGAAAATTCAAGTTAATCCCCAAACATACAGTGAAAAAAAGTATTTGAAGCCCCTGCTATATTGCAAGTTCTCCCACTTCGAAATCATGAAGGGGTCTGAAATTTTCATTGTAGGTGCATGTCCACTGTGAGAGAGATCAAGAGAAAAATCCAGAAATCCCAATGTATAATTTTTTTTTTTTTTTTTAACGATTTGTGTGATATAGCTGCAAATAAGTATTTGAACATCTCCAGCTAGAATTTTGACCCTCAAAGACCTGTTAGTCCACCTGCACTCCACGTATGATCCTGAATCAGATGCAACTGTGTGAGGTCGTTAGCGGTATAAAGACACCTGCCCGCCCCAGACAATCAGTAAGACTCAAACTTGTAACATGGCCGAGACCAAAGAGCTGTCCGAAGACACCCGAGACAAAATTGTACAACTCCACACGGCTGGAAAGGGCGACGGAGAAATTGCCGAGCAGCTCGGTGAAAAAAGGGCCACTGTTGGAGCAATCATTAGAAAATGGAAGAAGCTAAACATGACGGTCAATCTCAATCGGAGTGGAGCCCCGTGCAAGATATCGCCTCGTGGGGTCTCAATGATCCTTACAAAGGTGAGGAATCAGTCCAGGACTACACGGCAAGACTTGGTCAATGACCTGAAAAGAACTGGGACCACCGCTTCCAAGGTGACCGTTGCTAATACACCAAGACGTCATGGTTTGGTTCCCCTGCTTAAACCAGCACATGTCAAGGCCTGTCTTAAGTTGACCATTTGGATGATTCAGAGGAGTCATGGGAGAAGGTTTTGTGGTCAGATGAGACCAAAATGGAACTATGTGGTCACAATTCCACTAACCGTGTTTGGGGGAAGACAAATGATGAGTTCCATCCCGAGAACACCGTTCCTACTGTGAAGCACGGGGGTGGTAGCATCATGCTTTGGGGGGGGGGGGGGTGTTTTTCCTGCACGTGGGACAGGACGACTGCACTGTATTAAGGAGAGGATGACCGTGGCCATGTATTGTGAGATTTTGGGGAACAACCTCTTTCCCGGAAGATGGGTCGTGGCCGGGTCTTTCAACATGACAATGACCCGAAGCACACAGCCAGGAAAACCGAGGAGTGGCTCCGTAGGAACCCTATCAAGGTTTTGGTGTGGCCTAGCCAGTCTCCAGACTTAAACCCAGTTTGGAGGGAGCCTAAACTCCGTGTTTCTCAGCGACAGCCCAGAAACCTGTCTGATCTTCAGAAGATCTGTGTGGAGGAGTGGGCCAAAATCCCTCCTGCAGTGTGTGCAAACCCGGTGAACAACTACAGGAAACGTTTGACCTCTGTAATTGCAAACAAAGGCTCCTGTATCAAATATTAACATTGGTTTTCTCAAGTGTTCAAATACTTATTTCCAGCTGTATCACACAAATAAATTGTTAAAAAAAAAAAAAAAATCATACATTGTGATTTCTGGATTTTTCTTTTTCGATGATCTCTCTCACAGTGGATGGATTTGCACCTACGATGAAAATTTCAGACCCCTCCATGATTTCCACGTGGGGGATCTTGCAATATGGCAGGGTGTTCAAATACTTATTTTCTTCACAGTAACGATCAATTACAGCAGTGGTTTTTGAACTTTTCCAGTAAATACCGCCGTATTTATTGACCAATGCTAAAATGTGTTTGACAAAAAAATAATTCGTTTTGTTCTGAGAAGTATTCCCATTAATGTATGCCACATTTAAATTCAAATCCAAATGAAATTGAACATGAGCGCTGCATTTTTTTAACATGCATCCATCCATCCATCCATCCGTTGTCGGTACCTATTTGAGCGTCCCTGTCCAGTTGATGGGGTTGAGGCGCAGCATCTGCTTCTCCGTCAGGACCTCCTGGCAGCGCCTGAGTGCGCTATCTCGCCACCTTTGCTCCATCAGCTGCAAAAACAGCACGTATGGAACCTCTCAGCCCCGCTGGCCCCGTCTTTCGAGCTCATTTTGATACTCGCCCTCTTGTTGGCATCTCTGTACGCCGCCATCGCCTTGCCGTGCCGCAGCTTTTGCTCCCGCTGAGCGGACAGGGCGAGCCGGTCCACCTGGCGCAGGTACTCGGCTTCCTTCGCCCTGCTGGCCGAGCGCAGTTTCAGCGGGATGCTTTTCTCCTCCATTTGCTTCTTGAGATGCTCGCGCAAGTCCCTCCTTTAAGAAGGCGAGCCATTTCTCAAGCGGTCTATTCGCTCAGCAGCTTTTCTTGCGGCGTACCTGTACTCTTCTTTCTCAACGCTGGTCCCGTAAAACGGTTTTTGCCATACTTGGTGATACCTCCGATGTCGGCCAACAAAAAGTGGGGGGGGGGGGGTTTGAACAAAATACAAAACGATCATTAGCTTATTTCCGAGTTGAGAATATTTTACCGTAATTCCAGGCCTACAGAGCGCACCTGTGTATAAATCTCATGCAGTACATTTGTCAAGGAAATACCACTTGGTACATACATACGCCGCAGCCGTGTAAAAGCCGCAACTGCCCACATTGAAACACGAGATATTTACAAAGAAAGACGGTACACAGAAAGAGTTTAACGCTGGTGTGGCACCAACGCAAGTGCAGCACTAATGCTAGCACAGCACTGACTGGGCTGGTTAAAAAAAAAAATAATAATAATAAATTACCGGTAAAAAAAATCACTGAGACACGCCAGTAGTACAGCGGCAACACACTTAGCACTGTGTTAACGCTAGCGCAGCACTACCGTGGCCGGTAAAAGTCACTTCCTCAGCACATATATTCCGGTCTCACTCTGACCTTTCCCGCTCGACTGCCCCTAATGCTAGCGCCGAGCTAACACTAGCGCTGCGCTAACAGGGCTGGTTAAAAAAAAAAAAAAAAAAAACGAAACACAGCAGTAACACGCTAGCACAGCACTAACAGGACCGGACCGGTAAAAGTCACTTCCTCGGCACATATATTCCACCGGTCTCACTCCTACGTTTTCCGCTCAAGTGAGCCGTAATGCTAGCGCCGGGCAAACGGGGCTGGTTAAATTAAAAAAAAAAAAAAAAACAAAACTGTAAAAACCACTGAGACACTGCAGTAACACACTAGTGCAGCACTAACAGGGCCGGACCGGTGAAAGTCACTTCCTCGGCACATATATTCCACCGGTCACACTCCTACATTTTCCGCTCGAGCGCCCCCTTGCGGCCGTGAGAAAAAATGCACAAATTCGCCGCATCACCGCATAAACCGCAGGGTTGAAAACATGTGAAAAAGTCGCGGCTTGTAGGCTGGATATGACGGTAGTCAAATTTTCAGGCATCTGTGGATTACAGTATTTTTCATATTTTTAATGTTAACTTAGTCCCTAGTTGAGCAAACACGAGGAAAGTAGCAACATTAAGCAACTTCAACTAACGACGACGAAGGAGAAGCAAGATGCTCCCCATTAATGGCCTCGTCGGCTACAAAAAGGTTGCCTGGTGAATGTGTTGTCTTGTGCTAGCCTGGAAACCACCAGCTTCTCATGTTTCAAAAATTTCTGTTCTCATAATAATTGTGGTAATAATAATAAACATACAGCTAAGATCTTTTTTTCCACTTGTCATTTTGATCACATAGCATTTTTGGTCACAACGTTTAGCAAAGCTATGGGAATGCATTTCGATTGGCAGTGGTTCCCAAACTTATTTTGCAGCGCCCGCATTTTTGGAGATGAAATTTTCAGTGCCCCCCACCCCCCCTCCCCCGCTCCCCCTTGACCTCTTGCAAATTATTATTATTATAGTATTAACAAAAACATGTACAACAGCTGGGTGGTAGTCCTTCCACCCTATGGGTTGCGCCCCCCAGTTTGAAAACCACTGCATTAAGGTCAAGATAATGCAAAGTAATTGAACGCAAACTATTTTGCGCACATCAGTTTTTTTGTTATTGCCCCTCGTTAAATACATCCATTTTCTTAACTGCTTATCCTCACAAGGGTCGCGGGAGTGCTGGAGCCCATCCCAGCTGTCATCCGGGTACACCCTGAACTGGTCGCCAGCCAATCGTAGGGCAAATCGAGACGAACAGCCACACAACAACCACACCTATGGGCAATTTAGAGTGTCCAATTAATGTTGCATGTTTTCGGGAATGTGGGAGGAAACCCGAGTGCCCACCCGGAGAAAAGCCACGCAGGCACAGGGGAGAACACGCAAACGCCACACAGGCAGGTCCGGGATTGAACCCGGGACCTCAGAACCGCCGCTGATCCCAGCGTGCCGCCTCGGTAAGTACATTTCAGCACAAATTCACATTATTTTTTCTACACAAGTACCAGTGCCTCTTTTTAATCAAGCAATCAATTGTATTAAATTATTTTAAAATTATTTTGAAAATTTTATATATATTATAATATAAAGCGAAGCAAATTTCATACACAAGGTGCTTTACATGATTAAAGGCATTTGAAAACAACGAGATAAAACATTTAAAACGGGATAAAAAAAAATATATAATATTTTAATTTGATATTACATTATTATAAAAATTAATCGTATAGCTCTTTTTATCCCTGCCCCCCCCCCACACACACACACACAGAAAAAACTATCTTGTAATGATGGATACTAACACAAATCCAGACACTTAACAGTACACACTTGAGTTAGGTTTGGCGCGCCGCAAGAACTGATGCGTTTGCCGGGCGTACTGCGCCCCGTACCTGTTATACTCCCGCCTCTGCATGATCAAGGTTCTCTGTTGGTTGTGGTGGTGAGCGGCAGGCGTCTCCAGACCGACGCCGCGTTCGCCGACCAGCCGCGGACACAAAGGGTTGAGTCTGGGAATCACCTGGAAACAAGGTTTGAGTCCTCGACGGTGGAGTTTGCGGTTCGGCAAAAAAAATAAATACATGAACGTGTCGTATGTATTGCGCAGTATGTTCAAATCGTCTGTGTGACCTGACAGCAGGATATTATCAAATAATCTCTAGAAAATCATGTCTCCCAACCCATTCTATGCCTCAGATTTAATATGAATTATTTTCAGATTTGTCAAAGTGCGACAAGAAGCCATCAGAGACCGCAGCGACAGGAGCGAGCGAGTGCGCGGGTGGGCTTGGAAAACCGCCGACGTCATCGGGTTAGTTGATCAGCTCTCAAAGCCGAAAATACCAGATCAAAGTGGTAATATTCTTCATGTGTCAATACTCCATATGTAGCCATAAGTCACACTAGCGCTAAAGCGGTCCATGGGATGGGCATGGGGGTGGGGAGTGAAGTGAGAGTTCGTAAAATCTTGCTAGCAGTCTCAAAAGTGCATATTCTACCTTTAACCTCCGCCCAGACTGCCAGATAACGGTCCGGACCCGTTCACGCGGACACGAACACGTTCGCACTCAATATTCCTTTGTGACGACTCTGCTAATACGGAGGACGCACTTGCGCTGAAATGCGGACCGACGACCCGCCAAGCCCGGCGTCGTATGGACGGTTGCGGGTTCGACTACCTGGTCGCCTGCGCTCGGCTGGCCGGAGGCCGCGGGGATGAGCGGCAACGTGGACGAGGGGGCGGGGCGTCCGCCGCGAGGGAGGCGGAGCGCTGGTGAGGTGGTCGCTACGGAAATGGAAGCTGTCGTCACGGAGACAAAAAGCAAAGGCGACGCATTGGAAACGTTGCCTGGCAAAATTACCCGCGCGACGTAAAAAACTGCAAACTATGAAATATAATTAAAAAACACTTTTCCGTCTTGCAACTTCTTAAAATCTAAATTGACTTTTGAGTTTTTGGGTTTTTTTTTTAAATGTTGTTTTCCGGGCAAGGTAAGTAGTAAAATGGAGGAAGTAAAAAGTAGAAACAAGGCAGAAAATAATATCCAAAGTGCAAGTGAAGTACTATATCTCTACTTTACACCATTAATAACAATAATATATATATAAATATGCACAATATGTATAGTTTTAATTCAGTTTTCTTACGGAGTTTCATTTTTGCAGCTTGCCTTCTTCCCTCTGGTAATATGCAGACGAATCCCCTCAGGAAAATCTGAAGGTCATGACCTTTAACCTTTAAACTGCGATTATTATCTTCATAGAAATGAATCCAGGCACAAACGATTCCGCTGCTTGTAGTTATACATTAAACCGCGGCACACTTCCTCGTTCAACGCGTCTTTTGCAACGGCAACAGTAACCCTGGCAACCCCCCCCCCCACCCACCCACCCACTACAGTCCTCTCACCAACAAAACAAAACTTCTGATTGGTTGAGTGAGGTCATCGGCGCTTAGATGACGACCGTAATTTCCAGTCTATAAACCGCAAATATCTTCCACACTCTTTCAACCATGTGGTTTATGCGGTCATGCGGCTAATTTGTGCATTTTTTTCTCACGGCCACAAGGGGGCACTGGAGCGGAAAATGTAGGAGTGTGACCCGGTGGAATTTACGTGCCGAGGAAGTGACTTTTACTGATCCGGTGTGACGGTCTGAGCGCTCCCCCGTGCTGGAGAGTCTCCTCGTGATGATTGCGCATCCGTTGCTAACAGGGGAACGCTGGGTACGTAGCAGATGCTTACTGGGAAATCCCCCGGTCTCATCGTTCCCCTTCTTCGAGCATACATTATATCCAAAACCTAACCTCAAAACAAACGTTAATAAAAAGATATACACATATATGTACGTTCTGTGTTCGTCCGTAGCGAACATGAACGCTCGGCGACAAGTTGTAGCACATGTTGAAGGTGCAAGTGTGGGGATGTTTCAGACCGGCCGGAAGTTTACAAAATATACACGCATGCGCATTAATCACAAGGAGACTTTTCAGCACCGGGACGCTCAAAGCATCACACCATTCAGTGTCCCGCCCCCGAGATCCATATACCCCACCGCGATCAGAAGGTTCATCAGCTGCCCACACAACACTATAAAAGTGCCATCCACTCGAGGGCTGCAAGATCATTAAACTTTCATATTCAGGTGGGGGCCACAACACATCATTTCACCGGCCACAAATGGCCCCCGGGCCGCCAGTTTGTCCTTGAATGCCTTGTGGCGGTGAAACGACTATCAGATCGTGTGATGAGAATGACATTTCAAATTGAGGGTGTGTAGAGTTATTAGTGGTTATGGCTCAGTGGTAGGACAAAGCATTGAATGGGGATGTTTCAGACCGGCCGGAAGTTTACAAAATATACGCCCATGCGCGATCATCACAGGGAGACTTTTCAGCACCGGGAGCGCTCGGACCGTGACACCGGCCCTGTTAGCGCAGCGCTAGTGTGTCACTTCCGTGTCTCAGTGATTTTTACCGTCATGTTTTTTTTTTTTTTTTTAACCGGCGCTGTTAGCGCGGCGCTAGCGTTAGCATTAAACTCCCTGTGCACCGGTGCTAGCGTTAGCATTAAACTTTCTGTGTACCGTCTTTCTTTGTAAATATCTGGTGTTTCAATGTGGGCACTTGCGGCTTTTACACCGCTGCGGCGTCTGTACGTACCAAATGGTATTTCCGTTACAAATCTACTGGGTGAGGCTTATAACCAGGTGCGCTCTGTAGCCCGGGAATTACGGTAAATACTCGACACGCCGATGTTCATCTGGAAAGGATTTAGGGCTCTAATTTTTCTGCATCCGCGACGGGACGCAAATTTCGGGACGCAATTTGTCAGACGAGTACATTGAGCCGGGGGGTGTCGGCGCAGGGGGGGGGCGTCGTCGTGAATAATTCTTCATCGAATGTGTTCAGGGTGCAATAGCGCAGTTTTAATGGAGTCCCGAAATCAGGACGAGTGTTGAGTCGGCACATTATGCTCGCTAAAAGTTGTCATAATTTGCTTTCTTATCATGCTGCATTTCTTACGCTAATCAACATGGAAACATAAACATGAGACGAAGAATACACAGTTGAAAAAAAATGAGAAACATTTTATTACATCAATACTGGATGCCTCGGTAGGGCTAAAACATCAGAATATTTATGGGGGGGGGCTTTTCACACGATCAGTTCATCCCATTCTCCCTTCAGATTCCGAGCGTCTGCTGGTTTTCCCAAAGCCAAGCGTGATATTTGTTCAACATGTGATCGTCGGGCGTCACCTTGACCACAAGAAAGCGAGAACAAAATTGGTTTGTTGCTCTGCGATGATTTCGAGGAGTGAAAATCTAAAATCGAAACGTGAAATGAAAACGAGGACCGACCCGCCTCCACTCTTCCACGCAGAAGATCCGATAGGAGTCGTTGCCGTACTTGCCGATGCCGTGCAACTCGATGGGGTAACGCCAGCGCTTGCTCAGATATTCATCTGCACGTGACAAATGAGTACAAACATTGGCTGGATGTATTTAATACATACATGATGCATGAAATAAAACATGTACCGAAAGGTCCACCGACATTCCTCTATCCATTGTAAAATATAAATATTGTGAGGAAAAATACATTGAACATTATTCACTTCAATGTCCATGCAAAAAAATAAATATGAGCATAGAGCGTGTCGTCCATGCGCAAAGTTGCGGAAGTTTCACTCGACATCCCAGTGGCAGCCATATTGCCTGTAACGTTATTTACAAATGTCACATCGGGACGGTCGCTATTTTAGAGATGTTCGGACTTTTTTCCCGACGCCCCTTCTGACACGGAAACTCTTTTCCAAGAAGAGAACATTCCCAATCGAGTCAAGTGACCCGGGCAATGTGACCCTATCGTTTCGAGCCATATTTAGATGATATGCGGATCACTTCGAACTAACAACAGACTCCCCGACAGTATGTAGCATACTCAGGAGGACCCATAGCAGGTGAAACGCCGGTGGGAGCTCCTTTACGCGCCAAACCACCTCCCCGCCTGATCCCACCTCCGCGGCGGCCTCCAGCGAGCGACGACAACGCCGCGGCCGCGCACGTCGACGTATTTACCACCCCGGACTTACGTACTTTATTTACATTACTTCAAGTTATGACGCGAATCTTTTGTTACTTCTGAGAGGATTACAATCCATTTTTCACAACAAACTTGGTCTTTTGGACATTTTTGAAGAGTGAATCCATCCTCACGAGCAATATCCAGCAGTACAACGAGCCGGCATTTTGGCTAACACGCAGGGAAAAAAAAACAGCTACTTTCCCGCCGGTAAAACTGGTATAAACACAAGAACCCGCCAGTATCCTTCGTGCTTCTTCTCCAAAACGAATGCCTCGAGAGGATTTTCATGGCGGCAGATACAAAAATCCATCTACGACAAAATCATGACGCGTGGTGAAAAAAAACGGATGGAAATCATCCCGTACGTGTCGGTGGACCTTTAAATGACAATTCAATTTAAATGGATTGTCCTTAAACGGTAAATACAAGTGAACGGTCCAGGGGAAAAATCAACCACCGGTTTATCCTTGCAGTTTTCAAAATTACATTAACGCTATATATACGCATATTTGTTTAAACAGTCTATATGACCTGTCATCACCTGATAGTAGAATATTAAGTTATCCTTTGAAAAATCACCCCTTTTCTGGTCCCACATAATGACTCTAATTTAGTTTTATTTAAAATGTGTAACAAAACGACAAAAATATCCAATCAGAGGCACTCTTCCTTGCAGCTTGAAAACTGTGTACCCCACCCCCGCCCCCGCCCCCTCTTTTAAAGTACTATGTGTTTTGGTTCCAGGACGGCCAGAACACGGTTGCATTCACCTGAGAACCGGATGATGATTTTGGCCCGGAGCTCAAAGAGGCCGAGCGGCTTGAGGAGTTCGGACACGGCCTCGGCGTCGGCTCGCCGGGCCGCTTCGGCGCACGGGTACAGCTCGAAGAACTTCCAAAGGACCGGAATGGCCATCTTACCTGCAGGATTTACGCAACAATAGTCGGACAATACACCAAACCCCCGTTTATCGAGAGGTACGGTCCAAACCCAAAGGTGAAAAGTTGCATTATAAAGAATTCATTTTTTTTAGTGTAGCAACACAGTGTAAACAACAACAACAAAAAAAAGGCATATAATATAGAGAAATGATTGTAAAGTGTCAATCAGTGCTGTTTGCCGAGAATTCTTCTTGATGGCAGTAAAGCCGAAGGCACAGGTGTCAAACTCAAGGCCCGGGGGTCAGATCCGGCCCGCCGCATGATTTTATGTGGCCCGCGAAGGCAAATCATGAGTATGGAATTCCATGATTTTTTTTTTTTTTGTTAAAAACTGTACCAAAATGTCAAATTGTCATATCATAAATGATAATGTTGAGATATTGCAAGCATTATTGTATACCCAAGCGTCAGCAATATTTTGAAAACACATTAATCTTGATTTCTAATTCCAAAACAAGCTCATAAATTTCAGTTGTAAATATGATGAGGCGAACGATTTTCACGGTTTCACAATCATAACGGCCCTCTGAGGGAAACCGTAACTTCAATGTGGCCCGCGACAAAAACGTCGAGTACATCTATAAATAAACGCTATTCTGTTTTCAAAATGTACACAATATGATCGCTCATTATTTAGGTGCATACCTTCACCCCCAAAAATGAAATACAAATTCAACTACTAAATTGAATTCAGATTTGCAAGCGCGCTTTCATAACCTGTATATCGCATCCATTCAAAAACGTTTTTAGTGAATGATCGAAACGCATGAATTTGACAACAATTATTAATGTCATGTGTCGTTATCAGTAAATAATAAGACACTTTTACAAGTAATTGCTTCTGAACTCTCACCTCGTTATTGTGGTGGTCCATCGATTTTGAGAATTAAGTCGCTTAAATTCCTTCTTTCCAACATTATCGATTTCTCGTTCCATCCCATCCCATCGGAACTTATTTTTGACATATTTATCATTTTCTTTCTTTCCCCTCGAGCACCGCCATCGTGCTCACAAAATAGCCCCGTGATCTGCCTCGTAGACAACGAGCGTTTTCATTGGTCAGGAGGAACGCATTCGACCAATCAACAGACACGTACCTAATCTTCCACCTCGCCTGCTAAAGTCGGAGCGCAATATGAACAAATGTGGTTTCTGGCACGGGTTACGGTCGGAATATTGCAGAAAAATGGAGAATATATAAATTATTTTTAATCGACGCAATTTAAAAAGACAGAATTCCACCTATAAACGGAAAAAATCACACGTCTGCAGTTATACGCCAAAAGTTTGAGATATATTTTGATCTCCTACTCCAAAAATTCAAAATAATCCAGTGGAACGTGTGGGTAAGGACAATAAATCAAGTGGATGTCGGTCGCAAGACGGGCTGCGGATGTGGGACTGACTGGAAACCAGATCTCTACCACCAGGATGTATCACATGCATTCATATTCAATACTGCGATACGCGGAAGGGAATCTCGTGTATTGTGCGTCGAACCTTACCGCTCGTCTTGTTAAGAAAAATGGTGGCCACCAGCAGCTTCCACGTGTCATGGAAAAGGGTTTCTTGTACCAGGTTGAAAGGAGACCGAGGTGGGGTCCACTTCTTGAAGGCTTTTCTTCGAGGTGGACTGGGACCTTCGCACGTTCAAGATGAAATTTGTTCAGAAATATGCACATCATAATTGAAGTAAAACCGTCAACGTGATTTGTCAGGCGCGCATGCGCGCCATCGGGCTCGCAAATCTGCACAGTCCAGCGCGTGTAAAATGTGTTATGAGTAGAAATACATAGATATTGAAAAGCGTCGTTTATTTTGTGTAGTCTTGACCAATGTGCCCTGAAAGCTGCGCTACTGTGCAATTGCGCACTTGTCGCACACTCTCAGCGCACATGAAAACCGATCCGGCGAAGTGAACCACACAGCCTGACGGAAGCACAGGGTCTCCTCTCAGCCTATTTCTACTTCCTAGTTTCCTTGACACCGCCCCCCTCCGCTCTTAAAGGCATACACTCATAATTACAAACAACACACACCGACTTTATATCTGCGGGCATGACAATGTGGACCGCACCCGTAACTTTATATCTGCGGGCATGACTGACCACACCCGTACATCTTTCAAATGTGAGTGACTGAAGTCAAAGACATTACCGTCTGCCAGGGGCTTCCTGCCAAAATAAGGGCTTGTTTTCCGTTTGTCCTCTGAACATTTGGACTCTGGCCAAAGAAAAACAACAACAAGGACACGTTATGATCGTGACAAAGATGGTTATGATGATGATGATAAGTCAGAGCGGCTGGTTACTATGTCTGGAATTTGCTACTGGTGCGAGGTTTCCAGCAGCGATTTGAGACGGCAACTCGTCTTCTTCGGCATCGGGGACGACATTCTGTTGACGACCGGGTTCGCCGTCCACGTGCAACTCATCCTCGCCCGCATCCGGAATCCGTCTCGCCCGTAGCCGGTCCAGCCTGCGAGGGTCCTCATCCGATGTGACGTCGTCACACGCCACACTTGCAAGTTCAGGAGTTGTTTTGCTGTCCAGATCGACGAGGTTCCTCCGCTCCGCATGCAGGCCTTCACGGGGGGAGCTTGTACTTTCACGTGTACTTGTAGGCGCTTGCAGTAGTTTTGACGCGTCTTCCACAACGTCCGGCTGCTGTCCACCTCTCGTCCGTTCTTCCCGAACGGGGAGACACTCGAGAGCGGCCGCTTTAAAATCGAAGCGACTGATGTCGACGTCTTGAGCGTTTTTCACCAGGTACGCCCGCAGAGAAGCTCTGGATCGGAACCTCCTCCCGTGGGGACTTGAAAACGTAAACATTCCGCTTAGTTTGGCACCGGACATCCGCGACAACGGGAGTTGGGCGGACGGAGATTACCTGGTGATGTACACGTCCAGTTTTCCCACCGTCTTCCCCGCCCGTCGCTGCCGAACCTCTCTGGTCCAACCGGGAGGCATTTTGGCGGGGTGGCCCGACTTATCCGTGTCCATGTGGCGTTCAACATTTACACTACGTTCTAAACGGGCTTGCGGAGAGGTGGGACATTTCCAGGAAAGTCATTTCATTTTCTGCCTCTGAAGCTGGTTAATTGTGGAAATATTTGACATTTTCATCGTAAAAATGGGGATTAACTGGGAACAAACGCTGAATGCCATTGACGGATTTAGAAGTCAAGTATTCATGTTTACTGAATGAATGAAATTTATGTATTAATAGCAAGATATCAGAAACATAGAAACATTTTATTTGTTAAAAAGTGGATATCTAAGCAAAACAGTTCTCCTTGCCCACATGCAAGGGCTTTTCAGTACACTTGTAGCTCCATTTTAATTTTTTTGTAATTCATGAATTAAGGTGTCATTCGTTTTGCAAGAATTTGGGTTGTTTTAGCCTGGATTTTGATTAAATAGATTTTCCCATTATATTTTATTTATTTTACCACGCACGCGTAATCGCGCACTTCAGTTTCCGGCGGAAGTAGGAAGTGACTATCATCCGTCATTATCACCTATAACCGCAGGGGGCACTACACGCTTTATAGGGAGGCAGAAAAATGCCAGACGAAGAAGATTTTTTCGTTGTGTTGCTAAAATTGATACGAAATTGCTTACTTTCCAAAGATGTTATCGAAAAAGTCCATCAACTTACACTTTTTTCCACACAGGACAAATGAACAGCGTCGAGCGTTTTGATCCGAGTCAGCGAGCTCGCTTTAGCATCCGACTGACTGCTAGCAAGCGTCCGCCTTGACGTCGGGAGCCGACAGGAAGCAAAAAAAAAAAGTCAACAGATGCCCAAAAAAAAAAAAAAAAAGTAAAGCAGGAAGTGTGAAGTGAGCCTGCGCGGGGACGGCGAGTCAACAAGCGGAGGCAACATGACAAAGTGAGCAGGCGAAAACGAGCCGTCGACGCACTTTCGGGTCGGACCCTGTCGAGAAATGAGAGCCGTTCTGCTATGGAAAGAAACGACACGTCAACACTGGTGAGCGGCCGTCTCTGCGCTTCAGTCGCCGTGCGCCGAGCGGCACCGGTTGCTATGTCAACCAGCGAGTTACTTGGCTTTGCTTTTTCTCGTTCTTTCAAATAACACCAAACGCCGTCGCCGGATCGCAATTATTATCTTGTCGCCCAGCTCGAAATATCACTTGATGCCGTGTGTTCTGTTCGTGACGCAAAAAGACGTCCAATCTATGCTACATTGAGCAGCTAGCATGTCCCTACGGAATCTTTGCAGCGTGTCAAGTTCGAGTTCCGCGGGCCGCATTTGGCCCTTCCATGTCATCGCCTGCGAAAAGTTGCCCAAAATGTTTTTATTGACTCTTGCTAAAAATCCATGCATCAAATGCAGGGGAAATATTTCAAAACAAGTTATAATTCAGGACAGCAAAAGCTTAAACTTACTCTTGTTGTATTCCCGGTGCTTGCCCGGCTTTTCTACAGTTCCTCCCATCCGTTTTCTTCACCGCTCATCCTCACGAGGGTCACGGCGAGTGCTGGAGCCTATCCCAGCTGTCAACGGGCAGGAGGCGGGGTACACCCTGAACTGGTTGCCAGCCAATCGCAGGGCACAACGAGACAAATAGTCGCGCTCACAGTCACACCTATGGGCAATTTGGGGTCCATCCATCCGTTTTCTTTGCTGCTTATCCTCACAAGGGTCGTGAGGAGTGCTGGAGCCTATCCCAGCACAGGCAGGAGGCGGGTGCCAATCGCAGGGCACATCGAGACAAACAGCCGCACTCACAGTCACACCGTGGGGCAATTTAGAGTCTTGTTTTGGGGATGTGGGAGGAAACCGGAGTGCCCACCCGGAGAAACCCCACGCAGGCACGGGGAGAAGATGCAAACTCCATACAGGCGGGTCCGGGACTGAAGCCGGGACCTCAGAACTGTGAGGCCAACGCTTTACCGGCTGATCCGCCGTGTCACCCTCCCCCAGTTCTTCCCAGATTACCAAAACATGCTTCTCGGGTTGATTCTCCGAGTTGAAATTGTTCAAAGGTGTAGATACGGTTTTAGGTACACTCGCTCCGAAAAGGGGCAGGAATAGGTTCCAGCTTGCGAGCAACCCTACTGGGGATAAGCGGTGGAGGAAGTTGATGGATTTGTTACTGTTTACTCAAAAAAATAAACAATTTTGTTCTGGTCCCGCACCAACCCGAGTAAGTTCAACTCACAGAATTCTGATTGAAAGGCTGAGTAATTCATAAATTGATGATTTGAGTTCAATTAACCGTGACACAACGTGAAGTATTTTCGAACTTGAGTTTGAATCCGACTTATTTTTCTTGCAGTGTTTATGACCTTGCCTTCAAACCAGATGGCACCCAACTCGTAGTGGCAGCGGGCCTTCACGTCCTGGTAAGACTCGACTTTCCCCCCTGCTCCAGGGACACCGTGTGTGGAAAATCATGAAACGATAACAAACGTGGATTTTGCGTCCACTTCAATGTGGCCCCGTTAAAAAAAAAAAAATAGAATACGCCTCCATTTGAATTAAGCTTTACCTCTTGTGGAAACAAATTTAAAAAAACGGGTTTGTTTTGGTCGTACAAGAAAACAAGTCCTCGAGCCTTTGTCCAACAGTCCTGTTATCATATTAAGTAGTATTTTTTTTTTTTTTTTCATGCTGAGGTTATTTAAGTTCAGACTTTTGAGGACCTATATGACATTATTATTATATGCCGCTTGTTTATGGTTGCTTCTTCGAGTGTCAAGTTGGGACAGTGCCAGTCACTTGTTTGTATCCACTAGTGCCGGGGTGCCCACACATTTTTTACCCCAAGATCTACTTTTCAAGCGACGGGGGTGGGCATGATGATGATGTTCCCAACCCGTTTTAAGGTTAATGTTATGTTGCCTCTTATATTTAAAATACATAATTAGCTTTTTGTGCACTGTATTGTCAGTGCTTTCATCCCGGATCAGGATGTGCCAAGGTGGAATTTTAACATTACACACCATCTCATCCTGCACTTTCTACTTTGGCTTCAGACCAGACCTTTCCCACTCTGAAAAAGAGAAAATCTGGTCCAGTTTCACCAGTTTTTCTTCGATTATTCACATACTCCGACCGTCATTGCATCTTAAAACAATAGCATTTTTTTTTTAACTTTCACCATTAATATCGAAAGTAAACATAAACAGCGTGTCTCGCTCGTCTTTGCTCTACGTTGCCCAGACTGCGTTGCTAACTAAAGCGGCGGTGGTGGACGCTGTTATCATAAAACACATTGATGGGCTGCGTAAGTACTGTAACGTTTGTAATTACGAGTGTACGTCTTTAAGAGCGGGGCGGGGGGGGTGTAGAGGGAACATTGGCTCAGTTTTTTTTTTTTTTTTTTTTTTTTTTGGCACGCCGTCCCGCGATCGGGCAGTCTTGTCGATCGATCGACGCATTGATCGCCCCTGCACTAGTGTGACAACATGTGGCACACTTTCGACCAAATGATGTTTTACTTTGTGTCTCAACTGGACAACTCACTGAACCACGTAACAAAAGTTCGAGTCAGCCCCAAAAGTTGCTATTAAGTTATCTCAAAATTGAAAGCGATAGTTTTGTATCAATTTTGAATTTGGACACTTCAGACAGTTTTGTATGTTGTATCTTTTTTTTTTTTATATACTTTTGTTTTATACTGTATGCACCTGTGTTGTCTACAGTAGACATGATGTATTCCCACGTGACCCACTTTTGAGTCCTCTCTTCGAATAGTTCTATCAAAATCAACGACGTTACCATCCTAGCCGGTGGTCCCTCCATCCCACCACCGTGCACGGCATTGAACCGATAGCTACGCACGGTCCACGACTTCTTTGCCACCCGAAGTCTCCAACTTTCGGCGGAAAAATCACCGGCCACGCCGTTCGCCACCTGGAACGCCGAACCGTCGACGAGACGGAACAGCGAAATCGGAGGCGATCGGATTCCTCCGAGAATCCTTGGCGTCGCCTTCGATCCCTCGCTGACGTTCCATGAATCGTGCGCTACAAAACTCAATAAAAGAAACAACGTTCTGAAGTGCCTAGCCGGCACCACGTGGGGCCAGACCAAGGAGACTTATCCTCGCGACGTATAAGGCCATCGGAAGATCGATCCTGAACTACGCGGCGCCCGTGTGGACTCTTAACCCGAAGCCAACTCACTGGGACTCCCTCCGGGCAGCTCAAAACACTGCCCTTCGAACCGCCACGGGCTTCCGTCCATCACCTCCACGCCGAGTCGGAACTCCTTCCGGTACGCGAGCACAATGTGATGCTCACCAAACAATACACACTTGAGTGCTACCTCGTCGGATCTCCTAATCACGAGATGACAAGGCAAGAAGCGTGCCCCAGAGCGTTGCGCAAAACCGTCCGAGCTACCGAGCCATCGATCGAGCGGTACGTTCATCGGCCGTCCGTCGACGCAGAGGACTGCGGGCGCGGCCTCTCGGCGATCCTTCGAACCGCCGTAGCCGACGGGATCGCCAAGACTACCTGCCTCCGGTAGCCGAATCCGAAAGACAACTCCCGCGGCCCGTGAGATCGACTCTATCGCAACTCCGTTCGCAAGCTCAACAACTATCGGCATCGAGTCAACAACAACAACATCGTCGATAAATGTCCGTTGTGTGACGTCGCCCCCACAATACGCATCAAGACTTCAACTGTGCTCAAAAACCGGTGGCGCGCCCCGGCCGGTGTGGCTCACTTTCTGGACCTTGATACGGACTAACGACCGTCGTACTTGGCTGCAACACAAACGTCACAATCCAGCGTATTTCCTTAAGATTGACTTCTCGACAATACTTGGTCTTATTGCCAAATTGTGTGTTTGTTGTAGGTCTATGACACCTCAGATGGAACAATTATTCAACCCTTAAAAGGACACAAAGATGTAGTCTACTGCGTAGCTTATGCCAAGGACGGTAATGAACTCAATTTTCCTTTCCTGAATGGCGCTTTTCTCCACTGTTGTCTCGCTAAATACTTATTTTTTTCTTTTTCTCCAGGTAAAAGGTTTGCCTCTGGCTCAGCGGACAAGAGCATAATCATCTGGACGTCTAAACTCGAGGGTATTTTAAAGTACACGTGAGTGTGACGCCTTCACAGTTTTCTTTCGTGTAAAATAAGATATGATGACTGTTCACAGTTCAAATATTTGTGTTTAAGGCTTTAAAATGTGACTTTACAGCCATTTAGGATACCGTAATTTCTCGAGTATAATGCGTCCTGAAGGATAACGCGCACCCCCAATGGTCGATCTTAAAAAGTCAGGAAAATCCTTCTACCAATGTACAACGCGCACCACTAATTAGCTGCTGTCCGGATGCTCAAAATATGAGGAATGTCATCCTCTGTGGCGTTTGTGAGGAAATATTTTATGAATCTTAACGGTCTTGGTTCCCTTTATTCCTCACTTTGAGGGGAAGGTCCACCGCGCTACGAGCGCAGCCTCTCGCCCCAGTTCGGCGATAATGTGTCGCAGCTCTTCGTAGCGTCAGGTCGCGATCAAAACGAGAGCTCAAACGACGTAGAAATGGGTGTAATGGACACTTTGGGGAGAAAAAAAAAAAAAAGCTAGCATTTCAATCATGTGCGCTCTCCCGTTTTGTTTTTCAAACGTGCCCATTACGATCGTACTACGTGGTTTTGTTAGTTAGCAGTTAGCGCACGTCGTTCTGCTTCCGGTTTGTAGTCGACATTTTTTCGTTTAAGTTAAAACAAACTCACGGGCGGTCGTTTCTGATGTTTTGGTGCAGTGGGCACAAATATGTTACGCCGATGATCGTAAAATGCAACCCCCCCCCCCCCCAGGAGGTCAGAGTTCAGGTTGGTAGCGACAGTACCGTAACTTATATAAATGTGTAACATGAGACATCAAATATCATATCGAAATGTATATGTATACCTTTTTTTCCCCCACACTCTATGTACCTGTATATGACTGTACAATGTGATTGTATTTTTAAATTTTGCATCCATACCTAAATATAATGCGCGCTCTTGACTTTTGGAAAAAATTGCACATTATTTTCGAGAAATTACGGTACTGGCCTGCTGTGTCTATTCATTGTGTCTTTTTTCGCGTACATCCGTAGACACTATGACTCTATCCAGTGTGTTGCCTACAACCCAGTCACTCACCAGCTGGCATCCTGCTCCTCCGGTGACTTTGGTCAGTGCATTTTGCGTTTCCAACCAATGTTCCCTCTAAGCTGCGCAAATGCGCACTGGTCGCGCACTCTCAGCGCAGAGGAAAACCGATCCAGCGCAGTGAACTGGTTTTTTTTTTTTTTTTTTTTTTTTTTTAAATTAACACGGCAGCACTCTGGCTCCCACACCGTGCCACACAGACTACTTCCTCGTTTACCTGACACCCCCCCCCCCCCGCCCCCCGTTTTAAAGGGGTACACTCATAATTACAAACACCGGGGTACGTGAATAATAGAAGAAAAAGTGTTTAAACTGGATGAGAGTTTCTTTTTTTTTTTTTTTTTAGTTGTTGTTTAGGAGTAAAAAAAGGTCTGGTCTGAAGCCAAAGTAGAAAATACAGGATGAGATGGTATACATACAACAGGTGTGTCAAACAGGTGTGGAACGTTTCGGTTTTCAAACAACCTTCTGGAACGGATCGTGTTCGAGAACCGAGGCACCGCTGTATATTCTATACCAGGGGTGTCAAACATTTTCCTCGCGGGCCACATTGTTGTTCCGGTTTCCCTCGGAGGGGCATTATGACTGTGGAACAAAACTATTTGATCATCTCATCCATTTCTGAACTAGTTTTGGAATCAAAAATCAAGAATCGTGTGTTTTTCAACCATTCACGTTTGGTGACAAAAAAATGCTTGCAATATTTCAACTTTATCATTAATGATATATGACCATTTGAAATTTTGTTGCAGATTTTCACAAGAATCATGGAAATTGACACTCTAGATTTCACTTTGCGGGCCACACAAAATCATCTGGCGGGCCAGATCTGGCCCCCTGGCCTCGAGTTTGACACCAGTGGTGTATAATGTTAAAATTCCACCTTGGCACAGCCTGATCAAGGATGAAAGCACAGACGATACATAAAGCTAATTCAGTATTTTTAAATATAGGAAGCAACATAGCATTAACCCTAAAACTGTTTGGGAGCATCATTCAGATTTCAATACGCATTGCGAAAGCTATTCTGCAAGCAATAATTACATTTTAAAACAAGAAAAACAGACAGGGATATCATTGTGCGTTTAAAAAAAAAATAAATGAAACAAAGAATTTTATAGTTCATAGTTGGCTTCGTATGTATTTGTATTGTAATGGGTTTTTTTTGTCAACATTTTCAGTGTAAGTTTGCAAAAAAACCCCACAAAATTGTTCTTAAACATGTTCTGATGGGAATGAAATCTGAACCTTTTAATGAGCTGTGTAACTTCAATGGATGACACTAATCTGACCGCGGTGCGTACGTCTTGTGTTGCTCACAGTGGCCATAGGGGGCGCTCACGGGCTTAGTGTGTTTGCTCAGACGTGTCCAAAATTAGAGGGAACGTTGTTTACATCCATCCTGGGCTCCTTGATCGCATAATATAAAGCTGCCATTTTGTTTTGAGAACGTAATACTTCCGCACTGTTGCAGGCCTTTGGTCGCCGGAGCAAAAGTCGGTGAACAAACACAAAGTGAGCAGTAAAATAACATGTTGCGGGTAAGTCGACCGTGCATCCCGTCGTCGACCCGACGCGGTTTTCACCGTTTCGTGTCAAAACAGGTGGACAAACGACGGGCAGTATCTCGCTCTCGGGATGATGAACGGCGTCGTGAGCATTCGGAACAAGAACGGCGAGGAGAAGGTCAAGATTGACCGTTCGGGAAGCTCTTCCAGTCCAATCTGGTCCATCGCTTGGAACCCCTCCAAGTAAGTATCGGCTAAAAATAGAGACGCACGCTCACGGGCAGACCAAGTGACCTCAAATTCAAGTTGAATTCGATGTCTGGCCAGTAGGTGGCAGCAGGCAAACACGGAACGGAGGACATGGTTCTCTGGACCTTGAGCCAGCTCAGAGGTCGACTGAGACATTTTGAGAGGGATTAGATACCGTGAATGAATGTTCCAGTCATTTGTGACAGTTACTCGTTCTTAGCGTAAACATAATAGAATCGGACACTCTCCTTAAAATGAGGACGGTGGTGTTTTGAAGGTGACGTGCATCAATATATTCATTGACGAGCATAACAAACAATGTAACCAAACACTTACAGCGTAGGTAAAGGGGAAATCCGCTGCTTTGCATGAATAGCGCATCCAATTGGTCATGCAATATGTACCCTATTTTGACAACGTGATGTTAAATCCTCTCTCATTTCATCCTGTTTTGAGAAGATTTTTTTTATCGACAACTACGAATTTTAAGGGGTGCTGACATTTTCGCAAGTCACGTGATCTACGTGGGCGTATGTGACGTGTATCATGCCGTTCCAAACGCTGGATTACATGGGACGCCATTTATGCCCAGCGCTGATTTCTCGGATTTATCCTCATATGATGAAGAAATAGCAGTGTCGGTTGATCGGGGAAGACGGAGGAATACTTCCATACGGATTCGAACCTGTGGCTGTAATTAATGTTGAATATTCGGATGGTTCTTCTTTACCTGAGCTTCGGTGGTGGCGGGGCCCTTTAGCCTAGCTTGGGCGTCCGTGCTTGACAGCCTCTGCCCGCTTCATTAGCCCGGGACGCCCAAGCTAGGCTAAAGGCTTCCGCCACCACCGAAGGCGGGCGACAAGCTCCGGCAGCAGCCGTGAGCGAGCCTCCAGGCGGCGGAGGTCGTTACCCCCGGACACCGAAGCTAGGCTAAAGGCCTCCGCCGCCACCGAAGGCGGGCGACAGGCTCCGGCAGCAGCCGTGAGCGAGCCTCCAGGCGGCGGAGGTCGTTACCCCCGGACACCGAAGCTAGGCTAAAGGCCTCCGCCGCCACCGAAGGCGGGCGACAGGCTCCGGCAGCAGCCGTGAGCGAGCTTCCAGGCGGCGGAGGTCGTTACCCCCGGACACCGAAGCTAGGCTAAAGGCCTCCACCGAAGCCGGGCCACGGGCTTCCGCGGCACGCCGCCAGCCGAGCTTCAACGTCCGGGGAGGCCTTTAGCCGAGCTTCGGTGGTGGCGGAGGCCTTCAGCCTAGCTTCGGCGTCCAGGACAAACAAAGCGGGCAACGGCGGAGGCCGTTAGCCGCGGACGCCGAAGCTAGGCTAAAGGGCTCCGCCGCCACCGAAGGCGGGCGACAGGCTCCGGCAGCAGCCGTGAGCGAGCCTCCAGGCGGCGGAGGTCGTTACCCCCGGACACCGAAGCTAGGCTAAGGCCTCCGCCGCCACCGAAGGTGGGCGACAGCTCCGGCAGCAGCCGTGAGCGAGCCTCCAGCGGCGGAGGTCGTTACCCCCGGACACCGAAGCTAGGCTAAAGGCCTCCGCCGCCACCGAAGGCGGGCGACAGGCTCCGGCAGCAGCCGTGAGCGAGCTTCCAGGCGGCGGAGGTCGTTACCCCCGACAACCGAAGCTTGCACCAAGCCGGGCCACAGCTTCCGCGGCACGCCGCCAGCCGAGCTTCAACGTCCGGGGAGGCCTTTAGCCGAGCTTCGGTGGTGGCGGAGGCCTTCAGCCTAGCTTCGGCGTCCAGGACAAACAAAGCGGGCAACGGCGGAGGCCGTTAGCCGCGGACGCCGAAGCTAGGCTAAAGGGCTCCGCCGCCACCGAAGGCGGGCGACAGGCTCCGGCAGCAGCCGTGAGCGAGCCTCCAGGCGGCGGAGGTCGTTACCCCCGGACACCGAAGCTAGGCTAAAGGCCTCCGCCGCCACCGAAGGTGGGCGACAGGCTCCGGCAGCAGCCGTGAGCGAGCCTCCAGGCGGCGGAGGTCGTTACCCCCGGACACGAAGCTAGGCTAAAGGCCTCCTCCCCCACCGGCGGCGGGCGACAGGCTCCGGCAGCAGCCGTGAGCGAGCCTCCAGGCGGGAGGTCGTTACCCCCGGACACCGAAGCTAGGCTAAAGGCCTCCGCCGCCACCGAAGGCGGGCGACAGGCTCCGGCAGCAGCCGTGAGCGAGCTTCCAGGCGGCGGAGGTCGTTACCCCCGGACACCGAAGCTAGGCTAAAGGCCTCCACCGAAGCCGGCCACGAGCTTCCGCGGCACGCCGCCAGCCGAGCTTCAACGTCCGGGGAGGCCTTTAGCCGAGCTTCGGTGGTGGCGGAGGCCTTCAGCCTAGCTTCGGCGTCCAGGACAAACAAAGCGGGCAACGGCGGAGGCCGTTAGCCGCGGACGCCGAAGCTAGGCTAAAGGGCTCCGCCGCCACCGAAGGCGGGCGACAGGCTCCGGCAGCAGCCGTGAGCGAGCCTCCAGGCGGCGGAGGTCGTTACCCCCGCCGAACCTAGTAAAGGCGCCTCCGCCACCGAAGGTGGGCGACAGGCTCCGGCAGCAGCCGTGAGCGAGCCTCCAGGCGGCGGAGGTCGTTACCCCCGACAACGAAGCTAGGCTAAAGGCCTCCGCCGCCACCGAAGGCGGGCGACAGGCTCCGGCAGCAGCCGTGAGCGAGCCTCCAGGCGGCGGAGGTCGTTCCCCCGGACACCGAAGCTAGGCTAAAGGCCTCCGCCGCCACCGAAGGCGGGCGACAGGCTCCGGCAGCAGCCGTGAGCGAGCTTCCAGGCGGCGGAGGTCGTTACCCCCGGACACCGAAGCTAGGCTAAAGGCCTCCACCGAAGCCGGGCCACGAGCTTCCGCGGCACGCCGCCAGCCGAGCTTCAACGTCCGGGGAGGCCTTTAGCCGAGCTTCGGTGGTGGCGGAGGCCTTCAGCCTAGCTTCGGCGTCCAGGACAAACAAAGCGGGCAACGGCGGAGGCCGTTAGCCGCGGACGCCGAAGCTAGGCTAAAGGGCTCCGCCGCCACCGAAGCTCGGCTAAAGGCCTCCGCCGCCTGAAAGCTCGGCTCGCTCGTCATTCCGCCCGAAGAACCATCCAAATATTAAACATTAATTACAGCCACAGGTTCGAATCCGTATGGAAGTATTCCTCCGTTTTCCCCGATCAACCGATACTGCTCTTTCTTCATCAGATGAGGATAAATCCGAGAAATCGGCGCTGGGCATAACGGTGTACCATGTAATCCGGCGTTTGGAACGGCACGGTACACGTCACATCCCCGCACGTAGGTCATGTGACACACGAAAATGGCAGCGCCCCTGAACATTCGTAATTGTCGACAAAAATCTTCTCAAAACACTGTTAAATGAGAGAGGATTTAGCATTACATTGTCAAAATTGGCAACATATTACATGACCTATTGGATACATGTTACTCCAAACCACCGGAATTTTCCTTTGAGTACAGTATTTCCACCGCTAACGTGTTTTCTCTGCCGTGTTTTTCGAGGGATGAGCAAAACGACGTTCTGGCCGTGGCCGACTGGGGCCAGAAGCTTTCCTTCTATCAACTCAGCGGAAAGCAGGTAACCGTGCCAAATATTTTCCTCGTCCTAATCTACAAAACTAATGCAGCATTTATCACGACGCAAAGTTGCGGCCGCGCGGACGCCAAGAACGTGGTCGAACAGAACCGGCACCAAAGGGGTGACATTTATCTGGCAAATTTAAAAAAAAAAAACAAAAAAAAACACAGCGGTTGATGGCATTTTAGATAAGCAGCGATGTGTGCAAAAGTCTGAAATAATGCAAAGTTCGGCGGTTTCCTATTCAAATGAAACAGTGGGGGTCCGTCTGACCCGGGCCTTGCCATGATTTAATGGCCCCTTGCTGTCTCCCCTTCCTCCTAAACTCCCCCGTGGGCAGCGCAGTAATTGTGTACAACTATGCAGTATTCATTACTCTGCCTTTACGCCACGGGCTCGTATACCGTCGTTGGCATGCGGATTTTATTTCTTTTTTTTTTTTTTTTTTTTCCCACCGAACATTCACTTTTGATTACAAAGCCCGGAATTGTGTGCAATGAATAAGAATCAGCTGTGGGGTTGTCAGGCTGTATTTTTATTTTATTATTTTTTAATAAACACAGCGAGGAGAAACAGATGTGTAGAGGTGTGTAATTAATACAGAGTTGCACACATGGTCTTTGAACACAGAGACAGACGCGACTTCAAACAAAGGCCGACTTTTTATTTTTGTCTCTCTCCCTCTCTCATCCATTTTCTTTGCCGCTCATCCTCACGAGGATGGTCTGATCGCCAGCCAATCGCAGGCCACGCGGAGACAAACAGCCGCACTCGCAATCACACAGAGGGGCAATTTAGAGCGTCCAATTAATGTTGCATGTTTTTGGGGATGTGGGAGGAAATTGGAGTGCCCGCCCGGAGAAAAGCCACGCAGGCACGGGGAGAAGATGCAAAACTCCACACAGGAGGGGCCGGGATTGAACCCGGGTTCTCAGAACTGTGAGGCCAACGCTTTACCGGGTGCCCTCTGTCTGTCTATCTCTCCCGCATATTTTTTTTTTTTTTTTAAATTTTGAAACCCACTTTTTGGGGCTGTGGTGACGAGTTTGAACGCCCCAGACAGCGGGGAAACGTTGGCCGGTGGGCGTGAGAAATGATTCAAAATGAGGCCTTTTGAAACCTGCTCCGCCGTTTTCCTTTTTCTCTCCACCAGATCGGAAAGGACAGGCCTCTTTCGTACGACCCGTGCTGCGTCAGTTACTTCTCCAAAGGCGAGTACATTGTCATGGGCGGCTCCGACAAGCAGGCCTCCCTCTACACCAAAGACGGCGTGCGGCTGGGCGTCATCGGCGAGCAGAGCTCCAGGGTGTGCACGTGCCGGGTCAAGCCTGACTCCAATTTTATGGTGAGATTCTTTTTCTTTTTTTTTTTTTCCCCCCTGCAGGTGAATTTGTAACTGCAAATTGAGTGTTTAGGAGTAAGAGACAGGTGGCGAATATGCGTGAAAGTCACACGGATCCACGCTAAGACAGCGGTTTTATTTTACACTAACACCTTTCCCCGGTATATTTAGCTGTAAGCGATGCGCAGTTGAGGAGGGGAGAATTGGGTGTTGAAAGTTGCAGCGCTTCTGTGTGGATGTTCCGACAACAGGAACATTTTCCCACTCTCGCAAGCTTTTCTTAGAGGTGTTAATTAGATGCGCCGCTACATTGTTGTTTCTTGTATAGGTGATGGGCTGCCAAGACGGGACTATCGCCTGCTACCAGCTCAACTTCAGTACCGTTCACGGCCTGTACAAGGATCGCTACGCTTATCGGGACAACATGACCGACGTCATTGTCCAGCATCTCATCACTGAAGGGAAAGGTAATGAGAAAGATGATAAAGCACGGAGGTGGGTCTCGAGAAATTCAAATGCAGTAAATCCTCGGTTCTCGAACGTCCCCGTTCTCCAACGAAAATTTCGAAAAATTTTTGGTTTGTTTTCGAACGAAAATCGGTTCTGTATTGCGTGCGGTCAGACCACCTGGCCCACAACGTGTTTTTGTTGTGAATCCCCCCGAAAAAACCTGGAAATAACATCGCGTGCGGCGCATCAGTTGACCCACCCACAACGCCTTTTGTTTTTGTCAATTTGAACGCCCCCCTGAAAAAATACTCGGAAATGACAAAACGCGCGCGGCACAACCAGCGGACCTTTGTTATTCTGTATAACGACAGACGTGTCCCGGTAGCGACTGTTGTTTTTCTTCTTATCCTTGACCACCGTATTAACCCGCAATCATGGCTCCAAAGAAGGCAAGTTTCTTGTTTAAAGTTATTCTGCACTTTTGTTAATAAAAAAAAGTTTACAAGGCTGGGGGCCGAGTCACTACAGATACAGCAATGCACTCCCAGCCTAGTGTACTCTACTACTAAAGCATACATTTGAAGCAATAAATAAATACATTTTCTTAAATTATTTTCTTATTTAAATTATACATGCATTTCTACTATGCAGTTTAACATCAGGAATAGCTAAAAAATGCTATAAAAAGCCCATTTTTTTTTAGGCTTGGAACGCATTATTTCTTCTTCCATTCATTGTAATGGGAAACATCGATTTGGTTTCCGAACGAATCGTTTCCCGAACCGTTTTCTGGAACGGATTGTGATCGAGAATCGAGGCAACACTGTACTGTCTGAGAGTTCATTGTGGGGAGTGCTTGAGCCTATCCCAGCTGTTAATGGGCAGGAGGCGGGGTACACCCTGGACCGGTCGGCAGCCAATCGCAGGGCACATAGAGACAAACAGCCGCACTCACAATTAGGGTGTGCAATTAATGTCGCGTGTTTTTGGGATGTGGGAGGAAACCGGGGAAAACCCACGCAGGAATGGGGAGAACACGCAAAGTCCACACAGGAAGGGCCGGGATTGAACCCAGGTCCTCAGAACTGTGAGGCCCGCGCTTTCCATCTGATCCACCGTGCCGCCTCATTGTATTCTAGCATTGCAATTCCAAAAGTGAAACTATACAGATTCATTCAGGAGAAGAAAATAATTTTCAGAAGCCAAATTCGAAATTGTTTTGAGCCTTTCTTATGTAACGTTCAAATAAAACTATAAAATAGTTTACACCGTGTAGTGAATCTTATGACTTTTTAAATTGGACTACAGAAATCCACAGTTTTACAAATGTTATTTTGTTAAATGTACCTGTAAAACATAACACAAGATGTTACTTTTTGATGTGGTTTCAATGCTGAGGGAGAAGAGCCTCTCTATTTTAAAATACTCATTCATGATTTATGTGTTGTTGTTTTTTTTTTTTTTTTTTTTCCCCGCATTTTTTTTTTTTTTTTTTTGGGCTTGTCCTTTACGTCAATTTAAGCAACATTGTCGGCCTTCAGACTGGATTGTGATTCCATTCATTCTTCACAATGCGCAGAATGCGCAAGATGAAATCTGCCCGGGATTGAAGATTTGATTTTCATGCAGGATGGGGGCCCCCCCCTCCCCCCCTCCTCATATTCGCGATTGACTTTGGCGAATGGGTCCACGGCCGCTTACTCCCGGTTCGTTGTCGTCCTTATGAGTGGGAGAAGGAAGCTTCTTTTCAATCACTCTGTATTATAAAGCTCCAAATGCCATATATTTCTTTGAAAAAGAAAACGTAGGGAGCCATTTAATCATTTCACGCGGAAAAGAAGCAGCGAGGTAACTTATTGCAGGACACTAATGGTGAACCCTGACCTCCAAATGCTATTTTTGTTTTGTTTTTCCTCTTCTTCAGTGAGGATAAAGTGTGGTGAACTGGTGAAGAAAATCGCCATCTACAAAAACCGCCTCGCCATCCAGCTGCCCGAGAAGATAATCGTCTACGAGCTTTTCTCCGACGACTCCTCGGACATGCGCTACCGCGTCAAAGAGAAAATCTGCAAGAAGTTCGAGTGCAACTTGCTGGTGGTCTGCTCCGATCACATTGTCCTGTGCCAGGTTAGGAGGGGGAACTTCCTTTGTACGGGGACGAGGATTTTCCGCGGAGTTTTTTTTCAGTTGTAAATATCATTCTTGTGAAACGTGTAAATCCGTTGAGAAAATTTGTGTGTGTGTGTGTGTGGGTGTGTGTGTGTGTGTGTGGGTGTGTGTGGGGCAGGGGGTTACGGCTTGACGCAGGGCGAGGCTGCGATCGAGACCGGCCGCCAGCATCTTTCGACAACGCGCATCGTGAAATTAGTCATAGTTGTGATAGCGGAAAACAGCATTGCTATCTGTTTGCATTAAATTTGGTGTTTATAATAACGACGACATTCCAATTTCCGGCAGCATTTTGGCATTATTTCATTGCTATTTTCACTCTAATGTTAACGTTTCATAGAGAAGCATTCTGTTTATTACATAGTTACTACATAGTTGTAACTTGCATACGCACATGTTATCGAGCCGTCCGCACGTTTGCCAGTACGGCGAAAGTCTCGGAGCGAAAAGATGAAGATTGTGCCGGGGAACTTGATTAAAAACCGCGGGGTAAAATAAACTTTCAGATCGGCGTGGCTTGAAAAAAGTGTAACCGTGCAGATAGGAACGAAAACTGTATCAACGTGTGTAACCGAACACGTACAAAATGTGGACGTTCCCAGCACAGTGTTCCGATATGATCAATTATGGAAGCCGAGGAGCAAAAAAAATATCCGGGAGCATATCCAAACCAGGAAACGCAAAGGTAAATTGGACATAAATTTCTCAAATATTATATAATTGACAGCTGTTAATACGATTAGGCCTTTCTGTAGCACTGGCCCTGTAGATCACGCATTTTATCGCTCACTTTTATATTTCATGATTTCTTTCTCTTTCATATAATAAATATATATGTATATATATATGTGTGTGTGGTGTATAAAGAAATTACTTGTGTACTTATTTCTGAAGTATAACTTGTAAGTGCAGTAGTCTATTTGATATCAATTTCAGTGTCTACATTTTTATCTCCGAAGTTTGGCAAAATTATTTTGGTTGTTTGGACTCATATTTTGAGTTTTCAAAATGTTTTGATTGCCCTGGATTTACATTGTTAGAGGTCACCATTTAACAGTGCGTTTTATAAAAAAAAAATTTGTGCCCGAAGGGGGGCGCACCACCCTTTAAACCCCCCCCCCAGAAGGCAGACATTTTCAGTGTTTTTCCGAATTGGTCATTCTCATCCCTGTTTGTAGATGAACGCAACAGGATAGCGGCACAAAGTTGTTGTTTTTAGACTCGGCGTCAGCTTTCAGAAAGTCAAAAGAAAAAAATGGCATTGTGTCGCCCAAATGTTTCCACGTGGTTTGTAAAATGTTCTGCAGGCGCCGTAGCGCTCTGGTCCTCTTAAGACCCCTAAACTAGATCAAGTAAGTCATGACTCGAATGAAAAGGAGCGCGTGGAGCAGATCCAGCGTGCGCCTCTGTTTCTCGTCTCTCCGTCTTTGACAGACGGCGTTGAGGAGGGAGGAGCTGCCATAACGCATAGGTTACTTCCTTTTAAATCTGCCCGTGCGCGACGGCGATCTTTCAGATCTCCCTCAAACAGGCGCGCTTGCGTTTCATCCTCCAGACGGCTTTCAGACGGTCAAAAAAAGGGGCTGTAGTCTTACGGGACGTGGGCCTCTCATGTCAAAGCAAATCTTTGTTTATCTTTACAGCATGCTGCTTGTACTCGCGTGTTAAAAAAAGAGCAGTCGGCGGAGATTTGTTAGGTGTTGATGAATCGCATTAAAGAAAAAAAAAAAAAAAGATACTTAAAGGAAATATGGCAGGTGATTTACGCGCTGCGACACGATAGCGAGCGGAGCACTTCATGCTGATGTGTTTTACAGGAGAAGAGGCTTCAGTGTCTGTCCTTCTCCAGCGTCAAAGAGAAAGAGTGGCTCATGGAGTCGCTCATTCGCTACATCAAAGTGATCGGCGGCCCGCCAGGCCGAGAAGGCCTTCTGGTGGGCTTGAAAAACGGCGCTGTGAGTATTTTCAGAGACGTTTTTTTTTTTTTAAAGACAAAAAAGAAAAAAAGAACCAGTCGACATGGTTTTCCAAGATCATTTATGACATCATCATCAAACATGTATTGCGGTTACCACCTTTGCAATCATTCGAAATTTCTTCCTCCCTAATCACTACGATGGGATTTTTTTTTTTGTGGAAGTCCAGAAGTTGAAGGGACCAATCCATGCAAGACTCATTTTTTGGGAAATCTGTCCCGTTTCCTAGTAAAAGTCATGCATATTAATATTAATACGAATGAATTTCTCGTAGATCCTGAAGATTTTCGTCGACAACCCGTTTCCCATCACGTTGCTGAAGTTGTCGACGTCGGTGCGATGCCTGGACATGAGCGCCTCGCGGAAGAAGCTGGCGGCGGTGGACGAGCACAATACTCTCCTGGTCTACGACATTAACAGCAAAGAGCTGCTTTTTCAGGTCGGCGAGCAGCCCATTGGTTGATCTGCATTCTCGTTTGGTGGAGATGCATACGTTGCATCTAAAAGTGTACACACCCCTGTTCAATTGCCAGGATTTTGTGATGTTTAAAAAAAAGGGGGGGTGGGGGGGGACTAAGATACAGTGAAGAAAATAAGTATTTGAACACCCTGCTATATTGCAAGTTCTCCCACTGAGAAATCATGGAGGGGTCTGAAATTTTCATCGTAGGTGCATGGCCACTGTGAGCGTGTCCGTCTCAAGTTTCCCCATGACCATTTGGATGATGCAGAGGAGTCATGGGAGAAGGTTTTGTGGTCAGATGAGACCAAAATTGAACTTTTTGGTCATAATTCCACTAACCGTGTTTGGAGGAAGACAAGTGATGAGTTCCATCCCAAGAACACCATCCCTACTGTGAAGCATAAGGGTGGTAGCATCATGTTTTGTGGGTGTTTTTCCTGTACGTGGGACAGGACGACTGCACTGTATTAAGGAGAGGATGACCGCGGGCATGTATTGTGAGATTTTGGGGAACAACCTCTTTCCCTGAAGATGGGTCGTGGCCGGGTCTTTCAACATGACAATGACCCGAAGCACAAAGCCAGGAAAACCAAGGAATGGCTCCGTAAGAAGCATATCAAGGTTCTCGTGTGGCCGAGCCAGTCTCCAGACCTAAACCCAATAGAAAATCTTTGGAGGGAGTTGAAACTCCATGTTGCTTAGCGACAGCCCAGAAACTGGTCTGATCCAGAGAAGATCTGTGTGGAGGAGTGGGCCAAAATCCCTCCTGCAGTTTGTGCAAACCTGGTGAACAACTACACGAAATGTTTGACCTCAGTAATTGCAAACAAAGGCTACTCTACCAAATAGTAACATTGTTTTTTTTTTTTCAGGTGTTCAAATACTTATTTGCAGCTGTATCCCACCAATAGATAGTTTAAAAAAAATCATATCGTGTGATTTTTTTTTTTTTTTTTTTTTTTTCTTTTAAGATCTCTCTCGCAGTGGACATGCACCTACGATGAAAGTTTAAGATCCCTCCATGATTTCTAAGTGGGAGAATTTGCAATTTTTTTGCTGTGATTTTCTATACAATTTCTACAGAACAAAAATATTTCCATAGATATTCTGTAGGACTCGGGTCCTAAAGTTCTGTAGTTCTTTAGAAAACTTCTATAGAACATTTTTAGCAGGGAAGTAACCCTTCCTGGTGGCACAGAGTCATTTTCAGACAACGAATTGTAGCAACTATTGAAAATGTGATGACTTTACATTTCAAATTCAAATCCTGTTTTCTGTGGCATTTCAAATTCAAATCATTGTGGCACTAATTTACTTCCATATTAAAGGGTATGCAACCACGTCATCCGACTTTATTTATTAATTTCGTTTTTGTTTTTTCGATAGCGTTGTATAGCTTATGGTGACATTAAATGGGGAAAGATTTGAAATGATTTGTATTGGTGTCATATTTTGATGTGGAAAAAATACACAATTCGAACAAGGGTGTGTAGACTTTTTATATACGTTACATTTGTAACAGAACAAGCAATTATTACTATTATTATTATTTATTTATTTATTTATTTTTTGCTTTCTCTGCAGGAACCAAATGCTAACAGCGTGGCGTGGAACACTCAATGCGAGGTGATGCTGTGCTTCTCCGGCAACGGCTACCTGAACATCAAGGCCAGCAACTTCCCCGTACACCAGCAGAAGATGCAAGGCTTCATGGTGGGCTTCAACGGCTCCAAAATCTTCTGTCTTCACGTCTACTCTATGTCTGCCGTGGAGGTACCTCAGGTACGTGTATCAGTGCGGGACGAATAACAGATAGCCAAAACTGTCCCTGTAACGGGGTTATTTTAAGAATCGTATCCAATGAGAACCACCACGTTCGTTTTCTTGATTCCACGTAGCGAGCGCGAGGCATTTACATTCCCTTCCTTCCGCTTTTGAATGTGCTCTCCCAGTCTGCGCCCATGTACCAGTACCTGGAGAGGAAGATGTTCAAGGAGGCCCACCAAATCGCCTGTTTAGGTGTGACGGACAGCGATTGGCGGGATTTGGCTACGGAAGCCCTGGAAGGCCTCGATTTTGACATTGCCAAGAAGGCGAGTGACACGCGCACAATGTATATGCATTTTATTGAATACCTAAGATAGCGGTTCTCAAACGTTTTGGGTCACAGGAGAGATTTTTCAACGACCCCACCAGATTATTTATATATTTATTTATTTTGGACTATTTCAACATTAATATTCATGACCTGTATAATAACAAAAGGGCTTTTAATATCATGGTTGCTAGCTGATGCGCGCTGCTTCCAATATGAACACAGCTAGGAATTGTGAATTGAGTGACTTTTTTGAAAGCTCTACTGAATATTGTTTAAAAAAAAAAAAGCAAAATAAAGAGTTAGCAACTTTAATTCTTGCTAGGAAGTGTACAAAATGAGTGGAACGATCTTTCTTTTGTGTTGTGGGTAACGGGAAAGAAGCCCAGTGAAAGGTGAAGTCAATGTTATTGAACAGACACGGTGCCAATTTATATGTTATATGTTTACTCTTGTTGGAAATATTTTTTTTTTTTTTTTTTACATTCACGTGTCTCGGGTCCCCCATATGTAAAAAAACAAAACAAAAACGATACTACATAATTGGAAATAATTTTGCAGACGCCCTATGTACAGCTAGAGGACCCCAAGGAATCCCCGGAGCCCAGTTTGAGAACCAGTAATATAAACAGTGTGTCCGTTTAGTGTTTTGAGGCACAACATCTAAATCAGCCCTGTTCCACTTTCCAGGCCTTTATTAGAATACAGGACCTTCGCTATCTGGAGCTCATCAACAGTATTGAGGTAAAAAGTCAAATCATTTGCTCAAAGTCATGTTTGCTCTTTGGTAATTTTTCAGTTTGTGCTTTTGCCAAAGTTGATGTTGTCACAAGTAAAACTAGCAAAAAGAAACACATGAACGCGAGGAAGCCCAATTTATTTTCTCTCCAATGTAAAGTGCATGAACTTTTAGCAGCTAATGCGGAATTCTTAGCGAAATTAATTTTCTGTATCGAATCAGATGCCGTGCACTGGAAAAGTTGAACGGACTTGAAAGAGCGAGTTCAAGCGCGCGTCTCTTCAAAGGACAAAATCCACGCGAAATGCGTTGTCCGATTTGCAGGCCAGGAAGAAGCGGGGCGAGAGCGACGACGACTCGTTCCTGGCAGACATTTACGCCTACCAGGGGAAATTCCACGAGGCGGCCAAGCTGTACAAGCGGACCGGCCAGGAACCCAAGGCTTTGAGCATGTACACCGACCTGCGCATGTTCGATTACGCCAAGGTGAGCAAATCACTGACTCACCTAAAAGCAGAGCAACGCAAATTTATTTGTATAGCGCATTTCACACACGAGGTAGCTCAATGTGCTTTACATGATTAAAGCCATTTGAAAAGAAAGCGATTAAACATTTAAAACAGGATAAAAACAATAAAAAAGACAATTAAAACTGCATACAGTGCAAGTAATATGATCAAAAAGTGGATATATTCTAAAAAGCACGAGGAAAAAAAAAAGAAGAGTTTTCAACCTGGATTTAAAAACATTCCCACTTGGGGCTGAACTCACCTCTCTTGGCAATTTATTCCGTTTGTGTGCAGCATAATAGCTAAATGCAAAACTTCAAAATCCGTTCTAAAGCTGACTGGAAGCCAGTGCAAGGACTGTAGGATTGGCGTTATATGCTCTGACCGCTTTGTTTTGGTCAGAACGCCAGCTGCAGCTGTTTAATCCTCTTTTTGGGGAGTCCAGTCTAAAGACCATTACAATCGTCAAGTCTACTTGAGAATAAAGCATGGATGAGCTTTTCCTGGTCTGCTTGTCACATACAAGACTTCACTCCAGATATGTTTTTCAGATGGTAGAAGGCAGTTTTTGTGATTGATTTGACGTGATTGTCGAAAGTCAGGTCGGAATCAATCAGAACAACAAGGTTTCGGACTAGTCCAGGTGTTTAGTAACAGCAATTCTCTGTTCTTTACTGGCAAAAACAATTGTCTGTTTTTTTTGTGATTTAGTTGAAGAAAAGTTTGGCTCATCCAGTTACTTATCTGATTCAGACAGTGGCACAATACCTCAATTGAACTGTAGTCATCTGGAGACACTTCTAGTTACAACTGCGTGTCATCTGCATGGCTATGGTAGTCAAAATTAAAGTTTTGAAGAGGTAGCATATACAGTCTGAACAGGAGAGGTCCCAGAACTGACCCTTGAGGGACCCCATAGAGACCAGGCACCTCCAATGGTCACAAAGTAGCTCCTTTTCCTCCGGGTAGGACCTAAACCATTTCAGGACCGTTCCATTGAAAAGGCAAAGATGCAAGCTGATGTTTATGTTACGATGTATGCCCGCATGTCCCGTTTTGCCACGTTAAAGCTCGTTCTACAGCCCGTCGTCTCCCGCGTAAATCACGCGAACAGTACGTGGCGTGCTCGCGGCATTCTTTTTACGCACGTATTCTTTCTTTACACAACGCCAACTTCCACACCCAGTTAGAGATGCAAATGGAGCATCTGCTTTTACATCAATTCTTTGGAAGTCGGTTGGAGTTGGGGGTCGGGGGGGGCCGAGTGCTTTTTTTTTTAACGTTTACATGTATGTGAAAACTTTGATTATCGGCAGGACTTTTGTGTCGGGCGAAGCAGATGACCGAGGGCTGACTCGCTTGCGTGTGTATTTGCGTGTCAGATTTTGATGTGCGTTTGATGTAGCTGCTGTATATTTATGCGGCCGCGCCGCCATCTGCTCCCCGAGGCTGTATGTTTTAGTTAGGACGGACGCCGGAACCGGAGTGCCCCTCCGCCCACCTCCTGTCTCGAGACTTGACCTTCAAGTGTCAGTCACGAGAGGGCCGAAGCGTCGAGTTTCACGTTGCCAATTTTCTCACGGCTTTTTTGGGTCGCCTGCATCGAAATGACAACAAGCATCTTTGTGTGTTCCTTTGCGCTTGGAAGGACTACGTCGGGGCGGCAGACCCGACGACTTCTCGCATCCTGATGGCAAAGCAGGCCGACTGGGCCAAGTGTAGCAAGGAACCCCAGGCGGCGGCGGAGATGTACATCTCAGCCGGGGAAAACCTGAAAGCCATCGACGTTTTGGGAGAGCACGGCTGGGCGGACATGTAAGTGTCTTTTGAGATTTGGTGTTGCGCAAAACACGTGAAACGTTTCCCCAGAAAGCGAGAGAGGGCAGCCCCTCGGTCGCGCCCATGAATAATTCCTGCGAGTCGAGGATCGTCGAATCGGGTAAAGGTCGCCGCGACCCCTGCAAATCAGGCTTTCGGTCCTGTCAGTGCGACGTCTCGGCGCGGTCTTGAAGGAATTCTTTTCCTTTGATGCAAATGTTGATTTGCGCTCAAGAATGAGCCGAATAGAATTTGGCCGTCAGAGGTTAAAATCGGTAGCTGTGCTGTAAATATGTTTTTTGGCTATTTAAAAAAAAAACTTCTCAAAAATGATGGCATATTAAATCCAAAAGACTCAACCATGACCCACAGTGCAACATCATTATTTTCTAAGCACGCAGAAAAAATAAATAAAACACCAATAGCCGTGAATCAGTGCCAGCTCACTCCGAGCTTGAGGGGGGAGGCCTTTGAACAACATCCATGAGAGGACATGGGTGGGATGGCGTCACGTGACAAAGTTCTCCATCAGCCCTTTTCAGTACTTGCATTAAGACCAAATACCGTATTTTCTGCACAATAAGGCACACCTTCAATGACTGGCCTATTTTGAAACTTTTTTCATATACAAGGCGCATAGAATAGACGCGGCTGTCGAGGCCGGGGTAACGTTATGCATCCATTAGTTGGGCTGCGCTAAAGGCTCAGTATTGATCCATATATAAGGCGCACCTGATTATAAGGCGCACCTTCAATGACTGGCCGTTTTTAAACTTTTTTTACATACAAGGCGCACCGCATTATAAGGCGCATTGAATAGACGCGGCTGTCGAGGCCGGGGTAACGTTATGCATCCATTAGTTGGGCTGCGCTAAAGGCTCAGTATTGATCCATATATAAGGCGCACCTGATTATAAGGCGCACCTTCAATGACTGGCCTATTTTGAAACTTTTTTCATATACAAGGCGCATAGAATAGACGCGGCTGTCGAGGCCGGGGTAACGTTATGCATCCATTAGCTGGGCAAAAGGCTCAATTTTGATCCATATATAAGGCGCACCGTCAGCTTTTTTTGAGAAAATCAAAGGCTCTTGGGTGCGCCTTATAGTGCGGAAAATATGATACTTCCACATTTTCACCATTTATGTTGCATCCAGTGAGTACATTGTGAGACACTCTGGACAGACATGGTTGGAAACTTCAAGTGAAGGGAAGATCTATTTATAGGCATACAGACATATATTTACTTACGATAATGATATTTTATCTTATGAGAGACTCACCACTTTGTAAAAGTATCACAATATGATAATGGGTCATGCTCCAATTTAGATTCATCCCACCTCTCTCTGTCTCTCTGACTCTTTTTTTTTTTTTTTTTTTTTTTTTTTGTCAAAACCAACAGTACATTAGCCATTATACCTTTTTTGCTCCGGGTTTATCTTTCCATTAGCTTTCACGCATCTCCACAGAGCACAGCAAATTGAAGTGTTTCAATATGTAGGTTGGTCCCATCAGGTTGGCTTGGCGGGTCGTCGTCATGGCACCGTCGCAGAGACGATCCCGGTCGTTTTTCCACAACCCTTAAACGTTGTTGTGCGTATTTGTACACAACCCCCCCCCCCCCACTCACCCACATCCTCTTCTCCTATTTCCACCTTTCATCCAGGCTGATCGACTTGGCTCGTAAGCTGGACAAGGCTGAACGCGAACCGCTGGCGAAATGCGCTTTCTATTTTAAGAAGCTGAAGCACCACGGCTATGCCTCTGAGACTTATTCCAAGATGGGGGACTTGCAGGCCTTGGTGCAGCTGCATGTGGAAACCCAGCATTGGGATGAGGTTGGACACTTTTCTTCTCACCCACTGAGCCCATCATTGCATATACAAACCAGTCGACTATGTCAGCCACATAAGGGAACACAGTGAGAACTGTATGGTGCTCTTAAAATGGAAGATGAATTTGAATAATGTAAGCCTAACGGACCTTTCCGACTTGCAATCTGAAGCTCCGCCGCCTTAGTTACAGTTGCCACGTCCCACAAGCTTCCAAAATGGCGACCGAACAGAACAGGTTTGAAGTCGATTCTCTAACGCGTATTCCTGATAATGTTGGGCTATTTTTTTTTTTTTTTTGCCAAATGCGTCAGACTTGTCCAGGAGAGTTCTCCAGAGAGGTCTCAACTATTTCACGCAAGGATATGTACACGGAATTAAGATTTTGGACAGAGCAGGACGCGATGTCACAGTTGCAGCGAAAACGTTGGCGATCGATGCAAAAAAAGTTTGATGGCTCACAAACTTCATATTAAAATCCAACAGGATAAAATGGTGGAATCGTACTGCGCATGTAAAGCAGGGTGAGTACTTTTTACTTGGAAAGATTTCCGAGTAATATCATTGAACTCAGTTAGTACCGTAGTCACCAGACTCGGCTCGTAATCGAACCCAGTGCTCTATCTTAAAAGTCCGATGTGATACAAATGGGCAAATAGACGTTTCTCTTGCATGACATGGCGCATTTACGTATCAGTAACCTGACTCTGCAGCACAAAACGTGACACACCTCATTCAGTGATACACTAACAAAGTGACAGTTGTTCTCCAGCCTTGTGTTTGTTGATATTGTTCACATTTAGTTGTACGTGCGCTCTTCCGCAAGCCTTAATCCATCCTGGACACTTGGTCAAGTGTATTTTAGGCTTTGGATAATGAATCAATTGGGCCCCTTGTAACCTAGCAGGATATGCTAGGTAGCGCATCTGAGGACCATTTTCTTCGTAACTTTAACTTTTCCAAGAGCACACTACTGAAAACCAGGATTGCTTGTGGGACAACATGGCCGCAGGGGCGTGTCAAGCTAGGGGTTAAGACAACGCGGCTATCTGATTGGCTGTTATTGTACGAGTGTTTGACAGGTCGGAAAGGTCCATTACCTTACAAGCACCTACAAAGTTAGAGTAGTCATCCGTCTTGGGTTTTTAGGACTCCGTGGTCAAGTCATGATTTTAAAAAGCCCAAAAGATTGTAGCACAACCTGATGAGGATAATCTCCCAGCTCCATTGCGCATTGTCATATTTCACAATCGGTGTGCGCGATGCCGCTGAGACCTGACAAAACTGTTGTAGTTCGTTTCATGTGATTTGCGTGCTGAAACAGGGAGCCAAAAACAAAATTGAATTGATCCCATTCATATATACAGTAATATAAAATTTGATCCTCAGCCGCAAAAAGGAAGGAACTCTAATCACAGCTCTGTTTTTACATCTTTTACCTGACAGTCATACTTGGACTCACTTCCCCGGAACAGCTGCTCTCTGTTAAACTGTGTGGTTTTTCCTGATTTGTGTTTCCTTGCGAGCTCGTGACGTGACTTAGTTGCTGTCAGTACTTACATGTGTACTGCGTTCGTCCTCCTCAATCATTCGACCCAAGCGGTGCAGTTGCGCTTCTAATTGAGCATGAAGTCCACTTACCAGTAATTCCCACACTTTATTCTCAGATAATTATTAATCCCTGCCGCCATGTTTTGACTGCGGGTATTCTGTGCTTCCGCTGCCTTTTTGTCACCGTGTCATATCCGGGAGAAAATGTTTTGTCCTTTTTTTTTTTTTTTTTTTTTTTTCCCACAGGCGTTCTCGCTGGCAGAGAAGCATCCCCAGTTTAAAAATGACGTGTTTGTCCCTTACGCTCAATGGCTGGCTGAGAACGACCGATTCGAGGAGGCACAAAAAGGTGAGTTTGTGCGTCCCCTCATTCATGGTCAATAGGAATTTTTGTAACTCCCTCTCAAGGCATTTGCGTTGGAGAAGAACCAGGAAGTGACGGTTTTTGCAGTAGCGGAGTCAAGTGTTGATATTGGTTGATACCTATTGTACCGGCAAGAAATTAGCTGTTTTTTTTTCTGCGTGTTAGCCAAAATGCCGGCTAGTTGTATTGCTGGATTTTCCTCAAAGACTCGGGAGGACGGATTCACTCTTAACACATTTCCAAAAGACCCGGTTCGTTGTGAAAAATGGATTGCACGGGTGCAAAGGATGAGAGCTTTGTGGGTTCTCGATTCTTAAAAAAAAAAAATAAATAATAATAATAATAGTTGGGAGTGGGGACTAATTTGTCTCACAATTCATAGCATATGTTACCGGTGAATTTAGAATAAATCCCCCTAGGTCAAACCATATAAAATATAAATATAAAAAAATATAACAAAGCACTTGTATTGCGTTTAAGACAATTTAACCCTCTCTGGACCAAATAAAATTTTGCAGAGAGAAAAATCTGATACTTTCAGAAAATGATACTCTGGACTTAAAATTTTCGATTAAACCTGTTGCAAATTTGCAACCCCTGCCCGGAAAGGGTTAATCACACATAATACAAGACAAACGACGTATAGCCGCCAAATTCGAAGAAATGTTATTTCCAGCGAATGTTCCACGAAGGCAGTGTGGCCGTTGGCTCCCTTCCGCCACCGGCCACCGGTGTCTGGGCACCCCTGACATACTTACTTCGCCCGGCATGGGCTCTCCTGAGTACGCTACATACACAAGACTTGTAAAAGAGTTGGGAAATCGAACAATTATAGGCCTGTCATTTGAAATATTTCAATGGGTTCAAGTCTGTTGTTAATTAGAAGTGATCCGCGTATCATCTAAACATGGCTCGAAACGATTGGGTAATATCGCCTTGGTCACTCCACTCGATTGTGAGGTGTTCTTCGAAAAGAGCTTCCGTGTCAGAAGGGGGGGTCAGAAAAATCCGAAAATCTCTTGATCAACTCCCGTAGCAGGTGCCACTACGTTTTTTTTTTTTCCCCCCAGTGTGACGTCTGCTGATGACACAGCAGGCAGTATGGTCGCCACCGGGATGTCGAGTGAGACTTCCGCAACTTTGTGCATGGATGACAAACTCTCTGTTCATTTTTATTTTTTCGTATAGACATTGAATGAAGACGGTGAATAATATTATGTAGTTTTCATAACTGTATCTGGTTCAAACTGTATATTAGGGTGTCAGTTGCACTTGAAATCTCTTTCCGTATGTTTCTTTTTGTAGCAGTTTACCGTGAAACAGACACTACACACATACACTTAAAAGGTCACAAGCAGCTCTGGACAGTTTTCAAGACTTTGTGCAAAATATTGTGCATCCATCGACTGGAAAACATGATCCTCTTTGCCGTAGCTGAGCTCAAGAGAGCCGCGCCGCCTGGTAGCCGAACGGTGTTTATGGCTGTTTCTAATCACCGGGCCTCGGCGCTGATGATGATTACCGACAGTATCCATCGTTGTAATCAGCTCGCAGATATGTAATTCTGAACGCAGCGCGCATATTTTTTCTTGCTGCACTGTCTCAGTGGTGGGATGCATGTACTTGCCTGAACAGGTCTGATTGTCGCGGAGCCCGCTGACATTCCTGCGCTTTGCATTTTGTTGATTTTTGTATATTTTAGCGAGGAAGCCAGGCCGGTTTGTTTTAAGTGCCGACTGTAATTGAGCCCCGCACCTCTGGTCTGTTTCCTCGCTGCCGGAAAAGTTCACACGGTCGGGCCCCGTGTTTGAAGCGTCTCGTCACTTTTCACATTTTCTTTTACGCCACTCGGCCAAAATTCAAGTCATGCACGTTACATCACATTTGGTTGCTTCTAACTGTGTGTTTATGTTTGCTCATTTCCTCAGTGTGGCATTGTTTCAACAAGTGTATCAAATGTCAAAACATTTGGTATTGACTGTTGGAGGTTTGGCCTTTTTCTCCGGTTAGTCCCCGATATTCATAATCGGAATCAGCTTTATCCGCTTTCTTGAATGACCCGTCGATGCGTAGCAATGAAGTGTCATGCTCCCGGAACACCTCTTCAACTATTTGAGACAAGTGGATGCTCGACGTTGTCGTCTTAGCGGTTCTTTAACCTTTTGAGGGAGGCGTTTTTCAAGGAACCAATCATAATCCTAACGTCGATGTTGTGGACAGTTGGTGTGAGAGAGGAAGATGCACTAGATGGGCTTAGTTGGAAAAAGATGACGCGCTGTGGCGACCCCTAATCGGCTTAACGTAACGACTTAAAATCTTGCCTATTTTTGAGAGAAAAATCCTCGTTTTTTTGGTAGTAATTAATTTTTTTCAAGAAAAAAGTTATCTCTTCAAAGATTTTTTTTTTTAATGTGAAAAGTGGTAGTTTTATGTGAATGTTATTTTCTGACATAAGACAATATTCTTATAAAAAAAAAAAAAAGGGCTTTTGTTCCTCAAATATAAACCGGACTTTAATCCTATGGAATATGTCACAAACATATCAGATCTTATAATCAGCCCTAAACCAAGGTATTGATGACTCTTTTTTTTCCTTTTTAATGCATAGTATTGCCCTGCACGTTGGCATTTCGAGAGTTGCAGTTGTTTAAATGATATAACACAATTATTATATGATTTAATCTATTTATTTATCATAATGTTATTATTTATTATTATACTATATATTTGTCATTTTATACATTTATTATATGGTGTTATTTATTTATTTAATTGTTATATAATGATTATTACCTAATAATTATTGCAACATTTTTCGGGATCCCCAAGCCAGGGCTTGCGGACCCCTAGTGGTCCCTGGACCCCAGTTTGGAAACCCCTTACTTAGGCATGTATGCCCTTGCCATCAGGGAAGTAAAAAGGCATTGATGGAAACACCTGATCACTCGGTTGTAGTCAGTTTTGGGACTCATTTAGCTCACATGAGGTTTTTATCCATTTTTATTTTTCCCCTACACCGCCGTCATGCGTTTATGAACCTTAGACTTTTTTTTTTTTTTTTTTTCCATGCGCCTCAAGGTAGGACGGGACCGATCACTGTATGTCAAATCTATCTGAATTTTTTTTTTTTTTTTTTTTGGAGTACGTGTTCGCATTCTTCTGGCGTAGTTTTTTCCCCCAAATTGCGTTCAACTGTTAAATAACTGACATCAATATTTCTGGACCCCCAGCTGTGGTTTTTCCGGGCAGGATTGCCGGTGGGCTCCGGTTCCTAAAGCTGCTTCTGATTACCGTCCGACAGCCAGCAGCACGAACAATAGCACGCACATGTTTGGGGGCTGTCGAGTGCTTTTTCCTTTTCCAAATTCCTTTGCACCGACACGGGATTATCGCTGGCACCCGCGCCGCAAAACAACTCAAAACGGTCGTTTTCGCCGATTCCCCCACGTTTTCCCAAATTAGATCATTTAGACGTAGTCGCGCTCGATAAGCGGTAACAATCCACTCTCCCGTCATTCCCTAGCATTTCACAAGGCCGGGCAGCAGAACGAAGCTGTCAGAGTCCTGGAGCAGCTCACCCAGAACGCGGTCGTGGAGAGGAGGTTTGACGACGCCGGCTATTATTACTGGATGCTGTCCATGCAGTGTCTCGACATCGCCAGAGGTGAGGCTTAATGTACCGACCGACCGCACGGTCGCATCTCCGCTTCGATCTCTCTGTGACGTGTGCGTTCGTCGACAACAGAGGACGAACTCCAGCGAGATGAAATGCTGAAAAAGTTTGACCATTTCCAGACGCTCGCAGAGCTCTACCACGTCTACCACCCCATTCAGCGCTACACAGTAAGAACACACAGCACCGCTTGATTGGCAGCCACGGTAAAGTCCCCGTAAAGTGAAAATAAAAAACGATTTTATGGATTTGCAACGCCACAGAGGAGTTTTGTGAACAAGCCTGCCAAGTTTGAAATATATATATATATAAATGAATCCGCAATTGATCACGAGGTGAAAACGGGCCTCCGCAGTCGCCTGCAAGGAGAAGGCCCGGCTGTCTGCTTGAAAATATCTTTTAATATTAATGATCCAGCGGACTTAAATTTTGAAAAGGCTTTGGTTTTTGGTTTTTGGTTTTTTTTTATCCAGGAAGACGTGTAAAATTCAATGCATCCAATTCAAGGATGCAAATCGCAAGAAAATATTATATTTGTTACTTCTTTTGATATTAGGTCACCGAGCTTATATCTTAAGTATTTTAATTGATTTAAATTTCATTAATATTATTTGTTTTTTTATATTTTACTTTTTTAAAAATATATTTCTAAGTTAGGTATTTTATTTTATTTTTTTGAACAAGAGTTATTAATACACGACATCCCTGGAATGTTATTGGACTGCATCAGTTGCGTAAAGCGCAACAGTCCAAAAGTCATCCTGATCTTTGCGCAGATCTGATCTGCAACGCCAGGAAATGTTTGGATGAGGTCAAGGGTCAACCAGTTATGAGAACATTGTGATATCCAAGGGTTGAGAATGTTTTCATTTTATCCATCCATTTTCTTTGCCGCTTATCCTCACGAGGATTGCAGGCCGTGCCGGAGCCTATCCCAGTTGTCAACTGTACACCCTGAACCGGCTGCCAGCCAATCGCAGGGGACATGGAGACAAACAGCTGCACTCACAATCACACCTATGGGCAATTTAGTGTCCAATTAATGTTTTTGCATGTTTTTGGGGATGTGGGAGGAAACCGGAGTGCCCAACCGGAGAAAAGCCACACGGGCACGGGGGGAGGACATGCAAACTCCACACAGGCGGGGCCGGGATCGAACCCGGGTCCTCAGAACTGTGGGGCCAACGCTTAACCAGCTGATCCACCGTGTCAGCTCTAACTCCTCCCACATTACCAAAATATGCTTCTTTAGGTTGATTGTCCGAGTTTAAATTGTTCATCGGTGTGAATATGCCCTGGAGCAGTTATAGGTACACCGCGCCACTCGCCTCACAAGGGGCAGGAATAGGTTCCAGCTGGCGAGTGAACCCTACTGAGGATAAGCGGTGGAGAAAGTAGATGGATTTGAAATGAAATTATCAAAACATAATTGTTTGAGCGGACGTTTGGAGGTGGCAACACATTTTCGGACCAATTTCTGGAGGGTTCACATACTTTTTCCCTCCCGCTGTCATCAAAAGTCAACAATATCCTCTTCGATCGGATTCCATGACTTTCTCGTGGGAGTGTGTATTACATGGATGAATAACGCTGATCTTTTTGTGCAAAAAGTTCATATTTTGCCACGCGTCCGAGCCCGGCGGTTGATGGCGATGGCGACGACGACGCGCCTGTGCCTCTTCCAACATCTGACAGGCGGCCTGTCTTGCGTCGCCGCTTGTCGTAAAAGCTTTCTGCTCGGCTCGCATTAGCGCGATGATTTGAGCCAGTGACCTCATCCTTGTACTCGGCCTTAGCGATAAAGTGAATACCAGAGACTTGCATCTTTCATTTGCTGTCCCGTTTTGTTTCTGTCTTTAGGATGAACCCTTCAGTTCCCTCATGCCAGAGACGCTGTTCAACATCTGCAGGTTCCTTCTGAGCAACCTGCCCAAGGACAACCCACCCCCGGGCATCTTTAAAGTGTATCCTTCCTTTTAGGAAAGTACTGGAGTCCTTTTTTTTTTTTTTTTGAAATAGCTGGACAGATGATTGCTAGAGTGCTAATGCTTCATGATAATGATGATGAGCGTGGTATGCAGATGCCAAGCGCTGGCCTTTTTTTTTTTTTTTTTGTCCAAAACAAAAGATTTAATAACGGAGACTCGGCTGGGTACCAAACGCCCACCAGAAACAATATGCGCTAATTTGAATCCATTCCCAAAAAGATTTCAGACGATTCATACGCTCAACCGTAGATACACCTGCACCCTTCTGAACAACATAAACACTGCATTCAAAATGATGCTTTTACAAATATAATAACGTCCAAGTCAAAGTAGTATTCATCGGAAAATGTCTTATTGTGGTTCTGATGTTCACTTGTTTCAAACTGCATCTTATTTCGCTGCAACACCTCTCAGTTTAATATACCGTAATTCTTAATGCCGATAGATCAATAGAAATTAAATTGTCATAGGAGAAATATTCACATGTTCACTTAAAAGTAAAAAACAAAGAGAAAATTGAAGGAGGATTGCAACACATTTAAATTGATAAATTCAATTTTAGCATTGTCTATATATGCCACAGTAATGTTTGTGCAACTATGTTGTTGAGAAAATATTCATCTAATGTTGTAACGATGAATTATAACACCCCCGATGTGTACAGTGTATGAAATATCTGCTAATCTACAGTGAAGAAAATAAGTATTTGAACCCCCTGCTATATTGCAAGTTCTCCCACTTCGAAATCATGGAGGGGTCTGAAATTTTCATCGGAGGTGCATGTCCACTTGGAGAGAGAACATCTCAACAGAAAAATCCAGAAATCACAATGTATGATTTTTTTTTGTTTGTTTTTTGACAATTTGTCTGATACAGTTGCAAATAAGTATTTGGACACCTGTCTATCAGCTAGAATTCTGACCCACAAAGACCTGTTAGTCCGCCTTTAAAAGTCCGCCTCCACTCCATGTATGATCCTGAATCAGATGCACCTGTGTCATGTCGTTAGCGGGATAAAGACACCTGTCCGCCCCAGACAATCGGTAAGACTCAAACTTGTAACATGGCCGAGACCAAAGAGCTGTCCAAAGACACCAGTGACAAAATTGTACAACTTCACACGGCTGGAAAGGTCTACGGGGAAATTGCAAAGCAGCTTGATGGGGGGAAAAAAGGTCAAAAAAAGGTCATGTTAAGGCCCGTCCTCGGTTTGCCAATGACCATTTGGATGAAGTTTTGTGGTCAGATGAGACCAAAATGGAACTTTTTGGTCATAATTCCACTCACTGTGTTTGGAGGAAGACGAATGATGAGTTCCATCCCAAGAACACCGTCCCTACTGTGAATCACGGGGGTGGTAGCATCATGCTCTTTGTATTTCTGCACATGGGACAGGACGACTGCACTGTATTAAGGAGAGAATGACGGCGGCCGTGTATTGTGACATTTTGGGGAACAACCTCTTTCCCGGAAGATGGGTCCCGGCTGGGTCTTTCAACCTGGCAATGCCCCGAAGCACACAAAAAAAAAACCAGGAAAACCAAGGAGTGACTGCGTAAGAAGCATATCAAGGTTCTGGCGTGGCCTAGCCAGTCTTCAGACCTAAAGCCAATAGAAAATCTTTGGAGGGAGTTGAAACTCCATGTTGCTTAGCGACAGCCCAGAAACTGGTCTGATCCAGAGAAGAGCTGTGTGGAGGAGTGGGCCAAAATCCCTCCTGCAGTGAAGAACTACAGGAAACGTTTGACCTCTGTAATTGCAAAGGCTACTCTACCAAATAGTAACATTGTTTTTTTTTTTTTCCAGGTGTTCAAATACTTATTTGCAGCCGTATCACACAAATAAATCGTACATTTTGATTTCTGGATTTTTCTTTTTGGACGATCTCTCTCGCAGTGGAAAATTTCAGACCCCTCCATGATTTCGAAGTGGGAGAACTTGCAATATAGCAGGGTGTTCAAATACTTTTTTTCTTCACTGTATTCTACAGTCCCATTTGAAGAAGAGTGCAATATGATAGTGTCACTTCAAAGTAGAAGCAGCCTTCTGAACATTGTATTTCTTTTTCAAGTCCAAGCAGCTCCACAGGACTTGCTTCAAGTAAAAATCAACACATGTGCATTTGGCTTACAAATGCATTTCGCTGGAAGAAAGGCGCGACATGCTAAGTTGTATCGCTTGGGCAGCTGCAACGCATTGGGCTGCCATTGCAATGCCTCGAGCTGCAATACAAACAAAGGAGCGTACGCGGAACCTCCGGCTCGCGTCGTCACTCTCGCACCCAAGCCCCGCAAACAAGACGCTCCAATTAGGCCGACGTCGCCTGTCGTGTGCCGTTTGCGTGACATCTCGCCACACGTACAACTGCGGTTTCCTTGACCTGCTTCCAAGTAATACCTTGTACGCGTTGGCCAAGCAAAGTCGAAAACTGGGTGCCTATAAATTGGCCAGACTTTGCTACGAGAAGCTCCAGAAGCTGTACATCCCGTCTCGCTTTCAGGAGTGCATAGAACTGGACAGCCTGACCATTCGAGCCAAACCTTTCCACGACAGCGAGGTGCGTTCCAGGCCTCAACGGCGCATTGAATTCAGCATCAATTTTATTCTTCGTCTCTTTTGCTCTTTTGTCAACATCCGTTTTTTTGTTTTCTTTGGTCTGCGATGAAAAGGAACTGACTGAAGCCTTGATGTGTTACCGCTGCTCCAACAAGCCGCTGTTGAGCAACCAGGGGACGGCGTGCCTCAACTGCAAGCAGCCTTTCATTTATTCGGCCTCATCATACGGTGAGCCGACGTCGTATATGAATGGACACCGCTTTGGCTTCTGAATTGTACGTCGCCGGCAAAGTGGAGCCGTCATTCATTTGTTCCTCAGAGATGTGGCAAACGTTCTACACTTAAAGCCCGATCTCGTGGGTTGAAGGCTCAACGATGACTTTTGATTGTACAGCGATGCCTCGGTTCTCGAGCGCAATCCGTTCCAGAAAACTGTTCGAAAAGTGAATTGTTCGAAAACCGAAGCAATGTCTCCCATTACAATGAATGGAAAAAGTAATAATGCGTTCCAAGCCTAAAAAATTGGCCTTTTTAAAGTATTTTTTCAAATCTTTTCCTGATAATAAACTGCATAGTCGAAGTACATGTATAATTTAATAAACCGCCGGGATAGGCTTCAGCCCGCGTACACAGAAGCGCGTTGCGACTACACGTTAACCTACGTAAACCTCTGTGTGATCGACAGTTTGTTTTCTTTTGGACTCATTTGAAAACAATGCATATTTAATGAAAAAACATCTGTCGGGGAGAGGTTTACCTAAGTTGAACGCGTGGCCGCAACACGCGTCCGTGTACGTGTCCCCCACACTGTCGAGCAGCTCGAGAAGTGAAAATGGTGACATCACGTGCACGAGCTCCATTTGCTCGTAGCTAAATTGATACAAATCACTAAATATTGAAATGGTTTATACGAGTTCAGTGTAAATGTTGGTGCTCTCGTAAAAAGGCCGTCTCTGGAGAGTCGTGTCTGATGTGTTGGATGCAAACTCAGCGCCTCTCTGTACGTGGATCTAACACAGCAATTGGTTCTGTGGGCAGAGGTTCTGCCTCTGGTGCAGTTCTACTTGGAGGACGGCGTCGGTGACGAGGAGGCCGTGTCTCTCATTGACCTGGAAGTTCCTCACACGGAGCAGACGGATTCGCAGTGGCAACATATGGACAACGGTACCCTCAATATTCTTAACACTTCATTCCGGGAGCTTCTTTCCCCGCTCTTACCGATAGAAGGCTCGGCTCGGCTCAGTCGCTCCGAAGAGGCTGCGTAGTCGGCCGCGGCCTGGATTCCGTGGCGATGGTTAAGCCGTCAGCGCTAAGTCATCTTAGCTGTCGAGCTAATAAGGTTAGCCGGGCTCTCGCGTCTCAAATTAATGACACTAACCCTCCGAGAGCCGCGGCCGCGAGGCCGAGCGGTGGGATTAACCTGCATTAGCCAGGCAGACACTCAAGGGCACCGGCCGCTTTCTTGTTGTCGATGACAAACAACTGATGTGGCATTTTCAACACTTAAGCGCTTTACGTCGACGCGGGGATTTTACTATGTATGGGTAATTTACAAGGAAATATCTTGGTCGACAAGACTAAATGGACTGTTTCTTACATACCGCAATTTCCGTCATATAAACCGCGATTTTTTTCACACGGTTTCAACCCTGCGGTTTATGTGGTGATGCGGCTAATTTGTGCAGGTTTTTTTCCCCCAAACAGCCGCAAGGGGGTACTCGAGCGGAAAGAGTGAGACCGGTGGAATATATGTGCCGAGGAAGTGACTTTTACTGGTCCGGCCCTGTTAGCGCTGGCGTGTTACTGCCGTGTGGCAGTGATATTTACCGGTATCTTTGTTTTTTTTCTTTTTACCGGACCTGTTAGCGGAGCGCTACCGTTAGCGTAAGCGCGGCAACGCTCGCGTCAGCATGGTGGCGCTAGCATTGAACTCTCTGTGTATCATCTTCCGTTGTAAATATCTCGTGTTTGAATGTGGGTTTCAATGTGGGCACTTGGGCCTTTTACACAGCTGCGGCGTATGTACGTACCAAATGGTATTTCCTTTACAAATTTAGTGGGTGAGCCTTGCGAATTACGGTAAATAATTAGATGGTAACTTTTCTGTGATTTTTGCCTTTTTACATCGACACAATTGATATGACTCTAAACGTAAGCAAAGAAGAAAAAAAGTATTTGAACACCCTGCTATATCGCAAGTTCTCCCTCTTAGAAATCATGGAGGGGTCTGAAATTTTCATCGTAGGTGCATGTCCACAGTGAGAGAGATCATCTGAAAAGAAAAATCCAGAAATCACAATGTATGATTTTTTTTTTTTTTTTTTTTTTAAACAATTTATTTGTGTGATACAGCTGCAAATAAGTATTTCAACACCTGAGAAAACCACCAGTGTTCATATTTAGTACAGTCGCCTTTGTTTGCAATTACAGAGGTCAAATGTTTCCTGTAGCTGTTCACCAGTTTTGCACACACTGCAGGAGGGATTTTGGCCCACTCCTCCACGCAGATCTTCTCTAGATCAGACCGGTTTCTGGGCTGTCGCTAAGCAACATGGAGTTTCAACTCCCTCCAAAGATTTTCTATTAGGTTTGGGTCTGGAGACTGGCTAGGCCACGCCAGACCCTTTTTATGGTTCTTACGGAGCCACTCCTTGGTGTTCCTGGCTGTGTGTTTCGGGTCATTGTCATGTTGGAAGACCCAGCCAGGACCTATCTTCAATGATCAGAAAGAGGTTGTCCCCCAAAATCTCACAATACATGGCCACGGTCATCCTCTCCTTAATACAGTGCAGTCGTCCTGTCCCATGTGCAGAAAAACACGCCCCCAAAGCATGATGCTACCACCCCCGTGCTTCACAGTAGGGACGGTGTTCTTGGGACGGCAGGGTGTTCAAGTACTTATTTTCTTCACTGTCATAATAAATGAGAGAATGAAAATATTTAGCGTTTCGTGACTGTGTGGAGCTCGTGGATGTCACTGAATGCTTTGCCAGGTCTTCATTGCCGCATTCTTTTGCCTTCCTTTTGGTCTTTAGTCACCCAAAAATCACGACACTAATCTTCATTTTATTTGCCACAAAATATACCTACATCATGAAAAATATGACCGTAAAGTAGATCATTTTGGGGCTCCTAATCTGCATAAAATGTTCCAAATGACAAATGGCCACATTGTCTGTGATGTCAACACACGCTCACTGTGGGGTTTTTTTTTTTTTTGTTTTGTTTTGTTTGTTTTTGAAAGACGCACAGGTCTTAAAAATGGATGACGGTTTGGATGACGCAGAGGAAGACCCGTTCACCCCCAAAATGATCTTTGAGGTAAGAAAGGAGAGATGAGGCGACATAAGGCGGTCGGGCTCGCACCAGCTGGCGAGGTCAAAGGACGAGGCCCGCCCCCCCCCCCCCTCCCCACCGGCCCCCTTTTGAAGGCGGCTTTTGTGGTGCTGCGTGTTTCCCAACAGCAGGGCGGCTCGCACTTCGTCCCCGTCAAAGTGAATCGGTCCGTGCTGCGCTCCATGAGCAGGAGGGACGTCCTGATCAAGCGCTGGCCCGCTCCCCTCAAATGGGAATACTTCCGCTCGTTGCTTCCCGACGTCAGCATCACCATGTGTCCCACCTGCTTCAAGGTACACGGCCAGCAAAAGTACTCGCACGTTACTTGTACTCAATGTCTGATTCAGCGCCTTGAAAGTAAAACTAAAGGAACTACACACACTGAAAGTGCACGAGAAGAATGTTTTTTTGTTTTGATTTTATTTTTTTACTGTCAGTGATATGCAAAATCTGTTTCTCAACATGGAAAGAAGGAAAAAAAGAATGTCACATCAAAGAGATTGCCTATTAATTTTCATAGTGCTCGTACTGAGAAGAAAAGGAGAAAAAAAATGTGTATACGCTATGATTTTTTTTTTTTTTCCCTATGGCTTCTTTGCTCATGTTGTCAACTGACTAACAAAAAACGCTAATTGACGAAGGAGAAGAACTTGAAAAAAATACACCTTACCTGTATGTTTTTCCTTTTTCCATGTAGATCATTTTTTGAAGCTGGAAGTTCGTTTTTTTTTTTTTTTTTTAGGCTGGCAAAAGACAACATATTCTTCACAAATCGTGAATCACGAACGAGTGCATTTTGTGTACCTCTCTGGCCGTCTTCCCAATTTATTAATCGCCGCAATTTCCCTACTTTACCTGATTATAAGCCTCACCCAGTACATTTTTAAAGGAAAACACATTTTGTACATACATAAGCCGCACGTGCCCATATTGAAACCTAAGATATTTACAAAGAAAGATGGTACATAGAGTTGCAAAGTTTTAATAATATACCTTAGCTTTTCTTTCCAAACATTGTCTGTGACCAGACAGGGCCGGTTTAAAAAAAAAAAAAAAAACATACCGGTAAAAATAACTGAGACGCGGCGGTGACATGGTTCATCCCTCCTGCTTTTATTACCTCGCAAAGCTTTTGCCGTCTGTTTACAATGCTCCAGTTCTTCCCGCCACCGTTTCCAGCGTCTCAACATCGATTCATTGATGCCAGGTTTACGCGTAGCAGCTCCGTTTCCTTCTTTATCGGCCAACTTGAAAGCTGCGTCATTTTTTCTTGCGTTTTCCACGATGAGCGTCTGTCCATGCAAATTTTATTCACGTACAAAGCACAAAATTAAATTAAACTTGCGTCTTCCTCGACACACACATTCCACCTGTCTCACGCCTGCCTTTTTTGCTCTAGCGCCCCTGGTGGCCGTTTGGAAAAACAATGGACGAATTAGCCGCATCATTGCGCAAGCCGCAGGGTTGAAAGTCGCGGCTTATAATCCGGAAATGACGGTACGTTCGTTTGCTTTTCTTGCGCCGGCAGATGTTCCACAGCGAGGACTACGAGCTGCTCGTGCTCCAGCACAACTGCTGTCCGTTCTGCCGGAGGCCCATCGACGAGGCAAACTGATCACGTGCTCCTCTCGACTGCAGATATGTACTTCCCCGTGCATTCCCCTCCACAGTTAGGAAGGAGGACACCTGTAGATGACTCCCGAGTGCACAATTAGTCGGTCATGGGATCAGATGTATTCCAACCATGACTGTATCACTCCTAGCAGAGTGTTAAAAAAAAAATAATAATAATAATAATGTAGACTGAAAGAATTTTTTTTTTTAATCTATTGTGGTATATGTGTGTTTGTTTTTAGCCACCGGACTTGCATTCCTCAGGTTTGTACACTACAGCTGTAGTATATATTGTACAATAGTATGTTATCCGTTATTTAGTCATAAGAACATATTTTTATACGCTTGTCAATAAATGAGACTTTGCCAAAATTTAGCAACAAATGAGTTGTATTCACTAGACAAAGCGAGTTTATGATGAAAAGAAAATCCCCGCATAAAAGCAGAAAGAATGAAACAAAACGGAACGATGACAAAACGCATCAATCATCAAGTGAAAATGAAAGCAACATAATGAAAACAAGGAATGTTTTTGTTATGACAGCAGTGAGGGAAAAATAGTTTTCAGGGCCGATTGAAATGTAGCAACAGTGATTGCAGACGTTTAGCATAGAAGAAGCACAACGTTGCTTCACCGGACCCGACAGTCTGAGGGGTCTGGAGTCCCAAGCGGCAGCTGTTCTTCGACTGGGGTCCAGCTGTAACGCTAACCCTAAATACTGAACCCCTTCTCAAATGTTTTTAAATGAATTTGTTTATTGAGAGGCAAAAAAACTATGGTTGGTAAAATATTTAGCCCTCAACTTAAAACTGTGACAGCTTGACAGTTTCTCAAACTGGCAATGAGTTTCACGTCTCTGTATAGATATTTTTGGCTAGCTCTTCCTTGCAGAGTTGACTAAATTCAGGAAAAATGGAGGATTATCAAGCTTCAACGGGCCTTTTTAGGGTCACTCCACTGCATTTCAATGGGATTCATGTCTGGACTTTGGAGTTTTCAGTTAAAGAGCAGAATGCAGAATTCATGGTTTCATCGATCACAGCAGCTCGTCCAGGTCCTGAAGGAGAAAAGCAGCCCAACAACGTCACACTGCCACCGCCATGTTTGAACAGTCGTATGAGGTTCTATTTCTGCAGTGCTGCGCTACATTTGCACATGATGTGATGAGACACACACCTTATGAAAAGTTCAACTTTGATCTCCTCTTTCCGTGTAATATTTCCCAAAATATTTGGTAACATTCAGGTGTTTTTCTTTTTTTTTTTTTTTTTTTTTGTTTTTTGTTTTTTTGCAATAGACTTGTTCTTTCGCCCTACTGTGGTTTCCATTTTGGAACCTAATTTCCAGACAATCAAATATCAATAACCTTATTGCTCCCCTGTTCTGGAATTTTGTTGCAGCTTTTTTTTTTTTTTTTTAGATCTTTTGTCTGACTTGATTATATCAGACCGGTTCATTTTTAATTATTTCTTGACTGAACAGGCCTGTCGGTAATCAGGCAGGTGTGATCGGTGAAAATGAACCCAAAAATTATTAGCCACAATTAATTCTCCTTTTAACAAGGGGGGAGGGGATTACATTTTCCACACTGGGCCACGAAACTGATTCTTTTTTTTTTCTGTAATAAATGAAATCACTATTGGAAAAATTGTATTTTAAGTACACTTGGGATATGTTTGTCTCACGTACTTTTGTTTGATGATCATTGATCGGTGTTTTGAAGAATTTCAGGAGCGGAACAATGGCCACTGTACATGTGGGGGACGGCCATGGATGTTGTCATGGGGGTAACTTTCCGAATCCAAACACACGCGCACTCAATTTCACAGCCATTAAAACACTTCAATTCCTTTCAATTTCAATTCCATTCTTTTCTGAGCTGCTCACGAACGCATCACGAGCAATTTCCACAGCGTAGATCAATCAGCTCACGACGTCGCTTGCCAGCGATGGCGGGGTCGCGAAAAAATGCCAAGCAAACCAGCCTGAAAAACAACGACGCAACGTCTTCGCATAAATCTGACATCACTGCATGGAAAGACATTTGCAAACATCTGCTTTTACTTTGAAAAACAATGCTCATTGTTTTGGACGATTTTGTAATGTAAAGCAAAGCAAATTTATCTGTATCGTGGATTTCATGCACAAAAGTAACTCGATGCGCTTTACGTGATTCAAAACATTCAAATGCAATGAAAATAAAAAGTGCAATTAAAATAGCGTGACGAGTGGAAGCACTCTTAAAACGCATGAGAAGGGAAGAAGAGTTTTCAACCTCGACTTCGAAACATTCACACTTGGGGCTGACCTCACCTCTGTTGGCAAGTTCTTCCATTTGTGCGCCGCAGAATTTCTAAATCCTCTTTCACCGTGTTTGTCTTGGACTCCGCACTTCGTAATTTGACCTGAAACAGTCAATCTCAAAGCCCTGCCGGATTTGTATTCCGTATGCATTTCTTTCACGTATTCAGGACCTGAACCTCATGTAGTGATTTATAGACCAGCAGCCGAACTTTAAAATCTATCCTAAAGCTGACGGGAAGCCAGTGTAAAGACTTTCGAGTTGGAGTTATATGCTCTGACCTCTTTGTTTTGGTCAGAACCCAAGCTGCAGCATTCTGAACGAGCTGCAGCTGTTTAATGGTTTTTTTGTTTTTTTTTTTTAAGGGGGAGCCCAATCAGAAGACCATTACAATGGTCAACTCTGGAGATAAAAGCATGGATGAGCTTCTCCTGGTCTGGTTGACACATTCAAGCCTTCACTCTTGATATGTTCTTCAGATGATTGATTTGATATGACTGTTGAAGGTCAGGTGGGAATCTGTCAGAACACTAAGGTTTCGGACTCGGTCTTTCCATTTTAAAGATAGTGTATCCAGGTATTTACGAACAGCAATCCTCTTTTCGTTATTGGAAAAAAACATCCATGCTTCAGTTGAAGGAAATCCAGCCTCATCCAGTTATCTGCTTTAGACAGTGACACAACACCTCAATTGGACCGGAGTCATCTGGAGACACTGCTAACTATAACTGCGTGTCAACTGGATAGCTATGATAGTCAAAACTCAAGTTCTGGGAAATTTGACCCAAAAGTGGCATATACAGGCTGAACAGGAGGGGTCCAAGAACTGACCCATGAGGGACCCCGTAGGTCATTGCCATTTGTTGAGATCGAGCACTTCCAATGGTTACAAAGTTGCTCCTTTCCTCCAGGCAGGACCTGAACCATTTAACGACTGTTCCATTTAATCCTCTCCGTGTTTCCAACCTGTTCAGCAGTATATTATGATCTACCGTATCAAAAGCTGCACTGCGATCCAACAAGACCAATACTGAGACCTTTCCCCGAGTCAGTATTCAACCTTATATCATTTAGCATTTTGATAAGAGTAGATTCTGTACTCGGATGAGTCCAGAAAACCTGATTTGAAATGTGTCCAAAAGTCCATTTAAATTCAAGAAATTGCCGAGTTGATTAAAACTAACTTTGTCAACAATCTCGTCTCTGACAGCGAGATTCAAGATCGGTCTATAGCCTGCGAACATGGAAGTGCCCAGCGCTCTGTTTTTGTTTTTGTTTTTTTGTTTTTTAGAAGAGGCTTAACACCACTACTACTTTTAAGAGCTTTAGGATACTCGCCAGACTGATTGATGATTTGCTGTACATCAGCCAGCACTAATTTCAGTATAGTTTTGAAAAAGTCGGATGTTGTTGAGTCGAGACAGCTCGTTGATGGTTTCAGCTTCCGAACCGTTCTCTAAAGTTTTTGGGTCAACTGTATCAAATTCTGACAAGTTAATAGAGTTTTTGCTGATTTGGCATGACATATGTCCCGACGGATTGTATTTTTTTTTTTTTTTAGTCAAATAACAGGCAAACTCATTACAATTGTCAGCTGTTTCTGGTTCTGGAGCAGGCTTTGGTTTGTGAACTTGTCAACCACTGCAAACAGAGCGCGAGTATCGTTGAGGTTCTCACTGATGATTTCAGAAAAGTGTTGCTTGTCTCACCCTGACTAACTAACTTCACTTGGGTTCTGCTTTCTTACACTTTGATTTCGAGGTCTTGACCGTCGTCGTGCCCCTCAAGGTGGTCTTAGTTTTGGAGGGATCAGGAGCGCCAGCATTCACGGCATTTGGGGTTTTGGAGGTGAAATTGTCCAAAGGTTCTCCAAGTGTCTCAGCCTTTACAGTTCATTTATGTACCTTTTCTTAATAGTCATTGACGTTGTCTGAACCTTTGGAAGAATCTGTACTTAAAGGAACTGAACAGTAATCAGTTTTGTATAAGAGGTGGAAGTCAAACTGTTTTTAAAAATCTGATGATTATTAATATAATCGCAAATCGCAGCCAAACTTGACACATTCTCCCTCATGGTGAAGGTCGGAGAGCGAGGACAAGGCCGAGATTGTGGTAATTCCATCATGTGGCCGACCCTAATCCGTGCGGCCCGTTAAAAGGTGCCGCGGCGGCCCGGTGGGCGGTGGGGGCCGGCCGAGCTTGGCTTCACCGCTACTGAGCCCACCGCGCTCATTCGCGCACACTCGCCCTGCCTGCGTTCCGCAAACAAAAGAAGATCAGCGGACTCTCGCCATGAACGGCACCGAAGGACCCAACTTTTACGTCCCCATGTCCAACAAGTCCGGCGTGGTCCGCAGCCCCTTCGAGTACCCTCAGTACTACCTGGCCGAGCCTTGGAAGTACTCTCTGGTGGCCGCGTACATGCTGTTCCTCATCGTCACCACGTTCCCCATCAACTTCCTGACGCTCTACGTGACGGTCAAGCACAAGAAGCTGAGGACGCCCCTCAACTACGTCTTGCTCAACCTCGCCGTGGCTGACCTGTTCATGGCGGTGGGGGGCTTCACGGTCACTCTCTACACGTCCCTGCACGGATACTTCAGTTTGGGCGTCGTCGGCTGCAACGTCGAAGGGTTCTTCGCCACTTTAGGAGGTCCGAGCGACACGCGGGACTGTGGCGACTTGTCGCCGCGTTGTGTTCACGTGTTCCTCTGTTTTTAGGAGAGGTGGCTCTCTGGTCGCTGGTGGTTTTGGCCGTCGAGCGCTACGTGGTGGTGTGCAAACCCATGAGCAACTTCCGCTTCGGGGAGAAGCACGCCATCTGTGGGCTGGGATTCACGTGGATCATGGCTTTGACCTGCGCTGCGCCCCCCCTGCTTGGATGGTCACGGTACCGTTAATATCAATATTGACACAAAGTCTTTGTAATTCTAATCAAGAGTTAGTTTGGGCTAGACAGGAACACTTTTCTGGACTCACAACTTCACCAATACTGGCACTCTGTTTGCTGTGGTTGACAAGTTCATAACACCCCCTCCCCAGATCAGTTCCAGAACTCGCAATGAGTTTGTTATTTGAGTGGAAAAAATACAATCCATTGAGTCAAATGTCACCACAAAAATGATAAAAGGATACTTACATCCGAAGCCACCCAGGGAAAACTCTTATTAACTTGTCAGATTTTGATACAATTGACCCCGAAACTGTAGAAAACGGTTCAGCAACTGAAACCATCAACGAGCCGTCTCGACTCAATGCCGTCCGACTTTTCCAAAACTGCAATGAAGCCTGTCCTTGCTGATTTGCAGCAAAGAATCAATTGCTCACTACAGTCTTGCGAGTTTCTCGAAGTCCTTCAAGTAGCTGCTGCTCAGCCTCTTTGAAAAAAAAAATAGAGCACCGGATGCTTCCGTGTTAGCAAGCTATCGACCTTTCTCAAATCTCCCTTTCATAGCCAAGATTGTTGACATAGTTGTTTTGAATCAACTCAGCAATTTTTGACACATTTCAATCAGGTTTTCTCAACTCATTCGAGTACAGGATCTACTCATCAAAATGCTAAATGATATAACGTTGAATACTGACTCAGGAAAGGTGTCGATTTTGGTCTTGTTGGAGCTCAGTGCGGCTTTCGATACGGTAGATCATAATATAATGCGAAACAGGTTGGAAACGTGGGTAGGACTAACTGGAACGGTCCTCGCATGGTTCAGGTCATACATGCAGCAAATGAGTTATTTTGTAAACATTGGGAGGCCTCAATCTTGACGAATGGCAATGGCATATGGGGTCCCTCAAGGGTCAGTTCTTGGACCTCTCTTGGCACTGTCTAAAGCAGGCGTGTCAGTCATTTTTTTTTTTTTTTTTTTTTTTTATAGTTAGGGTTTCCCTTAGAGGGCCGTTATGACTGTGAAACCATCAAAGTCTTTAACTGCCACATCATATTTACACGTGAAATTTATGAACACTTAATGGAATCGGAAATCCAAGGCGATGGCTGTTGGTATTGTAAAATGCTTGCAATATCTTAACATTACCATTTATGAAATGACAATTTCAAATTTTGCGACAGATTTGAACAAAAATCATGGAAGTTGATACGCATGCTTTGCCTTGGTGGGCCACATAAAATCATGCGGTGGGCCGGATCTGGCCCCCGGGCCTTGAGTTTGACACTCGGGGGGTCCCCCAAAGCCCACCAAAAATGCAAATCAACCGCAACAAAACAAAGATAATCTTTTTGGGGCAATAAAGAAAAGAAGATTGCTGTTGGCAAATAAGCGGACTCACTACTTTAAAAAAAAACAACAAAGACCACACCCGAAACCTTGGAGTTCTGGTAGATTCCCATCTGACCTTGACGAAAACTGCCTTTTCATTATCTAGAGCGAAGGCTTGCATGTGTCAAGTAGACCAGGAAAAGATCATCCAAGCTTTTATTCCAAGTCTTCTGACTGGACTCCCCAAAGAGCATATCATCCAATTCGAAAGTCTTGCACTGTCTTCCAGTCATCTTTGGAATATGTTTTAAAGTTCCGCCGCTGGTCTATAAATCACGGAATGGTTCAGGTTCTGAATACGTGAACCCGGGTCCTCAGAACCGTGAGGTGCGACGCTTTACCGGCTGAGTCGATATAATCATTGAAATTGTTTGATTTGTGAACTGCGCATTGCGTTGAGCGCCCGAGGTCCGCGCAGGTACATCCCCGAGGGCATGCAGTGTTCCTGCGGCATCGACTACTACACGCCCAAACCGGAGATCAGCAACGGCTCCTTCGTGGTCTACATGTTCGTCCTGCACTTCCTCGTCCCGCTCGCCGTCATCTTCTTCTGCTACAGCCGCCTGCTGTGCACCGTCAGAGCGGTACGAAACCCGCGACCTTTTTTTTTTCTTGACATCGCGGGGCCGCCGACCCGTTCGACCGATCAGAAGCGCGCATTAAGGAAGCAAATGATCACCACGAAGGAGCAAAGATGCCGTTTGCTAGTCTGTATTTTCAAAGGAAGTACTGAACGCAGGCGAGGGGTCAGAAAACGTTTTGAAAGTGGGAGCGACTTTTCCGCTTCGGTGACTCTTAATTATGAATTATTGTTCATCCGTGTGAGGACGCCAATCATGTGAATGATTTCTCACAATAACGATTAACCTTGGTCCAACAACATGGGAATGACATGAATATGACAGTTAGCAAATCCTCCCTTCTACGACATTCTTAAGAAAACACAATGTCCAATCGTTTATGGCGCGGTGTCAAACTCAAGGCCCGGGGGTCAGACCTGGCTTGTCGCATGATTTCACGTGGCCCGCAAAGCCCATTCTAATATCAAATTCAGGGATTCTTCTGAAAATGTGTTCCACAATTTCAAATTGGCAGAGATCATAAACGACAATGTCGAGATGTTACAAGCATTTTTTGGTTACCAAACAAGAACAATATTTCGCTTGATTACTGATTCCAAAAACTCGTTCATAAATTTCATGTGTAAATATGATGAGGCGATGAAACGTTTTTATGGCGTCGCAGTCATCATAAAGGCCCTCTGAGGGGAAACGAGAACTACAGAAATGAATTTGACCCCTCTGACTTATGGGCTATTTTTAAATCAAGAAATTATTTTCATTCCATTTTCTTTTTTTTTTATAATTTTACTTTTTCCACACTTATATACAAACAAAGAAAGAAAAGGAAAAAAAACAATTTACATTCATTAACAGTAATATAATAATAATAATACCTTTTATAAATGATGAATAAAAGATTAACCAAATATCTCATCCTAAATGAAGTTCATACCTGTAAGTGAGCAAAAAAAAAAATCTTAAATGGAAAACAATAACAATAAACATAGTCAAGAAAAAAAAATGATACCACCTCAAACCACCTGACGACAAATGTTCCAAAAACCATGTACAATGATTTACATATTCCAAAAAAAAAATGTAGGTTTCAAATTTCGGAACGGGTGATACCTGTTCTGGCAACAAGACAAGATGCAATATTTATGAGTTAAAAAAATAATAATAATAAAAATACACGGACAACAACAAAAGGAATAAATGGTGGGAACCAATGAACAAAATTAAGATTATTAAATCCTATATATTCATTTCCATTTTCCAGTATTTTAATATGATTGGACATATGAAAATGTGCCGCTTTATTCTCTTGACAATCTCTCCAACAGGAGGTACTTGCGTCCGGCGAGATCCTCTCAGATGGAACTTTAAAAAAAATCTAACTACATTTTTCCCATCATAATTTTCTCCAGGATAGAGCAGAAGTATTCCATTTTCTACATGTGTAAGCGTCATCCTCAACTCCAAATATTTTGGGCCGCTTTTGGACCCCCAAGCCTTATGTTTGACACCCATATACTCATGCATATATGGTATATTTAAAAAAAAAAAAAAAAAATCATAAACAATCACTGAGCAATGCCCCCCCCCCCCCACTCCAAGAATAAAATAAACATTTTTTTTGTCACACTATTTTTGAGCCGCCGAGTCGAAGCGTTAACAGGCGAGGTTTTGTCGCAAAGGTTTTCGGCGCCGGTCGAGGATTTGGCGGCTCAAGGACACTCGAGGAGGTGCACCCGCGGGCTTCGCCGGCACGCAAGGCGGCTCGGAGCCAAGTCCTCCAGCTGCCGCCTCGCTGTGTCAACCTTCATGCATAATGAGCCACAAAGCATTCATAATTCATGCGTTCGTACTCAAGTACTTATGTTACAAATGTAAGCGCGACTTGGGACAAAAGTGCTTAGTGCGGCTTCCTTATTTCGAGCTGTTTGTTTGTTTGACATGTTTTTTTTTTTTACCGATTGTACGCTGCATTCCAAATTCCCTCCATCCATTTTCTCAGCCGCTTATCCTCACGAGGGTCGCAGGGAGTGCCGGAGCCTATCCCAGCTGTCAACGGGCGGGAGGCGGGGCACACCCTGAACTGGTCGCACGCCAATCGCAGGGCAGATGGAGACAAACAGCACCACTCGCAATCACACCCAGGGACAATTTAGAGGGTCCAATTAGTGTTGCGTGTTTTTCGGGATGTGGGAGGAAAAACCGGAGTGCCCACTCGGAGAAAAGCCACACGGGGAGAACATGCAAACTCCGCACGGGTGGGGCCGGGATCGAACCCGGGACCTCAGAACTGTGAGGCCAACGCTTTACCGGCTGATCCACTGTTCTGCCCGCATTCCAAATTATTATGCAAATAATATTTTGCTGAAATGGATCACTTGACCATAACTGGAATGTTTTTGAGCGGACCTCCCAATGGGCCAAATATTTTTTGAGGAAAATAACAGAAAATGTTTTGCGCTGTTCTAAATTATTTTCCACAACAGAGTTTCAAGATAATTTAGAGTTATGGTTATTAATTTGTAGCATCGGGAGGGCATATTTATTGAAATGGCGAGCGAGTTCAAGCAAAAAAATGTTGACATAAGGAGCTGCGGCACAGTGACTCACCTGAAAGTGTTGGCCCCACAGTTCTGAGGTTCCGGGTTCGATCCCGGACCCGCTTGAGTGGAGTTTGCATGTTTTCCCCTTGCCGTGCCTGTGTGGCTTTTCTCCGGGTGGGCACTCCGGTTTCTTCCCACATCCCAAAAACGTGCGACATTAATTGGACACTCGAAATTGCCCCGTCGGTGTGATTGTGGCTGCGGCTGTTTGTCTCGATGTGCCCTGCGATTGGCTGGCGACCAGTTCAGGGTGTACCGATGGCAGCTGGAATAGGCTCCAGCACTCCCGCGACCCTCGTGAGGATAAGGAGCTAAGGAAATGAATGAATGGATGGATAAGGAGCCGCATTTAGGTTTTTTTTTTTTTTGGTGACCCGCACACACAGGCGGCGGCCCAGCAGCAGGAGTCGGAAAGCACCCAACGGGCCGAGAAGGAGGTGACCCGCATGGTGGTCGTCATGGTGATCTCCTTCCTGGTGTGCTGGGTGCCGTACGCCAGCGTGGCCTGGTACATCTTCGCCAACCAAGGCGCCCAGTTCGGGCCGGTCTTCATGACGGCGCCGGCGTTCTTCGCCAAGAGCGCCGCCCTCTACAACCCCGTCATCTACATCCTGCTCAACAAGCAGGTAGGGCGCTTTTTTTTTTTTTTTTTTTTTTTTAATTGGAGAAAAATAAAATTGCCGTTTATCTGGAAAAGGAAAAAAAAAGTTGTTTTTCTCAGTAAAACAACGCTATTTTTATTTATATATTTTTTTTCATGAAAATAGGTGAGAAAATATGCAATTTGTTGTTGAAAAATGTCCCCGCCCCGCAACGAAATATGTAGTATTGCGTGTTAGTCAACACACCATATGTGATTCAAAAATATTACATTTTCTCCAAAAATATATACAATGATTTTTTTTTTCCCCCTGACACAATATCTGCCATCGCATATGTGATCCCCAAAAAATTATATTTTTCTCCAAATAGCGTCCAGCCAAAGACGACGTGCAAGCCAATTGGTTGTTTTGATCTGGCCGAAAATGGCGCCCCCTGTGTTGTTTGTGTGATCACCCGGTAAAGCGTTGGCCTCACTGTTCTGAGGTCCCGGGTTCGATCCCGGCCGCTCCTGTGGGGAGTTTGCCTGTTCTCCCCGTGCCTGCGTGGCTTTTCTCCGGGCGGGCACTCCGCTTGCCTCCCACAAACTTCCCAAAAACACGCGACATTAATTGCACACTCTAAATTGTCCCTGGGTGTGATTGCGAGTGGTGCTGTTTGTCTCCACGTGCCCTGCGATTGGCTGGCGACCGGTTCAGGGTGTACCCCCGCCTCCCGCCCGTTGATGGCTGGGATAGGCTCCGGCCCTCCCCGCCACCCTCGTGAGGATAAGCGGCAAAGAAAATGGATGGACGGGTGGATTTGTCGGGCCTCACGCGACTCTCTCTCGTTCCTTCAGTTCCGAAACTGCATGATCACCACCGTGTGCTGCGGCAAGAACCCGTTCGGTGAGGACGACGACGACGACGGCGCGTCCGGCGCCCATTCCAAAACGCAGACGTCGTCCGTCGCCTCCAGTCAGGTGGCCCCCGCTTGAACTGCACGAGCCAACACTCCCATCCCCCCACCCGCCCCCACAACCCGCTTAACCTGCATGATCATGCGTTGTTCCGACTATTCGACGCTCCGCAGCCAACACGGTCTGAGCGCCGTGCTGAAAAATCTCCTTGTGATGATCGCGCATGGGCGTATATTTTGTAAACTTCCAGCCAGTCTGAAACGTCCCCATCCGTGCTTCTTCTGCACGGTCCGTTCGACAACTCGTCGCCGAGCGTTCATGTTCATCTTTCCGAGACGAACGTAACGAACTTTTTTTTAATCAATTTTTGTTTTGCGGTTAGCTTATAACATGTGTTAGCTCCCTTTATGTAGAAGAAGGGGAACTATGAGACCGGGGGATTTCCGCTACGTACCCACAGTTCCCCTGTTAGCAACGCATGCGCGTTAATCACGAGGAGACTTTTCAGCACGGGGGGAGCGCTCAGACCGTCGCACCGGTTTGAGCGTTCGGAGGGGTCCTGTTAGCGCCGTTCATTGTCCGACGTGCAAACGATGCGTTTGAAACTAAGCTAATCGCATCCAATTTTCCGATGAGAAAAAGGACGTGCGTCCGAATCTGTCGCTAATGCTGTGTGTTTCAAAATGGCAGCCGGGAATGAAAGGTTGCTCTTAAAAAAAGACAACACGGTCCAGAACTTTTTGCCTCCAGGGAAATGCGTCCAATATTTCTGAGGGCCCCCTTCGCCAACTGAACGGCAATCGAAAGCAGCTCCCATATTGTTAGCATAGCTGCACAGGTCAGGTCAGAAAGTCACACAGACAGCAACAAATAGCTAGCAGTCAGATGACTAAAAATTGATGTAAAAACATATATATTGTTTAAATGGTTCAAATATATATTCATGACTTGCGTAACAGAAAAAGAAATATAACCAAATTCGTATTCATTTTCCTTTATTTGGATTCCATGTTGAAAATAAACATTCACATCTATATTTATCCACCGTTGCTAGCCGACTCGCGGCGCTCCCGCTAAGAGAGGAGGGCCGTTTTTCTCGCTTTAGCCGTTGGCTCGCTATATTTAGCGCCTCTCAGACCAGTTTTCAAAGAGGCCACTCGCGAGGGGTTAATTCCCGCTGGAAAAAAAAAAAAAAAGATTGAGCGGAATTGTTTGGTACGCTGACCATTTATACGTCACTAACGCAGTCATTTGGCCACAGGTCGGGACCGTTTGACCCGAGGTATGTGCTTCCGAATTTTTTGTGCTTTCCCTTAAGAATCCCGATGTTTCGTCTTCTTTAACCCGCGGCGCTAGATGGTTTCCTAAAGTGTCCACTAAATATCCTTCAGTAGCCGTTCGGGAGTACAGAAATGACGACTGATCGCTAGCGCGCTCGTTCATCACTTCCTTCCTCCCGAATCGCTACAAAGGAACACGTCAAGCAAATCGGAGGACAGTTTGATGCGTTTGTCGGGATTCACGTTAATGAAATGAACCCCAATCAAGTGGATTGTTGTCCGTGGTTCGCTCTTCTCGACGGAGGCGAGTGTGACCAGTCGGACGCTAGTACGCGGGATTGTGCGCCGGCGACGCGATGATTTAGCGGATTGCCGAAAGGCTCCGTAACATTTTGTGGATTTTTGTTCGATGTCTTGCAGTAAAACCAAAGCTCAACGTGTGTCTGGCTTTCCTCTTTCACTCTTTAGCGTTTTTACGAGGCCTCCTAAAAAGTTCCAGATGCGCGCCGGACGAGCGTTCGCAAACGGTGCACTTGAACGTGTAATATCGGCGTGACTGTTTTAATTACTTTTTCAAAGTAATATGATGACTTACATGTGATTTGATTGATGTTGAGCCGTTATGACGGTGAAACCATAAAAACCTTTAATTGCGTCATCACATTTACACAAATTTATGAACTGGGTTTGGAATCAGAAATCAACAGTTTTTAAACTATTGTTGATGTTTGGCAACACAAAAATGATTGCGATAACTCAATGAACATTTATGATATGACAATTTGAGTTGAGCAAGAATCACGGAGGTTGCCACATACGATTTGCCTTTGCGGGCCACATGAAATCATCTGCCGGGCCAAATTCTTGCCCCCCGGGCCTTGACTTTGACACCTGTGCTGTAGATCATTATTTTGCAATGAACCAGTTTTGTTCTTTACAAAAATTATAAACCGATAATGAAAAGTGATTAAATGTAAATACATAAAAATATTCTATGTGTAACATCTTGACGTAATGACAAATGCGCATAAATTAGACAACCAAAAAAAGGTGAAAAATTATAATCATGAAAGCGTTCTAAAATCAATGTCCTTTGATGTGTTCATAACTGTGAGGCTGATTGTTTTTCCAAATCTCACGGAAAATAATCATAATTTCAGCAGAAGGTGGCACTTCGAGACAAAGGCAGGAAAGCACAAACTCAAGTGTTTAATTTAGTATGGAAAAAGAAAAAATCTGAACCTTTGCAGTTATTTTTCAAATATGTCTAATATTGTAATCACGGACATTTCTAAGCGCACCTGTAAATGAATGATAGTTTTTTGCGCAGTAATGGATTGCAATTACCGTAATTTCCAGCCGACAAGCCGCAACTTTTTTTTCCCACACGCGTTCAACCCTGCGATTGACGCGGAAAATTTGTGCATTTTTTCTAACGACCGCAAGGGGGCACTCCAGCGGAAAAGGTAAGAGTGAGACCGGTGGAACATATGTGCTGAGGAAGTGACTTTTACCGGCCCTTTTAGCCCTGCGCTAGCATTAACGCTGTGCGAGCGTGTTACTGGCGTGTGTCTGTGACGTTGAACGGTAAGTTTTATTTTAACCCTGGTAGCATTAGCACTAGCGCTAGCTTGAGCGCAGCGCTGGCGTTAGCACGAGCGTTAGCGTGTTGCTGCTGTATTACTGGCATATCTCTGACATTTACCGGTAGGAGTTATTTTAACCCTGTTAGCGTTAGCACTAGTGTTAGCGCGGCGCTAGCTTTAGGGCAGCGCTAGCATTAATGCGGTGTTAGGGTTAGCGCTGTGCTAGCGTATTGCTGCTGTGTTACTGGCGTGTCTCAGTGACATTTACCGGTAAGTTTTATTTTTAACCCTATTAGTACTAGCGTTAGCACTAGCTTTAGCGCTCTGAAGGCAGGGAGTTACAGTCCAAATCTTTTGTAACAAAATGATATGATCTTGTTACATGTAATCGGTTGCTCTCCCCCCGACACTGACGCGTGACATTTAGCAGAACTTCGGCAAACGGACACAAGCGAGCCCTAAAAAGTCGTCGTTTTCTCGATTCCAGCCACTCTCCCGAATCATTTGGCATCACGAATCCACTCACGAGCGATAATACGGCCACCACACGTTTTGTCGTGAATGTACATTTCCCCCGCTCCGGGTTTGGTCCGAACCGCGCGCACGGACTCCGCGTCAGCCGCAAAGCAGATTGGGACAAAAAAATAATAATAATAAAAATAAAATGGTCAAAGCACCGACGGTGGCGAGTCACACCTGAGAACGTTGCTGCGGGCTTTACGGACAACTTTTATCACCGTCCCATCCACCGGACGGACGGACGGACGGACGGGCCACGTCAAAGCATTACAACATCTATAAATATTGCTATGGACATTATAATACAGTACAGTGCATCATTGGCTCGTTCCCTCGGGGGGGAAAAAGTTCAGTGCATTAAGACCAGCGCGGGGCTCGAAGTCCGACTAACTGTACAAAAAAATGCGCCTTCCCTTTAAAGCGCAGCTGAGGCGGACGCGTCGGGCCTCCTCGCTACGGGTTTGGGCCTCAGGCCTCGCTGCAGCACTCGTAGATGTTGTCCTCCACCAGGGCCACGACCTGCTCAAACTTGTGGTGCAGCTGCGTGCGGCGGGCGGTGGGGTTGGCCTCCAGGGCGTTCGCCACCTGGACAAGACGACGCAACCGCAGGGTGACTTTCAGCCGTGGAGTCGATGAGTACGAGTACTAAGAAGCCTCGCAAGAACCTTGCTCACAAGTTTTTCAATAAACGTTGCAATCTTCAGCACCGTCCTTAAGTAACAAGTACAGTAGTGCCTCGGTTCTCCACCACAATCCGTTCCGGAAGGCGGTTCCAGAACCGATTTGTTCGAAAACCGAATCGACCGCCGCGCGAGTCACGTTATTTCCGTTTTTGCTGTTGTCGGTTCTTTCGAATTGACAATAACAAAGCGCGTCGTGGTCTGTTATTTCCGGCCTTTGTTAGGGCCGTTCGAGTACCGATTTTCGTCCGAAAACCGAAACGAAAAATTCTCCAAATTTTCGTTTGAAAACCGAGGTACCGCTACATTACACACAGGTACATTGAACGTAAAGAACTGATCACTTTGTGACTCATGATTTCATGGTTCAATGCCAGTTTAAATTGTGCTCCATTCAAATACAGAATTTCGGAGTTATGTAAGTCATTTTGAAGTCATTCAGGTGAAAGAACGCATACCTGAGAGTATTGTTTTAGTGTCTGTCTACATGAGTTGCTGCATCGTTTGTGTACAAATTGACTTTGCTTCATGGGTTGAGGTGATATCGACGCTGCTTTTGTTCATGTGTTCTAGGTGTTTTGCACTCTTTTTTTTTTTTTTTTTTGTCCATTGCTACGTGTAACGTGTGCCGCTACACTTTAGCGCTTGTTTCTCAAAACAAAACGAAAAATGTTTCTGGAAAAACTTGTAAGCGTGGTGGCTTGCAGAGGAAATGAAAACAAAACAACCCTAAACTGAATCAGGAAGAACTGGAAAGAGGAAAAAGAACACTAGTACATTTCAGAGAGTTTTTAGTACTTGGGTTCAGAAGGAAAAAAAATGCCCAATTCAGCTATGTATCGAGCGTCCAAAAATTGCTTCTACAGAAATCTATCAAATTTGTACAGAACAACTGATTTTCTATAGAATTTCAACAGAACAATCGAATTTCTTGGGTCCTAAAGTTCTCGAGTTCTACAGAATTTTTTTTAGCAGGGAACAAATTGTACCTCGAGGCAATAAAAAGTCTAAATAAAAGAACAAATGTGGTTCCTGGAACCGTGTTAGGCCACTGCACGGACATTTGCTGCAAATGGACAAAATGTTGGGCCAGTCAAAACATTACCAAAATGACTTACGAGAATCTGTAGGTGATTTTTAGGACACTGTTCGATATGTGAGTGAGCCAAATGGTAGTTAACAATTTTTTTTAGTCATCGCTAGAGCGCTAATGCCAATCACTCCATCTTACACTTTAGCAGGTCGGCTAATTCCGTAAGAAGAACCGACGCGACACACTGTCCCAACATACCGTGATTTCCGGCCTACAAGCCGCGACTTTTTTCATACGCTTTCCACCTTGTGCGGTGATGCGGTTAATTTGTGCATATTTTTTTTTTTTATAACGGCCGCAAGGGGGCACCCGAGCGGAAAAGGTAAGAATGAGACCGGTGGAATATATGTGCCGAGGAATTGACTTTTATCGGCCCTCTTAGCACTATTGCTAGAGTTAGCACTGTGCTAGCGTGTTGCGGCTGTATCACTGGAGTTTCTCAGTGATATTTACCGGTAGGTTTTACTTTAACCGGCCCTGTTCGCGCGGGCGGCGCTAGCGTTAGCGTTAAACTCTTTCTGTGCACCATCCGTCTTTGTAAATGTTACCGCGGGCGGCGCTAGCGTTAGCGTTAAACTCTTTCTGTGCACCATCCGTCTTTGTAAATGTTACCGCGGGCGGCGCTAGCGTTAGCGTTAAACTCTTTCTGTGCACCAGCCGTCTTTGTAAATGTTAGCGCGGGCGGCGCTAGCGTTAGCGTTAAACTCTTTCTGTGCACCATCCGTCTTTGTAAATGTTAGCGCGGGCGGCGCTAGCGTTAGCTTTAAACTCTTTCTGTGCACCATCCGTCTTTGTAAATGTTAGCGCGGGCGGCGCTAGCGTTAGCGTTAAACTCTTTCTGTGCACCATCCGTCTTTGTAAATGTCTCTCTGTGTTTCAATGTGGGCACTTGCAGCTTTTACACACCTGCAGTGTGCGTACGTATGTACCAAATGGTATTTCCTTTACAATTGTACTCGGTGTAATTGGGATTAAATGAAATAGTCCAAGATAAGACCAAAAGATCCGACAGTGACAGTCCTAATCGGTACCCTTTTTCTTTTTACTTAAGTTGAGGAATTGAACCAGCAAGTCTCGTCTTATTTACTTTGAACTATCTGCTGTATGCAGTACTTTTCCTCGAATACTCCCCCCGTCAACAAGGAGAGAGCGCAAAGACGTAGCGCCACCGCCGCAAAGGCCTCAGCTCCTCGCAGATTCACAAAAGCAACATCTGCCGCCAAGTCGTCGGTGCGCGCCAGTCGCTAAGACGTCGAGGGCGCTTAGCGTCAGCCCGACCGCGGCGAGAGGAGGGCCAATCACGCGTCATTCTTCGCCCGCCGCGTTTGTCGAGGGGGCGCCGCGCCGGGAGCCCCTTGAAGGAGCGCTCGCGCTCGTTGGGACCAAACTGCTCCGGAGAATCGACTGGCGCGCACGGAACCAGAAAAGGATCGCGGGGGACCACAGGGCTCGGAACCGAGCAGATCTTAAAAAGCAACTGGCCAAATCTTACGTGAGGCATAACAGCCACGAATTGTTTGACTTCAAACTTTTATTTTTTCCTCTGTTGTGTGTGTTTGTAAAGCCTCAGAAAACACCGCACCGTTTTTGATCCATATTTAATAAGTACAAATAGCTTTGTATCGTTTGAATAACGTCACGTACTTGTTTTCGAGATACTCAGACAATTTCTTTGCTTTGACTTGCGACATGTAATCTGTACCCCATTTTGACAACGTGATGCTAAATCCTCTCTCATTTCATCGTTTTGAGAAGATTTTCAGGGGCGCTGCCATTTTCGCGAGTCACATGACCCCCGTGGACGGACGTGACGTTCCAAACGCTCGATTACGTGGGACACCCGGTGCTGATTTCTCGGATTTATCCATCTATTTATCCTCATCTGATGAGGAAATCGCAGTAGCTCGGCTCGCGGCTTGCCCGGACGCCGAAGCTCGCTCGTCAGACTCCGCCCAAAGAACCGTCCGAATAGTCAACATTGACTACAGCCACAGGTTCAAATCTGTATGAAAGTTTTACTCCGTCTTCCCGATCAACCGATACCGCTATTTCTTCATCAGATGAGGATAAATCCCAGAAATCGGCACTGGGCAAAATGGTGTCCCATGTAATCAGGCGTCTGGAACGGCACGTAACGCGTCACATCCGCCCACGTAGGTCATGTGACTCGCGAAAATGGGAACGCCCCTGAACATTCATAATTGTCGACAAAAATCTTCTCAAAACTATTAAATGAGAGAGGATTTAGCATCACATTGTCAAAATAGGGTACATATTACATGATCTATTGGATACACTGTTGATGCATACCAGGGGATTTCCCCTTTAAGAGCGGAGGGGGCGGAGTCAGGTAAAACCAGGAAGTAGAGTGTGTGGCCCGCAGTGTGCTTCCGTGATTTAAAAAAAAAAAAAAAATGTCAGACTGTAGTTCACTGCGCCGGATCTCTTTTCCTCTGCGCTGAGAGCGTGCGACAAGTGCGCAAATGCGCAGTTGCGCAGCTTAGAGGGAACGTTGCTTTGAACTGTGCTAAAGTTGAAGGTCAAACTAAACATCAAACAAAAGTTGCGCAGTGTAAAACAACCACAGAGCCGAGTTGATCGGTCAACTAGCCCCATGCTAACACTAATTAGCATCTACGTTCCGACGCTTTAACTCCGCTAACAATATAAAGCTACTCGCATTCATACATCCTTAATAGTGATATTAGTGCCGCACAGAAAAGTTGAGAGAGGACTAAAAAAAAAAAAAAACGTACCTGGTTTCTGTATCTCTTGGCGTACTTGTAGATCTCCGTCAAGGCCAGGTTGGTGTTGAATTCGTTTCTGTACTTCTGCAAAACGGAGCGTAGGCGCCGCCGTCAAGACGGAAAAAAACGTCGGGATCGGGCAGGGGGAGCTCAGGCGCTACTCACCCGAGACTCCTCGGCCAGGTGGGCGTTCATCTCCTGCTCGCTGAGGGGCGCCATTTCCTGGATCTGCTGGTAGTAGCACTGCACCCTCTTCTTGTACTCGGGGATTTCCTTGGCATACAGCAGCTTGTTGGTAGGAGAATCCTGTAAAAAAAACAAAAAAATAAATCATTAAAAAATGAGATATTTCAGTGGAATTGAGGGGGGGGGGGTTGTGGCACAAATTCCAAGTTTTTTCCATTTTTGTCCAGCAACTTCTGCCCCACTGGGTGAAGACAATGGAGGGAGGAAGGGGGGCGGTGGGGGTCTGGGACCAGAACGAGCACTCCGGTTGGCTCGTCCGCGCCGCGCTCTCTCCGCTTCTCGCCTCGCCTCTCGCGCTGGCGCTCACTCGTGTAGAACTAAAAGTCGGGTTGCGGCCACGTTCGGCTTTTAATGGCGACTGCGAGTTGAGCGAGTGGAGGAGGAAGGGGACGCGTCGGAAAAAGTAGGACAAGGGGTGGGGGGCCGCAGGAAACGTGCTTACAACACCGAAATTGTGTCAGGAGTTATTTGTGTCATGTTTGTCGGGCGACGCAGCTCCTCGTGATGGGCAACCCTCTCGCTTCCTGTTTGCGAGGTCACTTCCCGCCGTTCGCCCATCTGTTTGCCCCCCACCGCCAGTGACCTCTCACCCCTGCAAGAGTGTGCTCCTTGCCAGATAAGATGGTTTCCGTGGAAACGGGGCACATCCCTTCGTTTGATGTCACTAATCCGGACCCCGTGTGTGCCCCGCTTTGACCCCCCCGCCTTGCACCACTTCCAGAAAATGTGGAGGCGCAATCCTGAGCAGGAACCCCCCCCCACTAATGTAGACCACCAAACTGCAGATGCAAATTTTGGCCCAGCGTGTACTTGTGCTGTAAAGTCACGATACGGTTTCTGCACTGGGAACTCGGTGGATGACTCAGAGAGTCGTAAAACTTTTACTCGTAGTGACGTCAGACCGTTGAACGGGAAAAGTTTTCTCACTCTCTCGCGCATCCGCCGAATAAAGCTTAAAAAGATACATCAAAAATAAATAAACTGAGTCCGCCGGATCCTGCTCAAGATCAGCAGAGTTGGTACTAGTCAAGAACGGATACCGTCTCTAGTAACTTGTCATGGATAGCGGAATTTGTACAACGCGCTGGGGCCAGCTGTCGAACTTCTCAAACTGGTGCTGGACTGCAGTCGGGGACTGAAAAATGAACGATTTTGCAACGCGGTCAATTGGCGAAAAGGAATACGATTCCGAAAAGTGCGACGGCCGAGCTGATGGCCTCATGACTTCTTACATAAGTGTAGTAACTATGTAGTACAATGCAAACAAGTTGAATATTGTGAAAAAGAAAATCCTTCATTTTTCCCGTCCACGCCCGCAATAGATGAACTCCACGAAGTGTTGACCAAATATTTCTTTTAGCTGTAGATATTTTAAAGCTGTATGGAACTTCTCAAGTCTTCCCCAGACTACTATTACACGTACCATACTCATGAACACTTTTTATACGCTTGAAAAACTCAAAAATCATGCGGCGGGCCAGATCTGGCCCCCGGGCCTCGAGTTTGACACCAGTGTGCTATACCGTACTGTAGTGAACTGTAGATGCATTAGTAGTGTCGTAGTACACGTTGCCCGTTTTTCATATAGATGGCGCGGGTTCCATTCCCAGTCTGCGGCCCAATCCCGACCCATCGCTTTTCCCAAGCTCTGATTTTTTTTTTTTAATTATTATTTTTTTAAAGGTTGCGTTCCCAAACTCAGATTTTTTTTTTTTCATTTTGTATTTTTTTTAAAGGTTGCGTTCCCAAACTCTGATTTTTTTTTTTTTCATTTTGTATTTTTTTTAAAGGTTGCGTTCCCAAACTCTGATTTTTTTTTTTTTTCATTTTGTATTTTTTTTAAAGGTTGCGTTCCCTCAGCAACGACTTCCTGCGTAAAAACAAACCAAAAAAAAAAAGGCGAAAGGTAAAAGAGTGCAAGGAAAATAGAGGAGGGGAGGAAAAGAGGAGCATCATTTGCTGACTGCACCGCTCGAGTCCCTCCCGGGGGGGGGGGGGGGGGGGGGGGAAGTCAGTCGGGGAGAGGCAGGAAGTAGAGCATGTTCACAGGGTCACGGCGTCGGAAGGATGAGGCGCATTTGTCGACAGTGAGGACGCTGACATTTGAGCTCGAGCGCAGCCGGATCCTGGCGCTCGGGACCTCGGATCAGTCGGCCCGCTTGAAATGAGACAAGGTGAGCGAGATGGAGCTGACAGTCTGAAGGCTCGGTTGGGGGGGGGGGGGGTCGCAGACACATTCTGGAGGTCAGAGTTTGTGACCTTGTCTCGTACGCGCACGGCTTTTGTGAACCTTCCGCCGTGCTGTATGGTGAAGTCTGACGGCGTCAAATACTTCACCGAGCTCAAGTGGTTCTTTTTGCGGTTTTTACTGAAATAACGACGACGTTGAGGACTGTGTACAGTACGCCATGCAAGAATGCAGGCAGGTACTGTATATTTAAGTCTGGCGGATTTATACAGTATTAAAATCGGACTCGCCGCTATTTTACATCCATCCGTCCATTCGCTTAGCCGCTTATCCTCACGAGGGTCGCGGGGAGTGCTGGTGAGCCCATCCCAGCAGTCAACGGGCAGGAGGCGAGGTCGACCCTGAACTGGCTGCCAGCCAATCGCAGGGCACATAGAAGACAAACAGCCTCACTCCCAATCACACCTACGGGCAATTTAGTGTCCAATTAATGTTGCATGTTTTTGGGATGTGGGAAGAAACCAGAGTGCCCACCCGGAGAAAACCCACGCAGGCAAGGGGAGAACATGCAAACTCCACACAGGAGTTCTCAGCGGTTCTCGTACACTGAGAGTGCGCGACAAGTGCGCAATTGCGCAGTGGCGCAGCTTAGAGGGAACACTGGTCAAGACTACACAAAATTAGCGACGTCTTTCAATATCTATGTATTTCTAACAAATTTTAGGCACGTGATTTTTCGTGCTCGACTGCAGACTTGTAAGTGCGATGGTGCGCGGGCGCACTCGCGCCCGTCAAATCGGTGACTGCTGTATGTAAGAAGGTGGTGGCTACGTTAACATTTGGTAGGAAGGCAGGTTGGTTTGTTGATGGGTAAGAAAGTATTTGGTTAGGTACGGCAAAAGCTGTATTACAGACAGATCGGGTTGCAAGTGAGGGAGGGTAAACCCGGTCCTGACCTTGCCCAGCTGCAGGTCGGAAATGGAGCAGGCGTCGATGAAGGCCTGCGCGATGACGGACAGGCACGCGTCCATGTGGTCCGTCTTGTCGATGTCAAACACAAACTGGGGGTTCTTCAGGATGTTCACCCAGAATCTCAGCGGCAAACTGCGGAACGCAGGCGAACGGCGTTTCAGAGCCGGGACTCGGACCACCGAGGGAGAGTTTGCTTGGCTTGCCTGTTGGTTTTCCAGATGTGCAGCGTGTCCGGGTCGGTGATGCCCCGTTTGTCGGCCTGCTCTTCCAGGAAGTCAAAGAAATACTTCACGGCTAGTGGGGGCTGTTCACGCGGGATGCTGAGGATGGCCTGGAACAGGTCGTCCAAGAACTTCTGGAGAGTCCCCTTTGGAAGAAAAGACAAAATGGGTTTGAGGACACCGGAAATTGCATGACGACTTTGGAGAATTTGTCTGTGGGCGACAGGACGGGGCTCACCTTGGTAGACAGAAGGCGCGTAAGGTAGATTTCAGGCAGAACCTTCTTACGGTGGCTTTGCCTGTGCGACTTTTTGGTCTCCATCAGCTCGTCGTGCGGAAGGACCTGCGGGACCGGAACGCTGAAAGTCAACGTCGTTAGCTAGCGCAGCCCCTCGTGGGGACGCTAAATAAACTTCCCGCGGTAGCTGGAGAGCAACACGCCATCCGAAAAACCACGTCGCGAAAATTGTAAGAAACAAGTTGGGAAATAGCCGCTGCTAGCTGTGTAGGAGATCACGCGTCGGACCGGCAGACCCGCCCAGGCCTAAATGCAAATGTACAGCCTGCCCTTAAAAACGAACTATTCACCCGGCAAATTGCATGCCCAAGAACTCATTATTGTAAAGTCAAAGGGCCCATATCTTGGCAGACGCTTATAAAAGAGCTTAAGCTGCATTAGCGCCGCTCTTTCCTCGCGGCGCCGTTCCTTTTCACCTCCGTTTTCACCCTCATTCTCTCCATCCCCACGCTGAGCGAAGGCAAGACTAAGACGGCACCGGGAGCGGTTACTCACCAAGTGGACGTACTTTTCCGTGTCCAGATCTTTGACTAGAGGGACGAAAAAAAAGAAAGAAACAACGTGCGAATCAACAACAGAGCGAACGAGGGAAGACAGGCGGAGGGAAGGAGCGGGCGGGAGGTGACGGCTCGGAGGGAGGGAGAGGAAAAAAAACAAAACAAAAGACGTCGAGAGGAGACGGAGGTAAAAAGGAGAACATGCAAAAGGAGAAAGTGACTGAGGTGGACTGTGGGCGGGGAGGGGCTGTCAGGCGGAGTGAAGGACAAAGATTACGACTGAAAGGGGAGAATCGCGCAGGAGATTGCGAGACACACAAAGTCCGCCGTCGGCCGCCGTGCTTTTACGTACTGGTCGGCGTTCCTCGTTCATCGGCGCGGGTACGTTCGCGATACGTCGAGAAAAGAGAATGTGAAGAAGAACACGGCGGTCGAGATAAAACCTTAAGGGGCTCGGCTTCGGCCCGTCGGGATCTGTTCAATGAACAAAGCTTCGGCGATCGTGGCTCTCTTTGCCTGCATGCCAGAGCCTTGCACTACCTTAATTCCTCCTTCTTTCAAAAGTACGAATTCCGTAAAAGAGCTCGAAGCTAGTTAGTAAATGATCCTGGGGGGAAAAAAAAACTGTTGTAGGAACTTTAAACCTCTACAAGTGTCACTGCACAGTGAGCATACATGACATCATTTAATGTCTGGTCTTCGTACACATTTCCTTACTTTGTATTAGATTCATCTAAACAAATGTTTTGTTTCGCTCGTTATTGCGGCACAATCTGCTAACGTGTTGTCCAGCTTCGCTCACGTGACGTTCCCCATATAGCGGCGTCAAAGCATTATTCTACAGTCTTGATACCCACATAGTGGGGGCGCAAACCGTGAGCTGCAATTTATCCGGAGTGGGTTTTTTTTTTTTTTTTTTTGGGGGGGGGGGTGATTGCGGAATGTCTGAACAGGCCATGAGAGCACATGTGGACGCCAAGGTGGGCAAACCGAGACGCTTGATCGCTGCGCTCACGGTGAGACTGTGCGGCCCACTCTGCCAGATGGTGCCGCTGCCCGCTGGGCGTGGCTCCAGACCCTCCACACCGATCGGTGGGTTTTCGTATTAGCGAGGGAGCTCGACAGGCTCCCGACTCCGCCTCGACGCTTTCAAGTCACAGCCAGTTTTTTTTGTTTTTTTTCCACACAAGCCTTCTTTTTGTTTTGTTGGGCCTGTGACGGACAAAGCCCGAACACGACACGGCTCTGGTATGGGACTGATTGTTTTTAGGTACGTGCCAGACAGGCGGCACAGCGGAGGAGCGGTTAGCATATTGGGCTCACAGTCTTTAGGTTTGAACCCCGTGTGGTTTTCTCCAGTTAGCCTGGCTTCTTCTGTCCACATTTCAAACGCATGGGCGACTCCAAATTGTCCTGAGATCTGAACGTGAATGCTTGTTTATCTCTGGGTGCCCTGTGATTGGCTGGCAACCAGTCCAGGGACCGCCTGTGTGGTTTTTCTATGTTCTTACTGAGTTTGTTTTCTCTTTACCCCCCCCCCCCCCCGCTTCCTCCCACATTCCAAACGCGTGCATGTCAGTTCACCGAAGGGTGGAGAATAAATCAACGATCTTCGACTGTTGTCACCCTGAAATTCTCCCATTTGTACAAAGTCCCAACCCGCTTTGATCAAAGTCAACAACAATAAAGCATTTTTTGGGGTTTAAAAAAAGCCTCTGAAAACACATGTACAGTATGTCATATTTTTAAAGCCGGTTTCAAATGAGAATTGACACGGCGCCAAAATTGCTAGCGAGCTGTGACGCCTGCTAGCCAGAGGCAGAAACTGGTGACGGGAACACAAGTGAGTAACATTTCCTGTCTTCATGTGGCAACTTAGTACAGCTCCGTATTGTATCAAAGAGCTGTGGGTCACGACCGAAAGAACTGGATCCCGAATACAAGCGGCCGAAATGAGTTTCCTCCGCAGGGTGTCCGGGCTCTCCCTTAGAGATTGGGTGAGAAGCTCGGTCGTTTCAGTGTCGAGCCGCTGCTTCCCCGCATTGAGAGGAGCCAGATGAAGTGGCTGGGGCATCTGATCTGGATGCCTCCCGGACGCCTCCCCGGTGAGGTGTTCCGGGCACGTCCCACCGGAAAGAGACCCCGAGGAGGACCCAGGACACGGTGGAAAGACTATGTCCCTCGGCCGGCTTGGGGACGCCCCGTAAGAGGTGGAAGAAGTGGCTGGGGAATGGGAAGTCTGGGTATCTCTGCTGGAGCTACTTCCCCCACGACCCTACCCGGAAAAGCGGTCGATAATGGATGGATGGTACATATTTCATTACAAGCTGTCCGCGACCCGCCTAAAATGATTCCGCCGCCTGGATAATCAGACTTTCAAAAGGTTGCATGTAGTTAACTGCTCTCTGGTAAAAAGATGTCGGGGTCATTTTATTCTGGATGGAGTCTAAAACTGAGAGCGGAACTGGACTGTGAATGGGTAGACAGGTATTTTACAATGGGTAGGGAAAGTATTCAAACGCCCTTAGATTTTCCCACTCTTGGTTATATCGGTGCCATTTGCTAAATCCATCCATCCATCCATTTTCTTAGCCGCTTATCCTCACAAGGGTCGCAGGGAGTGCTGGAGCCTATCCCACCTTTCAACGGGCAGGAGGCGGGGTACACCCTGAGCTGGTCGCCAACCAATCGCAGGGCAGATCCAGACAAACAGTCGCACTCACAATCACACCTAGGGGCAATTTAGAGTGTCCAAATAATGTTGCACGTTTTTGGGATGTGGGAGGAAACTGGAGTGCCCACCCGGAGAAAATCCACCAAGGCACGGGGAGAACATGCAAACTCCACACAGGTAGGCCGAGCCAAAGCGCCGCCTTGCTAAATTCATTGTAAGTACATTTTTTTCCCGTCATTAATGTACACGCAGCACCCCCCATATTGACAGAAAAAATTGAATTGTTGACATTTTTGCAGATTTATTAAACACAGAGTCACAAGTTTTCAGACCGTTTCGTATGTCATGTTTGTTTTGTCATATTTAACTTGCGTGCTGCCCATCCTGCCCGTTGACACCTGGGATAGGCTCCAGCACTCCTGCGACCCTTGTGAGGATAAGCGGCTAAGTAAATGGATGGACGGATGGATTTTTGCGATGGTTCTACACCTTCATCGGAGTCCAACTGTGTTTGATGGTACGATCGGACTTAATTAGGAAACCTACACACCTGTCTATCTGCGTACTGTTCATAGTGCCCATCAGAGCAAATGAGAATCATGAGGTCAAAGGAACTGGCTGAAGAGCTCAGAGACAGAATTCTGGCAAAAAGATTCCTAAGAGCACCTTGGCGTCTATATTCCTTAAATGGAAGACGTTTGGGATGACCAGAACCCTTCCAAGACTTGGCTGAGCAACTGGGGGAGAAGAGCCTCGGTGAACCCGAAGATCACAGTGGCTAAGGGGCAGAACTGGGAGAAAGTTCTAGAAAGTCAGGGTTTTTGGCTGAGCAGGCGGATGGAAGGGCAAGACATGAAAGCCCCCTAACCCTGTGAGACCAGGATGGAAGGTTTTGGGCTTTATTCTTAGCGGTATGTGTAGAGAAAAGTTGGCACTGCTCATCACCTGAAGCATGGTGGCGGGACCAAAGGACAACAACCCCAAGTACGTAGCTAAAATAGCTAAAAAAGGAGCGGCTTCAGAACAACTCCGTGACTGCTCTTGAATGACCCAGCCGGAGCTTTGACTTAAACCCAATTGAGCATTTCTGGACCTGAAAATGGCTGCCCACCACCATTCCTCACCCAACCTGACAGAACTGGAGAGGATCTGGAACGAGGAACGGCGGCGGATCCCCAAATCCGAGTCTGAAAGACTTGTTGCATTAATCCCACAAAGACTCGTGGCTGCATTAGCTCAAACGGGTGCTTCTAATAAATCCTGAGCTAAGGGTCTGAATAGTTATGTCATATTATGGCTTATGCCATATATTATTGAGGGCGGGGGGGGGGGGGGGGGGAGAACTTTGATGATTTTAGGAAATGGCTGCAATATAATGGGTGAAAAATTGAAGGGCGTCTGAACGCTTTCCGTCCCGTTCTTTTGGAGGGATTTGTATTTAAACGTGTTTTATTAATTTGTGGAAAAAAAAAAAAAATTTTGTTTGTCATTTTATTGTTGTTGTGTTGGAGAAGGGCAGGAAGTGACGTGTTGAGAGACACTCAGGAGAGAGCAAGAAGTGTGAAGTTGGAGTGGTTGTTTGAAGACAAGGAACGTTAACGGCGGACATTTATCAACACAGATCGACGTGTTCGACGAGGACTGTTGGCGGTTCAGTTGTGATCGTGTGTCGTATGAGTGGACGACTCAAATCACGCCGTAACCTGGTGGAGTTAGCCGCTAATACAGAGCCAAAGTGGATGCACGGAAATTTGCAAGGACACTAGCGACGTGCTAACGCCAGCTAGCGGGGCCCGTGTTGTACCACGAGGGAGAAGACGAGGACGCTAGCGACGAGCAAACGTTAGCGAGGCCCGCACTGGAGCACGAGGAAAAAGCCTCACAACGGATCGGACCGTGAGGACTCGGATGAGGCTGGACCATTGGACACAACCCTCGACGTTCGGCACTCCTGCCGTTTGAAGCACAATTTCTTTTGTTTTGCCAGCTATGTTCATATTCATATGGGGCCTTAAGTTAGCATAAATTAGCTTAGCTCATGTGTGCATTGTGTACCTGTTATGTTGACTTTGTTTATTGGACTGTTTCGTAAACAGATTTGATTTTCAATGCTTTATTTGGTTATTAAATGTTCACACTTTTTGTTACATAACCAGATCTATTATTTGGGAGTTTAAATTCGGATAACCTTAACTCATAAGGGCAAATATTATTTCAGAAACGTTTTCAGCGGGAATAAGTGCAGAAGTAACGAGTAATACTAGTTTAGAATAATTAGCATTGTGTTATTTGATTAGTTCCTAATTTTGAGCGAGGAAAGAACTCAGATTAGCCACCTCTCGTCAAAGAGGCGCTACACACGGGTAGCATGACGTGTCCTTGCTAGCCATCCAGTAACATCCACGAATGTGTCGTGATGAGGGTTTACCACGACGACAGCGTTCCATAGCTTCAAATAGCGAGCGGCTACGAGAACGACCGCGCGTCGGCCGGCGTGCGTTGGAGGGTGACGTACCTCTCCCCAGGGTGTTCTCTTTCTTGTCTTGCATACTCATGGCGAGCGATGCGCCTTCCGGGATCTAGAGAAGACAGAGGTGACGGGGTCAGAGGTGAGCGTCGGTGCAACAGAGCCGTGTCATTAAGCGAGCCCCCCCCGGGGGCCGGCGAGCGCCCCTCGTGTCGCTGTCACGCCGCCGCCGGCCTACGCCGAAAGGGATTGCGCGGCTTTGCCGCTGACCCGCGACTGTTCGTACGTGCGCCGGCTCACCGCTTTCACTTGCCGCGTCCCGGGGGGGGGGCTCAGCAAAAGCTAAACAAAGCACTTGACCTGCACAGGTAAGAGGTCAAAGGTAAGAGGGTCGCCCGGCGTCTGTTTATGCCCGCGCAAATGAACATAGACATAAGCAAACACGCGCGGACATTCCTGTCCGCTTTTTCTTTGCTTCTGGCCGTTGGTTTATGTTTTTGTTGCAATTAAACGTCCAAACAAGTCTCTGTTAAACGTCAAAACGAACAAGTTATCACGCATGAAATAATAAATCATTTGGGTTTTAGACTTTGCCGGCTGGTTCCAAATTTAACAGCAACGACAAAAAAAAAAAAAAACTAGCGCATGTAATTAATATCTTCTTATTCTTCTTCAGATAAATCAATTTTCTATTCCACTATTTCTCATTAGGTTCACGTGTCAGCTGCCTTTAGGTGAGAGGTGCTGTACACCCTGGACTGGTCGCCAGCCACAGGGCACTTTTGACAAAAAAAAAAAAAAAATCGCACTCTCAGAGTTCACATTCAAACCCGAGGACAATTTGGAGTTATCAACAAACTAATAAGCTATAAGGAATAAAAATGATGATCCACGCGATGAAGTTCTGGGAAAGAGTAGTGGAGGCAAGACTCCGGACAGAAGTCAGTATCTGCGAGCAATAGTGTGGTTGCATGCCGAGAAAGAGTACCACAGATGCATTATTTGCCTTGAGGATGCTCGTGGAAAAGTACAGAGAAGGTCAGAAGGAGCTACATTGGGTCTTTGTGGATCTAGAGAAAGCCTGTGACAGAGTACCAAGAGAGGAACCGTGGTACTGCACGTGCAAGTCTGGTGTGGCGGAGGAATGTGTTAGAATAGTCCAGGAAGTGTATGAGGGCAGCAGAACAGCGGTGTGTCAGAAGAATTTAAGGTGGAGGTGGGACTGCACCAGGGATCCGCGCTGACCCCCTTCCTGTTTGCGCTAGTAATAGATGGGCTGACAGATGAGGTTAGACTGGAATCCCCTTGGACCAGGATGTTCGCAGATGATATTGTGATCTGCGGTGATAAGAGGGAGCAGGTGGAGGAACAATTAGAAAGATAGAGGCATGGACTGGAAAGGAGAGGAATGAAGAATAGCCAAAATATTACAGAATATATGTGCATGAATGAGAGGGGCGGAGGGGGAAGAGTGAAGAGATAGCGAGGGTGGATGACTTCAAATACTTGGGGTCAACAATACAGAGCAATGGTGAGTGTGGTAAGGAAGTGAAGAAACGGGTCCAAGCGGGATGGAACAGTTGGCGGAAGGTGTCTGGTGTTCTATGTGACTGAAGAGTCTCCGCTAGGATGAAGGGCAAAGTCTATAAAACAGTGGTGAGGCCGGATTAGAGACGGTGGGACTGGAGAGACGACAGGAAGCAGAACTGGAGGTGGCAGAAATGAAGATGTTGAGCTTCTTGCAAGGAGTGAGCAGGTTGGATAGGATTAGAAATGAGCTCATTCGAGGGACAGCCAAAGATGGATTATTTGGAGACAAGGTTCGAGAGAGCAGACTTGGATGGTTTGGACATGTCCAGAGGCGAGAGAGTGAGCAAATTGGCAGAAGGGTTACGATGATGGAGCTGTCAAGGAGGAGAGAGGAAGACCAAAGAGAAGGTTGACGGATGCTGTGAGGGAGCACATGAAGACTGTTGGTGTTCGAGAAGAGGATGCACGAGATAGGCTTAGTTGGAGAAAGATGAAACGCTGTGGCGACCCCTTACGGGACAAGCCGAAAGAAGAAGAAGAATGAACCTAACGCACATGTTGTTCCAATGAAGGAGGAAGCATTCGAACCCTAGCCTCGGAAGTGTGGGGCAGGTGCACTTAACCACTTACGATTTGCGTCGGTCTGAAGGAAGCACACACACCTGGTAATGGAAAACCGTGTTGAGTTTCTTGCGGCCGTCTTCCATGACCGAGGAGTTGTCGAGGTCCTGCAGAAGTTTGCTGTTGCTGCCGGAGTCGAACCATTCTGCGAAGATGAAAGAGGGGAGGTCAGGGGGAAAGAAACGAGGGAACGTGCGTCCACCTTTGGAAAGACGAAAAAAAACGAGACCGAGGTCGGCCGTGCCGTGACTCCGGACGCCGAGGCGGGCCGAAATATTCCGGAGGCCGTTAATCAAATCAGCGCCGCGGGCCCCCGTGGCTTTTGGAAGCAATAATTTTTGCGATGATTACTGTCCAATCTCCTCAATGCATCCTGTCATTTATTTTATTGCAGCCGCGGGTGAGCGGTGGGGTGGGGGCCGGGGGGTGGGGGGGGTCTTCATGAGCGGAATTGACCTTTAACAAAGGGGACCGTCAAATCTCAGCGAGAGGAGAGAATGAAAATAATCAGGGAAAAAGCGCTCTTACCGAGGTCCACGTCTTCCGCTCGGGGCCACTGCGAGAAGGGCAAGTTTTTATAAAAGGCTTCGATGATTTTCTCCTTCACCTGACAGACGGTGTCGGTATTCATAACCCTGACAGATAACGAGTCCATGCCGCAGCCCTGAAAGGACACGTTGATGTTCTGCGGAAAAAAATAAACACGGAGCGGCGCGTTACGGAACGTACGCGGCTCGAGTTTCAGCGGAGTTTTCTTTTCATAACGCGGGGCCGTCAGTCAAAGCCGAGCGAGGGGGAACGCGAGGGTCCGACCTGCGGCCTGGCCTCGACGTTCTCGCGGAGCAGCCACTCCTCGTTGAGGGTGTAGCGGGCTTTGCCCGTGATGGCGTCGATGGAGCCCTTGTTGATCTGCTGCTTGATGGCGCACAGCAGCAGGAAGAAAGGCTCGCCCACCGTTTCCTGAACAAAGAACCAAAACGCAGCGGAGTTGGATTTGAGGAGATCAGGCCCGTCAAATCTGAAAACGTTGAGTCGAGGCAAACGCACAAAACAAAAACTGGTCCACGCAAAGATTTCTATGTCCAGGCAATAAAGAAGTATAAATAAAACTATATTTATGCCGCCAGAAAACTATGCTTGGCCACCGTCTGTGTTTTCTGCACAGACATTCATTGGGCACGGATGCCGTGTTGGGCCAGTGATAAACTTTGCCAAAAACCACAAAGCAACATCTGTAAGTGCTTTTAAAGACCCTATTATTATTCTAATGTACATATAAATGTGATATATGAGAAAGCTGAATGGCGGTGACCTAATATGGGAGTTACTAGCGCGCTACCACTAATGCTAACCGTTTAGCATTGGCAAATTTTGTGCTTTCAAATTCTCGACACAGAATTTCTACCATACACTTGAAAACAACATCCATTCATCCATTTTCTTAGCCACTTATACTCACGAGGGTCGCTGGGAGTACTGGAGCCTATCCCAGCTGTCATCAAGCAGGAGGCGGGGTACACCCTGAGCTGGTCGCCAGCCAATAGCAGGGCACATAGAGACAAACAACCAATCACACCTACGGGCAATTTAGAGTGTCCAATGAATGTTGCATGTTTTTGGGATGTGGGAGGAAATGGGAGTGCCTCGAGAAAACACAGGCCAGTCCGGGAATGAAACCTAAGACCTCAGAACTGTGTTTAAAGATAGAAGTCCAAAACAAATAAATGAGAAAATTTAGGTTTGTAGGAAAAATAATAATTTTGGGAAAGGGGGGGTGTGTTGTAAAGATCCCATAGTGACAGCGAGAACTGAAGACGTTTCACACACGCAGACTTTTGGTGTAGAGTCTCCTTATTTAGGTTTCTGTTGTGTGTCCGAGGGTTGTTCAGAGTCGATTTGTTGTTGTTGTTGTTGCCAGACGCGGCTGGCGAACGACCGCGTTTGTAGCGCAATGTGTCATTCACCTGCCCGGTGGCAAAATTGCTCACGAGTGGCCAATTTTCCCATGCGATGACAGAATCTTTGGGGGAGGGTTAGCACTGCATTTTTACGAGCTAAAATGTAAAACCGTCCGGTTGCCAAGATTCAAAGCTTGAGCGCTAAAGTCGTCTCAAAGGTGCCCCCCCTCCTGACCTTGAGGTAGCTGTACATGCAGATGGACATCCAGTTGGTGAGCATTTTCTCCACCACCGACTCGGTGCGGCGCAGCATCAGCTTGGGGTTCTTGGAGGCCGACGCGTCGATGAGGTCCACCAGCAGGTCTTTCATGATACTGGTGTAGTACTCCAGCTTGCCGTGGAGGGCGATAGTGAGCAGGGACGCCAAACTGCACCTGGAGGATGAGAAGACATGAGTACAAATGTGCAAAATGCTGCGTCAGTGTGAGTTTATTGCGGCGAGGACGAGGGTGTCGCTCATCCTCCATGGCACTTCCTCTACTTTGATGTAGGGACTCTCGGAAAAAGTGTACAATACCCCCACTGCTAGCGTTAAACGCTTTCTGTGTACCGAGGCTTAGAACCAGGTGCGCTAACACTAGCGCCGCACTAACGCATAAGCCGCAACTTTTGTCACCTGCTTTCAAATGTGAAAAAAGTTACGGCTTTTAGGTTGCAAATTACGATGCATTACTTGACTCGTAAGATAGGAATAGTTGTTATGGATCATAACTTATCATAACTTCTCCACGTGTGACTGTTGAAAATGTTAACTTCAAACCTATAAAACTACCGTAATTCCCAGCCTACAGAGCACACCTGGTTATAAGCCTCGGAACACAGAAAGTGTTTAACGTTAGTGCTGTGCTAACGCTAGCCTCGCGCTACCGTTAAACTCTTTCTGTGTACCAAAGCTTTTAACCAGGTGCGCTAACGCTAGCGCCGCATAAACTGCAGGGTTGAAAGCGTGTGGAAAAAGTCGCGGCTTGTAGACTGGAAATTACAGTGCATTACTTGACTCGTAAGACAGAAATAGTTATGGATCATAACTCATCATAACTTCCCCACGTGTGACTTCAAAACTATAAAACTACCATAATTCCGGGCCTGCAGAGCACACCTGGTTATAAGTCTCGGTACACAGAAAGCGTTTAATGCTAGCACCGTACTAACGCTAGCCCTGCGCGAGCGATAAACGCTTTCTGTGTACCGAGGTTTATAACCAGGTGCGCTAACACTAGCGCCGCATCCCCGCATAAACCGCAGGGTTGAAAGCGTGTGAAAAAAGTTGCGGCTTGTATGCTGTTAATTATGATTCATGAAATACATTGATAACAACCTTTGATTGCAAGGACTGCTTTGTTTGCGCATGTTGAAAAAAAAAACGGAAGCAGAAAGAGCGAAACAATTTGCGTCAGGAGTTCGGAATCCGAATCGGAACCAGCGCGAGACGGCGACGGTTACCTGTCCCGTACGGCAAAGTCCTTCTGCTGCTCCAAGGCGTGGACGAAGGTGACGAGGAAGTGCTTGTTACTGAGAAGGGTGGCGAACAGCGTGATGCCTTCCTCGACGTTGGGTCTGGTCGGGTTGGTGCCCTGAGGGCACGACGGGGGGCGGGGGGGGGGGGGGGGGGTGAAAACAATCATTTGGGCAACACCTGCTGCTCCCACCTCATCAGTTTCAGGCAGCTCGCGGCCATCCAGAACACACGCAGTCGACTTATCGGGTCTGGCCTATCTTTTTGGGTGCGACCGTATGGCGCCGTTTGTAAGGTGACAGAAAGAGAACGGCGTTAGCCATTAAGATAAATGCCCTCCTGCGTGATTTATTTGCCATGACCTGGAAACACTTCCCGGGAATATGGCGGCGGACGGAGGGCACTTCATCAGAGTTTGACACGCCCCCCCGGCCCCAAAACGAGCTCGGGATTGTTACGCTCACGTAGGGAGGGGGGTGCGAAGGTTCACGCTCTCCCACTCTCGCGAAAAAACGCTCGCCTCCTCTCTCCTCCGTCGCAGAACCAGACATTTCCATGACAAACCAGATCTTAAGCGCTAAGCGGGTGGGTTTTACCAAGCCGCGTTAGGCATTAGCTGCACACGCGTACAAAAAAAAAATGCGCGACGTGCCTTTTTTACTGCTCGTCAACGACCCCACAGTGGAGCCCCAAGACGCTCGTGTGTGACCCAGTTGGGAGAACGGCGGATAATAAGGATCCTGAATCAAGCCACTCCGGCAGAAGAGCGGCAAAGCAAACCTCCTAATGGCTTAACCCCTCACCTGCCAGTCCTGCAGCAGCGGGTGCGTCTCCGGCAGGGCTCGAGGGCCCAGGGAATCGTACTCGTAGGCCGGCTGGACCAGACTCCTCTCGTAATCCGAGCACATCTGAAAGGCACGCGTGGCGACAATTTCAAAACAACGCCCAGCGGCAGTCGCGATTGCGCGATTATACGAGGACCGGTGAAGAACGGGCTAGCTTGAAATCGTTCTGGTGAATTAGGACCGGAACCAAAGGGCAGGCTTACACCGAGAGCCCCCTGGAATGGCCTCGGGGGACCTGATTCACTAAAGGTTTGCAGGTACAAGAATAGGAGCAAACTTGGACGCTAACGCAGGACAGACATGGAAGATGACCTTCGTCAGCGGACAAAATCCCAGACCGCTTCATTTGGCGCATTCTGGAAGGACCTCACGCAAATGGATTAATTTGTCTGACGCAATTTGATTTATCGACCCCGAGACGAGTCGCGGCGGCGGCCGATTTCGCGTCTTTAAAAACCGCGTGTGGCAGGCAGCAGCAAACCGCCCCCGATGGTGCTGGCGCTCACCACGCTAGGCGGCGGGATGAACCGCTCTCGGTCTCCCGTCAACGTTTTTGGAAATGCCGAAAACGAAAATTACCGTGACATAATCATCCCGACATGTTCGGCAAAGTGATTTGGGAGCTTCTGAACGATTAGACGCACCGGTGTCAAACTCGAGGGTCGGGGGCCAGATTTGTCCCACCGCAAGATTTCATGTGGCCCGCGATGGCAAACCACACCTGTCAACATGCATGATTCTTGTCAGAATCTGAACCAAAATATCAAATTTTCATTTTTCATAAATGATAACATTGAAATATTTCAAGCATTTTGTTACCATACATCAAGGGTGCCAAACTCATTTTTGTCACGGGCCACATTGTAGTCACGGTTATTACTGTGAAACCATAAAAACCTTCAACCTCATATATTGACATGAAATATGTGAGCTAGTTCTGGAATCAGAAATCATGGGTAATGGGTTATGTTGATGTTTAGTAACTGTCTCATTTATGATATGATCATTTGAAATTTTGGTACAGATTTGAACAAAAATCATGGAAGTTGATACACATGATTCGGCTTCGGGGGCCATATAAAGTCACGTGTTGGGCCGGAATTGGCCCACGGTCCTTGTGTTTGACACCTGTGCCATACACGAACAATAGTAGAAAAATCTATTACCCGTCATTTCTGATTGCAAAACTATTTCATAAATTTCACGTGTAAATGTGACGTGGCCATGAAAGATTTTTTTTTATGGTTTCACGGTCATAACGGGACGCCGAAGGAAAACGGGAACGACGACGTTGGAGCCAGCCTTTCACAATAAGACGTCATCGCCTAGGACAAAATCTAGCATGAAGTCTGCATTTTAAGAGATGGTTTATTTTTAAATATAATAATAATACATTTTTTAAAAAAAGCATGACAGCAGGACACCAAACATCCCGAGCGTTAGAGACAAATTGATAGGACGCCGACACGCGGCCTTGCAATCGGTTTGTCGTGATACAACCACAACATTGGACTGTGACGGTTGAGCAATTAATTAACAATTATTAATAATCAAATGAGTCGACAACCATTTTGATGATCCGTGAATTGTTCACCGCCATTGTTTAACTTACAAGTGCCCAAACGCCTCGATTTCGCTCTCTCAAAAGTAAATAGAGTCCAACCTCGGTTCCCGACCAGAATCCGTTCCAGAAGGCGGTCCGAGAACCGATTTGTTCGAAAAACCGAATCGATATTTCCCGCGTCTGCGTTACACACAATAACAACGCGCGTCGTGGGTCAGCTGGTCAGGCCGCGCGCGTTATTCACGGGTCTTGCGCCAGGCGTTCGAGCACCGATTTTCCGTTTGAAAACAGGAGCACAAAAAAATCTCGACATTTTCCTTCGAAAAACCGATTTGTTCGAGAACGGAGACCTTCGAGAACCGAGTATTTGCTGTATCCGATTTTTGCAGCCCTCCATGAAAGTCAAAATAAAACATTTGTACGGTGGCCTGGAAGTGCAAAACAATATAACGAAATTGTGAGTCATTTGGTTTTGTTTTTTTTTTTGCTTGCACTTTGGAAAACAACACAAAAATTATTAGGGAAAAAGGATTTGCAGTAAACTTTAATGCAAAAGAAATTTGTATCAGGTTATTTGAGCAATCGATGGAATAATAAAAATAGATTAATCGATTCTAAAAATACTGGAAGGCGACAACCCTCGTCTGGAAGAAACAAAAAGGTGAAAGGGGCGGCGTTTGGCGCCCCAGCACAAGCCGAATCTCATCCGGCGAGCGCCGCATCTTCGTTTCTTCCCTGACCCGACGGGCGGCGCCGCCCCCACGTAGTCCGCCGTCACGGCGGCCGCGGCTAAAACCGGGGACGAGCGGCGTGGGCGCGTTGAGAAATCGGGAGTGAAAAGTTCCCTTGTCTCCGTGCCCGCCATTGTTCCGTCTCCTTGAAAAGTCCACGCCTGCGCTCGCGAGATAAAAGCCCGCTGAGTTGCGCGTGCGCGTCGGTGGGGAAAAAAAAATACCCACGCGGCGACGGACCCCTCGAGGGCGGATCACGCGTCAGAAAATTGCTTACCTATAGAGAATGCATCAAGCGTCCGCCGGGGTGGCAATTTAGGGGACATTTTGCGACACCTGCAGTGCGTTTAAAGGCCCCGAGGTGGATTGCGAAGCGTATTCTAAAAGTATGAAACGTGGGGGACGTCGGGGAGAAGGGATTAGCGCGGCCGCGGCCGCGGAGATCAGAAAGCGGAGCCGAATTGAAATCCTCACCTTTGGAAAGAAGGTGCGCGTGACAAACTGCTTGTACTCCAGGAAGGGGATGCCCTGGCTGCGATTAAGCTCCTTGGTCAGGTCCGTCATGTCAGTCTGCAGCTCCGCAAAGCCTAAAAAAAGGGACAAATACACAAAATCAACGCCGACGACGTGGCTCGACCTTTCACCCTGTAAGATGCCAGTCTTGAAAAAAAAAAAAAAAAAAAAAAAAATGACAGGATGGCTCATTGGCCACCGAAACTGAAGTCGCCGTCCGCCGTCTTGGTACTCCCAAAACAGTATCGCCAATTTCGGGGCTGTCACTGCGATTTGACGGCCCGCGCGCCATCGCGCTCACAAATCTGCACGGTCGAGGACGAAAAATCACGCGCGTAAAATTTGTCGCTTATTTTTGTGCGGTGGTGAGCCAATGTTCCCTCGAAGCTGCGCAACTTGTCGCTCACTCTTGGCGGACAGGAAACCGATCCAGCGCAGTGAACCGCAGCCTGACGGATCAACGGAGTTAATCGCCAGTTTCGTAGCTGTTAGAAAACTCCACAGGTAAGTTAGAAAGATTTATTTTGACACTGTTAAAGTTTGTTTGTAAAAGTTTTTTTTTTTTTTTTATTTTCTGGTGAGCTTAATTCACATGAACAAAGTTTTGTTGACGGTTGTTGTTCACTGTTCACTCTCCGCTTCCCCTTTATAGGCCGACGGTTTTTCGCGAAAAAACGACGTCAATATTTTCCCAAACGTCATCAGTGGATAGGCGAGAAAACACATTTTGCGTGGAATTTTTGATTGATTTCAGAATTAGGAACTCTGCAAATTGAATTTGATTTTCAAATGCGAGGAAACGTTGAAATTTTGTGTCTGAAATTGGATGTCGCAGAGACAACAAATGAACTTTTAGCATTTAGCATGTATTTGCCCATTGCGAGTCCTTGTTTCCATAAATAGGGTCACGGAAATCGGGCGCGAGGTAATACGCGAGGTTTCTTGCTAGTCACGGTGTTCTGTCTTTTCTTTGCACTTCACCTTTTTTTTGGCTTACTGAGTTGAATTAAAAATGCTTCATCTTACCAGAACTGAAAAACTGTCAAGCTCACACGACCGGTTTTAATTCTAAATGGCAAACTTTGAGAAAAACCACCGCCATAATCCAACCTGTAAACCGTGTCCTCCACAGGTTTTAGGAGTACCAAGATGGCGGCCAACTGGCTTAAACCGACACACAGCTCGATGTGTATGCGCTATCCAGTCTTTTTTTTAATTTAATTTTATTTTTTTTTTTAACTCAGTGCTTTTTACTGGTCCGGCCCTGTTAGCGCTGCGCTAGCGCGTTGCTGTCGTGTCTCAGCGATTTTTACCGGTATGTTTTTTTTTTTTTTTAAACCTGCCCTGTTAGCGCAGCATGCTAGTGCAGAGACAACAAATGAACAATGCGTTTAGCATGTATTTTCCCATTGAGAATCCATATGTCCAAAAACATATCGAATTGGCTTAAAATGCTAAGTTTTTTTGCTATGTTATGATCACAGTGCTTACAGCGTATTTTGGGAAGAGTTAACAAGTCACGGAAATCGGGTTCTAGCTAATATGCAAGCTTTCTTGCTAGTCACGGTGTTCTATGTCTTTCCTTTGCACTTATAATCTAATAAATATTAAAAAAATAAATAAAAAAAAAATCCTCCGTGTTGTCAGAACCTGAAAAAATGTCAAGCTCACACGACCGGTTTTAAATTTTACATTCCAAACTTTGAGGGAAAAACCCCGCCTTCATCCAAACCCGTAAAGCATGTCCTCCGCATGTTTTGGGAGTACCAAGATGGCGGCCTACCGGCTTCAACCAATCGACATACCGCTCGACGCGTATGCGCTGTCCAGTCGCTCAGTGGTCCTCGACAGTTCGAGGCCCGGACTTCTACTCTTTCAGTGATTTTTGTAGAGCGCATCAGCGCCCCCTTCAGGACCGGAGCTAGACCCCCTCCGCTCTTTGCTGTACGTTGGGTGGAGGTAACGTGGGATCGCTGCTCATTTGGTGAATGGTCGTCTGTGTGTATATGTGAAATACGAATGGCTGACGACCAGTCCAGGGTGTAACGGGCCTTTTACCCCAAGTAGGATTCAGCTCACCCGACACCCTAACGAGGGGACCGACACCTGGTCTCTGTTTTTTTCTTTTTTTTTAAACAAACCTTCAGCTTCAGATGACATTTTTTTTAAAAACGTTTATTTTGTATCGACATTTGGATTAAAACGATCGATTCATGTGTATTCGCACTCAAGATGTAAGGACGGTTTTTTCTTCAGGTGCCGAGCAAAGAATCGTGAGCCAGAAAAACAGAAGCCGCAAAGCCGGGGAGGGGGTCTCACAACCCGGCGCTATTGTTCAGCCTCGCTGGAGGCCTGCGCTCCGCTGGGTGCTCTTGTTTCCTTTTGTTTTTAAGCTTTATAAAAAAAAATAATAATAATAATTACTTTTTTTCCCAACACAAAAAAAAACGCATGCCATCAAATTCTCCAAGGCTCCGGGATATCCGTCCAAAGAGATGCGATTTCAGTTATTCAGAGATTTTAACACGGGATTGCATCAGTTCATTTCCTCGATCTGGTGTCACACGCAGGATGCATACTAAATGTACGAAGCCCCACCCCACCCGCCCCCGTTCTAGCGTTTGCCGGCCGGGTGCCGCGGTCCAGCGCGGCGAGTTGGCGAATTGAAGCGTCCGGGGCGGCTAAATCGTGTTCAGTTCGACAAGCCTGATCGGCGTTTTCCAGCGCGTTCCGTCGAACAACGTCCGATGCCGTCGAATTGCGAGACAGCTTTGCCCTTACGATGCTGGATTCTTCAGGAAAGGATCTAGATCAAGCACCCCCCCCCCGCCTTGAGTTATCTCTCCAGTCGCCCCACTAATGCGTCGTTAAGCGCTAGTAAGTTCACACCCCGCGCTCGTGATCGGCCCCAGACGTCCCCCTTCCTGTCAGCTGGAACGTCTCCATTTGCCGTCTTCATTTCCTCCCTATTCTTCTGCGCTTTTGTCTCGGCAGATGCGTGGCCGTCTCCCTCCGTGCGGACATTCCACGTCGTCAACTAGGTCACAAAACCTGACCTAAGAAACCTGCCCCCCACCCGCCGTCCAATGCACTTCTGCTTTCCCTCGGACTCTCCTCCCCGACTTCCTCCCTCCCTTCGTTCCTCCTCCCTCCATCCTGGCCGTTATCCGAGAGCCATAAATCTCGCCGCTCGTAGACGCGGATCGGCCTTCGCGACGTCTTGCCCGGGTGCCCCAGAAACCCCCCCCCCCGCGGAGGCGACGCGGCCGAACCGCGGTGACGGCGTTGTGACTGATCGCTCGGCCTTTGCGACTCACGCTTTACGAGGCGCGAATCCGTCAACGAATGTGTCATACACTCGTCACGGTGGAGACGGTCAAAAAGTGCCGAGACACACGAGCAGAAGTGCAGGAAACAGACCCAAACGGGAGTGGCGGTCGATATTTCCGTCTCGCCCTGTGCTCTTTTTTCTTGTAAACTGACACGGAACATCATTTCAGGTCTGAACAAGGTCTAATAAAATAGTAGAGCGTGTGTGCGCCAAACGCACCTTTCCGGATCTCCTCTCTGATCTGGGACTCCATCTCTTCCATCTGGAGTAAAGTTTTCTGCCAGTAGCGCTCCGCCCGTCGGCTCTTTGTGCAGTAAACGACGAGGGCTGCGGACACGCAAGGAGCAAAAATGTGGACGTTTACTTTCGGTCAAGTCCAGACTGACTGCTGTCTTAAATAAATCAAAACTATGCAGTAGCAAAGTTACTCGGGTGACCGTCAAACGCATTTGTTCAGGGATTTTTGCTAGCGGTTGCTATTTGTCATTCATAATCAATAAGCACGTGTAATGGTGTGATGTTGCGCGCTATAATAGGTGCAGGGTGTGGAAGCGCACTCTCATTTTGAAAGGCAGCACGTGCTCTGGCATTTATTCTTTTTCGTTCTTTTCGACGCGATTACTCGGGTGTTTAAAAATGTTCATGGTAAGGGGGGAAATGCAGTCGAAGAGCTGAGAAAGGAAGTGCGTGTTTTATTTTGTAGCTAGACGAGATCACTTCCTCTCGTGTTTCGGACTTCTGCGCGTGAGGTAGGCATTTTGGTCTACTCCACATATTTTCTTTGTTTTGTTGTAAATATAACAAATATATAAATATAAATCAGTTAAAAATGTCTGCAAAGCGGGTGTTATTACAGAGGCGCAGTGTTGAATATGTTAAACTCGCTAGCTGGAGAAGGGGAGACGTTGTCGAGGTCCGTGTGGTGACCACGTCTTTAATCTTGCAGAGATTTTGAGGGTCTTTGCGACGAGAGCTCTGTGGACATTTTTGAACGGGTCTCCTTTAAAATACAGAGACACGATTAAACCAGGTTGAAACCAGCCAACGTGTGTGTCTCGTCATTCGTCATAAAAATATAAAATAAAACACACGACGCAGAATTAGACCCGCTGCACCTCTTGACCCTCGTACGGAGAAAAACGCTCCAAATGAATCTTATTTACCACATGAAAGTCCGGCTTCTCAACCAGTGCTCACGCAGCCGTCTGCTAAAACTATCAGCGACGGGGGCGACAACGACGCCTTTGTGCCGCGGATCCTGAAGACGGATCTCGTTTGTTTGCCCGAGCGCCATCTGGACTTCCCATCTCCCCGGCGACTTACCCACGGTGCACAGCAGGAGCAGGACGCAGCACACCACGATGGACACCACGATGGCCAGCTCGCTGCCGCCGAGCTGGACTTTGGCGATGGTGTGCCTGAAGTTGCCCACTTGCACCTTGAAACAAAGATAGCACAACACAGAGAGCTTTTGTTTTTCCTCCTTTGATACATCCCACCACCGTTTATCCAAGAAGAAGAAAACGACTGGACAATTGGTAATCTCCGTTTTGTGAACCGCAAAGTTGAGTTTGCAGAAGATATTGTGATCTGCAGTGAAAGCAGGGATCAGACGGAGGAACAATTAAAAAGATGGAGGGACGCACTGTAAGGAGAGGAATGAAGATTAGCCGAAGTCAGACAGAATATATGTGCGTGAATGAGAGGGGCGGAGGGGGAAGAGTGAAGCTCCAGGGAGAAGAGATGGCGAGGGTGGACGACTTCAAATACTTGGGGTCGACAATACAGAGCAATGGTGAGTGTGGTAAGGAAGTGAAGAAACGGGTCCAAGTGGGGTGGAACAGTTGGCGGAAGGGTCTGGTGTTCTATGTGATAGAAGAGTCTCCGCTAGGACGAAGGGCAAAGTTTACAAAACAGTGGTGAGGCCGGTGAGGCCATGATGTAGGGATTAGAAACGGTGAACGGTGGCACCAAAGAAACAACAGGAAGCAGAACTGGAGGTGGCAGAAATGAAGATTTTGAGGTTCTAGGAGTGAGCAGGTTGGATAGGATTAGAAATGAGCTCATTAGAGGGAAAGCCAAGGTTGGATGTTTTGGAGACAAAGTTAGAGAGAGCAGACTTTGATGGTTTGGACATGTCCAGAGGCGGGAGAGTGAGTAAATTGGTAGAAGGGTGACGAGGATGGAGCTACCAAGGAAGAGAGACCAAGAGGAAGACCAAAGAAAAGGATGATGGATGTTGTGAGGGAAGACATGAAGATTGTGGGTGTTAGAGGGAGATGCCAGGGTCTAGCTCCTGGTGGAAGGTGTCTGGTGCGTTATGTGTCAAAAGAGTCTCTGCTAGGACGAAGGGCAAAGTTTACAAAACGGTGGTGAGGCCGGCCATGATGTACGGATTAGAGACGTTGGCCCTGAAGAAACAACAGGAAGCAGAGCTTGAGGTAGCAGAAATGAAGATGTTGAGGTTCTTGCTCGGGGTGAGTAGGTTGGATGGGATCAGAAATGAACTCATTAGAGGGAGGGACAGCCAAAGTTGGATGTTTCGGAGACAAGGTTCGAGAGAGCAGACTTGGATAGTTTGGACATGTTCAGAGGGGAGAGAGTGACTATATTGGGAGAAGGATGACGAGGATGGACTGCCAAGGAAGAGAGAGCGAGAGGAAGACCGAAGAGAAGGTTGATGGATGTGACGAGATAGACTAAGATGGAAAAAGATGACACGCTGTGGCGAAAAGAAAAGAAGAGGAAGTTGCTCTCACGTTTCACGAGTTTTTCAAGTGCTCACAAGAGGTGGAAAGGAGCAAAGTGTCCAAAACAATCCGTCTCCGTTGGCGGCCAGACAGATTTACGTCCAAAAGAAACATAAAAGCTCTTCAAACGCGTCCACAATCCGCGTCTGTTCGGGCGATGCGCCAAAGTCCGTTTACGTTTCCCGGATGAGTTTCAAACCGGCGAGGTGCCATTTTAGACGGGCCCAGTTCGATCGCAACCTGGGGAAAATTCTTATTGTGGCGGTTTACTTTATTTAAATTTTTTTTTAATTGTCACATTGAATTAGGTGGCATAACATAAGTTTTCACTTCCTCCTTTTCTTTCCTAATCAGTTACTTGTCATGACTTCACCACAATACCAACTCCTCGCTGTCGTGTTGTTGTCAAGGAATAAACACAAACATTACATAACCGTTGTCATAAAAGTCTTTATTCTGAGATTAAATGCTTGCTTTCGAGAAGTCGCGCATGAGCAACGTCGGACTTTACGCCAAAATCCTCAACAAAGAAAAACTTGTGACAGCAGCGGAGAAAATCTATTTCAAGGCATTTGAATAAATAAGAACGTTTCTGTTTTTGCGGCGACGCCAAGGTGCGCGGAGGACAAACGGAGACGTGCAGACTCGGAGAAAAAAAATGGCCTCCGTGCACCGAGTGGCGCGGCTCACGCTGACCCAGATGTGACAAGAAAAGGACTTCCACTTCTGCCTCCTTGCGACGAGTCAGCAAGTTTCCCCGCTTCCTTCCTTCTCCCTCCTCAGCTAATTCCAACATTCGTCAAAAGATATTTTTGTTAAAGCCCCCCAACGCTCACACCAAATCCTTGCTTCGCATTTTCTTTTTAAAACTTTGAATTTGGACTGCAGACTTTGTATCGGTCCGTTGTGGTGAAGAGGGAGATAAGTCGAAAAGCGCAGCTCTCAATTTACTAGTCGATCCATGTTCCTACCCTCACTTATGGGCATGAGCTGTGGGTCATGACCGAAAGAAGAAGATCCCGGATCCAAGCGGCCGAGGCGAGTTTCCTCCGCAGGGTGTCCGGGCTCTCCCTTAGAGAACGGGTGAGAAGCTCGATCATCCGGGAGGGGCTCAGTGTCGAGCCGCTGCTCCTCTGCATTGAGAGGCGTGAATTCGGTTGACTTCGCAATGAACGGCACTTTGGCTAACACTGAACAATTCCTCCAGATGAGGTGGCTGGGGGATCTGGTGAGGTGTTCCGGGCATGTCCCACCGGAAAGAGACCCTGAGGACGACCCAGGACACGCTGGAGAGACTATGTCTCTCGGCTGGCTCGGAAACGCCTCGGGATCCCTCCGGAAGAGCTGGAAGAAGTGGCTGGGGAAAGGGAAGTCTGGGTATCCACGCTGAAGCTACTTCCCCTGAGACCTGACCCGGAAAACCAGTAGAAAATGGATGGATGAACAATTTTATCAAAAAAATTGGTTCACTTCGAGATGAACGGCACTTTGGCAATCACTGAACAATTCCTCCAGATGAGGTGGCTAGGGCATCTGATTCACATGGCTCCCGGACACCTCCCTGGTGAGGTGTTCCAGGCATGTCCCACCGGAAAGAGACCCCGAGGACGATCCAGGACACGTTGGAGAGACTATGTCTCTCGGCTGGCTCGAGAACGCCTCGGAATCCCTCCGGAAGAGCTGGAAGAAGTGGCTGGGGAAAGGGAAGTCTGGGAAGCTACTTTCTCCACGACCCGACCCAGAAAACCGGTAGATAATGGACGGATCAAATTTAGACTGTGAGAGAGTGCCTTCTCTTGTGGTTCCGACTGCGTGTAATGGAGGGGAAAACGGCATTGTTGTGTGTTCCTGTTCCGCTCGGAGTCCGACAAGCACGTTTTTTTTTTCCCCCCTCGTCGATTTTTTTTTGCGGCCCAACTCCGAGCTTGTAAAAATAGACCTTCCCGTTTCGAAAAGTCGGTGCAGAAATTCTTGCCACGCGCCACGAAAACATACATGCGCGTATGCTCCAGCGTGCCGGGGAACGGAGAAGAACGCGCACCCTGTGATTGCGTTAAACGTTGTCTGCACCGCTTTCACACACTTTGAAGACGCCACGGCTTGACGCTTCGGTATTTCCTCTCGACCCGAGACCTCGCGTTGCCATTTGCGAGTTTATTCTCAGACAATGTCGTTAAAAAAAAAAAAAAAAAAACTCACACAGACAGTTGCGGTTCTGGAACCCAAAGCAAATATTTCTATTTCCGTGCTCCAAATGGTTTTTTGCAGCGGCACTCTCGCGACAGACTTGACATTTGTTCCGGAGCTATTTCGGCATCCCGCTCACGTTCTTTCTCTTAACTTAAATATGAATGAACGCTTTTCCCGAAACGGAGCAACGCGAAAGGACTCGCGGAGGAAATCCGCCGAGCCGTGTCGCCGTGACGGAGACGAAACAAACGCCGCCGAGCTCGCGTCGGCATCGGCCGATTGCGTCCTACTGACGAATTGGATCGCGTGAAAAAAAAAATGGCAGCCTGATCAAGGATTTAGGAGATAAACGGGAAATAAAAACACTGACTAAAAAAAGATGCCGTAAGCGTGTAATAACTTTCATACGTGACCCAAGGAAATGTTAGCTTTGCCTCAGGACGTCTCTGTTTTTCTTTTAGTTGCACACTCTCAAGTCCCAAAAGATGGTGACAGTGGTTCCTTGAGATAGAACATCCATCCATCCATCCATTTTCTTAGCTGCTTATCCTCACAAGGGTCACGTGGAGTGCCGGTGCCTATCCCAGCTGTCAACAGGGCTGGAGGAGGGGCACACCGCGAACTGGTCGCCAACCAATCGCAGGGCACACGGAGACAAACAGCCGCACTCACAATCACACCTTGGGGCAATTTAGAGTATCCAATTAACGTTGCGTGTTTTTGGGATGTGGGAGGAAACTGCCCGGAGAAAACCCACGCAGGCACAGTGGAGAACTCCACACGGGCGGGTCCGGCATTGAACTCGGGACCTCAGAACTGTGAGGCCAACGCTTTGCTAGCTGCGCCACCGTGCTGCCGTATTTAAAGTATTTTTCACAACCTAAACTGGGAAATGCAAGTCGATGACAGAACGCTGCTCTTTGTAACGGTGATTCTCAACTGGTGGGTCGGGACCCAAAAGCGGGTCGTGTACCGTTTTGGCTCGGCTGCTGACAACAAAAAATATAAATGTATTCTTATTCTGATCGTTTCAGGATAGGACAGAGGTGTACTATGTTAAATATGTAAGTAAATAATCAAAAATGCCACTGAAAATTTTACGTTGTAAAATTCACATTATTTCAAAGTGATCACATGTTCAATAACTTTCATTTTTTTTTTTAATCAAATTCGCTATATAAAAAAATTCAAATGCAATATTTTCAGTCTCCTGAGAGTGAACCGGCTACAATTCGCTGTCTGAAATTCAGTTTTAAGAGGGCAGGGTTATTTCAGGTTGAACCCAACACCCACCTAATTCAGTTGCGCTTTATTAGCCCGGCGCTAGCGTTAAACTCTGTGTACCGAGGCTTATAACCATGTGCAGTAGTGTTAGCGCCGCGCTAACGTTAGCTTCGGCTAACCCTAGCTCCGCACTAACACTATTTTCAGTCTCCTGAGATTCAACCGGCTACAATTCGCTGTCTGAAATTCAGTTTTAAGAAGGCAGGGTTATTTCAGGTCAAAACCCACCACCCAGCCAATCCAGTTGCGCTTTATTAGCGCGGCGCTAGCGTTAAACTCTGTTGTCTGAGGCTTCTAACCAGGTGCGCTAACGCTAGCGCCGCGCTAACCCTAGCTCCACGCTAACGCCAGCGCTGCATCATCGCATATACCGCAGGGTTGGAAGCTTATGAAAAAAGACGCGGCTCGTAGGCCGGAAATGACGGTACATTACTCGACTCGTAAGACAGGAATAGTCGTTTAGGATCAAACTGAGGCCCTGAGACGGACTCCTTATCTTGAACGCGCAGTGAAATCCACCGTTATCTTGTCGTTAACTCGAAGAGGAAGCCGGCCGGCCGGCATACTTACGGTGACGGGCATCTCCGTCTCGCGGGAGCTCAGCAGGCCGTTGATGGTGCAATGGAACAGTTGGTCGTTGTGGAAGCTGATGTTGCACGGGTACGGGCCGATCATCACAGAGTACTCGTCCGGCATCAGCTCCAGATCGCTGGGCCCCTTCTGCGACGGGAAGGAACACAAACAAGCCGAGCGTTACGAGACGGGCGGCGATAACTCGAGCCGCGGCGGGGCCGTCGCGGAGGAAGCCGGCGGACGTCCTTTGGCCTCGGCTTGAAGCAGCAAACAATCCCGCTCGGATGGCCGAGACTACGCAAACAAAGCCGCCGACAAGAGATCCCGGGCCTGCCTAAAATAACTTTCTCAAGCCCTTCGCCGGACGACGTCGCTCGGACAGAACAACATGGCAAATTTCTAGCCGTCAACGTTGCTGACGGCGTCACCCCCTCCTGCTAAAGTCATCATTCGGGGAACATTTTGGAGTACACGACATAATGTTGACCAAAAAAAAAAAAAATTCAAGGATGATATTACAAAACTGAACGACGGTCACAGATATATCTTTCCATATTTCGATTCTAGAGTCTCTGGGCTCGTTCCGGTGCTGTACCGAGCAGTTCAGCGGCGTCGCGGCGGAGGCCCGAACAGACGTACCGCAGCTGAACTTTCGGAGCTGATGTCGTGGTCTGCCCTGAACGGCAAACTAGCTAATCGTCTCGATCGCTAACGCGCCATCGCTTCATAAATCGACTGGAACTCTTTTGCGAGGTTCCTGCTGGCTCATCACGTAGCGACAGACAAGGATTCACACTCACAACCGCGCCGATAGACTATTAAATTGTCAGCGAAGCCAACGTGGAGGGAAGGACAAATAAAAACAACCCAGAAAACCTCCAAACAATTTTTGTTCTTTGTTGTCCGAGCTGTGCAATCGTGTCACGCGGCCGCGCTTCGACTATTCACGGGAACGTCTTCCACGCATGACTCTTGCGTCCGTCCCGGCGGCGCTGTCAGCTTTCTCCGCTCGGGAAGACGCAGCGGCAGCTCGTGCGTAATCCAACCCGAGAGGGATTCTAATAACTCCCCGAGTTTTGGGTGTAATCCTGCTAATAATAGAGCCGCTCTTCACGTCGAGGTCGCGGGAACCGAGTCTCGCAGAGCGAGGGTGGGGGGGGGGGCGTTATTCTTGATAAATAACTGAGGCCGAATACAGGAGTGCAGTTCCGCGCAAAACGCAAGAAAATGAGAATTAAACGCTGTCAGGCTGTCGGAGCGAGGACACGTGACGTCACCATTTTCACGGCGCCATATTGGAGGTCAAAAAGGGCTGCGCGACATTGAACCCAAGCAGAATATTTACAATATTGAGACGTGTTCTGCTGTCGGTTGTTGCAACAGACGAAAGAGATATTCAAAGAGGTCGTTCTATGGAATACCAGATGAAAATAGCAGAAAATATCGATGGATTTCGGCAATTAAACGTGATGGATGGCGCCCGACCAAAATACACACGTGCCTGTGTAGCGATCGCGTCATTTCAGGTAGGAATTATCATTCTAAATCTTAAATTGGCAAAAAAGTATTCATAATGCCAAGTTGGCTCATTTGAGAACAATGCAAGTGTAAAAAAAACTGTCGCAGAGGTTTACTGAGGTTAACGTGTGGCCGCAATACGCTTCCGTGTACGTTCCGCGGAGACGGCTCCGTCCGTCATAGTTAATGAATGCGAGTTTGTGTAAAACCAGGGGTCATTCATTGAAATATTGGTATTTGTATTGAATACTATCTGAAAAGATCGATGGATTCCGGCAAAGATTAACATGTAGCCGAGTACGCTTCCGCGTTCACGAGCCGTCTCCCCGTTGAGAACAGATCCAGCAACGAAGTATTTGTATGCGTCCAAACTTTTCCGTGTGAATCTCGACGACTTCCTCACCAGATCCGTGTGTAGATTAAGTTGTCCAAGACAAGCAGAAGCAAATTCACAGTCCAATTGAATTTTTTTATCGGCGAAAACATCGACTTCAGCATTAAATATGGGTCCTCTATGACGAGTGTCTCTCATTTTTTCCACGTCCCTTCGTTTATTATCACCTCCTAAATGTTCAACGGTATCGGACAAAACTCCGGGCGTCGTACTACAAGACATATTTTCGTCTCCAACCGACTTAGCGTTGAAGAAATCTTTGCTAGACCGGCAATATGGCCAGTCACGTGACTTCGATGCACAAGCTCGAGTGGTTCTCAAACTGGGGTCCGGGAACTCCTTGGGGTCCTCTCGCTGTACACTGGGGGTCCGCAAAATTATTTGCAATTATGTAGTTTTTTTTTTTTTTGTTTTGTTAACATATGGGGACCTGGGACACGCAAATGTAAAAAAAAAAAAAAAAACATACCCAGACCTCGGTTAAAAATATTTCCAACAAGAGCAAACATATAACGTATAAGTGGGCACCAATTTCTTATCGGCGAAAACATCGACTTCGGCATTAAATACGAGTCCTCTATGCCAAGTTTATCAAATTTTTCCACGTACCGTCATTTATTTTCACCTTCTACATGTCTGACGGTATCGGACAGGAGTCTGGGCGTCGCGCTACAAGACATATTTGCGCGTCCAACCGACTTAGCATTGAGCGATACTTTGCTTGACCTGCAATATGGCGACGTAAACAAAAGATTTTATGACGTAGGTGCACGAGGTCTACACCCAAAGAAAAGAAGCCAACATTTGACAAATTTTGACAGCTGAAAACCGTCCGTATGAGACCGAGTCCAACTTCTCTTGTTCTCTCACGTTAGCCTGACAAAAGCGTCAATGAGATCTTGGGGGGAGAAAAACAGCACCCGAGCCAAAACACAGACAAAGCAAAACAAAATCTCAATATCGTGCGTTGAGCCCACAACAGGAAGCGCATGACGATTGATTAAAAGCTGATGCTTTGATATTATTATGATGTTTCGCCTCGGCGGTCCCGCGGGGCTTCCACGAACAGATTGCGGACGGCTTTTGTTCGGCGGTCGTTGAGCGCCGCGGCCAAACGGGCCTTCGCGCTAGACGCGAAAACCGTCGTCCGCGTTAAAACGCTTGATAACGATGAGAAAAATCCATTGGCGTTGCGCGACTTGCTTTCCTCCGCGGCCAAAGTTTTGATCGCGTTACTGTTTTGCGTTTCTCGGCGGTTCTTTTCATTCCGCATTTCCCCGCAATTAACTCGGCGACCGACACGGTGGGATTACAAACAGGGAAGAAGGCCAAAGCCAGGAGAAGTGAGAGCCAATTTGAACCGAATTGCAATTCCCCTCTTCTTCTTTTTTTTTTTTTTCCTGCAAAAGTGAGGAAGTGGTGCGTATGTGCGTGTTTATCCCGGGTGCGCTTCCTCGCGTCGAGGCCCTCTCCTGTCGCCATTGCGGATGCCGCCTCCCAGGTCTCCGTCAACAAACGCTTCCCAACGCACACAGATTCCACACACATGCCGACGCGAAAAGCTATCACGCTATCGTGAAAAAAATATGTCGCGGCAGCTTGTAAAATGCGCATAAATAATAATTCACGCTTGGTCCAAAAAAAACCCAAAAAAAGCAAACCAGAACAAAAACCAGCCACATTTCATCTGAGCTGCTTCTTGGAGCGTCGGCTTGACAGTCGAGTTCCTTATCAAGAATCTTTCCTTCTTTCCAGCCCGGCTACTGCCAATGTTCCCTCTAACTTTTCGACGCGTCTGAGCAAAGGCGCTAAGCCCTTGAGCGCCCCCTTTGACCGCCGTGAGCGACATCGGACGTACGCGCCGTGGTCAGATCGGCGTCATCCGTTAAAAGTTACACGGCTCAGATTACAGCATTTACATCAGAACATTTTTTAAGAACAATTTTGTGTCTTTGCTAATTTACGCTGAAAAAATACATACCAAGCCAACTATGAACTATAAATTTGAAAGGTCGCTTCCAACTTTTGTTTCATTTTTTTTTTTTCTAACCCACAATGATATTTCCGTCTGTTTTTCTTGGTGTAAAACTGAATTATTGCTGGCGGAATATCTTTGGCAATGCGTGTTGAAAGCTGAATGAAGGTCCCAAACAGTTTTAGGGTTAATGCTACGTTGCCTCCTATATTTAAAGGGCCACTGTCATGAAATGTATGATTTTTAGTATGTTATTAATGAAAAAAAAAAAAAAACGGCAGCCGACATGGACCCATGCGGTTTTTTTTTTCAACACAAAATATGATTTTTGTAACTCCCGCCATGAAAATCCTCTCGAGGGATTTGTTTTCGAGAAGAAGCAGGAAGTGACGGACATGCTGGGACCGCCCTCGAGTGGACTTTGTTTTTTTGTATTAGTTTTACCTCCGGGAGGGTAAGCTCGTTGTTCCTTCGTGTTAGCCAAAATGCCGGCTCGTCGCGTTGCTTGAACGCTCGGGACAAGTGTCGACGAGGCCGAGCTCATGTCCGCCGCGAAAGTGGCCGTTTACCACCGCCGGTGGATAGGGCGGGGAGGTGGTTTGGCCGTGATCCGCATATCATCTAAATATGGCTGGGAAAAATAGGGTAATATTGCTCCGGACACTTCACTCGATCCTCTTCTTCGAAAAGATCTTCCGTGTCTGAAGGGGCGCGTCCCACGATAGGGGCCACGTCGTATTTTTCAATGGCGAATGTCCGGAGTGACGTCACGGACAGTAAATGCAGCCAATATGGCTGCCACTTGGATGTCGAATGAGACTTCCGCAACTTTGCGCAAGGATGACGCGCTCTCCGCTCGTATTTATTTTTTCGAGTACACGTTGAAGTGAATAATCTTATACGTATTTTTCATTTCAATATCTATTTTAGAATGTTTATAGGGATGACACTCGACCTTTAAAATACAGAATTAGCTTTTTGGGCAATGTATCGTCCGTGCTTTCATCCTCGATCAGGTTGTGCCAAGGTAGAATTTTAACATTATACACCATCTCATCCTGCGCTTTCTACTTTGGCTTCAGACCAGACCTTTTTTTTTTACTCAAAAAAGAAAAAATTTCATCCAATTTCACCACTTTTTCTTCCATTATTCACATGTTTGTAATTATGAGTGTACCCCTTTGAAATGGAGGGGGGCGCTGTCAGGTAAACTCGGAAGTAGTGTGTGTGGCCAGCTGTGGCCGAGCAGCAGCTCTTTGTGGGAGGTAGTTTGCTGCCGTGTTAAAAAAAAAAAAACAAAAACGTCAGAATGGAGTTCACTGCGCTAGATCTGTTTTCCACTGCGACAAGTGCGCAAATGCGCAGTTGCACAGCTTAGAGGGAACGTCGGCTACTGCCGACAGGTCAACCCGAAGTAGAACTGCAAATATAATCGCAAACAAAACAAGTGACTGACATGCTCGCTAACGTAACGTGGAAGCACGCAGCAGAGCGTGCTAGCCAGCGTTAGCCTTAGACCGCGCCGTCGGCCGGAGTCGGAATGGATCCGTGCAGACTGGTGCTTGGAGGCTGGAGAAGCCACGACAACACAGTCCCGTGGGGGCCCCGCCCCCCTTTGGCGGGTTTTTACGCCTCTGGCGCGAACGGGAATATGCAAACGGGAACGTGGAACCCCGCAGTGGAGCCAGCTGAGCCTCCTTTGCACACCAAGAAGAAACAACAGATTCTCTCCATGTCTCGGTTGCACGTTCGTCTCAGATGTTTTACATGATTTATTTCACAAATATCAAGAAAACACCGTTTGAAAATTTGGGTGCCAGCATTTTCCGCCAGTCAAGTTGAGGTTGAGATTGAAATGTGGTCAAAACCCCGTCCGATAATTGCTCGGGGCTAAGCGTGTGCAACGCACGGCTGGCAAACGTTCATCATACGAACACGAGAAGATCAGAAAGACCGCGATTACTATTTGACGCGTGTTTGAATCCGGTCCCGAGGACTCGCCACGGTCTCGCTTTTTTTCTGGGAAAATCACAACGTCCGCAATGAGCTGGGTGAGGCGGACCTCCATGGAAAACGTCCACGTGCTCGTTCAATATTAAATTATGATATTAAATTATGGAATCCATTTGAACAGATAGCTATCGTGATATAATATTCTCCCGCACGTTCGTCACATGACATCCATTATGGTGTTTGATATCAAAAAGCCAAATTTCCTGTCGTGAAATGTGCTTTATATTTGTAACGGTTTAGCCAGGAGCGTAGAAAATCTGCACGTGAAATATCCGAAAAAGATTTCATAATTACGGTTTATGGTCACAGGGATTTAAAACATGTGTAGCGACGAAATGTACACACACGGTACATGTACAAGGTTATCCTACCGACTCCTGGACCAAAAACTGTAAAATAGAAGCGCCCTGATCCTTAAAGTGACTTGTACACGAGACTTTACGTTGATGTTATTGGCCAGATTGGATCAGATGATAATTTGCATTTTTTTCGCTGATGTCATAACTCACCGATCCTTGATCGGCTCCGAGATTTGTTGACATTCGTTCCACGTTTTATATCTGAATCCAAAGATAATTTTTATACAGTAGTACGCGTATAGGTTTTTTTTTTTGTTGGTCTTTTTATATAGTATAGTAAATATCTGACGGTCAATAAAGTCATAAAAAAAAAAAAAGATGTCAGCGGCATTGGAGAGAGACGACACGTAACGCGCGCATCGGACCACGAGACAAATTTGCTCTTTCACGCTTGTCAGACGACTGCAATAAAATTTTGTATTCCGTATTCATTCACACAGGTGTGCGTGTCTGCTGCTGAACGTTAAACTACTGCACGAAGCTACTGTGAATCATCCAAATGTATCCCCACCCGTTTTCTTTCGCCGCTTATCCTCGCAGGGGAGTGCCGGAGCCTATCCCAGCTGTCAACGGGCAGGGGGCCGGGGTACACCCTGAACCGGTCGCCAGTCAATCCCGGGGCACATCGAGACAAACACACCGACGGGGCAATTTCGAGTCTCCAATCAATGTTGCATGTTTTTGGGGGCGTGGGAGGAAAAACCGGAGTGCCCACCCGGAGAAAATCCACACAGGGCACGGGGAGAACATGCAAACTCCACACGGGCGGGTCCGGAATTGAAACCGGGACCTCAGAACTGTGAGGCCAACGCTTTAACCAGCTGATCCACTGTGTCGTGTGTAAATATATATGTATAAATACAGTAAATATATATAATGTGTGATATATATATATATATAGTATTGTAGGAGTGTATATCACACACACACACATACAAACACACACATATATATATATATGTATATGTATATATTTACACACACACACACACACACATATATATGTACATATACACATATTTATATCATATATCATTTATATCATCTATATATCTAAGACTATATATAGTAGTAGGATATATCGCACAAACACGTATACATATATATCTCACATATATAGTATATCACACCTAGTGGTATATATATATATCACACACACACGGCACAGGATCTGGGTTCAATCCCAGCCCTCCCTGTGTGAAGTCTGCATGTTCTCCCCGTGCCGCCGTGGCTTTATATATATATGTATATATATATATATATATATATAAATAATGAAAATGAAAATTGAATGTTTGTTTGCTCTGGTATCCCCGTGCCGGCGAGGCGGTAATCCGACTCACGTTGATGATGAGTGTCAGTTGCTCTCCCGGGTGATGTTTAATCAACTTTTCCTTGTTGGCCGTGAAGAACTGCGGGTCTTCGACGTAATCCAACAGGAAGTGCCCTTTGTGAAGCTCCCCTTCCTCTTCTTCCTCCTCCTCCTCCTCCTCCTCCTCCTCCTCCTCCTCTTGTTGTTCCTCGGCTTCATCGTCGGCGGGGGAGGGGCCCTCCTCCTCGTAGAGCACTCCATTCAGGTAGAACTGCACCGAGGTCCGCCGGGACCGGCCGGAGGCCGGCGACGGGCACGTGATGATTGAGGGCGAAACCACGGCGCAGAGCTGCAAAGGCAACGCGGGGGACGTAAATTGAAGCCCGGTTGCAAGTGTCCATTGCGCCGGGGAGTGGGTGAAAAACTCCCATGTAGGAGCCAAAAATAAAAAAAACCCTCACCAGTTAAGCACATTTAAACATATTAAAAACACTTCAACTTATCCAAACAATTTTTATCGACACATCCTAAACATAAAATAAATTGCAGCATACAATGGGAAGAAAACAATACAGGTTTTATCAGTGTATTGCACAGTTTATGTACCTTTTAGAGGTTGAAGTACAAAATATGGAATATGTGCCAGCAGGATTTGAATTTGAAATGTCACAGAAAACCGGATTTGAATTTGAGATGTAAAGTCATCACATTTTCAATAGTTATATTTCAGTGTAACTTTTCAATGTTAAGAATTCAACCGGCTACAATTCGCTGTCACCAGGCAGGGTTACTTCAGGTCAGAATTGAACAGCCAGCCAATCGCAGTTACGCTTTTTTAGTCACGTGACGTCACATGACTAACGTGACGTGGAAGCATGCAGCACAGCGTGCTAGCTAGCGTTAGCCTTAGACCGCGCTGTCGACAGGGGAGGCGTGTGACGTCACATGACTAGAAAAGCGGAACTGCGATTGGCTGGGTGTTCGGTTCTGACTTGAAGTAACCCTGCCTGAAGTAACCCGAGACAGCGAATTGTAGCAACTATTGAAAATTCAAATCCTAGTGGCACATATTTACTTCCATATTAAAAGCCCATTAAAAAAAACAAACAATTTCTTAAAGATCTTTGCTAGAACGGGAGCGTGACTGACATTTTCACAACGTTTGTGCAACCGTCAGAAAAAAAATACCTAAAAATTTGGGTATTTTCCATTTCTATCCCCCCAAAAATTCTAAATGAATGCGGCAGAACGTTTCGGGCGAGGAGGAAAAATCGAGCGGATGTTGCAAAGTGTCGCGCAAAAAAGATCGCCAGATGTCTCGCCCGCTTCTAAAGGGACGGACTGGGACGTGGTTGGGAGTCATTTTGCAAAACAGAACCAATGAACCTCTAGCCCGATAGCCGTCGACGGGGCGCAATCCTTATCAGCGTCAAAGCGCGAGCGACAGATGAGTCAATTCATGAGCCAGTCCTCCAATGACAACGATACCGATTTGAATATTCTGTTTACGAATCAACGGAGCTACAAACATCTCTGTGTCTCCCTTTCAAGCATCTTAGATCTTGGATCTGGTTCAGTACGGCGCTAGAGATCAAGGTCAAGTCGGGCTACTTCCCCGGTCTGCTTCGTGTCCGAGTCCTGCAACGGTGGCTCTCTCGAACTTTTACATGTGATTTTCTGTGACGCCGTAAAACGTTGGCTACTCACACTTTGTCCAATTCCCAGCACCTGCATGTTGGCACTCTGCACCAGGTCAAATCCGTGGCCCGCCACCGTGATGGTCCTGCCGCCGCTGCGACGCACAGCCGACCAAATAAATCGTGAATATTTGACGGAAAAACAAAAAACAAACAAGAGGGCCGAGGAACGTTTCGGCGACCTGAGGAAGCTCCTGTCGGGCTTGATGGAGCTGATGGTGGGGTTCTTGTCGTACACGTAAGCGCTGCTCAGTTCCTCGCCCTGACAGGAGACGTTCTCAAACTCCACACAGACCGCCACCGGCTCGCCGCTCGCCTGCGGAGCTGGCGGCATCGTGCACTGAATGGTGTCATCTGTTTGCCTAAAAGCGGGGGGGAAGGCACAACAAAGCGCCCGTCTTCAATCAATCAGCTTTAGGCCTCATTGAAAGGTTTGCATTCACAAGTTCTCTGCCGTCCTGACGGTTCGAGCCGTCTCGGAACAAAAAAGTCTTTGACTTTACAAGCTGCCTTGCATAAAGATTTAATTCATCGAGTAATAGCTTCGGAACTTGCATCTTTTATTCATGGAAATGCCCAAGAGGACTCGAAGCCTTCGTCGCCGACTACGAAATGCTTACGCACTCTGCGATGATGCACTCCAGCGTGTTGTTGACCATGACTCGGACTTGAGAACCGATTCCCAAGTGTTCCCCTCGGATGGTCACTCTGGTCCCTCCGGCGCGAGAGCCTCTGCTCGGCTCCATGGAGAACATCTTTGGTACCTGAACACAAACAAGAAGGACCGGAAGTTGTTTCTACAGCTCCGTTCGCAACCCCCGGACTTGCGGGTTCCGTGCCTTGCTCGAGGCGACCTCGGCTGACTCTCCGGCGCCGCTTTCGTCTGCCGGCCATCTGCTCGCTAGTAGTGGTGGTTGTCAAACCTGACACCTTGCTGTCCCCTGGCCAAGTACTTCAAAAGCCAAAACCCTTCCAGACCAAGCCGCAAATCTGCTTACTGCTCTGACAGCTTGTGCAGTTCCGTGTTCGTAAACGGATGTGGAAAAACCAAATACTGCAGGTAAGGCAGACTTTTTAGTTTTTTGTACCTGTTGTCGCGAGTGTCGACGCATGATTGAATACACTCTGTACATCAAAAGTTTTCCACCACAGAAGTTTCTTTTTGACGATTTCATTCAGGTCTGTGTAAATGTGCTTAGCGTGCAGTCATGGTTAGCTAATAAATCTGCTTTTAACCACCCCAGCACGATCTTTTCTTAAAGCTCGCAAAGGCAGAACTTCTTTAAGTGTGTTTGCCGATTCCTGACGCTGACATCAAAGTAAGTTTTCCTCCGTTTCTGAGGTTTTGATATCTCGTAGCAGCTGCCGACCGAAGACGGGCAGACGGGAAGGAAGAAACCCCGAGCTTGCCGGATTGCCGCTGTTGCGCGGCGACGCTCCTCTGCATCAGCATTCCCGCTCGGTCCGGAGGCTTCTACCCCCTCCGTGAACCTCGCCTGTGGGCGAAAAGCTCTCATCCTCGCTGACAGGATTCACTTCCTCAGCGTGTACAACGGACGAGACCTATTGTGCCGGTGCAAGGAGGCAGATGTTTCCTTCCTGAGGTCCGACGAAAGAGACGGAAGCAAATATCCTGTCTCCAAAAACTGTTTTTCCTTTCTTCGGCTCTCCGCCCTTCAACGCTGCGCAGTCAACACCTTTCAGGCCCAAAGATCTCAAAGTCTGGAAGGCCAGAAGAGTTTTTCCAAAGCAGTCAACACCTTTCAGGCCCAAAGATCTCGAAGTCTGGTCGGCCAGAAGAGTTTTTCCAAAGCAGTCAACAACTTTCAGGCCCAAAGATCTCGAAGTCTGGAAGGCCAGAAGAGTTTTTCCAAAGCAGTCAACACCTTTCAGGCCCAAAGATCTCAAAGTCTGGAAGGCCAGAAGAGTTTTTCCAAAGCAGTCAACACCTTTCAGGCCCAAAGATCTCGAAGTCTGGAAGGCCAGAAGAGTTTTTCCAAAGCAGTCAACACCTTTCAGGCCCAAAGATCTCAAAGTCTGGAAGGCCAGAAGAGTTTTTCCAAAGCAGTCAACACCTTTCAGGCCCAAAGATCTCGAAGTCTGGAAGGCCAGAAGAGTTTTTCCAAAGCAGCGCAGCGCAATGTTTACCGTTCTGGATTTCCTTACATATCAAGTGAAGTCTCAAGATCGGGCGCTGATTTATGGCACGGGGGAGGTCGCCCCCCGGAAGCTGCTCGTATGATGGACAGCGTCGGCCTCACTGAATATTAAAACCACTTTGCCTGTAAATAAGATGACACACGGGGGTTTTATGGGTCTTTCCACCCCTGAAAACTCAATCAAACGGGAGCCCACGTGGGGGGGGTTCAATTAAAACGACCGCCGAGCGCGGCCGGCGGACATCGTTTTGTTTTTACTGGCGACGGGCGCGGAATGACAACGGCGCTCGGTTGCCGCTGCGATAAAACCTTTGAAGATTCCCACGCGCTCGCATTCTTCCGAGCCGTAAAGCGCATCTGTTAACACTCAGCCGGCTCGCCGGGGACGACTCTGCCCGGTCGGTTTGCGGGAAACGGGAAAAGGGGGCGAAAAATGCGGAAGATCGCAGCGCGGCGTACTCACCAAGTACGAGAAGCTCTCCTTCGACTTGCCCGTCCCGCTCCGATCCACGTCCGCTTGGACCAGATCCGTCCCGCCGCGCGTGGACCTCCCGGTGACGCACACCAGCCTGCGCAAATCACACAAGACGCAACCCGATCTTTATGATATCTGGAGAGCACTGGAGAATTCTCCCTCTTTAATAATGTTCATAAAAACAACGGGGAAACAATCCACGAAACAGGAAGCGCGAGACTTGATGAACCTTGGAGCATTGGGGGGGGTTATGAACTCATTCATCAAACCATATTGCATTTACAAGTGAAATCCGATAAGCCCGACGATATTACAAGAGGTAAAGTTCAGAGCACCTCGGACCAGATGCGTCAAGCCACACAGGAGGCTTGTTCTCAAGCCTTCTGGCTGTCATTAAGCCTCGCGTGTCGTCAGGGACATCTCGTATTGGTGGCGATGTAAAGCGGCCGGGGAACAGCCGCCGCGGTACGGGGGCGGCGGAGGCCGACCCGGGACGGGCAAACCCGGACTGCCGTCCCAAATTTGCTCTTACTTTCAGATCCCAAACAGCAGCTGCTCAATCTGAGATGCAAAATAAGAGGCTCGACACTTTGTGTTTTACTCTCCGACAGATTCTAAAAAAAAAAAAAATCAGGAGAAGATCGCAAGGGTAAAATTAAACTTAGACAAAACAACGGCGACTTGTGATTAAAAGCAGTATAAATGAGGTTAGGTAATTGGTATTGAGTGACTGTAGTTGAGAAATGTGCTCCAATAGCGTGGTTTGAACCAAAGTGATGGAGTAGGAAACGTAAGTGGAACAGGTAAAGAAAAACAAACAAAAAAATGCTACTACACCAAATATTTCGTGGAAGGCGGGAAGCACAAAATAGTCATGCGTTTTTTTTTGGGGGGGTTTTTTTTTTTACTCATCCCAACTCCGTGTCAACCAGATGTTTGTGCCATCCTGCGTTGCGTTTAAAACGAGGGAACAGTTGACCGTCAAAACTGCTCCGGGAGAAATTGGCAGCAAAGGACCTTTCCGACCTTTCAATCACTCGTACAATAACAGCCAATCAGATAGCCGCATTGTCTTAACCCCTGGCTTGACACGCCCCCGCCTCCACGTTGTCCCACAAGCAATGCTGGTTGATAGTAGCGTGCGCTTGGAAAAGTTGATGTTATGAAGGAAATGGGCCTCGGATGCGCTTGGGGAATGCGTGATTCTGATGAAAGATATCCTGCTAGGTTGCAAGGGGCCCGGTTGATCCATTTTCCACAGCCTAAAACACATTTGACGAAGGGTCTACGATGGATTAAGCCTTGCGGAAGACCGCACCTACAACTAAATGTGGACAACATCAACAAACACAGGGCTGTATGTTGGAAGGTAAGTGAGGGATATTCTCTGAGTTTGAATGAATTATTATCAGTGCTTTATACATTGCAGGAGAACAACTTTCACTTTGTTAGCGTATCACCGACCTGCTGAACGAAGTGTGTCATGTTTGATGCCGAAGAGTCGGGTTAGTGATACTAAATGCGCGATATGTCATGCAAGAAAAATGTCTATTTGCCTATTTGTATCACATCGGACTTGTAAGACGGGGCACTGGGTTCAATTACGAGTCGGGTCAAATGAATACGCCCACCCACTTCTAAAGACGACAATGATATTACTCGTGATCTTTCCAAGTAAAAAGTACTCACCCTGCTTTACACGCGCAGTACGATTCCACTATTTTATCCTGTCGGATTTCAATATGCAGTTTGTGAGGCGTCAAATTTTTTTGCATCGATCGCCAACATTTCGCTGTAACTGGGACGTTGCGTCCTGCTCTGTCCAAAAATCTTAATTCCGTGTACGTGTCCTTGCGTGAAATAGTTGAGACCTCCCTGTTAGAACTCTTGGACGAGTCCGACGCGTTTGGCATACGCGATAGAGAATCGACTTCAAACCTGTTCTGTTCAGTCGCCATTTTGGAAGCTTGTGGGACACGGCAACTGTAGCTCAGGTGGCGGAGCTCAAGATCGGTCCATTACCTGACCGCAGTGCGCTGAAATGACCCAGAACCAAAGAAATCCCAGGTTGATGCTTGATCGCGTCCTTCTCGTGACTTGCCCCAAGTCAGTTTCCGATTCAGCATGATTGATTCGTCCCAGAAGCGCAATTCGGTTTTACAATCAACCCATCCGTAGCACAACAGCGACAACAACAAGGAAATAAATACATAGACATACACGTGTAGCTAGACATACAGTATACTGCAGTAGTGTATATATACTTTACATACACAAACATATTGAGAAATTTAACTCAGCAAATAATTCCTCACGACATCACGACAAAAACCACAACCGCACACAACAGCATGAAGAATGTATGATTAATTCTCAACGTAGTCTCAGTTTGGTGCGTTCTGCAACCTTGTGACGGTAAGTCCAAGTCTTCGGATCCTTCACTCGCCCCAAAACCGCATTGCTAAATAGACGACGCGTCGCAATCATTTTCGTTTGCGGCATTTCAAAAATGTGTGCACAGGCGGAAATGATCCGTTCGCCCCGCCGCCTTCTCCTCGCTACAGTAACCGCAGTCACGGTTGGGCACGGCGGTGTCGGTTTGCACCTGCCTTTCAAGCGCGCTATTTAAAGACTCAAAATCAGCCGATCTCATTTGCATCTGCTCCTCCCAGAACCTGCAAAAGGCAATTGGCACCAAGCGACCCGGTTGACTCAATCGGTTTTATCGCGCGATCATTCGAGTCGGTGTCAGCGTTCGAGCTCGCGCCTCCTTAGCGAATCGGGCCCGCCGTGCGAGTTTTTATTTAGTCGGCCGCCTGTTGCCGCAGCTTTGGAGAGCGCGACGGCATGATTGACGGAGGACTTCGCGGCGCATACAGTGCGTGGCGGAGCCGCGGCGAACGTGGGAGGGCTTGTGACATGACATGCGGACGAGCCCCGGTTGAGGTCGAGCTTCTGAGGCTGACGGGAGCGCTATTGTTTCGGGAGGAATGAGCGTATTGTTAAGACACTTGACAAATCGCAGTTCCAGAGAGGAAGCGCAAAACCGTACGAGCGGTACATTCGTCGGCCGTCCGTCGACGCGGAGGACTACAGGCGCGGCCTCTCGGCGATCCTTCCAACCGCCGTAGCCGACGGGATCGCCGTCTCCAAACTCGACATCGAAGTAGGGCGGCTACCCGCCTCCGGTCGCCGAACCCGAAAGACAACTCCCGCGGCCCGTGAGATCAACGCTGTCGCAGCTCCGTCCGGGTTGGCGTCACAAGCTCAACAACCATCAGCGTGGACTCGATAAACGCCCGTTGTGTGACGTCGCCCTCCACGATACGCGTCATCTCTTCAACTGTGCTCAAAAACCGGTGGAACACCTGCGGGGCGCCCGGGCCGACGCGGCTCACTTTCCGGATCTTGATACGGAACGACGACCGTCGTACTTGGCTACAAAAACAGGAAGACTCTTGCTTGTCCATCACATCTGTAGTTTTACCAAATCCAGACAAAAAGCTCCAATAAAGGGCCGACCTCGACATTACACACAAAAAGGAGTGAAAATTTCCTCCAAATTCTAAAACCAAAACCAGTTCCCCAAAGTGAACAATTATATCTGGCCCGTCAGTTGACGTTTGCTACAGTGCTCGCTACACTTCCTGTTTACAGTATTCAAGCACCTGATTGGCCACGTAACCCATGCGACAGGTGACGAGGTCAAAAGACACACAATGATTGGCTGACTTGCACCACGTGACCAAAATTGTCAGGAAACAAATTTGGCCCGGAAGCGCTGCCATAAGTGGCATAAAACATAGGCGGGAATAAAACTTTGCTGGCGCCAATGACAAACGAGTTCTACTCTTATCCGATACTCATTTAGATCCTCAACAGCAAAAACTAAACCTGAAGAAAATCCACAGTTGTCCCCCCGGCCCCCAAGAATTTTGCAGCCATAACACGTTCCGTTCTTTGTACAAGAATTTGGCGTCTATTCATTCGATCAGATGAGCACGCGTGGGGTCAGAGTTCACCGATATTGGACCAGAGAGGGAGCGCGAGACCCCGTTGGCTCGGCGTCTCTCTCTTGGAGTCCACCTCAAAGAGTTTTCGCGGACCTCGCTTTGTGATCTGGAGGATTTTTGTCCCCCTTCTGCCTTGGCGGAGGTTTGCACTCTCTCTCTCGGGGGAGGGGGGGGGGAGCGCTCTCGTTTCTGCTGCGTGTACATATTTTGTCCCGGACACGTTTGATTCTTTTGTTCACCCTGACATCTTTTTTTTTTTTTTTTAAATCGCTTTAATCTTGAGCCTCGAGTTTCTCCGACTAAAATAACAAAAAATGAAATCAAAACCAGAAGAGAGAAGTTGAGAAGAATGAGAAAAACACTCACACATAAATAATATCACAGATTCGTTGAGGGGTGCCAACCTGGTCTGAAAACCTTCAGTTGACGCACTTTAGATTACAAGAATTGTGTATTAATCTCATATTCATATTAGACGGGCAGTCACGGGCTGCTGCATCATGTCATGTGCGGATGATCGCGACATCTCACGGACTGCAACTAGCATGATTCAGGAGTAAAGGATCCACGGTCCGCATCATATCTGCCGATTCTGTTCCTGGGAAAGCGAGAACGATCGGCACAAAGGAGCGATGTTGAAACGTTAACCGCCGCCTTTGAGCAATCTGCTGTGCGTGCGGAGTGTGACTACAATGTGAGTCAAAGGGCGCGCAGCCTCCGAAAAGAAGCAGGCGAGACCGGGACTGACCCTTGAGCCACATTCCCGGCGAAATGTTACCGGCTTCAGCCGGCGGCGTTTCGCCCGCTCTCGTCCTTTCGCTCCAGCGGGTCATCGGCGATCGGGGAGCGGGTGTAGTTTTGCTTTGGCGAACTCTCACCTCGCCCGACACGTTTGTCTCCCCGATGTGCTCATTTGAAACAAAGAAAGATGGTACACGCTGAGTTTGACGCTAGCGCCACCGCACTAACTCTAACACTAACGGTAGTGCCGCGCTAATGCTAGTACCGCGCTAACAGGGCCACTAAAATATATATATATACACACACACAAAAAAACACATTCAAACATGAGATATTTACAGAGGAAAGAACGCTGACAGTAGCGCCACGCTAATGCTAACACTAGCCCTGCGCTAACACTCACATCGTGCTAACAGGCTCGGTTAAAAAAAAACAACATACCGGTAAAAAACCCATATTCAAACATGAGATATTTACAGAAGAAAGAAAGACGGTACACAGAGAGTTTTACGCTAACACTAGCGCCACGCTAATGCTAACGCTAGCGCTGCGCTAACGCTCACGCCGTGCTAACAGGCTCGGTTAAAAAAAAACATACCGGTAAAAAAAACCCACATTCAAACACGAGATATTTACAAAGAAAGACGGTACACAGAAAGTTTAATGCTAACGCCAGAGCCATGCTAATCCTAACGCTAAAAAAACATACCGGTAAAAAAATCACTAAGACACGGCATTAACACACTACCGCAGCGCTAACAGGGCCAGAACGGTAAAAGTCACTTCCTCGGCACATATATTCCACCGATGTCACTCTTACCTTTTCCGCTCTAGTTTCCCCCTTGCGGCCGTCAGACAAAAAAGGACAAATTAGCCAAAAGGAAGCCGTCGCGTGTTGAGCAATTCGCCGGTTGCAGTCGTCGGTCACACTCAAACCTGCTTTGAATGCAATGAAGAGCTTCAGCGGAGCACAACCAGATAAACGGCTCCGTTTGACCTCTTTGAATTTGAACGCGTTCGGAAAGTTCCGGACTTCCATCGAGCTCCGTCAAGACGGCGGGCCCTTCTGTCTCCATGGTTACGCTGTGATAATCCCTGAGCTGTGGAGTCGAGTCCAAGTGAGAACCGTGTTGCAATCAAATAGTTGTGAAAGTATGAAAAAAAAAAAAACGAAAAAACTGGTGAGCTGCGTGCGCAGGGCACAACGTTAGGGACGCGGCCCGCGGACCAGGGGTTTGGAACCCGTCGCTCTCGAGGTTCCCAAGAGCACAGTGGCCTCCGTATTCCTTAAATGGAGCTCGGGACGACCGGAACCCTTCCAAGACTTGGCCGTCCAGGCAGACTGAGCAATCGGTGGAGAAGAAGTCTTGGTGAGATGGGAGAAAGTTCGACAAAGTCGAGCATCACTGCAGCCCTCCACCAATCGGGGCTTCATGGCAGAGTCGCCGGATGGAAGACCCGAACGCCTGCAAGAAGTCTGCTGAAGGACTCCAAGGTGGTGACAAATGAGATTCTGCGGTCGATGAGACCAAGACAGAACTCTGTGACCGTCATTCCGAGCAGTATTTGTGGAGAAAAGTCAGTCCCAAGAATGAACACGACGACCAATTGCAGTTCAAGGAAAAATTAACGCGGACAAGTAAAGAGATGATATGGACGAAAACCTTCCCCAGGGTGCTCGGGATCTCAGACTAGTCTGGAGGTTCACCTTCTGACAAAACAATGACCCTAAAGCGCACAGCTAAAATAACGGAGTGGCTTCAAAACAACGCTCTTGAATGGCCCAGCCACATCCCCGACTTAAACCCAAATGAGCACCTGAAAATGGCTGCCCACCAATGTTTTACCATCCAGTCTGAAAGAACTGGAGAGGATTTGAAAGGAGGAATAGTACAGAAGCCCCAAATCCAGGAATCATTCCCCAAAAAAGACTCATGGCTGTGTGATATTTAAGTATCCATCCAGCCATTTTCTTTGCCGCTTATCCTCACGAGGGTCACGAGGATTGCTGGAGCCTATCCCAGCTGTCAACGGGCGGGAGGCGGGGGCACACCCTGAACTGGTCGCCAGCCAATCGCAGGGCACATGGAGACAAACAGCCGCAATCACAATCACACCTGGCTCTGTGGGTGGCTGCGACGCAACGCGTTGGCGGCCGCGTTTCACCAGACAATTCAAAGAGGTTTACGTTACCCAAGGAAATGTTAGCGTTCCCTCAGGACGTCTCTGTTTTTCTTTTGCTTGTACACTCCCGAGTCCCAAAAGATGGCATTGGGACAGTGGTTCCTTGAGATAGAACATCCACCCATCCATTTTCTTCGCCGCTTATCCTCACGAGGGTCACGAGGATTGCTGGAGCCTATCCCAGCTGTCAACGGGCGGGAGGCGGGGGCACACCTTGAACTGGTCGCCAGCCAATCGCAGGGCACATGGAGACAAACAGCCGCAATCACAATCACACCTGGCTCTGTGGGTGGCTGCGACGCAACGTGTTGGCGGCCGCGTTTCACCAGACAATTCAAAGAGGTTTACGTTACCCAAGGAAATGTTAGCGTTCCCTCAGGACGTCTCTGTTTTTCTTTTGGTTGTACACTCCGAGTCCCAAAAGATGGCATTGGGACAGTGGTTCCTTGAGATAGAACATCCACCCATCCATTTTCTTCGCCGCTTATCCTCACGAGGGTCACGAGGATTGCTGGAGCCTATCCCAGCTGTCAACGGGCGGGAGGCGGGGGCACACCTTGAACTGGTCGCCAGCCAATCGCAGGGCACATGGAGACAAACAGCCGCAATCACAATCACACCTGGCTCTGTGGGTGGCTGCGACGCAACGTGTTGGCGGCCGCGTTTCACCAGACAATTCAAAGAGGTTTACGTTACCCAAGGAAATGTTAGCGTTCCCTCAGGACGTCTCTGTTTTTCTTTTGGTTGTACACTCCCGAGTCCCAAAAGATGGCATTGGGACAGTGGTTCCTTGAGATAGAACATCCACCCATCCATTTTCTTCGCCGCTTATCCTCACGAGGGTCACGAGGATTGCTGGAGCCTATCCCAGCTGTCAACGGGCGGGAGGCGGGGGCACACCTTGAACTGGTCGCCAGCCAATCGCAGGGCACATGGAGACAAACAGCCGCAATCACAATCACACCTGGCTCTGTGGGTGGCTGCGACGCAACGCGTTGGCGGCCGCGTTTCACCAGACAATTCAAAGAGGTTTACGTTACCCAAGGAAATGTTAGCGTTCCCTCAGGACGTCTCTGTTTTTCTTTTGGTTGTACACTCCCGAGTCCCAAAAGATGGCATTGGGACAGTGGTTCCTTGAGATAGAACATCCACCCATCCATTTTCTTCGCCGCTTATCCTCACGAGGGTCACGAGGATTGCTGGAGCCTATCCCAGCTGTCAACGGGCGGGAGGCGGGGGCACACCCTGAACTGGTCGCCAGCCAATCGCAGGGCACATGGAGACAAACAACCGCGTTCAAAATCACATCTAGGGGCAATTTAGAGCGCCCAAATAATGTTGCACGTTTTTGGGATGCGGGAGGAAACTGGAGTGCCCACCCGGAGAAAACCCACGCAGGCATGGGGAGAACATGCAAACTCCAGACAGGCGGGGCTGGGATTGAACCTGGGTCCTCAGAACTGTGAGGCCAACGCTTTACCAGCTGAGCCACTGTGGCGCTTTTTTGACTTATCTGCAAAAATTCATTCTTTCCCCTTGTGTGTACATTAATGTGGAAAAAAAAAAAAAGAACTTAAATGGTTTCAGCAAGCGGCTGGAATATAATAAAGAGTGCAAAATCGACGTGGGTCCGAATATTTTCCGTACTCACGTCGAGAAAACACTGGACCGTCCGCTCGATCTACGTTGCGGTTCACGAGGATTTTATCATCTCGTTCTCGCTTCGCCGAGTCAATAATTGCGGCCGGCGGTGTGGCTTCTCCTGTCGGTTGGAATTAATGAGGCAGGTCGAGTTGGTCGTTATGTCCGACCTCGGCGTCTTGTCCCCCCTTTTCTTTGCACGTCACGCATTGCTCGGGGGGGGGGGGCGAGACGTCAGCATCTCGGCGACTCTCGCAAGCTCAAGTGCCTGACCACTTACCTGCCAAACGGCATGGGTTAGGGTTACCATGACAACAGGCTATTGTACATACCTCGCACGCACATTTCAAACGTTGCTCAAACGGGATTGCGCTGATAGATCGGACTTGTGCAGATGGCGTATGCAAATTGATATCCATACGTCTATTATCTCCCGCTTTTCCGGGTCGGGTCGCAGGGGGAAGTAGCTTAAGCAGGGGTACCCTGACTTCCCTTTCCCCGACCACTTCTTCCAGCTCTTCCGGATGATTCCCGAGGCGTTCCCGAGCCAGCCGAGAGACTTAGTCTCCCCGGCGTGTCCTGGGTCATCCTCGGGGTTTCTTTCCGGTGGGACATGCCCGGAATACCTCAGCAGGGAGGCATCCGAATCAGATGCCCCAGCCACCTCAACTGGCTCCTCTCAATGTGGAGGAGTACCGGCTCGAAACTGAGCCCCTCCCGGATGACCGAGCTTCTCACCCGTTCTCTAAGGGAGAGCCCGGACACCCTGCGGAGGAAACTCATGTCGGCCACTTGTATCCGGGACCAGGGAGGCGTCCAGGAGGCGTCCGGATCAGATGCCCCAGCCACCTCATCTGGCTCCTCTCAATGTGGAGGAGTACCGGCTCGAAACTGAGCCCCTCCCGGATGACCGAGCTTCTCACCCGTTCTCTAAGGGAGAGCCCGGACACCCTGCGGAGGAAACTCATGTCGGCCACTTGTATCCGGGACCAGGGAGGCGTCCAGGAGGCATCCCAATCAGATGCCCCAGCCACCTCATCTGGCTCCTCTCAATGTGGAGGAGTACCGGCTCGAAACTGAGCCCCTCCCGGATGACCGAGCTTCTCACCCGTTCTCTAAGGGAGAGCCCGGACACCCTGCGGAGGAAACTCATGTCGGCCGCTTGTATCCGGGACCAGGGAGGCGTCCAGGAGGCGTCCGGATCAGATGCCCCAGCCACCTCATCTGGCTCCTCTCAATGTGGAGGAGTACCGGCTCGAAACTGAGCCCCTCCCGGATGACCGAGCTTCTCACCCGTTCTCTAAGGGAGAGCCCGGACACCCTGCGGAGGAAACTCATGTCGGTTGCTTGTATCCGGGACCAGGGAGGCGTCCAGGAGGCATCCCAATCAGATGCCCCAGCCACCTCATCTGGCTCCTCTCAATGTGGAGGAGTACCGCCTCGAAACTGAGCCCCTCCCGGATGACCGAGCTTCTCACTCGTTCTCTAAGGGAGAGCCCGGACACCCTGCGGAGGAAACTCATGTCGGCCGCTTGTATCCGGGACCAGGGAGGCGTCCAGGAGGCGTCCGGATCAGATGCCCCAGCCACCTCATCTGGCTCCTCTCACCGTTTTCTATTTTATTGTAAGTTATCTGAAGGCATTTTAAACAATGAGCAGGTCAAGAACCACCACAAAACTAACCGAAACCCACAGAGTAGAACAATGGGCACAACAACAGCAGTATCACCGTCACAGGTCTCGCCTCTGCGAACGAAATCGTCACGGATTAAGTGATACTTACTCAACGGAGACGCTGTAGAGCTCAGGCAGGAGCGTACACGGAACCTCTCCGATGGAAACTTTGACCACCTCTGCTCTCCGGCCCAGGTTCTTGCCCTGCACCGTCAGGCGCGTGCCTCCGTCAACTGGACCCCTCAGCGGGAAGATCTGAAAGAACCAGAACGGCACTTTGTACAGTGAGCGAGGCAATGGCGCATAAATGATAGAAGGCACGAGGAGGAAGGAGGTGAAGGGCCAAGTATCTGGTCTAAGTGCCGAACAGCAAGATTTAATTGAAAGGGCCCACGAGCGCACGAAGGCGCGCAAAGCCAGATCAACTTCACAGCCGGAGCCTTTTCAGCTTCGACTCCTCCAACCGAACATGCACACAAAGGGGCAGCTCAAGAGCCCTCTTCGCATCCCACGTGCCAAAGAGGCGGCCGGAGAGCGCCGCGGATAGCTCGCGCGAGCGCGACGGCAATCTGCCGAGAGCACAGCGGTCGACGCCGGCGGCGGTGAGGGAATCGACGCCGGCCGTTATTCCCCTCGCGCGTTTTCCCGCGTCCGCCGAATTCTTCGGTAGCCACTTTCACACGTCATTTGAGTCCTCGGAGGGAAAGGGGCGGAGGTCTGGGTTAAAGATAGCATCTCGGATGCACAGACCAGGGAGAAATCCACGATCTCGCCATTGTATCTTGTTTTTTTCGTTTTGTTTTTGTATGACCCCTGACTGAGCCGCAGTCACCGTGACATCTTCGCGCTATTAGCTCGGCTCCGGCTCCTCGAGCGGCTCCAGCCGAGAATGAAAACAGCTCCGCGTCCTGATAATCCGGGTCCCTCCAAGAGTGACAGCGTGGCTCAATAAAAGATTGAGTGGTTCAGGGTCTTGTCTTTTTAAAACGCTGCCAAAATCGCAGGCGTGAATTTTATTCGAGAGCCGCTACAAGACGGGAAACGTTTGCAATGTTTTGGTGGTTTCATTACAGCAGCATGCGAGGCCACCCGGGAGTTACCTTTGCAGTTAAAAAAACCGCGACAAGACCGCATTCTTTCTGAGACACGTGACGCCGACGCCGTACATTGGCATTAAACGCGCACCCCATGGCGTGCGGCGGGGGGGACCCAGCCCTCCCGACAGAGCTCCTCGGAAACTGTAGTCATTTATTATAACCGTTATGTGGCATCCCGGCGGCGCGGCCGGACGGCGGGGCGCTGACATCCACATCAGCACTCCGTGCCGTTCATTTGCACCTCTTCCGAGTCTGCGAGGTTTGATTTACAGCTCGGCCTCCGCCGGGATCACAGGCTGGAAACGTGTCCGCACGAAGCTCGGCTCAGAGCGACGACGGGACTGTTTTCTTTGCGCCGGGACGCATTGTTCGCGCGGCTACAACCTTGATCAGATCTTGTTTTTAAAAGATCGCTTCGGCCTTCTTATGCAGTTCCGCCGCGCTAATCAAAGAGGGGCCGGAGACAAAAACAGGAAAAGGCATTCAGACTCCGCGGGTCGTTTCTCCACCCTCCTTCTGACTAAGCGGCTCCCCATCCTGCCTCCCAGACCCGGAATGCCTGGTTCCAGTTTAATGTCACAGCTAAACTTTGTTCAGCGCTTCCTGTCTACCACTGGCACAATAACCATCTTTGGGGACTCGAGAGTGTACAACGAAAAGAAAAACAGAGACGTCCTGAGGGAAAGCTAACCTTTCCTCGGGTAACGTAGACAACCTGAACCTCTTTGAATTGTGTGGTGAAACGCGGACGCCTACGCAAAAGTGTTCCCTTTTTTTGTGTTACACGGCGGATAAACTCCCAGATTAGCGCGGCGAGGGATTCAGAGGAAACTGGGGACCGTTTTGCACTGGGGGCAAATTTGGCGGTGCCCCACAAGCTCCAGTAGATGGCGCTTTGGTTCCGAGATTTTACTGAAGGCATTCAGTGGGAAACATGTACAGTGAGTCCTCGGGTTAAGACGGTCTGGACCTAAGACCTTTGGACTTCGCCCATCCCCCGTCCGCCATTTTTTCTGGCTATATCTTGTCCGTGTTTTTCGCATTTTTCGCCCTCCTTTTTAGACATTATCGCCCCAAAGAAGAAAGCCGTGTCTCTTAGCAATGCTTCTGCAGCCAAAAGAAAATCCACGACCATAGAAACGAAGCTCAAAATCATAAAAAGATGGGAGACCACCAAGGCTTCAGTCGGTCGACCGTGGCGACAATTATTAACGACAAAGCCGGTATTTTAGCGCATGTGAAGGGTTCCGTTCCTATGTCGGATACGAGGAGGGGGACAGGTGCTCTTCCTGTTAGTTGACTTGACAGTGCGGCTGCTTGTCTCGATGTGCCCTGCGATTGGCTGGCGACCGGTTCAGGGTGTGCCCCGCCTCCTGCCCGTCGACAGCCGGGATAGGCTCTGGCACTCTCCGTGACCCTTGTGAGGATAAGCGGCTAAGAAAATGGATGGTTGTTCTATCTCAAGGAACCACTGTCACAATACCATCTTTTGGGACTCGAGAGTGTACAAATAAAAGAAAAACAGAGACGTCCTGAGGTAAAGCTAACCTTTCCTCGGGTAACGTAGACAACGTGAACCTCTTTGAATCGTCTGGTGAAGGGCGGCCGCCAACGCGTTGCGTCACAACCACCCGCAGAGCCACAACGCTAGTCTCCTTCCAGCGGCCCTCCCCTCTCCACGGCCGCTCGGCGTTGGTCTAGGTTTTGCGTGTCAGTGTGTGGAAGGAAGAAAAAAGAGCCCCGCAACAATGGTTCTGCCCACACAGGAGGACTCGGAGCGCGGCTGACTTCACTCGCAGATGAAGTGCACACAAGTTAGCGTGGCAGCATCCTGTTAGTCACACTCAGTTGACACCTAAAAAGGACGAAGGATCGTCATGAATGCTCCAATGTGGCCCGTTTGTACGACAGATTGGGGACCTGTGTGAGAGCGCCCGTGCATGCGTTTGCCCACTTTGTTGGACGGGCTTATTCTCCGGGGGCCGCTCGGCTGTTTATCTACAGGAAGTTCAGCCCGACTGGCTCTCACGTGAGCCGTGCTGCCCGCGACCGCCGACCGCGGCCGCGCCGATAGAGCGTGCGCTTGCGTCACAAACCAGCTTCGCTCCAAGCGCTTGATTGGCCAAAAGGATTACGCAGATAAGTAGATGTGAACGTTTCACCGTGGCCTGTCCCCACCTTCGTGACTGTTGCTGATTGCGTCAAGCTTCCAGCGTGACCCTGCCGGGCTTTGCGCCTCCCTTGAGAAATATTGCACAATACGTGCAAAAATTTCGCTGGAGATTTCGTAAATATTGCAGTTATGCGAAAGCAAAAGGTTGCAACACAGAGCCTTGCCTTCTATTCATCCATCCAGTTTCTCCACGGTTTATCCTCATTTGGGTCACAGGTGAACCGGTCCCAGCCGGCTTTGGGCGAGAGGCAGCGTACGCCTTGGACTGGTCGCCAACCGATCACGGGGCACTCATGAAAAGTCAACCCCTCACGATCGCATTTGCACCTCAGGACGATTACTGGTCTTCAATGACGCTTTTGGAATTCAGGAAGAAGCCGGAGTCGTCGGACAAAAGCCACGTGAGCGCCGTTCATTTCAACCTTCAACTGCCATCGATAACTCCAGGAAGTCGCTGTGTACGCGTACGACACAAAAACCTGCAACCTGTTGTGTTTCCTAAACGTAACCAAGCTCTTCTGTAAAGGTTCATTTTTTTTTTTTTATTTCGTCTCTTTCCGGTGGGACATGCCCGGAACACCTCTCCAGGGAGGCGTCCGAACCAGATGCCCCAGCCACCTCATCCGGCTCCACTCAATGCGGAGGAGCAGCAGCTCGACACTGAGCCCCTCCCTGATGACGGAGCTTCTCACCCTATCTCTAAGGGAGAGCCTACGTCTCTCGGCTGGCTTGGGAACCCCTCCGGATCCCTCCGGAAGTGGCTGGGGAAAGGGAAGTCTGGGTATCCCTAGTGAAGCTACTTCCCCAGCGACCCGACCCGGAAAAGCGGTAGATAATGGATGGATATCTATTTGAGATTTTTGCATTTCATCGAGACTCTAAAAATTCTGGGTCTGTGTAAAATGGGGTTTTGGGCAAGTCTTGGATCGTTCAGTCTTGAGCAGAACACTAGTGTGCAATATTACTGCAAAGGCTTTTCCCAGTGCTCACGATTGTATGTGTGCCGTCATCCCGACATGTTTTATTCTTACGAACTGTGGTTTTCCTCCACTAAGAGCCTGTCCGAACCGTGGGCCGCAGAGGTAAACGTGCTCTGCCGAGTGAACACCCAGCGCCCCCGGGGGACGCGCTAGATTGATGAACGGCCTTCAAACGTTGTGCGAGCAGCTGACACCGGACAGCACAAGACCATGTGAACGAGCCCACGAGTCCCTATTATACGGCGCCGTCACGCAGCCCGGGGGGGGACTACAAAGAGGAGAGCGGAGGATTCTGTATGCGAGCGTCTGTAGTCAAAAAGAGGTCTTACCTTGTGGATTTCAGGGGCCGGACATTGCTCCTTGATGGGCTGACAGTCGTCCCTCAGTCGGCAGCTGTTTTCGCACCAGCCGCAGAGGTGGCCCTGATCCTCGCGGCCCCAACACTGCGAACAGTCTCCACTTCCCACGCCGCAGTTGTACACCTCCACTAGCGAGAAGATACACAAAGCCGGTGAGTTTCTTTTTTTTTTCCTGATTAGCTGTGGAAAATGGGCTGCATAACTCTCAAAAAAATGTTCAATGGACCCCGTCTTGATCCCAACGTCAATCCGCTATAATAACCTGCTTCCCATTTCTGAGACGCCACAGAGGCATTCTTTTGGCCTGTCGGTCCCACTGGACAAACAGGCTCGATGGGACTCCTCCACCAGCTTGATCGCATCCCTGTCCACCAACGGCGAGGGGGATCGGCACCACGGCAGCCATCAACCACCTTGCAGCCTCAGCTTCAGACGGCCGCCTCACTCGGTCTCGGAGGCGCGGAACATGGTCCACCCGGACTCCGTGCCCCCGGGATGTAGCTGAGGTTCTGCCAGATTTGGTAGAACCTCCTGCCAGACATTCTAAACAGACTCTCACAGACCCGCTAGTCACCAGGCGCTCACCATCGAGCCCCAACTCCGGTGAACCGCCTCCAGGGTGATGAAGACCGGCGTCTGTTCATCTTACTCTTAACAGGGTTGAATTTGACCAATACTTTGTCCCACCTGGGACCTGTTTACTTTGGTTGACCTTACCAGGGGCATGAGGTCTCAGGCTTTGCTCAGCGTATCAATCCCCTAACAGTCATGGTTCTGCCGGTCCAGCCCGGGCTGTGCGTGTTCCCGCACAGTCGCACTGATTAAGAGGCGTACACCTGCGCCTCACGCTGGCTGATTGACTCCGGTAAATACAGTACCCAAGGGACGACTGGTGCTCGCCAGATCGTCGCAACTCATGCCCCGTTCCTGCACTCCCGTATCTCTGATCGTAAACCCGTGCGTACCGACCTCCGCCTGTTCTCCGACCGACCCCGTAGGCCTGACTCCTTTGACACTCCTGCCGTCTTTGATAGATTTCCCGTGTACCGACTCCTGCCTGCCCGCGGACCTGCTCCCTACGCCCGACGTCCTGACTACCGCTGCCGCACTTGACAGTCTACCCGATCCCCGACCTTGGAACGAATAAACATGTTTCCCAAAATGCCTCCGCGTCTCCGGAGTCCTGCATTTGGGTCCTCCTCCGTCTCGATGGGTCGTGACAGTAACCATGATGAGGTGACCCCTCCGGGAGAACGATTGTGCCAAACTAACACCAGAATGAAACGTGCAAATAAAGGAAACAGAGAAACTTGCTGTATTGTGTCTCCTGCGATTATCCCTACATGTGCATCTGCACATCAGGCCGAGGATGCGTCCCATTAATTGTTTTCTTTTTTTTTTTTTTTTTCCAGTGGTGATGACTCAGCACCTTGTCAAGGCCTCTTCCTGTTTGCGAAATGTGCAAAACTTGGCCTCGGCGGCGCATTCGCACGGCCTCGGACGTGCACATCTGGAAGGCCTGGCTCGGAGCTTCGGCGCCGACGGCGCGCCAAATTCAACAGCCCTCGCGCATCATTCCTCTGTCGTCATGGCGATCTCAGTGTGCTCGCAACCCGACGGACGGACGCGGCTCGGGGGGGGGGGCGTCAAAACCTTCAACGGCATCCGTATCCGGCACTCGTTACGTGTAATTAGACACGAGCTGAATATAAAATGACAGCAAATTGCTACTTGTTGTCAGATTACGTGTCGGAATACACAAAGTACTGTTATTACACGTGAATGACAGCTAAATCGGGTTTGTCCCTCACGGCGAAGAACTTATTTTCTTCCGTCAAAAGAAAAGAAAAAAATCCTATCATCTCAGCACGGATTGTTTTTGCGCAGGTGAGATGCATTCTGGGAGCAAAGGTGGACGCTCCAAAGTGTATAATTACGCCGAACGCGTTTATTTTTGTAAAATGTCTGGAGCGGGTCTCACCTTTCACGGGCCGGGGGCTGTCCACGAAGGTGCCCCCACCGAGGTGGCCCCTCCTCCTCAGGTTGAGCTGGTAAATGCGACTCCTCTGATTGGTCAGCAGCTTGACGGAGAACAAAGGCAGTTGGCAACGGCCTCTCGGAAAAAATGTTCAAATGGGCTTTTGTGGCTAATTGCGGTCGGCTAATTGTCTGCACTCACCGTCACCCCGCTGCACTTGACAGTAGAGCTGTTGAGCCACGTGGCTTCGTACCGCCGCTCTGTCCCGAAGTCGCACTCCAGCTCCTCCTCCTGGAATGAAAAACACTCGCACTGAAGCCGACCCGGCAGAAATGTTCCCTCAAATTTTCGACGTGTCTGAGAAAACACACGAAGGCCGTGAGCGCTATCTTTGACCTTTGACCTCACCCTAACTGCGAGCACAATCAGACGTACGCGCCGCGGTCAGATCGGCGTCGTCCGTTGACGTCACATCCCTCGTTCAAATATTCACATGACAGCATTTACGTTCCCATCAGAACATTTTTAATTTTCAATTTTTCAATTTTGTGTTTTTGCAAACTTACACTGAAAATGTCAACAAACAAAACAAAACAAAAAATTACATTACCAACTAAACCCAAACCAACTATGAACTATAAAATTGAAATGTCGCTTTCAACGATTTCTTTTTTTTTAACCCACAATGATATCCCCGTCTGTTTGTCTTGGTGTAAAACTGAATTATTAATTGGCAATCCATGTCGAAAGCTGAGTGATGCTCGCAAACGGTTTCAGGGTTAATGTTATGTTGCCTGCTATATTTAAAATACAGAAATGACCTTTTTTGGACACTATCGTCTGTGCCTTCATCCTCAGGCTACGCCAAGGTGGAATTTTAATATTACACACCATCTTATCCTGCACTTTCGACTTTGGCTTCAGACCAGATCTTTCTCACTCAAAAAAAAAATAAGAGTAAATCTCGTCTAGTTTCACCACTTTTTCTTCATTATTCGGTGTTTGTAATTATGAGTGTACACCTTTAAAATAATTGAGGGGGGGGGTATCAGGTAAACGTAGAGTGTGTGGCGGAGCAGCAGCTCTTTGTGAGACGTTTGCTGCCAAGTCTTTAAAAAAAAAAAGCCTGTAGTTCACTGCGCTGGATCAGTTTTCCTCTGCGCTGAGAGTGTGCGACAAGTGCGCAAATGCGCAGTTGCGCAGCTTAGAGGGGAACATTGGCTACTGCCTACAGGTCGACCCAGAGTAGAATTGCAAGTCTCGAAACAAAACAACTGACATGTTCGCTAACGCGGGAGCACGCAGCACAGCGTGCTAGCTAGCGTTGGCCTTCGACCACGCCGGCGTTGAAGTCGGAATGGATCCGTGCAGACTGGTGCTTGGAGGCTGGAGAAGCCACGACAACACCGTTCCGTGGGGGCCCTGACCTCCCCCCCCTCCGCCTTTGGCGGGTTTTTACGCCTCTGGTGTGAATGGGAATATGCAAACGGGAATGTGGGACCCTGCAGTGGAGCCAGCTGAGCCTCCTTTGCACACAAAGAAGAAACAACAGATTCTCTCTAGCCACGAAGCCGCGACAACAGAGTCTTCCATTATTCACATGCTCCGACTTTCATGAAAGCAACAGCATTTCTTTTTTTTTTTTTTTTTTAACTTTTACCATTATTATCAAGAGTAAACATTAGCAGCACATCTAACTCGTCTTTGCTCTACGTTGCCCAGACTGTGTTGCTAACTAACGCACTTGGCGCTGGACGGTGTTTGTAATGATGAGCGTACCCCTTTCAGAGCCAGAGGGGGGCGGAGTCCAGTAAACTAGGGACTAGAGTGTGCAGATCGTTGTGAGAAGCAGTGTGCTGCCGTGTTCAAGAAAAATAAAGGTTGTAGTTCACTGCTGGATCTGTTTTCGTCTGCGCTGAGGGTGTGCGACAAGTCCGCCAATGCGCAGTTGCGCAGCTTAGAGGGAACGTTGCCTGGCAGTCAGCGCACGAGAGCATTGGCAGTTTCCCCCAAATTTTATGGAAGAAACATGCCACAAAACATTCATCCATCCATTTTGTGGACCGCTTACACTCATTGGGGTGAGTGAAGTCCTGGAACGAGGTACGGCCCGGACTGGTCACCGGGATACGAGCAGCCAAACAAACAAACCGGATGAAACCCGGATGCTTTTGGGCCGGTTGAGTAAGCCGGAGGGCCCCGAGAAAACTAACCGATTTTTCCCCACCGTGCCGCCCACCACCGAACAAAACGATGGAAAATAATGCAGCCTTTATCTTAGTTTGTTCACAAATTCACTTCCTCGCTGTTTATTTCCACGCAATGCCCACAGGAAGCCATGACTTATGTTCCAAAAATTGCAGCAAGTTTAGCGCAGATTCTCCCGATGGACCTTCAATCACTCGTACGATAATAGCCAATCAGATAGCCGCGTTGTCTTAACCCCTGGCTTGACACGCCCCTCTCGCCGTATTGTCCCACAAGCAATGGCGCTTGATAGTAGCGTGCGCTTGGAAAAGTTAAGGCTACGAAGAAAACGCGCTTGGGGAACGTGCAATTCTGATGGAAGATATCCTGCTCGGTTACAAGGTTGACGAAGTGTCTAGGATGGATTAAGGCTCGCGGAAGAGCCCGCGTACAACTAAATGTGGACAAAATCAACAAACCCAAGGATGTATGATCGAAGGTAAGCGAGGGAGAAGTATCTTCTCTGAGTTTGATTTCATTATTATTAGTGCAGGAGAACAACTTTCACTTTGTTAGCGTATCACTGACCTGCCGAATGAAGTGTGTCGTGTTTTATACCGAAGAGTCCGGTTAGTGATACGTCTAGTTGCCAATTTGTATCACGTCAGACTTTTAAGACAGAGCACTGGGTTCCATTACGAGCCGGGTCAAATGCATACACCCACTCACTTTTTAAAGACTACAATGATATGGCTCGTGATCTTTCCAAGTAAAAAGTACTCACCCTGCTTCACACGCGTAGTACGACTCCGCTAATTTATCCTGTTGGATTTGCGAGGCGTCAAACTTTTTTGGCGTCGATCGCCAACGTTTCGCTGTAACTCCGACATTGCGTCCGGTTCCGTCCAGAATCTCAATTCCGTGTACGTATCCTTGCGTGAAAATAGTCGAGACCTCTCTGTAGAACTCTCTTGGACAAGTCTGACGCAATATTATCTGGAATACGCGGCAGAGAATCCACTTCAATCCTGTTCTGTTCAGTCGCCATTTTGGAAGCCTGCGGGACATGGCGACTGTAGCTAAGGGGGCGGAGCTTAGGATCGCCAGGATCTATTAACGTATGGCCATCCATTTAATTATTTGGGCTGCCAGCATTTATCGCTGTGAATCCAATTTTCCAAAAATAATGTGACTTTTGATCATTTCCTGCGGCACCTCGGATGATTTGTCACGCCAGCCTGCTCGGGGGTGGGGGGTGGGGTGGGGGGAGGGGGGTTGATGTGTTCTCCTGCCTCCGACATGCCTAAACAAAATCTTTTCGGGAGCAGGCCGTAATCGGCCCTGACAGGAGAAGACGGGGCTCCATTGTCAATTCATATTCATACGCATCTGGGCTCCCGAACCTCGGCGTGTTATCCGGGTTCCGGAGTACTGCGCCAGATCTCAACCGTGTGAAGTGGAGAGCGGACCCAAAAGGGGCTGGAACTGACCCCCGTCTGAGCGGCGGCGGCTCCACAAAGGTTGTGCGTGCGCGGTCTTAACGACTCGAGGCCAAAACGTGTTGCTAAGAGCATCAGTGAGAATGTTTATCAGAGTTTATTTAAACGTATCCAAGGGTCGGCCCGCCCCCGCCGAGCCTCCCTGTGAGAACCGAATCCAATTTCACTCCCACAAACTCCCGGAGCGTCTGCGATTCGCCGGTCCCTTCGACGCGGAGAACAAACGAGAAGGCCGCAAATCCTCAACAGTGTCGACTCGAAGTCAGCTGGGGTGAACCTCCCCCGTCAAAGGTGTGAACGTTCATTTTTATTCAAACTGCCCCGAGGAGCTGTGCTTGTGCGAACCCTTCGTGTGTGCGTGTGCGTGCGCAGACGTTTGTTCTTGGCTCCAAGTCTGTCACCATAGCAACACCCCAGGAAGAGGACCAGCCAGGTTAGACAAGGGGCCGGCCACGCCTGACGAGTCGTCTGCCCGCGTTGCGAGGGCATCGAATGTGTGATTGTTGAAAGCGACGACGCTCCGATTTGTGATGGTTCTGCCGGTACAGCCCGGGTTGTGCGGCTTCCCGTGCAGTCGCACTGATTAGGAGGCGCACACCTGCGCCTCATGGCGGCTGTTTGACTCCGGTATATATAAGACCCAGGGGACGACTGGTCCTCTGCCAGATCGTCGCATCTCATGCCCCGTTCCTGCACTCCCGTATCTCTGATTGTAAACCCGTGTGTAACGACCTCCACCTGTTCTCCAACCGACCCCGTAGGCCTGACTCCTTTGACTCTCCTGCCTTCTTTGATCAATCTCCCGTGTACCGACTCCTGGCTACCCGCGGACCTCCTCTCTACCCCCGACGTCCTGACTACCGCTGCCGCACTTGACAGTCTACCCGCTCCCCGACCTTGGAACGAATAAACACTTTTCCCAAAATGCCTCCGCGTCTCCGGAGTCCTGTAATTTGGCTCCTCCTCCGTCTCGATGGGTCGTGACACGATTAGGGCAAAAAAAATTGGAGCCTGGGTGCGCTGACGAGGATGAGCGAAACCAGAAAAAATGCATTCTCATAGCGCGAACATCAGCTCGCCGCATGTTTTGCTAACTCACTGACCGAAATCACAGCGAGCCGGTGTCCATCTGCGGCGCACGCATCTTGAGGAAAAAACACCATATGCTTCTGTTTTCGTCCTTCCATTTTCATAACATATTGGCAAAAGTCCAGCTTCAAAGTCGGAAACATGCGTGTGTGCGGCACCTCCTGGACGTTCCTCAGGGAGATGGCGAAGTCCTGGGCCGCCCCCGACGGCGACGGAGGAACCTCTGCGGCCACCGAGCTGGGACAGGAAGCGGCGTTCTGCGGTGAGGCAGGAAGCGACATACGGTCAGCTAGAAAAGACAATAGCGCGGCCGCACACATCCGCAAACCAAAATACGTGTCCTGTTTATCTGGAGGAGGAGGAGGAAATGAGAGGGTGAAGTCTCACTCGGAGGGAAACAACAATGGCTTCAAATAGAAAGACGATGAGGGATTGGAATAACAGACGCCCTGGACGCTACGCCCTCGTCTTGTCTTGTGCTTAAAAAAAGAACTAACTTGTGATCCCCTCATCATAAAACAGTTGATGTGATTCTTGAACCAAATCAGCTGCAGTGTTGCATCAAAAATTGTTCCTTAAGTTGCCCAAAATGTCTCGGATTAATTAAATGTTTCGGGCGATGAAGAGGAAACTCAGGGCTCCGGATTAAGAGGTGGAGCCCGAGACTTTTGTCCTTATACGTCAAGTCTCAGGACAGTCACACAACGGAAATTTCTTTCCACGTACAAACTGATTTAGTCAACTTTATTTAAGGGCCTAGCTCCTGGCGGAAGGTTACGTGACAGAAGAGTCTCCGCTAGGACGAAGGGCAAAGTTTACAAAAGAGTGGTGAGGCCGGCCATGACGGACGGACGAGAGACGGTGGCCCTGAAGAGAACTGGAGGTGGCGCAAATGAAGATGTGGAGGTTCTCGGTTGGATCGGATTAGAAATGAGCTCATTAGAGGGACAGCCAAAGTTGGATGTTTTGGAGACTTGGATGGTTTGGACTTTTCCAGAGGCGAGAGAGTGAGCAAATTGGTCGAAGGGGGACGAGGATGGAGCTGTCAGGGAAGAGAGAGAACGAGAGGAAGACCAAAGAGAAGGTTGATGGATGTTGTGAGGGAGGACATGAGGACTGGGGGTCTTACGGGGGAAGATGCTCGAGATAGGCTCAGGTGGAAAAAGACGACACGGTTTGGCGACCCGTAACAGGACAAGCCGAAAGGAAAAGAAGAAGATTTAAGGGCCTAGCTCACTAAGCGGAAATGTCGCCAAGTCGTCGCAGCAACTCAGGAGAGTGAAATATTGCTTGCGACATCTCGCAGAGACTAATTTGCCCGGAAGTTGCCGTGACCAGGCAGAGACGTCTCTTGTCCTCTTTGGTCGCTGGGTTAGGGTTAGGGCTAGGTCTCCTATAAAATTATTTTCTATATTTATTTTCTCATGAAAATGCACAAGACCTCGATTTACTTTGCCGTTTAGCACACAGGAGGTGACGTTTCATTCGCTCTTGTTGCGCATTTTGCGGATTAGCGGATACCGACGTAGTTGAGTTGGCAAGCATATACCATAGTTCCCGGCCTACACAGCGCACCTGGTTATAAGCCTCACACATTACATTTGTAAAGGAAATACCATTTGGTACATACGTACGCCGCAGCTGTGTAAAAGCCGCACATTGAAACACGAGATATTTACAAAGAAAGACAGTAGACAGATTTTAATGCTAGCGCCACTATGCTAACGCTAACGCTAATGCGTAATGCTAATGCTACCCCCGCCGCGCTAACGTTACCAGGGCGCTAACATGGCCGGTTTAAAAAAAAAAAAACATACCGGTAAAAATCACTGAGACGCAGCAGTAACACGCTAGCGCAGCGCTAAAAGGGCCGGTATAAGTCACTTCCTCGGCACATATATTCCACCAGTGTCATTCTCACCTTTTCTGCTCGAGTGCCCCCTTGTGGCCATTAGAAAAAATGCATAAATGAGCTGCATCACCGCATAAACCGCAGGGTTGGAAGCGGGTGGAAAATTAGTGTTACGGTGCTTAAGTTTATTCATGTGTCATAATTTTTTATGTATTTTTTTATTGTATTTGATTTTTATTGTAGTTTTTATAAAAAAAAAAAAAAATTCTGGTATTTTTTTTTTTTTTGCACATTCAACACGCAATAAATAAATGATTACATCGTTTGTTGATAATTAATGACTTTACGTGAAGGTTTCTATTCCAAAACCAAATAAAAATGCTCCCTATAAACACCAAATTTTGAATAAACAATGAAACACACGAACCTGAAGAGAAATGAATTTGCTTGAACGGGAGCGCAATACTGCTTTTGCCACGTACCCACGTAGGCGTGTGCGTTTCAATCGGAACGGCCGGGCCGCGTTCTGCCCGCTCGTAAAGTCCTGGCGTAAACGCGGCGGTGATGTCATCACTTATGCCCGTGAAACTGCGGCGACCTCCGACCGGGGATTGTCCGCAGCTGTCGCTTCGATACAAGCGTAAATACAATCGCGACTGTTGCGCTAAACAGACGATTTTGACAAAGGTGCCCTCACACCATGACGTTCTGGTCAACGTTCTCTGAACATTTCAATCGTTCTATTTTTCAGCGTTCTCAAACGCGGATGACACATCTGGCGTGTGATTAACGTGTGTCTAACGCACGAGAAACGTGTAACAGCGATCAAATAAGATACCCCTAAAAACCATTAGCGGGTGCTAACGTGTCACTGGCGCGCGACGAGCGATTTGTCAACGTTAGACGAGCGAGGAAAAACACGTCCCAGAAGTAACGCACCATGTGACACCCCCTTGAGACCCAAAAACACCGTGAAAACCGCAGTGAGGACGGTCCGACGGTAACAAACGATAAGAAACAACCAAGTAACGCTAGATTAACGACTGACTCACGATAGCCAAACGCGCGCAACGCTCGGCGAACGTTAGTAAAACGTTCCACGAACGTTCTTGAACGTTCTGCAGCGTTTAAAATTCCACGTTGGTGAACACCGGTCTCAAAACTTTTTTTTTCCGGACCGGCGTTCTCCGCCGATTCCCAGCGATCATTGACGTTCGCCAGCGTTCAAACGACGCTCTCCTGGCGCTGTCCCGGCGACCATTTATGTTCTGCATCGATCTGGAAACGTCTGTAAAACGGCAGCGCGGACGTACACACCAGATCGGGATCAATGACGTCACGTAAACGGCCAACTGGAGGCCTTCCGTCGGAACATTACGGCAACAACGTTGACCTTCTCCTCTGCATGCTCGGGAAATATGGATCGGGGGCCTGCCGACTCTGTCGCAGCAGATCATGGACATGATTTTATGGCTGCCTTTCCAATTTCAACACACGCCGCGTCAATCGCGACTCGTGACCTCGCCCGGAATCTCCGCAGGCCGGTTCTTGTCGGAGCCTGACTCATTCAGATCATCGCGGTCGCGAGAGAGATTCCGGCCTCCGGCGGCTTCTTAATATTCCGAGGTCCTCGCGGCTGGGGGCAGAAGGTGTAAACTTACCTCCAGGAGGTTTTGCTTCGTCTCGTCTTTCGTGGAAACGCACCGGCGCTCCTCCTCGTCCCAGTAACATTTCCACGCCGTGCTCAGGCAGCTGACGCAACTGATGGACACAAGAGCAGAGGAATGGGGTCAAGGGTCAAGTGTGCGTGTGTGTGCGCGCGCACGCGCAGTGGCCAAAATTCAAGCCCCTCTTTCATTCCTCTCATTTTGGTGCACAAAATGAGCTTGCAAATGGATTGCCAAGACCAGAAAAAAAAAAAAAAAAGAGAAGAGGGAAGTGCAGATTAGTCACAGCGCTCATTCCATAGTTGCAACGCACTCGGGCAGAAGGTCAGTGGGAAAAAAAAAACAAAGCACTTCTCTATCTGAAATAAAAATGAACTATTATACAACTAAATTATTATTTTTTTTTTAAATAGTGGAGTGTGTACCGCGTTGCTATTTAATGAAATTTATGCCTGGATCATGTGTCCAAACATCCAGCCGTAGTGGTTTGCACGACGTCCCCGCGGGTGAGCGTGTGCACTAGTGGACTCTCTTTTATCTGACGCATTGCCCATCTGCGCGTCAGGTGACAAATTATTGTTTTCTCCGGGACGACGGCCCACGCGAGGCGGCAGGGGGGCGCCGCCGACGACAAAAGTCACTTTCCGAAAACAGTCACTGTGATTTGACGGGCGCGTCGGCGCCCACGCGGCGCCATTGCACTCGCCAATCTGCACGGTCGAGCACGAAAAATCACGTGTGTAAAATTCGTTACGAGCAGAAAAACGTAGCTATTGAAAGACGCCGCTTATTTTTGTGCGGCCTTGAGCCAGTGTTCCCTCTGAGCTGCGCAACTGCGCAAATGCGCACTTGCCGCACACGAAAACTGATCCAGCGCAGTGAACCACAGCCTGACGGCTCAACGGAGTTAATTGTCAGTTTTGTGGCTGTGAGAAAACCTTCCACAGGTAAGTTGGAAAGATTTACTTGGACACTGTTAAAGTTTGTTTGTAAATTTTTTTTTTTTTTTTTAATTTCTTATGACTTTAATTCACGTAAAGTTTTTTTTTTTTTTTGTGGTTGTTGTTGTTAACTGTTCACTCTCTGCTTGACCTTTATAGACCGACGGTTTTTCGCGAAAAAGTGACGTCAATATTTTCCCAAACTTCATCAGTGGATAAGCAAGACAACATATTTTCTGTGACATTTTTGATGAATTTCATACTACAGAACTCTGCAAATTTAATTTGATTTTCAAATGCGAGGAAATAAGTTGAAATTTTCTGTCTGAAATAGGACATGGCAGAGACAACAAATGAACAAAGCGTTTAGCATGTATTTTGCCCATTGCGAGTCCTTATTTCCAAAAATATATCGAAACGATTGACTTGAAATTTCTTTTTAGGACAAAAAAATGATTAGTTTTTTGCCATGTTATGATGATCGTGCTTCACAGCGTATTTTGGGAAAAGTTAACATGTCACGGAAATTGGGCCCGAGCTTTCTTGCTAGTCACGGTGTTCTATGTCTTTCCTTTGCACTTATAATCTAATAAATAATTTTTTAAAAACTGTTAAATCCTCCGTGTTGTCAGAACTGAAAAACTGTCAAGCTCACACGACCGGTTTTAATTCTAAATGGCAAACTTTGAGAAAAACCACCGTTATAATCCAACCTGTAAACCGTGTCCCCCTCATGTTTTGGGAGTACCAAGATGGCGTCCAACTAGCTTAAATCGACACACAGCTCGATGTGTATGCGCTATCCAGTCTTTTTTTTTTATTTTATTTTATTTTTTTAAACTCAGTGCTTTTTACTGGTCTGGCCCTGTTAGCGCTGCGCTAGCGTGTTACTGCCGTGTCTCGTGGATTTTTACCGGTATGTTTTTTTTTTTTTTCAATCCGGCCCTGTTAGCGCAGAGACAACAAATGAACAATGCGTTTCGCATGTATTTTTCCATTGAGTCCAAAAACATATCGAATTGACTTAAAATGTCATGTTTTTATGACAAAAAAAATGCTTAGTTTTTTTTGCTATGTTATGGTGATAGTGCTTCACACCGGGAAATATTAACATGTCACGGAAATCGGGCCCTTAGTAATATGCAAGCTTTCTTGCTAGTCATGGTGTTCTATGTCTTTCCTTTGCACTTATAGTCTAATAAATAATAAAAAGAAATCAAAGTCAAGCTCACGCGACCATTTTTAATTCTACGCAGCAAACTTTGAGAAAACCAGCGCCATAATCCAACGTGTAAACCACGTCATGCACTCGTTTTGGGAGTACCAAGATGGCGCCCAACTGGCTTCAACCAATCGACACACCGCTCGACGTGTATGCGCTATCCCATCTATTTTGTTTTTAGATCATTGGCTGCCGCTCAGCCGACTTCTACTTCCTAGTTTACCCGACACCGCCCCCCTCCGCTCTTAAAGGGGTACACTCACAATTAGAAAGAAGACACAGGTGCAACTTTATACCTGCGGGCATGACTGACCACGAATGTGAGTGACTGCTAAAAGTCACATTCTTTAACTTTCAAGTTGCGCTGAATACAAACACGTAACTCTTGAGGATCTCAGCAGGAAGGAAGAACAACGTGTATAAAGGGCCGTCACCGTTTTAAGGGAAAGAGGAACTGATTATTCTTTTCCCGTGGACGACTTACGCGGCGATTATTTGACTCGGGATGTAATTGCGCGGAGGAAACGCTGTCAGCATTGCTCACCTTTTTTTCCCCTGATGTGTAAAGCTTTTTGTCGTCACCTCAAATGTAAGAAAAGTGTTGTTTTGTATTTCATTGTGTTTCTGACAAGTGTGCGTCTCGCTCCCTGCTGTGGTGTGTTTTTTTGCCTCCAGGAAGTGACAGATGTCCCACACCAGGAATGATAGCGCCTGCGGTAATAGCGACCGCTCGCGCAAAGGTTTTAAATTGGAAGGACTGAGCGCGGGAGTGTGCGCGTTCGCGGTGGACTGACAACACGTAATCGAAAAAATGTCAGCGTGTGACTGAGTGAGTGTGTGGCGTGATTCGGAGCAGACGGCCTCCTCGAGGCTCGGATCGGCTGCAGTTTTGCTGTTTTCACGGATTGCCTTTGTGTCCGACCGGAACGACGTACACAGACACAGACGCACACACAGTACGCGCTACATCCACAAAAGTATCCGAGGAAGTGGAAGTGTGGAGAGGATCCATTTGCGGCCGTGCCAGCTTCCAACCCTTTCGGGGAAGATTTTGGACAAGACGCGCGATTGTTTTCATTTGTGAGCTCACTGGTCATGAGCTCAGCGCTCATCGCCCAAAGATTTTTTTGGGTGGGCCTGGGGAGGAAGTTGGTTCCGTACCAAACAAAGTTCGGAGGAATTCGTCCGGACGGGAAGGTCTCGACAGTTTAGCAGTCACTGACATTGGAAAAATGTTACGGGTGTACGATCAGTCATGCCCGCAGATATAAAATTGCGGGTTTGTCTTCTGTTTGTAATTATGAGTGTACCTCTTTAAGAGCGCTACTCCTACTATTACTACTACTACTACTACTATTACTCGTAAAAAAAAATTTACGCACAAGATTTTTCGTGCTCGACAGTGCAGATTCGCGAGTGGGATGGCGGGCGGCCGCATTCGCGCCCGTCAAATCACCGTGACTGGTTTACTTCCGTACCAAACAGAGGTGGAGGACTTGTCCAGACGGAAAGGTCTCGACAGTTTAGCAGTCACTCACATTTGAAAAACATACAGGTGTACAGTCAGTCATGCCCGCAGATATAAAGTTGCGGGTATGTGTTCTGTTTGTAACTACGAGTGTACCCCTTTAAGAGCGGAGGGGATGGCGCGTCTAAAAAGTCTATGAAATCATCAACATAAAGATTTGCTTCGAAATCCTGTTTTTGCCCAACACTGAGTATTAAAACCCTTGTGATGCTCCCGCCCCCTGACCAACCCCCCCCCCCCCAACTCGGCCCAAATGACCCCCCCCCACCCCCACACACACACACACAAGCACACAATGCACACGCTAAATACACAAAGCGCGCTGGCACTCTCGGGCCCTCTCGGTGGACACAGCGGTTAAACACACATCCTCAATCACGACTGTCAGGGAGAAGTTTGTCCGGGAGAAGAGAGATCAGTTTCGCCAGACGAAAAAGAGGGGGTGTGGCGGAGGGGGGGGGGGGGCAATAAAGACGCGGCAAAACCTGAAACGTGGACACAGAAGCAAAACAGGGAAAGTGTTTGTTTAAGAGCGAGAGGGTAGGTTAGGCGCTTGTCCCATTCGGGATGTTGGTGGAATGCCGGCTTCTGGTTACCATTAAGTCCACTTTGGGGAAGTCTTTGAACGCGGACTCACAAAACAAGTCCACGCGTTTACGCACACCTGCTATTTAACGACTGCCGGACAACGCGTGACGGTGGAAACGTCGAAACGTTTCCCGTTAGCGTCTTCTTACGACTACATCTGCCCGGTGTTTGCCTGCACGTGTACGAAAGCGGCCTGAACGTGATTCGATGCTGATTCGGGGAAACGCACGCGGAGTTTGTGCCCCAGGCTTCTCAGTTTTTCTTTTCTTTCGGCTTGTCCCGTTAGGGGTCGCCACAGCGTGTCATCTTTTCTCCATCTCAGCCGATCTCGCGCATCTTCCTCTTGAACACCAACTTCGCTCACAACATCCATCAACCTTCTCTTTGGTCTTCCTCTCGTTCCCTCTCCTCCTTGACAGCTCCATCATCGTCACCCTTCTGCCAATTTGCTCACTCTCTCGCTTCTGGACATGTCCAAACCATCAAAGTCTGCTCTCTCGAACCTTGTTCCTTCCAAAACATCCAACTTTGTCTGTCCCTCCCTCTAATGAGTTCATTTCTAATCCTATCCAACCTGCTCACTCCTAGCAAGAAGCTCAACATCTTCATTTCTGCCACCTCCAGTTCTGGTTCCTGTCGTCTCTCCAGTCCCAGCGTCTCTGATCCGGCCTCACCACTGTTTTATAGACTTTGCCCTTCATCCTAGCGGAGACTCTTCTGTCACATAGAACACCAGACACCTTCTGCCAGCTGTTCTAACCTCCTTGGACCCGTTTCTTCACCTCCTTACCACACTCACCATTTCTCCGGATTGTTGACCCCAAGTATTTGAAGTCATCCACCCTCGCCATTTTTTCTCCCTGTAGCCTCACTCTTCCCCCTTCGCCCTTCTGTCACATAACACACCAGACACCTTCCAGCTGTTCTAACCCACTTGAACCCGTTTCTTCACTTCCTTCCCACACTCACCATTGTTGACCCCAAGTATTTGAAGTCGTCCACCCTCGCCATCTCTTCTCCCTGCAGCCTCACTCTTCCCCGTCCATCCTTCTGTCACATAGAACACCAGACACCTCCCGCCAAGTGTTCCAACCTGCTTGTACCTGTTTCTTCACTTCCTAACCACACTCACCATTGCTCCGGATTGCTGACCCCAAGTATTTTGTCACATAGAACGCCAGACACCTTCTGCCAACTGTCCCACCCCGCTTGGACCTGTTTCTTCACTTCCTTATCACACTCACCATTGCTCAGGATTGTTGACCCCAAGTATTTGAAGTCGCCCACCCTCGCCATCCCTTCTCCCTGCAACCTCACTCTTCCCCCTCCGCCACATTATGGAGAATGCGGGCATCGATCCCTCGACCTCTCACGTGCTAACCGATCGCTCTACCACTTGAGCCGAATCCCCTGTTATAAAATACATTTTTTCCAGATTACAGCGAGATAATACAGCTAGAATTCCTTTCGGAGTCTTAGCGGAAAGGTTGTCCGGCGAGCCACGAAGGGCTCGGCGGAGCGTAAAAGGTTTGCGGTTGAGTCAGCCGCACGATTCCTTTTGTGGTGCTTGGCGCTGATCTTGCAGTCTCTTCGTGGCCGTTTCTGTCGTGACTTGGATTTTAAACGTGACAAACGTCAATAAGGCAAGTAGACGAGGGTGGACTCAACTATTAGAAGGCGATCGTCGCTCATGTCATGAAATCGCAAAGCCGGAACGCGCACTGCAACAGCGAGTGACATTTTTTGCATTCATGTCCGCACAGATCTGGAATTCAAATCAAGGGTATTTATGAAAGCGATGGCTACACAAAACGAGCGCACCATTCAGGATTTAATGACAAGAACTGGGTCACAAGAAACTCTTTAGGGATCACCACAAAAAAAAAAAAGAAAAAACAGCTCCGAGTGATTAAAATCCGATCGAACGGAGCAGCTTGGAAGTCTGCAAGCCGACGCTCATCCTGCGAGAGTGGCGCTCGGCTCATTATCACCTCCGCCGCGAAACCGGCGTCTAATTTCACACCGGCGGGCCTCGCCGTGCACGCAAATTGGGTGTAGGCTCGCACGCATCCACCTGCGACCGCCGCCTTGACACCTTCGCGCCGTCCTCGCAAAGCAAAGAAAAAGCCACGCGCCCCGGCGGTCTGGAGCCGACAGCCTCGGTTAAAAGACCCACGCGGCGGCCCGACGGGCCTGGAACCCGCCCGTCAGATAACACGCATCCTCCGACATGGTCCGACATGCGGGCGGAAGCCAGCCGGATGGCCTCCAGATATGAGAAAAACCCTCTTTGTGAGCAAAGGTTCTTCGCGAAAAACAAACATCAGCGTGAGCGGCCAGACATACATATCCAATTTCCTTTGGCTTAGCGTTACAGCATATTAATGGCGCGTTTGATCCCGCGCCGGGAAACCTTGAGCAAGCCAAACAGAAAAGAAGCCCTGCGAGGGAACGTGACAGCGCTATTTACCCAAAGAGGCCCAAATAGTAAAAGCGGGGGGGGGGGCAAAGTGCTGAGGACTTGAAGCACAGCACAGAACAGAATCTGTGGTTCACTACTACGACTACTACTACTACTACTACTACTACACTAGTACTCGTAACAAATTTTACGCGCGTGATTTTTCGTGCGTCCGTACCAAACAGAGTTGGAGGAATTGGGAAAGGTTTCGACAGTTTAGCAGTCACTTGCATTTAAAAAACATACGGGTGTACGGTCAGTCATGCCCGCAGATATATGAATTACAGTTGTGGTCCAGCAGTCATGCCCGCAGATATAAAGTTGCGGGTGTGTGTTCTGTTTGTAACTATGAGTGTACCCCTTTAAGAGCCAAGGGGGGCGGTGTCAGGTAAACTAGGAAGTAGAAAAGAGAAAAAATGTCAGATTTTGGTTCACTACTACAACTATGACTACACTACTACTCGTAACCAATTTTACGTGCGTGATTTTTCAGTGCAGATTCGCGAGTGGGACGGCGGGCGGCTGCATACGCGCCCGTCAAATCACCGTGACTGGTTTACTTCCGTACCAAAAAGAGTTGGAGGAAATGTCCAGACGGAAAGGTCTCGACAGTTTAACAGTCACTCACATTTGAAAAAATGTACGGGTGTACGGTCAGTCATGCCCGCGGATATATAAATTACGCTTGTGGTCCACCAGTCATGCCCGCAGATATAACAATGCGGGCGTGTGTTCTGTTTTTTGGGGAACAACCTCTTTCCCTGAAGATGGGTCGTGGTTGGGTCTTTCAACACGACAATGACCCGGGGCACACAGCCAGGAAAACCAAGGAGTGGCTCCGTCACTACGAGTGTACCCCTTTAAGAGCGAAAGGGGGGGGGGGCGGTGTCAGGTAAACTAGGAAGTCGAAAAAAAAAAAAAAAGACGTTACCAAACAGAGTTGGAGGACGCGTCCAGACGGAAAGGTCTCGACAGTTTAGCAGTGCGGGTGTACGCTCAGTCATGCCCGCAGATATAAAGCTGCGGGTGAACAGAAGCTTTCCTGTTGTGTCTCGCAGCTCCGGGATGACATTTCCATGCAGCTGGAACCCGAAGAGATGACGCTAATCAAAGTTTATCGGTATCTGAGATCCATTTAGACGATTTTATTTGCGCAAGTCAATTAGCCGGCCGGACGTATAATCTTCGCTGTCGAGCTTGTGCAACAGGGGAGGACGTAGAACTTAGAATTGGAATGTAGCGAGACTAAGCTCTCTGTATTTCCCGCGTCTTAGCGGAGGGGGTCCCCCGCAACCCCGTAATCTGCGACTGTCGCAAATTCGCCGCTAAACGCGGATCGTCGCTCCGCACGCGTCGCAAGCCTCAAGCTGGGCAACGATCGAATGTTGGCTCCGTGCCTCTTTCTGACGAAAACCGGTTGGTTCTAGTTCAAGTGCGGTCAAGTCAGACAAACGCAATAAATTGGATGACTCGATCGTACCGTACGGTCACGGAATGCACGATGCGCGTAGTACAGCCTGTGATCGCGGATTGATGGGGAGGCCGAGCCAAGCCTGTCAACACTCCGTTTCATTAAAGTGATACAAATACAGGAGGAAAACAATCTCAACCGCATCCCTGAAGACTGAAGAACAAAATGAAAGCAAAAAAAAAAAAAAAAAATGAAAATGCAAAAATTTCCACATGCAAATAAGCCATCCATCTGGTTCCTGTCCAACAGCACTACGTACGGTGAAGAAAATATGAGTATTTGAACACCCTGCGATATTGCAAGTTCTCCCGCTTGGAAATCATGAAGGGGGTCTGAAATTTTCATCGTAGATGAACGTCCATCCACGGTGAGAGAAATCCAGAAATCACAATGTATGATTTATTTGTGTAATACAGCTGGAAATAAGTATTTGAACACCTGTCTATCAGCTAGAATTCTGACCCTCAAAGACCCGTTAGTCCGCCTTTATAAGTCCACCTCCACTCCATGTGTGATCCTGAATCAGGTGGACCTGTGTGAGGTCGTTAGCTGCATAAAGACACCTGTCCACCCCAGACAATCAGTAAGACTCAAACTTGTAACATGGGCAAGACCAAAGACCTGTCCAAAGACACCAGAGTCCATGATGCTTAGAAAGGTGAGGAATCAGCCCAGGACGACACGAATGGAAGTTTTTGGTCATAATTCCACTAACCGTGTTTGGAGGCAGTCGAATGATGAGTTCCATCCCAAGAACACCGTCCCTACTGTGAAGCACGGGGTTGGTAGCATCATGCTTTTGGGGGGGGGGGGGTTCTGCACATGGGACAGGAGGACTGCACTATATTAAGGAGAGGTTGAGCGCGGCCGTGTATTGTGAGATTTTGGGCAATGACCTCTTTCTCTGTAGATCTGGTCATGGCCGGGTCTTTCAACATGACAATGACCCGAAGTACACAGTCAGGAAAACCAAGGATGGCTCTATAAGAAGCATATCAAGGTTCTGGCGTGGCCTAACCAGTCCCCAGACTTAAACCCAATAGAAAATCTTTGGAGGGAGCCGAAACTCCCGTGTTTCTCAGCGACAGCCCAGAAACCTGTGAGATCTAGACAAGATCTGTGTGGAGGGAGTGGGCCAAAATCCCTCCTGCGGTGTGTGCAAACCCGGTGAACAACTACAGGAAACCTTTGACCTCTGTCATTGCAAACAAAGGATACTGAACAAAATATTAACATTGGTTTTCTCAAGTGTTCAAATACTTATTTCCAGCTGTATCACACAAATAAATCGTTAAAGAAAAAAAAATCATAAATTGTGATTTCAGGAATTTTCTTTTTCGATGATCTCGCTCACAGTGGATGGATTTGCACCTACGATGAAAATTTCAGACCCCTCCATGATTTCCACGTGGGGGATCTTGCAATATCGCAGGGTGCTCAAATACTTATTTTCTTCACTGCACATATACATACATTGTATTCGTGCGGGACCGGAGGTGACAACAGAGGTGCGACTCACGAGGTTTTGGGATTTATGGCGCCGGTCCTCCCACAGTCGAAGATGATGAAGCTCCCCGACACCACGGACGTGCCGTTGACTTTTATCGCCACGGAGACGCTCAGATGATCTGCCGAAATGAAAAACACATTTCGCGCAAATGAGACGATAAGTCAATCTTAATGATCAATAAATAGCAATTCTAAGGGAAAGTTTCACCTGGAATATCACGACAGACCCAAGAAGACGCGTGTCTCACCTGTGCCGGGGAGGATCGGCTGGTAGTTTTCCCGAGAGAGGAGGGGACAAGTCTGGATCTGAGCGGGGCCGCGGCCCAGGTGCAAGGTGGCGGCCGTCGACAGGCCCGGCCCGTACTCGCACTCCACCCGGAACCCGACCAGGTCGGGGACGATCCCGTTGATCAAAATCCCCACGTCCTGACACAGGAACGCAAACGAGTTCAACACGGTCACCGGCCGTTACGAGCGATCGGGAAAAAGGAAGGCATCTGAACTCGTCTGCGCGATGCACTTTGACACACGTTTGATGAGAAACATAACACCTCGCTGATGTGACTCCATTTCAGCAAAGTGATTTCGACGTGAGAAAACCGGAGCCGCCGACGGGAAGCGGCAGACAAAATATCCCCGGCCTCGGCGAATCTGAATAGAGGCGCTCGCAAACGTGCGCTAACGTGTCTTAAAAAGCGCCTCCGTTGTTCGCCGGCGTCGATCATTTCCGTGGTCCAAATGCGCTGACTTCCTGCCTGCTGCTTCCTGTTTGGGGGAGACAACCTTGAGCCGGACTTCCTGCCGGCTCCGCCGCGGTGCCACCCGGTCCAAGTGACCCACATAACGGCCTAATCCGCGCGTAATGAAGCCATTAACGGCACGTCATCCTTCAGCCTTGTCAAATTATGGGCTGTAATTAAGGGTCAAATGTATTCCACCGGTGCAAATGCTCAGCGAGCTAATTGTCGCACGGTTACGAGGCTGCAGGTGGAAGGGTACAATTCCTGAGGAAAAAAATAACAAGGCTGGCGTCATCCTCAAATCAGACGTCATCGCCGGTTCTAGTTATTTTTTCCGCGGCTCTCAATTCCGACAACACGTCGCTCGAGCGTATCGTGACGGATTTAGCCGAGAAGACGTCAACTAAAAATCAGCCCGCCCGCCCCTTGAACTCGGATTTATTTTCAGGACGTATTTGCGTTCCACCACGCGTCGACTCATTGTGTGCTTTCGATTCATTTCGGAATTGTTGCGCGGTCGAATTTGCAGCGCGCGAGCCTGCATTTACTGCCTTTGTGCGCGATAAAGCTCATACAAAGCTCATACCTGATTTATTAAGATTCCAAATATCAGGCGCTAAATTGCAGGGACAGGAGCGAAAGCGGTATTTTGCATTTTTCTGATGGTTTTCACCAGGGAAAAATATGGACGAGCACGGCGACCGCGTAATGAAGTTTGAAGTGATGGAATCGGAAGTGTCAGTGGAATGCAAACAAATACGTTAGCCGTGTTTTTTGTTTGATGTAAACTGTCACGGGCGCGTGTGAATTTAATCCATCCGGTGTTAAATTGTGTTTATAGCCTAGAACAACCAAAAAAGCCTGCTCTGGGAGAGCCCGGCTCCAGACACTTGTCACAAGTGGCCTGAGATGACCCAGACGCAAGGAAATATAGTGCGGAAAGGCGTTATGTCATGACTCCTGACTGTGACTGGCTCCGAGTCAGCCCTGAGCATTCACGAGCTCCAAAACCTCCGTCGTGATCGTTTTTGTTTCTCGCGTTTCCAAAACCTCTCCCACCTCCGTCTCTCATTTGCCTGCTCTAAACTGGTTTGTCCTTGTCTTTAAGATGCGCTATCTAGAAATGTTAGTTTGCCCAGGAGGCGGATTTGGACCGAGGGACGTCGTCCAGCTCTGTGAACTGCGAGACTCTTTTTGCGATTAAGGGCTTTCAACATCGACCTGACTTGATTTGACATTGGAATTTGTCTCAAGTTTGGTAAATCCTCCTGGAGTGCGCACAATACATCCATTCATCAATTTTCAAAGCCGCTAATCCTCACAAGGGTCGCGGGGGCACACTGCAATGCTCGGCAATTTCTCGCCATCAAGTTTCCTCCAGTTTTTGCAAACCTTTGGTAAATATGGAACGAGATGTCTTGAAAAGTATGGACGATGAAAACCTAGGATTCCAGTCCATCCATCCATTTTCTACCGCTTCTCCGGGTCGGGGTTGGCCACAGCCTAGCTAACATTGCACCCGACCCCTAAGGCCCCTCTCACAGGTGGTGAGTCCATGGGAAGGGAGACCCATGTTACCCTTTCGGGCTGTGACCCGTCACCAGGCGCTCGAGCCCCACCTCCAGGCCTGGCTCCGGGCGGGGGGGCCTGGTGACGCCCTTCCGGGAAAGGGAAACCAAGATCCAATTTTTGTATTCGTCATAGGAGTTTTGGAGTCGGACTGTGTGTGATCCCTCACCTAGGACCTTTTTGCTATGGGTGACTCTACCAGGGGCATGAAGCCCCAGACAACTTAGCTCCTAGGATCATCGGGACACACAAACCCCTCCATCACGGTAAGGTGACGGCTCAAGGAGGGGGCCTATGATTCCATCCATCCATCAATCCATTATCTACCGCTTTTCCGGGTCAGGTCTCATGGGAAGTAGCTTCAGCAGGGATACCCAGACTTCCTTTCCCCCAGCCACTTCTTCCAGCCCTTCCGGAGGGATCCCGAGGCGTTCCCAGGCCAGCCGGGAAACATAGTCTCCCCGGTGTGTCCTTGGTCGTCCCCGGGGCCTCTTTCTAGTGGGACACGCCCGGAACACCTCACCAGGGAGGCGTCCGGATCAGATGACCCAGCCACCTCATCTGGCTCCTCTCAACGCGGAGGAGTAGTGACTCGACACTGATCACTGACCTTGGCGGAGTCCAACTCTCACCGGGAACGAGTCCGACTTATTGCCAGCAAACGGACCGAACTGCTCGTATCAGGAGGGTCGGTACCCCATACCCCCGAAGAACCGGTCGAATGCCTTCTCCAAGTCCACAAAACACACGTAGACAGGTTGGGTCATATTTTGTAAAAACTTTGCTGCTTTGATGAGAAGAAAAAAAGTGGCGCTGATTTCCTCGGTCCGTTGCGACTTTGCCTTCACGAGAAAGGCACAACTCCCTCATCTTTGCGTCGTTCTCTGGCACTTTTGCCGTCACAAGTCGGGGAACACCTCACCAGGGAGGCGTCCGGGAGGCATCCGGATCAGATGCCCCAGCCACCTCTCAATGCTGAGGAGAAGCGGCTCGACACTGAGCCCCTCCCTGATGACCGAGCTTCTCACCCCATCTCTAAGGGAGGGCCCGGACACTCATTTCGGCCGCTTGCATCCGGGATCTTGTTCTTTCGGCGTCTTTGATTCCAAAGTTTATTTATCCTTGAGTATTTATAAATATTACGTTTCTGGGAAAAGTCTTTTCAAGTGTGTAGCATGTCTCATTTGTGTGTGTTGCAGGGGACAATCGGCCTTGCGCGACGTGTGATGTAAGGCAAAGCGCAGGTGTTAGCGGCGTTAACAAGTGGGCCAAGGTTACGGCCCGACTCGATCGTTGCGCGAAATTCCATTTAGCCGCCATTCATTTGATTACTCACACGTGTGCTTTTCTGTCTTTGATATTCACACGCCGCCGGGTCAAGGATTCATAACGTATTCCTCCGCGTTGGGACCCGTATTTGATTCAAGTACAATGTCGACGTCAGACCTCAACCGGGTGCGCCAAAACGATTCGAAACTGAAGCGTGCCGAACGTTCCGATGTTACGACAATAGCTCGCCATTAAGCTCTGAGGCGGCGGGCGGCGGGCGACCTCACTGCGCCCACACTCTTGGAAATTCAGTATTTGGAAGCGGTTTGCGAGTCCTTGACTAAATATTTTCATATCTTTGTAAATGGCACATCTTAACCACCGATGACACAATTGCGACGCAAAGTTAATGCAACGGATTACAGAACATTCGGATCGTGCTTAGAACAGTCGACGCTTTCGCTACAGATAGCAAACTGCGTATATTTATTACGTAGCAAAAGAACTGAGTCCTGTTTGGTACCAACTGTCCTTAACCTTTATGATTATTAATACACACGATGAGCAAAGGGGCCAAGGTGTCAGGTTCCAATCCAGAGGCCTAAATAGCTTGTTCCCATTGCGCCCATAACTCGATGCGTCACAATAGTCATAAAGTCGGCGCGGATCTATTTGCGGAAATGTAGAAGGACGTCGTGGCCAACGTGTACCTTGATGTCCGCGGAAATGCTGATCTCTGGGGGTGTTAGCGTCATGGAGGGACACTGCTGGGGGCCTTCACCCGTGCCGATCCAGGAACGCGCCAACAGCCCCTGGGCACACTCCTTCTGGATGGTACACCTGGACAAACGGGGAGAGGAATCGGGTGAATCGGGGTTGTTGGGGGTGGAAAAAAAATCCAAGATCTCGGCTAAGTCCTGGTACACCCAGAAAGATTTTTCAACGCTTCAAATATTTTTTTTTTAAATCAGCTCCGTACATCAAACATAAAATCCGGCATTTAGCAGGTTTGGTCGTCATGTGTGCGATGTTGTTCGATAATCTCGGCACATGAAACCACACAGATCAAGATTCTGCTCAGCCGCCAGCCTCGAAATCTAAAAATCTCACAAAACCCAAGAACAGGAACGACTCCAGGATACGCGCTGATGTTTATGTTTCAGAATTGCTATGGAAAATATTTCTTGCCGTCCGGGAAACCACTTTTTCAATATCATCAATAACAGCAGAAAGACGTTTTTTTTTTTTTTTTGTTTGTTTTCATTCCGTTTCGGACCCTAAAATCAGAACAAATCCGCAATTGGACACACGTCAGACCGAAAGACAATCTCGTAGGATCATCTTGTCTAGTGTCGGATGTGTGAAGTCAGCAAGGAGCAGAATCGCCACAAAAACAAGCCGACATTTATCACAGACGGACGCGGTGTTGGGCCAGTGATAAACTTTGCCAAAAACAAGAAAGGAACGTCTGTAAGTGACTTTTTAAATGTGTAATGTACATCCGCCCATCCATTTTCTTTGCCGCTTATCCTCACGAGGCGCCGGAGCCTATCCCAGCTGTCAACGGCCAGGAGGTTGGGTACACCTTTAACTGGTCGCCAGCCAATCGCAGGGCACATCGAGACAAACAGCCGCACTCACAATCACACCTACGGGCAATTTGGAGTGTCCAATTAATGTAGCATGTTTTTGAGATGTGGGAGGAAACCGGAGGAAACCCACGCAGGCACGGGGAGAACATGCAAAGTCCACACAGGCGGGTCCGGGGTGAACCTGAGTCCTCAGAACTGCGAGGCCAACGCTTTTCCAGCTGATCCTTCGTGTCGCAGGTAACGTACATATAAAATGATAAATAATGTGTGCGGGAATTGGATGCGTGTTTGTGTTGATTGATCCGAGATGATAATCGCACATGCTAATGCTAATCACGAATGCTGACGATTTCGCATTTAGCATTTTGCTCGCTCAATTTCTGGACGTCAATTTCATACTTAGTGGTTAGAGCACTGGTTTGGTAAACCAGGGGTTGTGGGTTCATACCCCACTGGGGCCTCCACTCCCTGAGAAGGGTTGCGTCAGGAAGGGCATCCGGCGTAAAAATTGTGCCAAACATATATGTGCGTTCATCTGAGATGACGCGCTGTGGCGACCCCGAAAGGGACAAGCCGAAAGAAACACACACACACACTGAGTAACATCATATGCAGTTCAAGGGTTGAAATCCAATCCTCATAAATACGAGTATAATGCAGGTTAGTAGAAAAAAAAAAAAAAGGTGTGTAGGGGGGGGGGCTTATTATTTGTTCAATAATGAAGAGATTTGATTTGAAAAAGATTTGCTAGCGACAACCCGAATTAAAGGTCACATCACCACATGCAGCTTCATCTCGGGTTACAGAACACGCCCCCCCCCCCCCCACATGACCGAAGGCGGGCCGCGCAGCACGCGGTCGTCTAAGTCGTTTCATCGGCGCACTCCACCGCACGCGTTAATCGTCATCGTCATCATCATCGCGTGTCGAGCCGTCGCACAAATCCCGGGGCGCGGCGCTCGTAGCTCACCTGTCACTTTAGCGCGGCGCATCGCGGCAACCTTGACTCCGGGTCACATGCGTCACTATGGAAACCCATCCCAGGGGCGCTGCCATCGCACAGACTTGCTTGCCGGTATTGAATCCGGGGGGTGGGGGGGGGGGGGACTACCGGTAGCCGTTCTTCAATCAACAGAACCGACTGTTTATCAGCATCTAAAGTATGTTTGCGACCTGCGCATATGCTCACAACTTGTGCGCGTGAGTGTGTGAGAGCATTAATGAGGCATTCGTCAAGCGAGAAGCGCCGACGCCGACTTGTTCTCCGCTAATGAACTTCGGCGGCCGCTGGCACCGAACTGGGTTCATCTGCGGACGAAGCGACCTCAGACGGAGGAGACCGAAGACGCCCCATTTAGCTGCATCCCGAGACACCACATAACGAGACCCCCGCCCCCACCCCCCAACCTCGTTCACATTTTTTTTTAAAGCGCGTGTCTGCGTTTGCGCCTGAAGAAAACGAACGTCAAGATGCCGGTCCCCTCGGAACCGAGGGGCTGAGAACGGCCGGGAGGTCAGCCGCTTACGCTAAAAATAGCACTAAGTGGCTTTGAAAGCCGGGGAGGGAGGAAAAAAAAAAAAAAAAAAGAAAAGAAAAAAAATCCCCTCAGCGTGAATAATCTCATAAATTCTGAGTGCCGTTTTCACAAATTCAAGACTCAACGCTAGATTACATCTTGAAACGTGCGGCGTTCCCGTCACCTCGTGACCGACTCATCGTCGCGATCTATTCGGCGAGACGTGGATTTGTCGTCACAGTTTAAACGTGGATTTCGAGAGCAGATTATGTTCAGGTCGCTGTCAAAATCTCTGTCGCGACGAGTCGCACGCACATTTTCAGATGAATTTTTTTTCTCTTCATTAGCGATCGAGAGGAAGGAGTGTTCCGACCTGTCAATCACTCGTACAATAACGGCCAATCGGATACCTCTCGCCGTATTGTCCCACGAGCAATGCCGCTTGATAGTAGCGTGCGCCTGGAAAAGTTCATGTTACAACAGAAATGGTCCTCAGATGCGCTTGGGCAACGTGCAATTCTGATGAAAGATATCCTGCTAGCTTACAAGGGTCCACTTGATTTGTTTGTTTGTTCCAAAGCCTAAAACACGGTTGGTGAAGTGTCTACGATGGATTAAGGCTTGCGGAAGACCCCACGTACAATATCAACTAACACAAGGCTGTATGTTCGACGGTGAGTGAGGGAGAAGTATCTTGATTAAATTACCATCAGTGCTTTATACACTGCAGGAGAACAACTTTCACTTTGTTAGCGTATCACCGACCCGCCGAACGAAGTGTGTCACGTTTTATGCCGAAGGGTCGGGTTCGTGATGCGTAAACGCGCCACGTCATGCAAGAGAAATGTCTATTCGCCTTATTTTCATCACGTCGGACTTTTAAGACGGAGCACTGGGTTCCCTTACGAGCCAAATCAAATGAATACACCCACTCACTTTTTAAAGACTACGATGATATCACTCGTGATCTTTCCAAGTAAAAAGTACTCACCCCGCTTTACGCGCGCAGTACGATTCCACTATTTTACCCTTTTGGATTTCAACACGAAGTTTGCGAAGCGTCAAACTTTTTTGCGTCGATCGCCAACGTTTCGCTGTAACTCCGACATTGCGTCCCGCTCCGTCCCGAATCTTAGTTCCGTGCACATATCCTTGCGTGAACCGGTTGAGACCTCTTTGTAGAACTCTCTTGGACAAGTCTGACACATTCAGCAAAAAACATTCCGCAATATTATCTGGAATACGCGATAGAGAATCGACTTCAAACCTGTTCTGCTCAAGCTTGTGGGACATGGCAACTGTAGCTAAGGGGGCGGAGCTTAAGCTGGCCAGTCGGAAAGGTCCATTAATGTAAGCGCGCTCGTTGAAATATTTGGGCTGTCAGCATTTATCGCTGGCGTTGATAAACGATACATCTGTGAATACAATTTTCAAACAAACGATGTGACTTGAGACCTCTCTGTGGAACTCTCTTGGACAAATCTGACGCATTTAGCAAAAAAAAAAAAAAAAAAAATTATCTGTAATAGGCGATCGAGAATCGACTTCAAACCTGTTCTGTTCAGTCGCCATTTTGGAAGGTCGTGGGACATGGCTAAGGGGGCGGAGCTCGAGAGCGAACGCCAAACAATTTTTCCCCTTTCGAAGTTCCAGCTCAAGCAGTTTGAAAACATTCCGCGACCTTTCATCCCGAAAGGAAACGGCACGCGCCGAACACCGACAAATAACGACTTTTCCGTCGCAGACTGGCGAACCCGCAAAGTGGCCAAACGCGAGGAATCCATTCGGGACGACGGAAAAAAAGGGAATAAACACCCGCGAGCCGGGGAAAAGACGCGCGCGCTCACCGATCCTGAGGCGTGCATTTCAAGCGGCGGCGGCGGCGGCGGCGCCTTAAAATAAACACATGCAGCTAAAATATGACCAGGGAGAAGTCGTCGCCCCACCCCCGCCCGCTTGCGCGTACGGCAGATAAGGGGGGGACTGCTAAACATATCGTGTCAGCCTCGACGCACACCGACAGAGCCGCACACTCCGACGAACACCCTCCTTTGTCCGTTGCCGACTACCCGTGACGCGGGATTTGATTCAAATCAAGATATTTGAGTGCCTTCAGATTAAAAAGGGGCCGAAATACGCGATCCGGGGCCCAGCCGGCGTCTATCTCTGGCAGGGGCCGCGAGAGAGCTCACGTTCCAGACAACGGTGCCGCGCGAGAGCTCGCGCCGTGCCGGAAATCAAACGGACTCCCGCCGGGACGGCGTCGGCTTCCGAGATTCGGGGGAATTGCGGCTCGAAGGGGCGAGCGCTTCCTGCGTTCGTCTCGCTCTTCAGAGGTCGCCGGTTTGAAAATCGTTCCGAAAAGTAATTAGCGGCCCGCGTTTACATAAATGAAGGATAACGTCTGCTGTCATATTTTTAAAACATAACTACGCGTGCGTTGATGTGCCTTTGAACGGACCTCATTAAGCAGGTGAGGACAGCCGTGGCGGCTGCAGATTTCCAAACCAGGATCTTGCCGCTGATCTTTTTCTTTTTAGGAAAGTACTTAACCTAAGCTAGCGCGATCCGAAAATAAAAATTATAGGAAAACATAAATACAATGCGATCAGAGCGTTTTCTCACAGTGTCCGTTAGCTCATGCTGTCCGCGACCCGCCCAAAATGGCGCCGCAAACCACTTTTGGGTCCGACCAATCACTCTGAGAAATCACGGGTGTCAAACTAAAGGCCTGGGGGCCGGATCTGGCCCGCCACGTAATTTTAACGGGCCCTCAACGGCAACTCACTTCATGTTTCTTGCTAAAACACCACAATTACAAATTATATTCACTTTTAATCATGTTGAAATATTGCAAGATTTTTTCCTCACAAATGCCCTTTTTATAAATACTTTGAAAAATGTTTGAACAAAGCGGCACGGTGCGGCAGCTGGTAAAGACTTGGCCTCACAGTCCTGAGGACCGGCTTTGATCCCAGCCCCACCTGTGTGGAGTTTGCGTGTTCTCCCCCATACCTGCGTGGCTTTCCTCCGGGTGGGCTCTCCGGCTTCCTCCCACATCCCCAAAACATGCAACATTCATTGGACACTCTAAATTGCCCATAGGTGTGATTGTGAATGCGACTGTTCTGGATGTGCCCTGTGATTGGCTGGAGACCAGTCCAGGGCGTACCCCACCTCCTGCCCCTTGACAGCTGGGATAGGCTATAGCACTCCCCGCGACCGTGGTGAGGATAAGCAGCTAAGAAAATGGATGGATGCAATATTTGACCAGTTTTTACTGTCTTCTGATGGTCTCTATATGTGCCCTGCAACTGAACGGCGACCGGTTCAGGCTGCAGTCCGCCTTTCGCCTGAAGTTAGCTGGGATAGGCTCCAGTATTCCGTGACCCTTGTGAGGATGAGCATCTTGGAAAATGCATGGATGAATTATTTCAAAACTAGTTTTCACAGTTTCACATTTCTTCACAAAATGACACCATTGGTCAATATCCACACGTATACGTCATTTTTATCATCCGTTTTTTCTGCCGCTTATCCTCACGAGCGGTCACGGGGAGTGTTGGAGCCTATCCCAGCTGTCAACGGGCAGGAGGCGGGAAACACCCTGGACTAGTCGCCAGGCAATCGCAGGGCACATTAAGACAAAACAGTTGCACTCACAATCACACCTACGGTCAATTTAGAGTGTCCAATTAATGTTGCACCTTTTTGGGATGTGGGAGGAAATCAGAGTGCCTACCCGGAGAAAAACCACGCGGGCACGGGGAGAACATGCAAAGTCCACGAGGGCGATGGCCGGGATTGAACCCGGGTCCTCAGAACTGTGAGGCCAAACGCTTTACCAGCTGATCCACCGTGCCGAGTTCTTCTTCTTATTATTATTTGTTTTAATCCTTGTCCAATACAAAGTTTTGACAGTGGCTCGCTCTTTTTGGCGATGCAGCGTTAATGCCTGAGCAAACGTGGCGGTTTTGGAGCTCTGAGGTTCCTGCCCGAGACCAGCAAATGCGCCGATCGTACAGTTACTAATTTTATGGGTTCACGGTCAAAACGGGCCGCCGAGGGAAAACCGTAACAAAGTTGCGGCCCGTGACGGAATTGATCTCGACACCCACGCTCCGGATTGTCCGCAGAATTCGTACATCAATATGTGCTCTGCAGTCGGCTGGGAACCAGTCCGGGCGGGCTTCAGCACGGTCGAAAACCACCGGCCAGAACCGACGGACCGACGTTGCTCACTGCCTACTCGGAGTAAGAATAAACCTGACAGCCGGAAACCTGCCGACAAACCTCTGGATCCGACAGGCAGGTGGGGCGAGAGGCGGAGGCCCGGGCCACGGACGGCGAGTCGGAGGCCGGAATGACTTGGAGTGCTTTGAGCTCCCAGACGGCGACAGAGACGCAAGGCCTGACACGCTTTGACATTTCCTTGTCAAAAGAGCCAGTGTGCGCTCCCCTCCCTCCCACCACCATCGGCACAATCAACGCTCCTTTGTAGACGGGGAGAGAGGAGGACAGGGGGCGGGGGTGGCGGCGGCGGGGGGGGGGGGGGCAGACACGAGCTCTACTGGGACAGATGTGAGGGATCCAGAAATTCTTCAAGCTACTGGAAAATAGCAACCGCGAGAGCGAGCCGGAGCAAGAGAGGAAGACAAAGAGACAAAACGAGCCAGTCAAGCGAGAAAGGGAACGGCACGAAGGGACGGCGGGAGGATAGATGGATAGATAAATAAAGAGAAGAGACGGGGAGATGACAGTCCTGACCGCCGCACGTACGCGCGCGGCTCTTCATCAGTTCCACTCCTCCGGTTCTGAACGGCCCCCGTGGCTGCGCCGGAGCCTCGAGAGTTGCGGCACCGCTCGGCGCAAAATCCACTCGTTCGTCTGATCCGCTTTAATCAAGAGATCGAGAGAGAGAGGGACAAAAAACAATCCCCGACGCAGGGCCACGTCGATCACGCCGCACGTCTCGCTGGCGCGAAGACCTCCAAATCCCTCAAAATATTCCGAGCGGCTGGTTCGCCAACGCGCGCCGACAGGAACACAAACTGCGCGTATCTGGCCGGGAATCCGACCCCACGTCGTGTTCTAATCGGGTGCGATCTGATTCTCATTTGCGCGTCTTTCTGATTTAACTCCACGCAGGATTTGCTAACAGGGGTCTCTTGTGAGTCAGTCCAGAACCAGTGGTCTCCCGGATCAGGTTTATGATACATTACAACAAATAACGTGCACCAACCGGTCGGGAGTTATGGACCGGAGGCTGCTGACTTGCAAGAAAAGACCTCGCGAAAGACCTTCCTGGCGAAATCCGAATGCGGTTCTGTGTCTTAAATCAAGCGGTCTTGCCGGGAAGACCCGCAAAAGACTGAAATGGATGCTGCAAAAAGAATGCGACCGCAGGAGAGACTTGAAATCCCGCCACTTCTTTGAGCAGATTTCGCAATTCCTAACCACTTCGTTCCTCAAGAAAAGATCCAAATTCACCTCATTGGTCCAAACCATAACTATAAATGATGTATTCTTGTTCCTCTATCTATGCTGGCCATGTATAGTGACCGGTGGTACTTCTCCACTAGATGGCAGAAGATTCCGTCACCTCTCGTCATCCGTTCGACAGGAAACGCACCACAGAAGTCAAAACTGAGAGGATCTGATCGTTGTTTCATTGTCATTTTTTTTGGCACGGCTCAGTAAAGGTCGTGAGCGTTAGTCCACTTGGGGGCGCACCGGGGGGACGGGGTGGGGTTGGTTGGTGGGGGGGGGGGGGGCATCTCTTACTTGCTCTCCAAAGTGCACCATCCACAGTGGGCGTCGCCCGCCCCCACGCAGTCGCCGCAGCTCGTCCACCGCTCACATTGGGCCACTTTGACCCTCAGCATCTGTTCAGAGCAAAGACCATAAAAAAAAAAAAAAACCTCAAAACACGGCGACGCCGACTTCAACCGTTGTGATCGCCCGCGTGAAAGCTGAGGCGAGTATTCTGCCAAATGTAAATAAATACTTTAATACTTTACTAACAGGGCCAGTTAAAAAAAAATCGGTAAAAATCACTGAGACACGGCAGTAACACAGCAGCAACACGCTAGCAAACTGCTAATGCTAGCTGGGCGCTAACAGGGTTGGTTAAAACAAAACATACCGGTAAAAAAAATCACTGAGACACAAAAGTAACACAGCAGCAACACGCTAGCACAGTGCTAACGCTAGCTGGGCGCTAACAGGGCTGGTTAAAAAAAAAAAAAAACATACCGGTAAAAAAAAAATATATAAAATCACTGAGTCACGGAAGTAACACAACAGCAACACGCTAGCACAGTGCTAACGCAGGGCTGGTTAAAAAATAAAAAACATACTTATATCACTGAGACGTGCTAGCGTGGGGCTAACAGGGCCGGTTTTAAAAAAAACATACTTGTAAAAAAAATAAAAATCACTGAGACACAAAAGTAACACAGCAGCAACATGCTAACCTGGTGCTAACAGGGCCGGTTTACAAAAAAAAAAAACATACCGGTAAAAAAAAAAAAATAAAAAATCACTGAGTCACGGAAGTAACACAACAGCAACACGCTAGCACAGTGCTAACGCAGGGCTGGTTAAAAAAAAAAAAAACATACTTATATCACTGAGACGTGCTAGCGTGGGGCTAACAGGGCCGGTTTTAAAAAAAACATACTTGTAAAAAAAATAAAAATCACTGAGACACAAAAGTAACACAGCAGCAACATGCTAACCTGGTGCTAACAGGGCCGGTTTACAAAAAAAAAAAACATACCGGTAAAAAAAAAAAATAAAAAATCACTGAGTCACGGAAGTAACACAACAGCAACACGCTAGCACAGTGCTAACGCAGGGCTGGTTAAAAAATAAAAAACATACTTATATCACTGAGACGTGCTAGCGTGGGGCTAACAGGGCCGGTTTTAAAAAAAACATACTTGTAAAAAAAATAAAAATCATTGAGACACGGCAGTAACACAGCAGCAACATGCTAGCACAGTGCTAACGCTAGCTGGGCGCTAACAGGGCTGGTTAAAAAAAACATACTGGTAAAAAAAAAAAAAAAATCACTGAGACACGGAAGTAACACAGCAGCAACACACTAGCGCGGCGCTAACAGGGCTCCGTCAGAAGCATATCAAGGTTCTGGCGTGGCCTAGCCACTCTCCAGACCTAAACCCAATAGAAAATCTTTGGAGGGAGCTGAAACTCCGTGACAGCCCAGAAACCCGTCTGATCTAGATCCGTATGGACGAGTGGCCAAAATCCCTCCTGCAGTGCCTGCAAACCTGGTGAACAGCTCCAGGAAACGTTTGACCTCTGTCATTGCAAATAAAGGCTACTCTACCAAACATTGTAAATATTATATTTTACCCTAATTTTAATAGAAATGAAAAATTTGTTGATGCGAATGAGAGGAATCTAACTTGTCGCGACTCGTTTGGGAAGGTTTTCTCGTCTTTTTAAAAACGCGGAACACGACAAACGCGACAATCCGCAACTTTAGCGGCCAATCTCTGACAGGAATAAATCTCGCAATCTCGACGACCGCGGGAATCAAATGGTACGAGCCGGATTTGCGTGAAATCGCTCGATTCGGTTTCTCACGCTGCTCTTACATTTATGACTTATGATGGATTTATGACTCGTCCCCGTCAGCTGTACCAGAGCGCCGCATACTTTTCGTTTAAAGGGCCTTTCTTTATAATTTACATTCTTGAACAAACGGGCTTATCTTGAAGATTTCTAATTATGTCACGCAAAATCATAACTGTTAGGAGGACTGAGGTTGAAAAAAAAAAATGGCCATGGAGAATTTTGCATTTGTACATTTTATATTCTTATTTCCACGTTTTGGTTGTTTTAATGAGTTGTTTGTCATTGGGGCGTCCTTGGGAAAAAAAAAAAAGAGCTTGCGCTCGACTGGCCGCCGCCTGAATAAATAAAAATGGGGAAAAAAAATGTGCAATTTGAAAAGCAGCTTCGAACCAGCGACCGAGGTCCCCCCCGCGGAACCAGAACGACGACGTGGCCCGGGATCAAAAGGTTGGCTTTGTGCGAAAACCACTTGGCGAGAATAAAGCGACGACCGCGGGCGGTGTCTTACGTGGTGGGAGGTCATGAGATAAAGGAAGGTCCGGTCGTTGGGGTCAAAGGTCATGACGTGGTGGACGGGCTCCCTCCCCGGCAGCCGAAGCGTCCAGCGACCGGCGGACGTCATGTTCGGCGCCAGGGTCACCTGCGAAAGACACGTTTTTGGATTATTACAACACACCAGGTTGACCGTAATTTCCGGCCTACAGAGCCCACCTGGTTACAAGCCCCACCGAGTACATTTGTAAAGGAAATACCGTTTGGTACATACGTGGACCTCAGCCATGGGAAAAGCAGCAAGTGCCCGCATTGAAACACGAGATATTTAAAAAAAGAAGAAAGACGGTACACACAAAGAGTTTTCAAAGTTAGCTTAGCTTAGCTTAGCAACGACACGGTAGCGTCAACAGGGCTGGTAAAAAAATATCAAAACGTACCGCTACCGCGGCAGCTACACAATAGCAACACGGTAGCGCAGCACTCAACCGGTCCGGTTAAAAACAAAAAACATACCTAAATCACTGAGACACGGCAGTAACACAGCAGTAGCACGCTAGCACACTTCTAATGCTCGCGGGGTGCTAACAGGGCTGGTTATAACAAAACATACCTAAATCACTGAGACACGGCAGTAACACAGCCGTAACACGCTAGCACAGTGCTAATGCTAGCGGGGCGCGAACAGGGCTAGTTAAAACAAAACATACTGGTAAAAAAAAATCACCGAGACACGGCAGTAACACAGCCGTAACACGCTAGCACAGTGCTAATGCTAGCGGGGCGCGAACAGGGCTAGTTAAAACAAAACATACCTAAATCGCTGAGACGTGGCAGTAACACAGCAGCAACATGCTGGCGCGCATCTAACAAAAAAAACATACCGGTAAAAAAGTTACTGCGACACGGCAGTAACACAGCAGCAAGACGCCAGCGCAGTGCTAAAGCCAGCGGGGCGCTAACAAAGTCATACCGGTAAAAAAAAATCACTGAGACACGGCAGTAACACAGCAGCAACACGCTAGCGCAGTGCTAAAGCCAGCGGGGCGCTGACAGGGCCGGTAAAAACAAAACATACCGGTAAAAGTCACTTCCTCTGCACATATATTCCACCAGTCGCCACTCGAGTGCCCCTTTGGGGGCATTAGAAAATTATTTCACAAATGCGCCGCATCACTGTACAGACCGCAGGGTCGAAAACGTGTGGAAAAAATCGCGGCTTATAGGCCGGAAATCATAATTGATGATCGAAAATTAGACGCGGTCAAAACTTCGACGTCGTCAACGACTACCCGCCGAGGTGACCGAAGTTTTTCATCGGGCTGCGAACTGAACAAGAAGCACAAAGGATGTTTTCTCTCTTCCATGGAGCCGGTTGGGGGGGGCGGGGGGGGGGGGGGGTGTACAATAAGGCAGCCGACACTTCATTTAGGAAAGCAAATATTTGACTCGGAACCGCACCCCCCCCCCAACCCCCCCCCCCCCCCCCGGGTTTTGCTACAAGACCGCCCCTCCATTTCTCTTTCTTTAAAAACAAAAACTATGACTACGGGAACAAAAGCAATTCATATTCCCATTGCGGACTCGGGAATATTCCGGCGTCCGCACGCAGGAAATGGGCCGAGTGAGACTTCCTGTCGGGGCAGACGGTCCGAGCACTTCATTTCTGCAAATCGTCGCCTCTTCCTGCCGACTGGAGTCGTCCTGATGATGCGACAAAACTGGACGACGAGCGCGGCTGTGTCACTCCCCCCCCCCCATTACCCACCCCCCCCCACCCCCACCCATGACGGCACCCCCCCTCACCCCTTAACGCCACCCCCCCCCTCGCTCAGCTACAAAAACATTAGCACTCACAGAGACGCGCCGGTTAATGTAAAACCCGAGCAGATACGAGCCTAACGTGGGATGACAGGCCTTATCTTATCTTATCTTTATTTTATTTTATTGACATTTATTTATGTACCCGGCCGACATGTTTGCACGCGACGCGGCGGCGACGCGTGCACCTGCGCTGCGTCTTGAGCAAACATCTCGGGAAGCAAACAAACGCGAGGCCGCACACCTGCACGGCGGAGCGGCGCCGACATGCCGGGAAATCGATTCCAATTCGCCGTCGCTATGGAGAGCGGGCAAAAATAAAAAATAATAAAAAAAAAATGCTAATTTGTGGCCGGGGAGAGAAAAAAAAAAAAATAAAAATCCGTGGCCGCAAAGTCGGGAGGCGAAAAGCTGTTGTGGGTCGGTACCGGGCATTTGGGAAAGCAGATCAGAACACTTTCTAGAGTGAGATTGGTGGAATGTACGTGCCGAGGAAGTGACTTTTATCGGTCCGGCCCTGTTAGCGCTGCGCTAGCGTTTTACTGCCGTGTCTCCGTCATTTTTACCAGTATGCTTTTTTTAACTAGCGCAGTATTAGTGTTAACATTAGCATTAGCATTCGATTTAGCGCGGCCCCGCTAGCGTTATACTGAATACCATCTTTTAAAATATCTCGTGTTTCAATGTGGGCACTTGCGGATTTTACACAGGTGCGGCTTATGTATGTACCAAATGGTATTTCCTTTCCAAATGTACTGGGTGAGGTGTGGAATATATGTGCCGAGGAAGTGACTTTTACCGGTCCGGCCCTGTAGCGCTGTGCTAGCATGTTACTGCCATGTCTCAGTGATTTTTACCAGTATGGTTTTTTTTAACTAGCGCAGTATTAGCGTTAACATTAGCGTTAGCATTAGCATTCGATTTAGCGCGGCCCCGCTAGCGTTATACTGAATACCATCTTTTAAAATATCTCGTGTTTCAATGTGGGCACTTGCAGATTTTACACAGGTGCGGCTTATGTATGTACCAAATGGTATTTCCTTTATGTATAAGGTACTGGGTGAGGTGTGGAATACATATGCCGAGGAAGTGACTTTTACCGCTTCTGTTAGCGCTGCGCTAGCGTGTTACTGTCGTGTCTCAGTGATTTGTACCGGTATGTTTTTCTTTAACCGGCCCTGTTAGCGCAGCGCTATAGCGTTAGCATTAGCGCGGCAGGGCTAGCGTTAAACTCTTTGTGTACCTTCTTTCTTTGCAAATATCTCGTGTTTCTATGCGGGCACTTGCGGCTTTTACACAGGCGCGGCTTACGTACGTACCAAATGGTATTTCCTTGACAAATGTACTCGGTTAGGCTTATCCACAGGTGCGCTGCTTTGTAGGCCGGGAATTACGGTAAATGTAATTTGGGGCGACAAAGACATTGTGAATAAATGCCGCCGTTGCAGGCTTCTAACCGGAACGGGAGAAGAAAAGACCCATTTATTACTTATTTATTATCACACATATCCGTCTCAAAATGAGTGTACTAGTGCGCTCTTGCTCTTTTCTAGTTGGAAAATCAACTTCACTAGTGACTATATCTCACTAGTGGCGTTTTTTTTTTTTTCCGCCCACTACTCTATGAAATTTCTGGCGGCACGGTGGAGCAGCTGGTAAAGCGTTGACCTCACAGTTCTGAGGTCCCGGGTTCGATCCCGGACACGCCTCTGTGGGGTTTGCGTGTTCTCCCCGTGCCTGCGTGCGTTTTCTCCGGGTTCTTACAGTGTCCATTATCGCATACTGTCGTGTTGACTACCGGTCCGTGACCCGTCCAAAATGGCTCTGCAAACCACTTTAGGGTCCGACCAATCCCTCTGTGAGTGAGGGTGAGGGTGTCAAACTCAAGGCCTGGGGGCCGGATCCGGCCCGCCACATCATTTTAACGGGCCCTCAACGGCAACTCATGTGCGCCGAGTTCATGTTTCTTGCAAAAATTACAAATTATATTCACTTTGAATAACGTTGAAATATTGCAAGATATTTTCCTTACTAATCCCCTTTTTTTGAATAACTTGAAAAACATTTTAACAAGGTTTCCAGCTGGTAAATACTTGGCCTCACAGTCCTGAGGACCCGGGTTCGATCCCAGACCCACCTCTGTGGAGTTTGCGCGTTCTCCCCATACCTGCGTGGGTTTTCTCCGGGTGGGCACTCCGGTTTCCTCCCACATCCCCAAAACGTGCAACATTGATTGGACACTCTAAATTGCCCCAAGGTGCGATTGTGAGTGCGACTGTTTGTCTGTATGCGCCCTGCGATTGGCCAGTTCAGGGTGTACCCCGCCTCCTGCCCGTTGACAGCTTGATTGGCTTCGGCACTCCCCATGACCCTCGTGAGGATAAGCAGCTCAGAAAATGGATGGATGACATTTTTTGTAAACTAGAAGGACAAATTTGGCATACTAGCAAGACCTCTATATGTTACTAGTGAGTAGTGCTGGTGACATTTTTGGATGTTTCTCGTAAAAAAACATATATGTGTGATAATAAATAAGTAATAAGCATTGAGGCCCTGTAGCTCAGTGGTTTGGTGAACCAGGGGTTGTGGGTTCGTATCCCACTGGGGCCTCCACTCCCTGAGAAGGGTTGCGTCAGGAAGGGCATCCGACGTAAAAATTGTGCGTTCATCTGAGATGACACGCTGTGGCGACCCCTAAAAGGGACAAGCCGAAAGAAACGTATGTTTCTAGTAAAAAAAACACAGCAAGCAGATGCGCAGTAGCCAAAGTTGTCCTACTCGGAGCAGAAATGTTGTCGTGGAAAGCAGTGGGGGCAAAAAAGGTTACTAGTACGACTTAGTGGCGCTACTAGCGTGCTTATTCGTGAGGAAAGGTGCGTTCACGGGAACGACAATAAAACCCTTCGTATTTTGTGTCTATGTTGTACATATTTAGAGGCCTCAATTTAGTACGAAAAGGAAGACGAGGAAAGAAGAAGAAGATGATGAAGAGAACAGAGGCGGGCGGAGGTGGAGGACAGCCGAGAAAATATCAAGTCCGCTCATTTTTTTCCAAAATGTCGCACCGTGCGGCCACGATCGAAGCGCGCATGTAGTGACGGCCCGGCGGGATAAAAGCAGACAAAAGTGGAAGTCGGATGTGATGCGGGGGGGGGGGGGGGGGGGCGTACTTCATTCGTCGGTAATTCCAAATGACTCGCTGAAACCCGGTCCCAAGGGCCACCCCCTTAACTCAATCCGAGCCGGCGTTGGCCGTCTGGGCCAAAACTCGCGGTCCCAATCGCATTACGCGACGCTAACAGCGCCATTAACCTCGGCGGCGACAGACGCCTCTTGGGGCCCTCGAGCCGAGTTCAGACGAGCGCGGGGGGTCGGCCGGCGACCTTTCGGAAAGGGACGGCCGCCGCTTCACGCTGACGGCTACGACGCCGGTGTCAAACATAAGGCCCCGGGGGGCCAGATTCGGCCCGCCACGTGATTTTATGCGGCCCGCGGAGGACAATCTACGCGATTCTTGCTAAATCTGTACCAAAATTTCAAATTGGCATCAAAAGTTGAGATATTACAAGCATTTTTCCGCTACTAGTTGAAAAACACATTGCCCTTGATTTCTGATTGTAGTTCATCAATAGGTAATGTAAATATGATGAGGCGATTGAATATTTTTGATTGTTTCACACTCACAACGGCCCTCTGAGGGAAGCCGGAAGTAGAACGTGGCCCGCGAGAAAAACGAGTTTGACAGCCCCTGGTCTACTAGTTTGATACAAACTGGCTCAAGTGACCTTTAATTGTATTTAATTTTAAATAAGCGTGATATTTGTCCACGTGATGAAAGAACATTTTCACGATTTATTACGACAACGATCAATACCGATTGAACAAAGCCGGGAGCTGATGATCTTCATTTGGACCGTTCAATCCGTTCCGCGTTTCCATCCTCAACTGATCACTTCTCGTGCGAGATTCCTCGGAAATCCCAAGCTGAGCTATTTTTAGAGCGGGCCCGCGGGCCGCTCACTCGGCGGGAACGCCGCCCCCCCCGACCCGAGTCCCGATTCTTCATCTCGCCCGGACAATTTGGACCATTGTTGGCGTCCATCCCGCAGCAGAAAATCACGCCGGGGGTGGAAGAACTCGGCCTGGAATGCGAGTCCGTCGAGCAACTTCTCGGTGAACTAGAAAAGGAGTCCGACAAAGTTCGAGGGGTTCGAGAACCGCGCTCTGTGGAACCCCCGGGGGAGAATGAGGAATCGTCGTACCGTCAAAAAGTGCGTCGCTCGTAACAAAACAAACACGATGAACTAATGAGCCCTCCGTGTCTAATGTTTGGGCTAATTAAAAACTCAAATGTGATTTTGCCGGATTACATTAATCTAATATCCTTGGATGGAGTTATTCATTTTTCCAGAACAAAGAACAAAGAACTAGCCCGGCGAAGCGATACGGTGGACAGTATAAAATATCGATTCCTTCATCTAGCCATCCATTATCTGAGCCGCTTATCCTCACAAGGGCAAAAATCAGCAAATTCACAACTGCTGAAACTCTATCATTTTGAGGATTTCATCGTTTTTATGTCTTTTTCAGAATAAAAGTATTAATATGAAAATACTCACATTCATTGGACACTCTAAATTGCCCCGAGGTGTGATTATGAGTGCGGCTATTTGTCTCCATCTGCACCGCGATTGGGTGGCAACCAGTTCGGGGTGTGCCCCGCCTCCTGCCCGTCGACAGCTGGGATAGGCTCCGGCACTCCCCGTGACCCTCGTCAGGATAAGCGGCAAAGAAAATGGACGGATGGATGACAATACTCGTAATGATTTATATTTTTTACACTAGTCCGCGATTGGGTGGCAACCAGTTCGGGGTGTGCCTCGCCTCCTGCCCGTCGACAGCCGGGATAGGCTCAGGCACTCCCAGCGACCTTTGTGAGGACCAGCGGCTCAGATAACGCGCAGATGAAACGCACTTGTTGAAAAGTCGCGACCAGGTCAGAATGCAAAAGGTCGGGAGTCATTTGAAGACCGCGCTCACCTCGGTCGTCCCCCCCTCGGACGGGCCGAGGAGCCGCCGGTGGCGCTGGCTGGCAGACTGCTCAACCGGCCCGGACGGGGGCGGCGAGGAATGAAGGAAGGAATGCCGCTAATGAGACGGGGGAACGTTCTTTATTCAACGAGCCGGACTCGCTGGACACGTCTGAAGTGTGCGCAACAAAGCAGGAGGTGATTCACATGCGGTCGGGCCGCCTTGTTAGCAGCGTTCCGCTGGCGGGTCGGACAATAACTGGCACGTTATTAGGAGCTCATTATGGGCCAGATGGGTTCTGACTGAGTGGAGCACGGGGGGGTCCGGTGGAGATCAAAGCAGACATTCCTGATTCTTGTACAAGTTTTATATTATTGGAAGTAGTAGTTGTGGTTGCTACCCTGAGAACGCCCGTTCTCGTCAGATCTCAGTTTGTTTGGACCTGGTTAGTACTTGGATGGCAGACCACCTGTGAATACCTGGTACTAGAAGCTTCTCTCGCCAGCTAAATGCAGAGGTCGTAGTTGTAGTTGCTACCCTAAGAACGCATGATCTCGTCTGACCTCAGCAGCTAAGCGGGTTTCGCCCTGCTTAGTACTTGGAATGGGAGACCGCCTGGGAATACCAGGTCCTGGAAGCGTCTCTCCCTGGCTAAATCCAGAGGTAGTAGTTGTAGGTGCTACCCTAAAAATGCCCGATCTCGTCAAATCTCGAAAGCGAAGCGGTTTGGACCTGGTTAGTACTTGGATAGGAGACCGCCTGGCAATACCAGATGCTGGAAGCTTCTCTTCCCAGCTAAATACAGAGGTAGTAGTTGTCGTTCCTACCCTAAGAACACCCGATCTCGTCAGATCTCGGAAGCTAAGCGGGTTTGGACCTGGTTAGTACTTGGATAGGAGACCGCCTGGGAATACCAGATGCTGGAAGCTTCTCTTCCCGGCTAAATACAGAGGTAGTAGTTGTCGTTCCTACCCTAAGAACACCCGATCTCGTCAGATCTCGGAAGCTAAGCGGGTTTGGACCTGGTTAGTACTTGGATAGGAGACCGCCTGGGAATACCAGATGCTGGAAGCTTCTCTTCCCGGCTAAATGGAGAGGTAGTAGTTGTAGGTGCTACCCTAAAAATGCCCGATCTCTTCAAATCTCGAAAGCGAAGCGGGTTTGGACCTGGTTAGTACTTGGATAGGAGACCGCCTGGGAATACCAGATGCTGGAAGCTTCTCTTCCCGGCTAAATACAGAGGTAGTAGTTGTCGTTCCTACCCTAAGAACACCCCATCTCGTCAGATCTCGGAAGCTAAGCGGGTTTGGCCTTGGTTAGTACTTGGATGGCAGACCACCTGGGAATACGAGGTCCCGGAAGCTTCTCTCCCCGGCTAAATCCAGAGGGGCTGGGTCAGGAAGGGCATCCGGCATAAAAACTGCGCCAAACAAATGTGAGTTCATCGAAGATGACACGCTGTGGTGACCCCTAACGGGACAAGCCGAAAGAAGAAGGAGGTAGTCGTTGTTGTAGTACTGCACGCCCCAGCACCCACAACCCGACCACATGAGTGCCTTGTGGGTCCGTTCTAAAAATAGCTCACCGGTGATGCGGTATCGAGATTATCGTCGAAGTGATCATTTCCAAGTGTACACAGTTTTCTGGGACTCAAGACCGACATGTCGACACCGATCCGTTTCCTGCCGTGTGGTTTCAGAAGCGCTAGTCCCGCTCCGCGTTGTCGCGGGTCTTACCTTCCGAAGTCGTCCGTTGCTGGTTCCCAGGAAAACCACCGTGCGGTTGAGCACGCTGTCCACGGACACGGCGGTCAGGCCGGCGTATTCCAACAAAGGAAGGGCCCTCAGGGGCCTCCGTAGGGCCAGCGGATGTTGCAGGTGCGCCGCGCCGCAGTCCAGCTGCTCCGGCTGCAGCTGCGACACACAAAACACGTGAACGCCGTCATTCGCATTCGCTCGGGGAGCGCAGAAAACAATACGGCTGATGAAAGTCCGGGGTAAAACAAAGACCCGAAAGGAGCGATCACAAAGAACCGCTCAGGCTTCCAAACCGCCTCGAAAGAGTCTTCAACAGTCATCAGACGACGGCTTTTGTCACGCGCGAAGCAGACAGCGATAGACCGTCAGTACCGCGCTCGAGTGAGCGACGGGATCTACGGGGAAAAGTTAAGAAATTAAGCGAGTGTGTATATTTGCGGAGCGCTTTCCCACAGGCCCCGTCGTCACTCTTATCAGAACTTGCGCGGTTTTCCCTCGGCGGCGGCCTTCGCGCCGCGCGACGCCGAAAAGATCACACGTCTGTCGCCGCGCTGTGATAAACGATAATGGCGAGTCGGGGTGAACTTTAGTTGCTGCGAATAAGGACTTCCAGTCATGCACAAACGCCGCCGTCCGTCTGTACCCGGACCGAATGAGACCGCGGGGAACAAAGATCAAGGACTGCCAGACTTTGTGACGCTGAACCTAAAATCCATTCCAAGAGACCAGAAAGTCCCAAGTACTTTTGGGTTCGCAATCCTTCACTCATTCCCTCCTACTTTACTCGAACGATATTCGATTCAGGCGGCACGGTAGCTCAGCTGCTAAATCGTTGGCCTCACAGTTCTGAGGTCCAGGCCTCGATCCCGGCCCCGCCTGTGTGTGGAGTTTGCATGTTCTCCCCGGCGTGGGTTTTCTACGGGGACTCCGGTTCCCCCCGCCCCACATCCATAAAACATGCAACATTCATTCGACCCTCTAAATTGCCCATAGGTGCGATTGGCCGGCGACCAGTTCAGGGTATAACCCGCTTCCTGCCCGTTGACAGCTGGGATAGGCTCCAGTACTCCTCGTGACCCTTGTGAGGATAAGTAGGAAAAAAAAATGGTTGGATGGATGGATCAATTCGAATGACTTCAAACGTGGCATGGAAAAACAATTATCGAATCGGAACCAGTCTTGCAAATCCATTTTGCTTCCTTTGTTCCGCCACACCAAATTGACAAAACTTTTCACGCTTAACCGTTTTTAACGGCTGGACGTAAACCACCGTCGGTACAGAACTTTATCGCTGCTCTCCGTTTTGGATCGTGGATGCAAATAGTCGTAAGAATCCACCGCGGCGATGATTTCTGCTGATGTAACGTGTAGCTAGTGAGCCGGCCAGCTAGCTTACTAGTTTTCCGGATGGACTTAGCCAGAGTCAATTGACGGCAAGAAGACCGGCAAAAAAAATATTTGTGTTCGGTTGTTGGTCATTGTGCGGCGAGGGATCCTAGTTCAAGTAAGCCATTTCAAACGAAAAAGAAAACCGAACTGCCAAATTGCGCCTACAAACTTTTTTTTTTTTTTTTTTATGATTCGACAGATCGCTTTCAAAGAATCAAATTGGATTTCTCATTTTTTGGAATATGACGAATCTACACGAACGACTGCACCTCGTGGCATTTGACTCTCAACCTCCGGAAGTTTGCAGGTGACACCGCGGTCATCAGCCTCATCAAAGACGGCGACGAGTCTGCGTATGGACAAGAAGTGGCGAGACTGGAGACTGTGGAGATGATTGTGGACTTCTGGAGGCCTCCTTCGCCACGGCTGCCCCTGACGCTGTCCAACTGACTTGTGTCAACAGTCGAACCCTTCAAGTTCTTGGGAATTTACAGTCTCAGAGGACCTGAAGTGGGAGACGAACATCAACTCCATCCTCAAAAAAAAAAGGCCCAGCAAAATACGTACTTCTTGCGGCTTCTGAGGGAAGCAGGACCCGTCGCAAGAACTGCTGAAACAGTTCTACACGGCGGTCATCCAATCTGTACCGTGCGCCTCCGTCGCAGTCTGGTTTGGAGCCGCAACTCAGACCGCGACGGACAATCAAAACCGTTGAACCGATTGTCAGCACCACGCTACCCGCTATCGAGGACTTGGGCGCAACGGAGCAGGCAGGATTCCTTTCGGACCCCCCACCTCCTGGCCACCAGTTCTTCCAGTTAATTCCGTCGGGAAAACGCTACAGATCAATGAAAGTTAAAACTAGCAAGCGTTCGAACAGTTATAGGAAAACTCACTCACATCCTGCTGGTCCAGGTTTTAGTAATATGTGTGTATTCTTTTCGTAGACCGCACGATTGGAATAATTCCTATAAACTGTCCTGTTCTTTGTTCTGATTGTCGTGCCGGGGCAGCACCGACTGCCGGAGGAAAAACTCCTCATGTGCTTTACACACTTGGCCATGAAAGCCGATTCTGATTCTGATTCACGTCGGAAAAGTACAAAGAGTGACGATTGGGTTCTGATTCGGAGGTTGCCGTCTACGCGAATGATGTCGGTCTAGAGGGCGAGACCGGGCGTAATTCTCAACGTGTATTTCCTGCAAGAGACATCAGTACAAAGAGAAAACAAGGGTGGCAAACACGAGACGCCGTGAAATGTCCTTAACGGGAAATATTTTGTTTGGTATGCGTGAGGAATTGACGTTGGAGCGGGACCAATCCGTCGCTCATTTGACTTTAAAGTCCCACTGTCATGAAATGCACCATTTTTAGTATGTCATGAATGAAAAAAGGGCAGCCGACATGGACCCACGTGTTTTTTTTCCCCACCACAAAACATGATTTGGACGTTTACGGCTTTTTGTGACTCCCGCCGTGAAAATAGTCTCGAGGGATTTGTTTTCGAGAAGAAGCAGGAAGTGACGTAAAGGACAGAAGCGCCCCCGACTGGATCTGCTTGTTTCCCTTGGTTTGACCTCCGGGAAGGTAGCTCGTTGCTCCTTCGCGTTAGCCAAAACGCCGGCTCGTTGCATTTACCCTTCATAAGTTTGCAAGAGACCCGGTTCGCCGTGAAAAATGGATTGCTACTACAAAAAATATTACTTTGGGGTGGACCAGGTAATCGGTTTCTGGTAACGTAACAGAAGATCTGCGTACGTATGACAGACGTGCTAAATGAGTCGATGTCGGCGTCGGACGGCGTCGGGCTCGCCGGCGAAGGTTGCCGCGTCGCCTCGCGCAGCCTTCGGTCTCGGCTCTGGAGAACGCCGCCGGCAATGCCGCACTCAGCCGCGTGCGACGACAACGCCGTCAAGCGCCCCGGCTCGACGGTGTTGTTCATCGCGGACGGCGGCGGCTACGAACAATCGGATCGGCGGCGTGAAAAGCCACCTCAGCGCCGGGGCCGCGATGGCTCATCCGCTCACGTTTATTTTTTCATATAGACCTTGAAGTGAATAACGTCATATGTATTTTTCATGACAATATCTATTTTAGAATGTTTATAGGGATGACACTGGTCCTTTAAAGTCCCATTGACAACGCTATATTCATTGTCAAATCGATATTACATAATATATCATTCACTTCAACGTCTACAGGAAAAAAATTAATATGAGCAACGTTGCAGAAGTCTCACTCGACATCCCAGTGGCAGCCATATTGCCTGCTATGTCATCAGCAGACGTCACACTGGGACAGTCGCCACAGAAATCGCGTAGCGGCACCTCCTACGGGAGACGAACGAGAGAGATTTTCGGATTAGTTCCGACGCCCCTTCTGACACGGAAGCTCTTTTCGGAGAAGAGAAGATCTCACGATGGAGCGCAATATCACCCTATCGTTTTCGAGCCATATTTAGATGATATGCGGATCATCCAGATTGTGTGTGACAGTATGTAACGTACTCAGGAGGACCCAAAAAGCGCTGGACGGCGGGGGGAGACCTCCTTTCTCGTCCCACCTTCCCGCCGGATCCACCTCCGTGGCAACGCCGCAGCCGCGCACATCGACACATTTAGCAACCCTGACTTCTATACTTTATGAAGTTATTATGACGTAGATATTTTGGGACTTCTGAGAGGATGACGTTGTCCCCGCAGACAATTATTTTTTTTTAGCAGCTCTACACACACTGTCATTTAGAACCCACGAAGCTCTCGTCCTTTGCACCCGCGCAATCCATTTTTCACGACGAACCGGGTCTTTTGGAAAACGTGCGAAGAGCGAATCCGTCCTCCCGAGTGTTCGGGCAATATCCGGCGATACGACGAGCCGGCGTTTTGGCTAACAGGAAGTGAACAAAGAGCTACTTTCCCGCAGGTAAAACCGCTACAAAGACGCCGACCCGCCTGAGTGGGCGTCTGCCGATGACGTCACTTCCTGCTTCTTCTCCAAAACGAATCCCTCCAGAGGATTTTCATGGCGGGAGTTATGTTGGGTGGTGACAAAAGCGGATGGTTCCATTCCGGCTGCCACTAAAAATCATGCTTTTGGTGTCAGTGGACCTTTAAGCGCCTTTGTGAACATTTGCAATTGTTTTTGACGGAAAAAAAAAAAAAAAAACCACGAGTTATACTCTATATTCATATTCATATCGTACCATCAGATACGGTAAGTGCGAACGAACAAGACCGCAATCCGTCCAATCCGCTGGAGTTGCCGACCGAAGGCGAACAAAGCGGCTCGGAAAATGTCGACTTATCAAACTTCCTCCCGCCCGATTGTTGCGTTGCAAACGGATCAGCGGCACGGAAGCGTTTGTCAGAATCACGCGAAGATCCACAAAATACCCCCCCCCCCCCCCCCCCCCCCGTGGAGGATTCGGGAAGGACGGTGGCAAAAACTGAGTGACTGAACGTGCCGTGACGTCACAAATCCGTTCCCTGCAGAACACGGTCGATTCCGAATCAGGGGGGGGAAAAAATTCAGACTACGAACGTCCATTCCGTCCACTCCGCGTCCTGTTGCTATGTGTGTCGTGTTTGTGCTCCCCCGCCATGTGATCGCGCGATCAAGTCACGCAGATAAATGAAATCAAGACCGCAGAGTTAGGGGGAGAAAAAAAAATAAAATAAAAATGCACGATAGCATCTGAATTTGCGCGCGCGAGAGAGGCGGACAATGCGACTCTTTCTTCTCCGCCGCTCGTGTGGTTGCGCCGCAGATGCTCACAAGAAGGGAACAATAGCAGAGCAAACTAGTGACCCTTTTCTTTCCCTCTGGTGTTGCCGTCGGACGTTAGAAGAGGCTCGAGCCTCGGGGAAAAACCCTCATCAAGACCGACCGGAGACCGGCGCAAAGATGAGGGTGTTTTGGCGTTTTTCGTGACAGCAAAGTCACAACGGGCCGACGAAACCGGCCCCGCTTTTCTTCTTCTTCTCGTGGAAGCGACAAAACTTGACTTAATATGACATAATATGGAGATGAATGAAGTTGGGGTGCATGGGAGTTCACCCAAGCAGTGTTTTGTGGACTTGGTTCTTTAGGAGTATGGTGTACCGAACCTCCTGATACCGAGCGGTTCGGTGCCTTGTACGAGCGCTGTCAGAGTTTGGTCCGCATTGCCCGAAATAAGTCAAACTCGTTTCCGGTGAGAGTTGGACTCCGACAAAAGAGGGGATCGGTGTTGAACTGCTGCTCCTCCGCATTGAGAGGAGCCAGATGAGGTGGCTTGGGCATCTGATCTGGAAGCCTCCTGGACATCTCTCTGGTGAGGTGTTCCCGACACGTCCCACCGGAAAGAAACCCCGGGGACGACCCAGGACACGCCGGAGAGACTACGTCTCTCGGCTGGCTCGGGAACGCTTCGGGACTCCTCCGGAAGAGCTGGAAGAAGCGGCTGGGGAAGGGGGAGTATGGGTATCCCTGCTGAAGGGTTAGGGACCCCGGGGACGACCCAGGACACGCCGGAGAGACTACGTCTCTCGGCTGGCTCGGGAACGCCTCGGGACTCCTCCGGAAGAGCTGGAAGAAGCGGCTGGGGAAGGGGAGTTTGGGTATCCCCAAAACATTGAAATAAATACAACCGTCAACCGAGACCCTCACACCTTCCAACTGACCCACGCGCACATCCCGAAAACTGGGGTCATTTTCGCATGTCAAATTTTTGAAGCGCCGCATTGGTTTCTATTCCACCGCAATCAAATCGTCGATGAAGACGTGAAATAGTATGAAAGGAGCAAGAAATACCGCGGAGAACGTGAATATTAACGAAGCGCTCGGCGACAGAGACTCTCTAGCTTCACTTTGCAACCACGGCTGAATATGAAATGAGAGGCTATTTTACCCTGAAACGGGTAAGTATTCATCGAGTTCAGGAGGAGAAGCGTGACGACTTACCACCAGGTTCCATTTGTGGACGCAGGCCGCCCCGGAGCCCTGGATGACGCTGTCCAGCACCTGCACGTCACTGCTGGGCGAGTTGGAGCAGCTCCTGCGGCCCCGGCGGATCTCCTCCTCGACGTCGGCGAACCTGAAGGCGCACAGCGCAGACTTGCGCTCGCCCTTGGAGAAGACCCCGAACAGGTAAGCCTCCTCGGCGTCCTCGGCGCGGACGTCGGCCGGGTAGACGGACAGGATCCGGTTGTAGATGTCGCCGTCGCGTCCGCACTGGAGGGGCACCTGGATGTAGGACTCGGTGAGCTTCCTGCTCTCCGGGCCGTTGGACTTGTGGCCGCCGGTGTCCAGGCAGATCCTGGCGAGGACGCTGTTGGGCTGGCTCTCCTTGTGGCCCACCTTGGCGTCGTTGTTGAAGGCGATGTACGAGTAGGTCTTGTGGTTGAAGGCGCGCACAAAGTTGAGCTTGTTTTTGGCCTTGGCCTCCTGCTTGATCTTGAAGACGTTGTCCTCGGAGGGGTTGATGTCGTAGGTGAAGAGTCTGGCCAGGTCGCCGAGGTCGAAGGAGCGGATGGCGATTTCCGGGGTGTTTTCGAAGCGCAGGTCCTCCTTGCTGTGGTTTTTGGGGAAATAGTGGGTGCCGGCCCCGGTGTACGTGGCCCCGACGAGCAGCCGGGTGCCGCCGGCGCCGCCGCCGCGCAGGACGAGCCCCACGGTGGATGCGTCGGGGTGGTTGGCGGCGACGTTGAGCATGCTCGGGAAGACGGTCTTCTCGCCCTTGGGTGGGAACTCCACGGCGATCTCGGAGACGTTGCCCAGTTTCCTGAGCTCGCAGAAGCCCTGGTACACGGAGCCGCACGCGACCACCACCCCCTGCTCGTGGTCCAGCACCAGCAGCTTGTTGTGGTTGTCGGTGAGCGACTTGGGATGCTGGCACGGCGCCTGCGGGAGCTGCGGCGCGTGGCACAACAGGTTGTCCCGCACCGGCCCGGTGCTCTTCTCCGCTTCCACGCTCAGGCTCGCGTTCAGCTGGTAGACGCGGTTGACGGCGGCCACGTAGACCTTCCCGGACGCCGGGTCCACGGCGAAATTATTGGTGCGGTTCGGAGAGGAGAATTGCTGCTGGACGCGCAGCGCGCTGGCGCTCCGGCGCGCCTCCAGAGCGAGCACGCCGAGGAGCAGGAGAGCCACGGGCTCCATCCGGGGAGGCATTCTTCCTTCTGGCCGGCTCGCGCGTGTTCTGGGCCGAGGGTCGCATTGAGCAAAAGACAAAAACCGCCTGCTTGGTCCTAGGGCGACAAATCCGACAGGAAAGGCTCTTTCCTGCTTCACGCCTAAACCCGGAGTGACGCGATAAGGCGAGTCGTGCTTCCCTTTTCTTTTTTTCTTTTTTTTTTTGCAGACTGCCTTTTCTGTCCCTCTCTCTTTTTGCCCCCCCCCCCCGTGCGCCACCCTCCAAGTGGAGCCAAAAACAAAAAAAAGCGCCTCAACCAGTCCGACTCAATCGCCTTTCCTTATATTTATCGACCCGCGGTGCATATTTTAACCCCCACCCCCACCCCCCAAAAAAAGGCCACAAATACACCAATAAAAATTGCCACGAAAAGTTCACCCTAAAAAAATGTATATAAATATTCCAGTTTTCAGTGCGCGACGAAATCACGCACGCACGGCTCCGTGGGTTGCGCTCGTCGCGGGGTTGATGTCGGGTCAGCGCCCCCCCCCCCCAGCCCCTTCCACCTCTCGACTTCTCACATCTGAAGTGTTCAGCCGGTACCACGTCACGTGAAAAGTGCGACCAGATGGGCACCTTTCCATTTTTTTTTTTGACATTCACGCTTCCAACATTGCTATTTTTTCCCCTTTCTCTCGCTCGCTCTCCACTCATAAATATTCAATCACAACACATGCGCTCCCACTCAAGACTTTTTTTTTTTTTCCACGGTCTCTGGAAGGAGTGCGCATATGCTCGTGCATCAGAATGGAAATTAATGTTTTGTTTTGTTTTTTTTTTTTCAATTGGATCTTGCAAAGACTTCACCGAGAATAAATGATCGCAAAAGTTGGTCCAATTTCCCCCCCCAGCCGCACGAACATAAAATAGCGGATATCGGGATTCAAATTCGGGTAACAGCGTCGTGACAAAGTGCAACATAATGAGAGCCTCAAGTTCACGCGGCGTGGGTGAGGTCGCGCGGGGATGTGGGTCACAGCTGTCTGCAGATAGCACCTGAACGCCCCCACCCCTGTTTTGGCTCCCGCCCGGACAAAAACGGGAGCTTCCGCGCCAGCCAACCTGTTTCCCTCGTGATAAGCAATCACACCGCGTGCTCGGATGCCCACCAGCCCAAACCCCCCCCCCCCCCAAAAAAAAAAAAAAAAAAAGATAAGAGCGCGCGCTCACATCAATTCAGAGGGCTCGAAATCTTCCACGCCCGTTGAAGGCGTCATTTAAAGGCTCAACACCGCCATCCCGTGGCCAGACGACGGAATTACTTCACTGAGAGGCGACATCAGCTGCAAAAAAAAAAAAAAAAGTGCGGATTCGATTAAAGCAGACAAAAAGCAGATGAGTTAGCAGGGAATGCATTTTTTTATTGATTCTAAGCTTGGGAAAAGCATATCAGAAGGCACTGGAGTGGTTTATCAAAACAAACAAACGAAAAAAAACATCAAGGTCACAGTGAGGTCAAATAACAGCTCACTCTCAGCTCCGTAAAAATGGAAACATTTCGAAAAAGTGAAAGTGTTTTTTATTTTTATTTTTAAATTTACGGGGAATCGAGATTGATAAGCGATCCGGACCCCCGGCATCGCGCGTACAAATGATCGAATTGCGTGTTAAAGTGCAACGTTCGGTCCATCGGTTTTGTCCGATTCAAAATTCCGCGCGCCGGACGATCCAAACGCGACCTTGACGAGACGGCAGGCGAGAGTCGCGACTTTTGCGCGCGGTCCCAATTCATAATTCAGAAGTTACAAAAAAAAACCAAATCAGGTGTCGACATTCACCAGCCGCCGGTCGGGCGCGCTCGGCTTGACTCGGGTTTTGGCGCGGGCCGATGCAACCGCGACAAAAGGCGAGCGAGTGTGCGAAGGAAAGTTCATAAACGAGCAGAGCGGCAAAAGAAAGAACCCGGACCCGCGACCAGCCCGCCGGACCGGCGCCGCACGGCACGGGGGAGGCAATTACAACGCAAAATTGCTTTGAGTCTTTGACGCGCGGCTCGCCTCGTTTTGTCTTCATGTCACCGGCGCGTGCCGCGAATACGCCGGACGCCCGACCGGAACCGCGCGTCCCGGCGCCAGACTCCGAGCGCCTGAATCGCTCTTTGAATCCGGCTCGCGTGTCAAGTTTGAATTCACGGCAACCGATATTTCATAGATTCATTTAATGGAAGGAAATCGTTAAAAGGAGGATCAAGTTCGCAGACGGCGAGGAAAAAGTCGTTAAGTCATCAGATGCTCAGTAGTCCTTTGAACACATTTCATCACAGCAATAAAAGCAGAAAAAAAAGGAGCCACGGTGAGGTTTCGGTCCAAATGGACCGCTTGGCGGCTCGCTTTCGACTTTTCAAAAGGCCAATTCATTCGTTTGAGGTGAGCTGCCAGCACCGCTTTCCCGACCGGACTCGTCCTCTGATGCTACATACCACCGAATAAAATAATAAGAATAATTCACGACAAAGAATCTCCACGGTTAAAATCCGGAATTAGGAACGAAACAGTCCAAACGTCGCGTTACGGGAGGCGTGGCGACGGAACCGTCCGCCGAAAGAAATGTAAACAGTCTTCCGAGGCGTTGGCGAAGACCACTCGGGTCCGTCCCTCTCGAGTCTTGATCCCCGAGCGGCTTCCCAAAAACGGGGCTCGGGGGAAGCCCGAAGCCGCCCGAGTGGTTCTGCGGTGTCGGAACTCGCGGCGCGACCCGCTTTCGTCGCCCCGCCGCTGCGAGCAAAGTAGCGCGTGCCGGCGCCGCGCGGGGGGTGGGGGGGTCATCCCGGGGGCTGCAGGGCCCGTTGCGTGTAGCTGGAAAGCGCGTCCCAGTTTCTCCACAGGAAGGCCGTGAGGATGACGAGCAGGAGGGTGGAGAGGGTCCGCGAGCGCGTCCTCATCAGGGGGACCACGCAGTTGGCCACGGTGGACACGAAGACCAGAAGGACGGCCATGAGGGCCAGCAGCACGTTGATCAGTTTGCCCAGCAGCGTCCTGGCCGTGGCGTTTTCCAGACCCTCCAACTGGACCACTTGCTGTTGCTGCTGCTGCAGCTCCATCTTGGAAATCCGGGTCTGGCACGCCTCCAGCGCCTCCTGCGGAAGACATAAAAAAAAAAAAAAACGGTTCGCGCGTCGGCATTGAAGCGTTCTTGTGTGAAAAGCAAAAAATAAAAATAAAAAATGACCATACACACGTAATGAGCTTAAAGGAGCACACCAGAGATCATTCACTATGTATGATTTTTTTTTGCGTGATACAACTGCAAATAAGTATTTGAACACCCAACTGTAATATTTGGTCCAGTCGCCTTTGTTTGCAATTACAAAGGTCAAACGTTTCCTGTAGCTGTTCACCAGGTTTGCACACACTGCAGGAGGGATTTTGGCCCACTCCCTCCACACAGATCTTCCCGAGATCAGACAGGTTTCAGGGCTACCGCTGAGAAACTCGGAGTTTCAGCTCCCTCCAAAGATTTTCTATTGGGTTCGCGTCTGGAGAATGGCTAGGCCACACCAGAACCTTGGTATGCCTCTTATAGAGCCATCCTTGGTTTTCCTGACTGTGGGCTTCGGGTCATTGTCATGTTGAAAGACCCAGCCGGGACCCATCTTCCGGGAAAGAGGTTGTTCCCCAAAACCTCACAATACATGACCGCGGTCATCCTCTCCTTAATACAGCGCAGTCGTCCTGTCCCACGTGCAGAAAAACACCCCCAGAGCATGATGCTAGCACCCCCGTGCTTCACAGTAGGGACGGTGTTCTCGGGATGGAACTCGTCATTCGATTTCCTCCAAACACGGTGAGTGAAATTATGACCAAAAAGTTCCATTTTGGTCTCATCTGACCACAAAACTTTCTCCCATGACTCCTCTGTATCATCCAGATGGTCAACTTAAGACGGGCCTTGACATGTCCTGGTTCAAGCAGGGGAACCTTCCGTGCCCCGCATGATTTCAAACCGTGACGTCTTAGTGTATTAGCAACAGTCACCTTGGAAGCGGCGGTCCCAGCTCTTTTCGGGTCAAAGACCAAGTCCTGCGGTATAGTCCTGGGCTGACTCCTCACCTGTCTAAGGACCATTGAGACGCCACGAGGTGATATCTTGCCGTGTGGAGTTGTACAATTTTGTCTCTGGTGTCTTTGTTCAGCTCTTCGGTCTTGGCCACGTTACAAGTTTGAGTCTTACCGATTGTCTGGGGTCTGCAGGTGTCTTTACGCAGCTCACGACCTCACTCAGGTGCATCTGATTCACGGAAAATACATGGAGTGGAGGTGGGCTTTTAAAGGCGGACTAACGGGTCTTTGAGGGTCGGAATTCTAGCTGATGGACAGGTGTTCAAATATTTATTTGCACCTGTATCACACAAATAAATCATACATTGTGATTTCAAAATTTCAGACTCCCTCTGTGATTTCCAAGTGGGAGAACGTGCAATATAGAAGGGTGTTCAAATACTTATTTTCTTCACTGTTGACACAATGACGGCCCAAAGACAGTCCAGGCCATGAGAGGACGTGCACAGATCGTGGGCACCCCCTACTGGCACGGAAAGGAACCGCAGCGAAGGGGCAATTTAAGCGCTCGGAGAAATCGGAGTCATCGCCAAAGAACGCCGCTGTCGTGCATAAACAAACAAATCTGGGAAGATGAAAATCTTTCTGGTTTCATCTTCCCGTTTGAAGTGTCAACAAGGCGCTCGCGAGGGGAAGCGTCGAGACGCACGAACCTGAATGTCTCGCGCCCTCTCGTACGACTGGTAGGCGATCTTCTCCTCCATGCTGGCCAGCTCCTGTTTGAGGTTCAGGATCTCGTTCTGGTGAAGTTCCGTCAGGTCGTTGAGTTGCTCCTCCAGCCGCTCGCACCTGAGCCGACGACAACGCGTCATTTTTTTTTTATTTTTCGATCATCTCCGACAAATGATCGCAGACTTCGGGATCCGATTCGTGATACGCCGGAAGAACGCAGGTTAATTTTCCGATAATTCGAATGATGAATATGATTCTGAAGGGTCCCACGAAGACGGTGAAGAATACGAGCTTTATGACGGCGTTAAAGGTTATCAATTTGAGCCGGTTGGACAGCACACACCTCGCAATTCAGAACGTGATCCGTTTAAAATGTTGCCACGTTTATTCGAGAGCTATCGCTGGTCATAATTTACTTCACCATAAATATAATTTCACGTGGTAAAACTGATGCCTTAACCAGACAGTACCCGGAACTGTCCAAAGCTCGTTTTTGACACAGTTTTCCCCAAGAGGTCACGAGCAGAACGGCAAAACTTTATGCTGAAAACCGAAAGCCGGTATCCTGTCCTTTGGTCTGGGCGCTAAATTCTTAAAAGGTCAAGTCTCATGAAATGCATGATTTTTAGTATTATTAATTATTAATGGAAAAAAAAAAACGGGCAGCCGTTATGGACCCATCCGTTTTTTTCGCCACCACAAAAAAATAATTTTGACGTTTTTGGCTTTTTGTAACTCCGGCCATGAAAATCCTCTCGAGGGATTTGTTTCCGGCAAGAAGCAGGAAGTGACGTACGGGGGCAGGAGCGCCCTCCGGTGGACACGTTTGTTTCTAAAAGTTCAGTGGTTCCCAAAGTCAACCCGGGCCCGGACCCCCCAGCGAGTCGTTCAAAAAGCTCCCGGACCCCCCCACAACCTCAACTTTCGCCAATAATGTCGCGCTGGACACGGCTATGCCATCCTGGTACAAAGAAATACTCCATTTTCGTGGCTCACGTGCTCTTGCTTTTTTATTTTTGCACAATAAATCAAAACGTGGTTCAAAACCGGAAAGGGCATGATTCCCTTCCAGGCAATTTAATTTTTTTCGTCTTCACATCATGGACCGCCAGGAAAGACGTTTTTCACCCCCCGGGGGTACGCGGACCCCGCTTTGGGAACCACTGTACTAGTTTTCACTTGCGGGAAGCTAGCTCGTTGTTCCTTCGTGTTAGCCAAAATGGCGGCTCGTGGCGTTGCTGGATATTGCTCGAACGCTCGGGAGGAGGGATTCGCTCTTCATACTTTTTCCCAAAGATCCGGTTCGTCGTGAAAAAAATGGATTGCACGGGTGCAAAGGACGAGAGCTTTGTGGGTTCCAAATGGCAGGTAGGTGTGTATACGGCTACTGAGGTGGTTTGGCTGTGATCCGCGTATCATCTAAATATGGCTGGAAACGAAAGGGTAATATCGCCCCGGACACTTCACTCGGTTGTGAGATGTTCCCTTCTTTGAAAAGAGCTTCCGTGTCTGAAGGGGCGTGTCCTAAGGTAGGGGCCGCAGCCTGTTTTCAATGGCGGATGTCCCAGTGTGATGTCACGGGCAGAGAATGCTGCCAATATGGCGACCACTTGGATGTCGATGTTATATTTTCGTGGAGACATTGAAGTGAATAATGTATTTCTCATTTCAATATCTATTTTAGAATGTTTACAGGGATGACACTTGACCTTTAAAATACAATTGACTCCCGTTTTATCGTCGTTCCAAAATTTTGTGACATCAGAGATCCGCTCACGAAAATGAGTCATTTGGCAGTTAAGTTCGCCGACTTTTAATTCATAAATATTTGTTGAAAACATCGAACAGGATATGCATTTTATGGAACAGTTTAACACATATTTTCGTCTCGGTAAGATAACTTACGTTACAAATGACATGTTCCATACCCTTTAAAGAAATTCGCTTGAGATCAGAAGTGGCTGAGAACTGAACAACAAAGACTACGAGTAGAGTCCGGGGACTTACGGAGACGTCGTCTTTCCAAATATTGCTGGCGATAAGTGCGGGAGAACAAGATTATGAGGAGATAAGGTTTTGTTTTATCGTATAGAACGATAAAGGAGTCCGACGGAACGCGGGCGGGCCCAGCGTGGCCTGTGATAAATCAGCACATATCTCCGAATGATCACCTTCCAAAGTTCCTGCCGATGTGACCTAAGGTTGGGGGTTTTCACCTACGGGCAACTTTTTTACGGCCACTCTCACCTGAAGCGTTCCTCCTGCAGCGCCTGCATCACCACCGTGTAGTCTCGCTGGTAGTGGCTCTTCAAGCCCTCCAGGTTCTCCTCCAGCCTGGCCTGGCCCTCCCTCAGCTCCTGGACCTCCTGCAGCAGCATGTCCAGGCCGGAGGCGCCGGTCCTCTCCAGCGTGTTCCCCTTCGAGCTGGGGGGACCCCCGGGCGCCCCCGCGGTGCTATTGGCGCCCGCCGAGCCGGACGTGGCGCTCGAGCAGTCGTCCTCGCTCCCGTACCTCGGACTGGACTGCAGGTGGTGGCCGGCGCTGCCCAGCGAGCGAGCGCCCACCACGCCTTCCTCCCCCGAGGGGTCGTCCAGCGAGTCTTTGAGGGAGGGGATGTTGTCCGCGCTGCCGAACTTGTTTCGGATCAGAGAGGCGATCTCACGCGGTTTGGAGACGACGGCGCCGGCGGCCGAGTGGGTGGCTTGGGAGAAGCTGGACAGGCCTCCCTTCACGCTGTCCACCACGCCCTCGCTGAAACCCGTCACCTTGGCCCCCACGTCCTTTAACCCCTGCTGCATGTCCCGGAGAACATCCTTGGGTTGCCGCGGGATACCGTTGTGCTCCACTTCCCGCAGTTTCCGGTGGTAGTGATCCAGTTTCCTCTGGAGCTGCTGAATGGTCTGCGCCGACTTCTGGTTCTTTTTCTCAAAAACCTGCCAGCGACAAGAAGATTGCATTTCAAAGTGCGCCACTCACAAAAAGTTGGGGGACTAACTAGAAGCGTCACGAGTGAACTTACTTTGACCTTATCGAAACTTTTGGACGCGTACGTTCACCTTTTTTTTTTTTTTTTTTTAAACAGAAAATAAGTATTTGAACACCCTGCTGTATTGCAAGTTCTCCCGCTTAGAAATCATGGAGGGGTCTGAAATGATCTAAAAAGAGAGATCCAGAATTTGTGTGATACAGCTACAAAAAAGTATTTGAACACCCGTCTTTCATCCGTTAGTCCGCCTCCACTCCATGTGTGATCCTGAATCAGATGCACCTGTGTCATGTCGTTAGCGGTATAAAGACACCTGCCCGCCCCAGACAATCAGTAAGACTCAAACTTGTAACATGGCCGAGACCAAAGAGCTGTCCAAAGGCACCAGAGACAAAATTGTACAACTCCACACGGCAAGATATCACCTCGTGGGGTCTCAATGATCCTTAGAAAGGTGAGGAATCAGCCCAGGACGACACGACAGGACTTGGTCAGTGACCTGAAAAGAGCTGGGACCACCGTTTCCAAGGTGACTCTTGGTAATGCACCAAGACGTCATGGTTTGGTTCCCCTGCTTAAACCAGCACATGCCAAGGCCTGTCTTAAGTTTGCCAAAGACCATTTGGATGATTCAGAGGAGTCATGGGAGAAGGGTCACATGAGACCAAAATGGAACTTTTTGGTCACAATTCCACTAACCGTGTCTGGGGGAAGACGAAAGATGAGTTCCATCCCGAGAACACCGTCCCTACTGTGAAGTGTGGGGGTGGTTTGGGGGTGTTTTTCTGCACGTGGGACAGGACGACTGCACTGTATTAAGGAGAGGATGACCGCGGCCATGTACTGTGAGATTTTGGGGAACAACCTCTTTCCCTGAAGATGGGTCGTGGCTGGGTCTTTCAACCCGAAGCACAAAGCCAGGAAAACCAAGCAGTGGCTCCGTAAGAAGGATATCAAGGTTCTGGCGTGGTCTAGCCAGTCCCCAGACCTAAACCCAATAGAAAATCTTTGGAGGAAGGTGAAACTGTGTGTTGTCTGAGCTAGAGAAGATCTGTGTGGAGGACTGCGCCAAAATCCCTCCTGCAGTGTGTGCAAACCTGGTTTGACCAAATCGTAACATTGGTTTTCTCGGGTGTTCAAATACTTTTTTGCAGCTGCATCACACAAATCGTAAAAAAAAAAATATATATATATATATATAAATCATACATTGTGATTTTTTCCACAGTGGACACGCACCCACGATGAAAATTTCAGACCCCTTCCATGATTTGCAAGTGGGAGAACTCGCAATATAGCGGGGGTGTTCAAATACTTCTTTCTTCACTGTACGAGGCTTCAAACAGGATGTTGGCGGAGTTGAAGCGAGCTATGAGTGCCATCGGCAAATTGCAACAGAGAAACCGGGAGAATCACAGAAAGCCTTTTGGGACTAGTGCGTACTTGAGTTTTGGGCCTCGCGACAGGCGCGACAGCCCACATCGAGCCGGCGCCCGCGTCTACCTGCTTAATCCGCGTGCTTTGCTGCTTGTCCGCATTGTTGGCCAGTTTCAGGTACTCGGCGACGTTGTCGTCCCGCGCCGTCTGCTCGATCTTAATTTGCTCGGTGAGCTTGAGGATCTTCTGCTGCAGCTGGGCGATGGCGAGCTTCGTGCGCTGGGGATCCAGAAGCGGGTCGTCCGCCGCCGAGTAGTCGACCGCGGGGGGCGTCTGGCCCGGCCCGCTCACCTCCGACCGCTCGATCTGCGGCCGGCGAGACAGGAAGCGGAGAAGCCGAGTGACTTCAAAGGGAATTAAAAAGGGGATTAGCGAGGTCGCGGGTTTTTTTTTTTTTTTTTTTTGCTGACGGACTCAGAAAGCGGCTTCTGCTTTTCTGCAACCAAAAAAGTCATTTGGAAAGTGAGAAGTTGCGACGGCTACTCGCGGTCAAGCGTCGGGAAGTCGCACGGACGTTTTCGGTTTGCATTTCGGCCCGGGTCGAAAGAACAGAACAGAAAATGCTGGGCAGCCGGCGCCGTCGAACAACCGCAGGACGCAAAGCGTGACCGCGTCGTCCCGTGTTGCCGTCTTTTTGGGCAGGTGACGGCGTTATTTAAAGCGGTTCAAATCCGGCGCACGCGAAACGCCAACATTGACACCTTCAAAATGAAGTTTTCTCAAGAGTCGACCCTCAAGGCACCTCGCCCACCGGCTGGCGGGCAACGCAAGCCTCGCCCACCTCCTCTAACATGAGGCGCCCTCCATAATTCATAACGTCTGAATTTATTCCTCATGAGTTCTTGCACGTCCTTGGGTCACTTGAAGGGTCTACAGTGGCGGGGAGTGCTGGAGCCTATGCCAGCTCTCAACGGGCGGGAGGCTGAACTGGTCGCCAGCCAATCGCAGGGCACATCGCGACAAACAGTCAAACTCACAATCACACCTAGGTCCAATTTAGAGTCCATCCATCCATTTTCTTTGCTGCTTATCCTCATGAGGGTCGTGGGGAGTGCTGGAGCCTATCCCAGCTGTCAACGGGCAGGAGGTGGGGTCGACCCTGAACTGGTCGCCAGCCAATCGCAGGGCACATCGCGACAAACAGTCAAACTCACAATCACACCTAGGGGCAATTTAGAGTCCATCCATCCATTTTCTTTGCTGCTTATCCTCACGAGGGTCGTGGGGAGTACTGGAGCCTATCCCAGCTCTTAACAGGCAGGAGGCGGGGTCGAGCCTGAACTGGTCGCCAGCCAATCGCAGGGCACATCGCGACAAACAGTCAAACTCACAATCACACCTAGGGGCAATTTAGAGTCCATCCATCCATTTTCTTTGCTGCTTATCCTCACGAAGGTCGTGGGGAGTGCTGGAGCCTATCCCAGCTCTCAACAGGCAGGAGGCAGGGTCCACCCTGAACTGGTCGCCAGCCAATCGCAGGGCACATAGAGACACCCAACAGCCGCACTCACCATCACACCTCGGGGCAATTTAGAGTCCATCCATCCATTTGCTTAGCTGCTTATCCTCACAAGGGTTGTGGGAGTGCTGGAGCCTATTAACGTTGCGCGTTTTTGGGATGTGGGAGGAAATTGGAGTGCCCACCCGGAGAAAAGCCACGCAGGCACCGGGGAGAACATGCAAACTCCACACAGGCGGGGCCAGGATTGAACCCGGGTGTTCAGGACCGTGAGGGCAACGCTTTACCAGCTGCCCCACCGTGCCGCACCCAGGTGGCATGTGACTGAAAAAGGGCACTATGCATAAAGAACCCTACAATCAAATTGCGATATTGATGGGGTGAGGGATTTTTTGGGGTCACCCATGATGCAGTGGTACACTCGCCCGACTTCGATGTGGGCAGCGTTGGGTTCCGCCCCCACTCAGTGATGGCGTAAACGAGTGCTAATGGTTACCCGCGTCTACATGTGCCCTGCGACCGGAAACCAGTTCAGGGTGTGCTTCCGCTTTTCACCCGGCGTCAGTTGGGAGAGCCTCCAGCGCCCTCTCACCCTAAAATGGGACAAGCAGTATTAAAAAAAAAAAAAAAAAATGGATGGAGGGGCAACGCCCGTCCCCCATTTGGTCTGGCTAGCGCTTGTCCGTGTTTGTGCGCCGGGGAGTGTCTTCCCATTTCTCGCCCTCCTTTTTAGACATTATCGCCCCAAAGAAGAAAGCCGTGTCTTTTAGCAATGCTTGCAAAAATGCAAAAAAACGCAAAAGAAAATCCATCGCCATGGAAACGAAGCTCAAGATCATAAAAAGATTGGAGAAAGGACGTCGGCTAGGCTAGCCAGGCTTCAGTCGGTCGACCGTGGCGACAATTATTAACGTATTTTAGCGCATGGGAAGGGTTCCGTTCCTATGTCGGATACGATGATCCCAAAATAAGGTTCTTTGATACTTGTCCGGGTGGGAGAGGATTTCGGACCGGGTTCCTTGGCAATAGCTAAGCACCGCCTCCCCTTCTTCTTCTTCTTCTCCATCCACCTCTCAGCAGTCATGCTAATTACATCATCTCGTTTATTTCAATGTTTTTGTTTTTTTATGCAAAGTATTCTGATGTCAATTCTGACTTTCATGGTGGAATCCGACTCAAGTCGAATTTTAAGTCATGTCGCTACTCAAGGAACGGATCTCAGTTGTAGACCGAGGTCTCCTCTCTCATATATATATATATATATATTTATATTTTGATGTAAATTCTGACTTGAATGGTGAAATCCAACTTAAGTCAATTGAGTTGTGTCGCTACTCTAGGAACGGATCTCAGTTGTAGACCGAGGTCCCCCCCCCTCTCATTAATATTAATTAATATATCGATATACATTATATAGATATATATCTATATATTAATAGTGGAATGTATTTTTTTTTAAAAAGTATTTTGAATTTGTATTCTGACTTTAATGCTGGAATCCGACTAAAGACGAATTTTGAGTCATGTCGCTACTTTAGGAACGGATCTCGGATCTCAGTTGTAGACCGAGGTCCTCTCTCAATATATATATATATATATATATATATATATATATATATATATATAAATACTTTAAAAAAACAAATACATTCCACCATTAATATATATTAGAATGTATTTGTTTTGTTTTTTTAAGCATTTTGATATAAATTCTGACTTTAATGGTGGAATCCGACTTAAGTCGAATTTTGAGTCATGTCGCTACTTTAGGAACGGATCTCGGATCTCAGTTGTAGACCGAGGTCCCCTCTCTCTCTCTCTCTCTCTCTCTCTCTCTGTTAATGGTGGATTCCGAATTAAGTTGAATTTTGAGTCATGTCGCTACTCTAGGAACGGATCTCAGTTGTAGACCGAAGTCCCCTCTCACTCTCTCTGTGTATATATATATATATATATACATATATATATATATACATATACATAGGTGTCCTCTCTCTCTCTCTCTCTCTCTCTCTCTCTCTCTCTCTCTCTCTCTGTGTATATATATATGTTAATGGTGGAATCCGACTTAAGTCAAATTTTGATTCATGTCGCTACTCAAGGGATGGATCTCAGTTGTAGACCGAAGTCCTCTCTCTCATATATATATCTATATAGATATATATATATATCTATATAGTGATTTTATCGCTGAAAAGGACAAAAAGGCACGCACACTAAGGGTTTAGTTTTTGAGGGGTTTGGACGGAGGCTGAAGCAGGCACATCAGGTGAGAGACCACACGGGAAAAAAAAAAACTGTTCATAGGTTCAAAATACTCATCTCGAGAATAAATATAAATTGTAAACTTCACAGGAACAGGTGGATCCGCGGCTCTTTCCCACTGACACACAGATGAGCAAAGATATCAGACTTTTTAGGGGGGGGGGGGAGCGTTTCCGGTCCAAGTGGCCGCAGTGGACCGACCTAATGGCCCCCTTTTGGCACCTGAATGTGCACAGCGGTTGGGATTCAGAAATTGGGACACTTTCTTCAAGTGAAGGATTTTTTTTTTTTTAAATGCAGTTCACAACACGCCAGCGCAACAAGCTTTTCATTGTTTTTTTTTTTTTTTTGCACTAATTATAATCCCTTTAAGTCTTTTTAATGTGCGCTTCACATTTGTGAATAAAAGCTACTTAAAGCGTCTAAATGTGTCCAAGACCGGCTCATCCCCGCAACAGGTCTGAGCACTCTCGTCCCTCCCCGACACTTGACTAACCTCATTTTAAACACAGCAACAACAAACAAACAAAAAAACCAAACCAAAAAACTCTGCAAAACGCGCTCACCTTTCCGTTGCCCAAACGGAGGAGCTGCTCCCAGTGCATATTTTGCCCGTCGTGTTTTCATCTATGATCCGGGAACGTTTCCAAAGCCGCGACGTCGGCGTCCGTCTTTATGTCGTCTGCCAAAAAACGGCCACAACCGCCAGTCGAGCGAAGCCACCGAAGCGGCGCCCGGCTCCGACCCGCCCGGCTTGTTGTGAAAGTTCCAAGCGGCGCCTCGGGAGAATATCGAGCGAAACCCCGCCTCTGTCGTCACTTCCGATCCGTTCCCCCCCCCCCCCCCCCCCCCACCACCACCACCAACCAACCAACGGCCCGGAATCTGACGTCATCGCATAGCGTTAGGGGCACTGATTTAAAAAAAAAAAAAAAAAAAAAAAAAAAAGACTGGATGTCACCATCCGCCATCTTGAAACTCCCAAAACAAGCATGTCGACCCGTGTGTTAATCACCAGTTTCGTGGCAGTTTTTTTTTTTTGTTTAATTTAGAAAGATTTACTTTGACACTGTTAAAGTTTGTTTGTAAAGTTTTTTTTTTATTTTCTGATGAGCCTAATTCACTTTTTGTTTACTGTTCTTGTTATAGGCCGACAGTTTTTCACAAAAAAGCAATGTACATATTTTCCCAAACTTCGTCAGTGTTTAAGCAAGAAAACACATTTTCTGTGAAATGTTTTTGATGAATTTCATAATACAGAAGTCTGCAAATTGAATTTGATTTTCAAATGCGAGGAAACAAATTGAAATTTTTGTCTGAAATAGGACGTCGCAGAGACAACAAATGAACATGTATTTTGCCATTGGAAGTCCATATTTCCAAAATTATATTTAACTGATTGACTTAAAATGTAATGTTTTTATGACAAAAAAAATGCTTAGTTTTTTTTATATGTTATGATGATAATGCTTCGCAGCGTATTTCGGGAAAAGTTAACGTGTCAGGGAAATTGGGCTCTAGATAATATGCAAGGTTTCTTGCTGGTCACGCTGTTCTATGTCTTTCCTTTGCACTTTTTTTTTTTTTTTGGCTTACAAAGTCGAAAATTAAAAATCCTTCATGTTACCATAACTGAAAAAATGTCAAGCTCACACGACCAGTTTTAATTCCACGTGCCAAACTTTGAGGGAAAAACCCGAGCGTAATCCAACCTGTAAACCTTGTCCACCACATGTTTTGGGAGTACCAAGATGGCGGCCAACTGGCTTTCAACCAATCGATGTGTACGCGCTATCCAGTCTTTGTTGTTGTTGTTGTTTTTTTAGATCATTGCTCTGCCCACCAAAATTGAACCCCTCCATGACTTTTTGGGTCAAATTTGTAGGCATTAAAATTACCACAAATATCATTTATTTTCCCCCTAAAATTGGTTGACTTTTCCTAACGTGACAGTTCGGTTCACGGGGGAGTTTAAAGGGCCACTGACAGGAAAAGCATGATTTTTGGTATGTTTTTAATTCAAAGGGGAAGTCCGGTCATTTGGATAAACAATGTATCTGATAGGTCATGTCATGAAAATTTGAGGTTAATCGGATATCATTTGATGGTGTTTTGGGAAGATTTTTATCGGTAAATACGAATTTTCATGGGGGCCGCCATGTTGGCGAGTCACTAACGCGGATGTGACGTATCCTTACGTTGTGACACAATTATGGCCCATGCTGATTTTTCGGATTTATCAACATCTGATGAAGACATAGCAGTATCGGAGAAATTGCTCAATACTGAAATATTTTATGCCTTCCGCCACATTAACACACGTCCCTGCAGAAGCACACCCCTCAAACAGTAAAAGAAATAGCATAATAATAATCGCATAATCAATTCATAAGGAACACAAGTACCTGCAATGAAATATGAGCGGTTACTGTACGTACTGCGTGTAGCACTTATCAAATACATAAAAGACAAAGCACCTTAACCTGATTTCAAAGTGCCTTGATGCCATGTTGGAAAAAGTTCAGAACCGAAATACACTTTTTGCGTATGACATCATCGCTCATTTGCAATCTAAGCCGAAAATCATCATCCGAGTATGCAAAAAAATGTTTTTTTTTTTACTCCCATCCCTAAATTTTCAGGTAGCCTGTTGATGAATCTAGTTCTGTAAAATAAGATCTGAAAATGGAGCCATGTTCCAAAGGTTCAGAACCAAAATATAATTTTTTGCGTATGACATCATCGCTCATTTGCAATGCAAGCCGAAAATCATCATCCTAGTTTGCAAAAAAAAAAAAAAATCCCTATATTTTCAGGTAGCCTGTTGATGAAACTAGTTCTGTAAAATAAGATCTGAAAATGGAAAATAATGGCCATCCATTTTCTTTCCCGCTTATCCTCACAGGGGTTACAGGGAGTGCTGGGCACACCCAGAACTGGCCGCCAGCCAATCGCAGGGCACATCGAGACAAACAGCCGCACTCACAATCACACCTAGGGACAATTTAGAGTGTCCGATCAATGTTGCATGTTTTTTGGATCTGCCCAGAGGAAAACCCACGTCGGCACGGGGAGAACACGCAAACTCCGGGATTCGAACCCGGGACCTCACAACTGTGAGGCGGACGCTTGACCAGCCGCTCCACCGCGCCCGCCCTGGAACATATTCCATTTAAAAAGGTACTCAACCGGGCAAAATGACTGTTGTGTCAAATATGAATCAAGATAAAGGCGACAACACGGGAATATTTACACTTGTGGGTTTTGTGTGGGACTAGATCAGATGGCGTCGTCGTATGTTGTGTGTTATTTGCACGCCAATAGAAAAAAAATAAATAAAAATACCAGCCGACAAGAAAAACCGGTCGGACATACTTTTAATACCCACACGCTTGGCTTAACCGACGTTCTTTTCGGCTGACGCACCGCATTTAAATTTTCCGCAGGTCAAAGTAAAATGAGGTGATACTGTAAAAAAAAAAAAAAATAAAAAAATAATAATAATAAAAGTCCCACATTTACAAATCACTTCACAGTACGTGCGCAGTACGGCAAATCTAAGAACTGTCCAGTCAGCTCGGAGAGCGGCCGAGACGACGTCATGAACCAGAGGCCAAAAATAGCTCGATGCGCCGGGACGGAAGACGACCGGAATGTGACGCCTCGGAGCGGCACCTGGCCTGTTCTCGGCCGGAAATATAACCGTATGAATAGTGCTGTGACAAGATGACGCGTGTGTGGATGAGCGGTTTCACAACAAGCCAGAGTGGAGAGAAATACACGCGGAAAGTCCACTGGAAACACTCAAATGTCCGCTCCTTAGCTAGCAAGCTCGCAACCTAGTGAGAATACTTAACAGTAAACTTTCCTTGAAGTGGTTCTGTTGTCTGGACCCGAGCGAACGGAGCAAGGCGGTAGCGAATTGGACGGCCTTGCCGCTGGTTCGTGACCCACAGAACACTTTTAGCCTAGCTTGCTAGCTAACCGCCCGCTGCAGTGATGCGAAGTAATACTCCTTTGTGCCAGGTAGACACCGATGGAAAGTACTCAGTACTTAGCGGGGAAGCGCCGACATGCCAGAAAGAGCAAGGGCGTACCCGGGGTCCATTTTAGCTCCACCTCAAAAAAACTCAAGAACTGAAATGATGAAAGAACAAGAAACACTTCAATCAGAAAGGAGGCAGTATAATATACAAAGTTTGGAGATATTGATGTTTTTACCCCTCCTTGAGCCGTCACCTTATCGTGGTGGAGGGCTTTGTGTGTCCCGATGATCCTAGGAGCTAAGTTGTCTGGGGCTTCATGCCCCTGGTAGGGTCACCCATGGCAAAAAAGGTCTTAGGTGAGGGACCGGACAAAGTACGACTCCGAAACCCCTCTGACCAATACAACAAATTGGATCTTGGTTTCCCTTGCCCGGACGCGGGTCGCCAGGGCCCCCCCTCTGGACCCGGGCCTGGAGGTGGGACTCGAAGGCAAGCACCCTGGTGGCCGGGCACAGCCCGAAAGGGTAACATGGGTCCCCCTTCCCACGGACTCACCACCTGTGAGAGGGGCCATCGGGGTCGGGTCCACTGTGAGCTGGGCGGTGGCCAAAGCCGGGGACCTTGGTGATCTGATCCCTGGCTACAGAAACAAGCCCTAGGGACATGGACCCGGACGCCTCCCTGGTGAGGTGTTCCGGGCGTGTCCCACCAGAAAGAGACCCCGGGGACGACCAAGGACACGCTGGGGAGACTATGTCTCCCGGCTGGCCTGGGAACGCCTCGGGATCCCTCCGGAAGAGCTTGGAAGAAGTGGCCGGGGAAAGGGAAGTCTGGGTATCCCTGCTGAGGCGACCCGACCCGGAGAACCGGTAGAAAATGTCAAAATTGTCATCTTCTATTTTCATCTAATTTTTGATTTGCTTTAATTATTAATAGTCCTCATTTGATGGCTTTTTTGAAAGGTCCGTTACTCTGACAGAAGTGCGGCGCTTGATAAGGAGGGCAAAGGACAAGTCTGTTGAGGCCTCTGAGCTGGAGTGCCGGAGACTGAAGTACAACACGCTGATACGCAGAACGTGATAAGAAAGGCCCGGTGACACGAACGCGCCGGCACCGTCGGCGTCACTCGTCACATAATCTGCCAATCATGTCAGGACTGCTCATTCCGGCACTTTCCGTGATCTCATTTCAGTTCAGCGCACAACTCGTTGTTTTATTACGCGAGCGCACATAGCGAAGAAACTCTTCGTAGCTTCTGTCACCCAAGAAAGAAGTCTGATCGCACTTGGGTACGACTTCATCAGACAAACCCGCATCCTTTCACTGTGACCCCCCCCCTTGCCCAAACTGGGTCCACCTGCTTTCGCTCCAGGTTGCATAAGAGCCTGTGATCCAAGCAAAGCTGGTTAGAGCGACTCTGACCTAACTTGGCCTTTCTTGAGGCCTGCGACGAAAACCACGCCCGAGCACTTAAGACTCCGTCGGTGCTATCGATATAATTATTTTTCCATTATGATTACGTAACGGGGCGGCACGGTGGGGCAGCTGGTAAAGCGTTGGCCTCACAGTTCTTAGGTCCCGGTGTCATGGTCCTGCCGATCCAGTCCCCCCACAGCTGCACTGATTAGGAGGCGGTGATTAACCCCTTTATATCGTCGTTCCCGCACTCCCGCATTCCCGATCGTGAACCCCGGTGCGCCGACCTCCGCCTGTCCTCCGACCGACCCCGTAAGCTTGACACTCCGATTGATCTCCCGTGTGCCAACCCCTGCTTGCCCAAGGACCTGCACTCTACGCCTGACATCTTAGTTACCGCTGCTCTACCCGACTGTCTGCCTGATCCCCGACCTTGGAACGAATAAACACTTTTCCCTAAACTGCCTCTGCGTCTCCGGAGTCCTGCATTTGGGTCCTCCTCCGTACCGATGGGTCATGACACCAGTGTTCATTCCCGGACCAGCCTGTGCAGAGTTTGCATGTTCTCCCCGTGCCTGCGTGGGTTTCCTCCGGATACTCCGGTTTCCTCCCACATCCCAAAAACATGCTACATTAATTGGACACTAAATTGCCCCAAGGTGTGATTGCGAATGCGACTGTTTGTCTTTATGTGCTCTGAGATTGGCTGGCGACCAGTTCAGGGTGTACCCCGCTTCCTGCCCGTTGACAGCTGGGATAGGCTTCATTACTCCCCGCGACCCTCGTGAGGATGAGCGGCTAAGAAAATGGATGGATTACATAATGGAAAAAACGACATTTACAATTATGACATTATGTCATTCATACTTAGCGGCAACGGGATATCATGATTTGCATAATAAAGCCTGCGTGCATTCCTGCTGAGTCAACTTTCTGTGATGTCAGTAAAGCACGCCAAGATGGAGGCGCGAGTTCACCCGTTCTCAGCGCACATGAAAACCGATCCAGCGCGGTGAACCTGCTGCTCGGCCTACTTCTACTTCCGAGTGTAGCTGACACCGCCCCCCCCTCCACCCTTAGTGTAGTAGTAGTAGTAGTAGTAGTAGTAGTAGTAGTGAACCAAAGCCTGACATCTTTTTTTTTCTTTTCTACTTCCTAGTTTACCTGACACCGCCCCCCTCCGCTCTTAAAGGGGTACACTCATAATTACAAACAGAACACACACCCGCAATTTTATATCTGCGGGCATGACAGGTGGACCACAACTGTAATTTATATATCTGCGGACATGACTGACCGTACACCCGTCCGTTTTTCAAATATGAGCGACTGCTAAACTGTCGAGACCTTTCCGTCTGGACAATTCCTCCAACTCTGTTTGGTACGGAAGTAAACCAGCCACGGTGATTTGACGGGGCGTATCCGGCCACGCGCCATCCCACTCGCGAATCTGCACTGTCGAGCACGAAAAATCACACCCGTATAATTTGGTACGAGTAGTAGTGTAGGAGTAATGAACCACAGACTAACGTATTTTTTTTCCGACTTCCTAGTTTACCCGATACCGCCCCCCTTCACTCTTAAAGGGCTACACTCATAATTACAAACAGAACACACACCCGCAACTTTATATCTGCGGGCATGACTGGTAGACCACAACTGTAATTTATATATCTGCGGGCATGACTGACCACACGCGTACGTTTTTCAAACGTGAGCGACGGTTATAGTAGCCTAGCGTAGTCCAGAATCGACAACGGTTGCTCCTAATGGCAGACAACAGAAAACGGCTCGAGACGCGTTAATTCAAAGTCTTCACGTGGCGCCTTCCGCGTCCGGAAAGTCAGTCCGCCTTTTGCCGTCGTCTCGTTTCCATTCACACGACTCGTATTTTGGTCGTCATCAACGGTTGTCAGGTGCCTTCGATGCCGTCATCTATGCTGATATGAACTTCGCCCTCCTGATTAGTCGGGGATGAGCTTCGGCCCCACCGTCAGTGGATCAGCGGGCCAACGCGGGTGTCGTGCCAACGTTCAGACTTGGCGTGCGAGCCCAAGCTCTCCGATTCAGGTTGCCGATGAGTGTGGCCGGAGACAAAATCATGTGACAGTACACCACCACCTCACCACTAACTAACTAAAACAATGACCTAGTATTAAGCCCCTCCCCCCTGCATTCTTACATCAACTGTAACGTTAATTTGATTTGACTCGAAGGTCTTTTTATACTTTTTACAAAAAAATCCAGATTTGGATGCATTTCGCCAAGCTGCGTAACATTTTTGCGCTTTCCCCCAGTTGCACGTGGTTTCAGTTCCCACACTACCACGCCAATTAGAGCTGCGCTGAAACACGTCACATAAGAAACGTCTTTGACATCAAAATCCGCTTTTTTTCCCTCCCCTTTAAGGGGGAACAAAGAACGTTATTCATGAAATATGAAAACCTACGTTAACCCCCCCCTCCGTGATACTGGATAAGGGAACGTTTCATTCAGCGAGAGCGCGTGCAGGTACAGGCGCAAAATGTACGCTGTCAGGTTTGAGACGTGCGTAACGCGATCAGAGTGAGGAACTTCAAACTTCGGCGGTGTAGGACGATGGCGGCGAAGACTAAATTGCGGGAGGGACTCACGGTGGTGGGGGTGGCAGGCGGAGAGGTGTCGGCGGTTACCAGGCTGAGGATGACCTCCATGCCGAGAAGATCCACGCGCAGGATGATAATCCTGTTGGTCCTGCCTCTCTTTTAGCGCCGTCCGCAGGGAACGGCGGCAGTCGGCGGGGAGGGGACGAACGCGGCTCCAGCCGACCGCTCATCACTCACTCACGATAGATCCACTTCATTGCCCACTTGACTCAAAAGCGCACCAGACAAAGACTCCTCTCGACGGCAAACAAGTGCCGACCCTTTCGCGTTTCTAGTGACAAAATATCCCAAAACTGTCGAACCCTACGCGCCGCGACTAAGCGGCCCGATGTGGGCGAGCCGCAACCACTCCATGTATGCTCAAACGTAGCCGAGCCCGCGGAACTTCAACGAAGGCGCAGGTCCAGCAGACGGCTCGCATCAATGGCCAGACCTCGCCGGGTAATCAGATGAAGTCTCCTGGGACTGCATGAGGGGAGACGTCAAATCCTCGGAAAGAGGCGGAGACCCAGACGACGAATGTGAGAGCGGCGGGGGGAGCCCGCGGGGAACCTTTGCCGAGAGGGCAACGGAGTGAACGAGGCAGCGCTGAGCCGTTGAGAAAAAAAAGCTTCGTGCGAGTAGGGGGGGGGCTTTCATTTGGATGGACGTTCCGGGCGAGCTCGGCTCCGAAACAGTCACCCCATTAAGTGGAAAGAAAGGGAGAAGCCGCCACCGCTTCCTTCCTTTTTTTCGATGATCTCAACGTTGTCACAGCCAATAAAGTTTGCGGAGTGATCTTGCACTAATGAACCACCCGCTGCTGACCCCCGGCCTCCAATTCCCCCTTCAGCCACTTGCCGGAACAGAACATGAGCTTCGAATCGCAATATTGGTTGTTTACATCCAATTTTAGGCGTGGACGGTAAACATTGGGCCAGACGGAGGAAACCCACCCGGGGGGGTGGCGGCACGAAAGTTTATCAAGTCGTGTGACGGCTGATGACAAGGCAGCCATTCAGAACTCCATATGCTTGATGGCCTCACCATGACAAGGCCGCTATTCTAGTTCTCGAGAGAATTACCACAAAGTGAACTGATCTACTTTCAAACAAAATTAATAAAGGCGGATTAGAACGCGTCCATTGGGCTCAGTTGTCCGACACGGACACTCAATTGAACAAAAACATACACATCGGCAAGAAAGGGAAGTTTCAGGCGGGTCGAGGGCGACGCCGGACTGCTCCGAAGTGCCGACTGAATGCGGGCTTTAATGAGCAGTCAGGGGGGCCGGGGGTGAAGGGAGGATTTGGGGAAAGGGCTGCTTATATAAGAACGAGACCCACTTGCACGGAGAGTGCGGCAAGGGTGCATTGTGCCGCTCCGACAGACCACAACAAGTCATAGCGTCGCGGGACGATGAGACTCACTAGTGGCGCATGCACACCAGAGAAATGCTAAACTGGCTCTAGACGCACATGTACGGAAGCGTATTGCTGCCACACACACACACACAAAAGTCGCTATCGCGTTATAACGTGATATGTTTCACGTTATAATGAGGATGTTTCATGTCATATCATATGTTTCACGTTATGATGTGGTAAATTACATGTTAACGTAGCGTAAAATAATGGTAAAATAGTACGGAATATTTTTAGGCTGTTTACATATTGCAGCATATTGGGATTTCTTACAAATAATCTTGAGAATTCTCGAATTAGAAATCTACTACATTACGACATGTTCTTGCTCCATGCGTGAGAGGCAATCTTCGGGAACATCAAGACTCCGTAAAAAGCTCAACAAATCCACGTTTATCACGTTATAACCTGATATGCTTCACGTTATAATGAGGATGTTATAACATATGTTTCACTATATAATGTGTTTAATTACACGTTAACATAACGTAAAATAATGGTAAAATGGTACGGAATATTTTTAGGCTGTTTATATATTGCAGCATATTGAGATTTATTTTATCCACGAGGTTTTAGCTCCATACCGGCCCCTGAGAAAAATGGCTCCTTCAATCAGCCTTCATTCGAGTATATAACGTCGATTAAGGGATTTACATGATATGTTTCACATTATAATCTGGTTAATTACACATTATAATGTGAATCATTTCAGGTTATAACAATTCATTTCACATCACAACATGAAACGTTTCATGTTATAACATGAAATGAAGTACGTTATAACATGTAATTTATCACGGGTTAGACATGAAACATAGCACGGTAAAACCTAATGAGTTCTACGTTATAACCTGAAAAGTTGGCGTCAACTTGTGATATGTGATATTTTTCATGTTTTAATGAGGATGTTTCATGTTATAACATGTTTCACGTTGTAATGTGGTGAATTACACGTTATAACGTGAATCATTTCAGTTTATAACAATTCATTACACGTTATAACGTGAATCATTTCAGTTTATAACAATTCATTTCACATTATAACATGAAACATTTCATGTTATAACATGAAATGAAGTCCGTTATAACATGTAATTTATCACGTTATGACATGAAACATAGCACGGTAAAACCTAATGAGTTCTACGTTATAACCTGAAAAGTTGGCGTCAACTTGTGATATGTGATATTTTTCACGTTTTAATGAGGATGTTTCATGTTATAACATGTTTCACGTTGTAATGTGGTGAATTACACGTTATAACGTGAATCATTTCAGTTTCTAACAATTCATTACACGTTATAACGTGAATCATTTCAGTTTATAACAATTCATTTCACATTATAACATGAAACATTTCATGTTATAACATGAAATGAAGTCCGTTATAACATGTAATTTATCACGTTATGACATGAAACATAGCACGGTAAAACCTAATGAGTTCTACGTTATAACCTGAAAAGTTGGCGTCAACTTGTGATATGTGATATTTTTCACGTTTTAATGAGGATGTTTCATGTTATAACATGTTTCACGTTGTAATGTGGTGAATTACACGTTATAACGTGAATCATTTCAGTTTATAACAATTCATCACACGTTATAACGTGAATCATTTCAGTTTATAACAATTCATTTCACATTATAACATGAAAGGTTTCATGTTATAACATGAAATGAAGTATGTTATAACATGTAACTTATCACGTTATAACGTGAAACACATCACGGTAAAACCCAATAAGTTTTACGTTATAACCTGAAAAGTTGGCGTCAACTTGTTGCGACCCTGTGGTGCTGCACAAAACGTGGATTTGGTGAGCTTTTTACGGAGTCTTGGTGTTCCCGAAGATTGCCTCTCACGCATGGAGCAAGAACACGTAGTAATGTAGTAGAACCGGAAGTAATTGCCTTTTGGGGGGGTGGGTTGAAGAGCGGGGTAAAATATATTTATTGACTATTTTCTACGTCATTACGTGAAGCGAATCTTTGACATGACATGACATGAATCGCGTTATAACGTAGAGCATATCATGTTATTACATGAAAGTTTCACACTATAACATGGAATGAATTATGTTATAACGTGAAACCTTTCATGTTATAACATGAAATAATTCACATTATAACGTGTAATTAACCACATTATAACATGAAACATCCACGTTATATCGTGAACCACATCACGTTACAACGTGATAGTGACTTTTTTTGGGGTGTAGCAGCAATACGCTTCCATACGCACGCAAGTCATCTGTTTGGGGAACTCAGCAGTGGTCTTTCAACCGCCATCTTGCTTTCTGAGATGAAGGAATTCCAAACATTGTCCGCCCAGGGCCCAGCGACACTCCAGGCGCCGTGTGGAGGCGATTTGCTCCCCAGCGGTTTCCCGTCAGTCGAGGAATATTCAATCTTTCGGGGTGACTCAGCGCTTCTTCACATGCTAGCCGGCTTAATAACATACTGTGAATAGCACGGTGAATATGCAGTGACAAATTGTCGGATCCGGACCGACGGGGGGGGGGGTGACGATCACAGACGAAACGCAAAATGCTGATGGCAGGAATTCATATACGGTATGATTGATGGATACGAGGATAAAAGTCTGCGATTGACTGGCAACCAGTAAAGGTTGGACCCCGCCTCTCGCCCAAAACCAGCTGGGATAGGCTGCAGCTCCACCGAGTGATCCGAATGAGGATAAGCGCCAAAGAAACTGGATGGATAGGTCCGATAAAATGGTACGGAATATTTTGAAATATATATTACAGGATATTGGGATTTCTTTTATCCACACGCTCTTAGTTCCATCCCGGCCCCTGAGAAAAATGGCTCCTTCAATCAGCCTCCATTCGAGTAAACAACGCGGATTCATGGATTTAGTTACAGTGATACATTCAAAGGTTTGCGACAAAAAATGACACGCGCGCATAAACACAAATGGAGATGACTTTACGATGTAGTTTTAGGCCACCCTGACTATCTCATTGAACTTCAGGCTGGTACTTTGCATATCATTCAATCAATTGCTAAATTGAATCCACAACTACCGTCATTCCCGCCCCACAGACCACACCTGGTTATAAAGCTCAATACACAAAAAGTTCAACGCAACGCTAGTGTTAGCACGGCGCTAGTGTTAGCGCACCCGGTTATAAGAAAGCGTTTAACATTTGCACCGTGCTAGTGTTGGCAACTAGCTAGCGTTAGTGCGGTGCTAGCATTAGCACAGCGCTGGCGTTAAACGCTTTCTGTGTACTGAGGCTGATAACCAGGTGCGCTAACACTAGCGCCGAGACTAACGCTCACGCCGCATCACCGCAGAAACCGCAGGGTTGAAAGCGTGTGAGAAAAGTCACGGTTTGTAGGCCGTAAATGACGCTATGTCTCGTCCCCGCGGGTCAACGACGTCGGTCTTAGCTGTCCGCGCAGGTCAACGACGTTCCCCCGGTCTTGGCTCAAACAATCCCAACAGAGTTTGAACGCCATTCACAAGGAGGTTGCGTTCAATACCAGTCCACGGCTACCTTTACTTCGGTGCTGTTCATCAAGTCTCATTATTGACATCTTATTCATTTCTCGCGAATACAAATGACGTTGCGAGTGTGAATCGGCGTCGCCGTGGAGGTTTGACGCCGAGGTAAAAGAGCGAGAGCTCTGTGAAACGCGCACTCGGGATTATTCCAAGCCGAGACACAAGGCAAAAACGTGACTCAGGGTCCGGGGCCTGCCGTCTTAAGCTTTCTTGCAAGTCCAGGCGAGGCCTCCGCACATAAACTGCTGAGCTCTTTACACACACGGCCCACGACGACAAACCGGATCACAGATGAGCCCGTTTCGTGGCCAAGTCCAATTACCGTGACGGGGAAGAAAAACCAACAGGGTAACAAAACCCAAACAAGGAGCAGTTGCGACCACCAAAAACAGATAAGCGTGACTGGCAGCTGCGACAATTTCGGGACTGAGTAAAACTCTTCCACGGTTGGGGAGAGACACCCGGCGCTCAACAGAGAATCTTTGTGAGACGCTAATCCCGGTTTCACATTACCAATAAGGACGTCGTGGGTAAAAAAAAAAAAAAAAAAAAAAAAACAAGATGAATGACGCAATCTTCCAGCCATTAGCACCGCCCCTTTGATGAAAGCTACACGGCCTGCTTAAATATCAAGAAACAAACAAAGAAAAAAAAAAAGATCAAGCACTTTGATTTTTCTCTTTTTCCATTTTATGGATCGTGCGCAGGCGCCGCGGGTCCCCGCGCGCTGCCGTTCGGTGTTGGCCGAGCAGAATTTGTTTACACTCGGTCCATTGTGGTTATGCAAATGTTGAAAGAGGAAGGGCACCGGCCCAAAATACAGAGTCGGTCCGGGCCAGGGAACCCAGAGTGCCGTGGCGCAGCACTGGCCCGGACGCGGGGGCACCCGTTTCATAAGGGAAATTGGGGAGGGGGGGGGGGGGGAGAATCAATCCCACTTTTTTTTTAGCCCCGACAGATTATTTGTACCGGCCTCATTACTTTGGGCATAAATCCAGGCTCGCTTCCGACTTTCTCACCAGGCCTCGGTGCCGTCCGGACGGCTGAGCCAGCCGAAGAAGTCAATTTCATAAACTGAAACGATAAGAAGGAATGAAAGTTGTTATCTGCGCTCGGCGATGGAATTCTTTCTTTCTTTCTACCCCCCCGCCGCCCTTTTCATTTCATGCTTCACCTGTTCTGATAACTCAACAACATAATAGAAGCCGCTTTGGAACTTTCATCCAACTCAAATGTAAACTCAGAATTTCATACGCTCCAGATACGGGTGTAGACTTGCTCAGGCTCTTTTTGGATTTTGTCACATCAAATCACCGTCATTTCCGGCCTACAGAGCGCACCTGAATATAAGCCTCACCCGGTACATTTGTAAAGGAAATCACAGAACTCTCACAGGAAGAGTTTTCAAAGTTTTAATACCTTAGCTTAGCTTAACATAGCAACAACACGGTAGCACGAACAGGGCTGGTAAAAAAAACAAAAAACAAACAAAAAAAAAAAAAACAGCCGCGGATGCTACACAGTAGCAACATGGTAGCACAGCACTAACAGGGCGGGCTACAAAAAAAAAAAAAAAACTAAATCACTGAGATGCGGCAGTAAAATAGCAGCAACACGCTAGCACGGTGAAAACAGGCCGGTTAAAAATAAAATAGACCGGTAAAAATCACTGAGACATGGCAGTAACACAGCAGCAACACGCTAGCACACTGCTAACACTAGCGCAGCACCAATAGGGCTGCTTAAAAAAAAAAAAAAAACAGCCACGGACGCTACACGTCAGCAACACGCTAGTACAGCGCTAACTGGTTAAAAAAAAAAAAACATGCCGGTAAAAATCACTGAGACAGGGCAGTAACACGGCAGCAACACGCTAGGACAGCGCTAACACTAGCGCAGTGCTAAGAGGGCCGGTTTAAAAAAAAAAAAACAGTCACGGCAGCTACACAGTAGCAACAAGGTAGCACAGCACTAACTGGCCGCTTAAAAAAAACATACCTAAATCACTCAAACGCGGCAGTAACACAGCAGCCATATGCTAGCACACCGGTAACGGTATAGCACAGCACTAATAGGGCCGGTGGCCAAAAACAAATTATACCTAAATCACTGAGACGCAGCAGTAACACAGCAGGAACACGCTAGCACGGTGAAAACAGGCCGGTTAAAAATAAAATAGACCGGTAAAAATCACTGAGACATGGCAGTCACACAGCAGCAACACGCTAGCACACTGCTAACACTAGCACAGCGCTAATAGGGCTTCTTAAAAAAAAAAAAAACAGCCGCAGACGCTACACATCAGCAACACGCTAGCACAGCACTAACCGGGCCGGTTAAAAAAAAACATGCCGGTAAAAATCACTGAGACAGGGCAGTAACACGGCAGCAACACGCTAGGACAGCGCTAACACTAGCACAGTGCTACGAGGGCCGGTTTAAAAAAAAAAAAACAGCCACGGCAGCTACACAGTAGCAACAAGGTAGCACAGCACTAACTGGCCGCTTAAAAAAAACATACCTAAATCACTCAGACGCGGCAGTAACACAGCAGCCATACGCTAGCACACCGGTAACGGTATAGCACAGCACTAATAGGGCCGGTGGCCAAAAACAAATTATACCTAAATCACTGAGACGCAGCAGTAACACAGCAGCAACACGCTAGCACAGCGCTAACACTAGCACAGCACTAACAGGGCTAGTTAAAAAAAAACATAAATCACTGAGATGCAGCAGTAATACAGAAGCAACACGCTAGCACAGCGCTAACACTAGCGCAGCACGAACAGGGCCAGTTAAAAAAAAAAAAAAAACACACCGGCATGCCAGTTAACGTCACTTCCACGCATGTATGTCACAATTACTGTTTCTGCTCACGTGCCCCCTTGTGGCCGTTAGAAAAAATGCACAAATTAGCCGCATCACCGCAGGGTTGAAAGCGTGTGAAAAAAGTCGCGGCTTATAGGCCGGAAATTGCGGTAGATCAACCGATCTCATTCCTCCATTTAATGATGGTTGAGTTATTATATTATATTTTGTTTGTGTTGAAATGGAGCACATGGTCATTAGTGATAAATCTGAAACAATCTTCGTTAGCTGTGACTAAAAACGAATGTTAGTGAGGGTCCCTGCTGCATGTCGAAGGCTTGTTGCGACCAGTATTTACTGCGAACATCAAATAATCGGAAAAGCAGGGATACCGTGGCGTATAGAAGAAGAAGAATTGGACACTCTAAATTGCCCATAGGTGTGAACGTAAGTGCGGCTGTTTGTCTCCATGTGCCCTGCGATTGGCTGGCGATCAGTTCGGGGTGTAACCCCGCCTCCTGCCCGTTGACAGCTGGGAAAGGCTCCAGCGCTCCCGTGACCCTGGTGAGGATAAGCAGCTAAGAAAATGGATGGATGGATGGATGTGTCAGTAAATTGAGATCATTTCAAAATTCATACTTTTGAGGTCATTTTTGTTGACTTGTATCCTGTGAGATTTCTGCCGCGTAAAAATCAATAAAGGGTCGGGAAACCCTGAACGGTGAAGTCGGGATCAGAATATGAAGTAACTCCTGCCAAATCCGGGACCAGAGTGTTCCATTTTTACTCCACTAAGGGGTGCTAAAGCTAAAAATATCGCACAACAGTGAGCTTCTGCTTCTCCGACAGCAGCCGTTTCCACAAAAACAAGTCTTCCCCGCGCCATTATTATCATACTCCTGACTGACAGACATACTATTCCGTATATTGCAATAAATCATAAGGAGTGAGGGAACAAATTAGAGGAGGAGAAGTTGAGAAAAATGGCGACAATCACACGAAGCCCGTGTCTGCGTGTCTCCGACTGTCGCACGCATTAGGAAAGAAGCCTCCTGTCCATTAGCGGAGAGAAAACAAGATGAAATTCCCCAGAAATTGTCATCAGATTTGCATGCAGCGGCATCCTAAGTGGGTCAGTGGAGCAGAGTGGAGCTCAGCCATCCGAAGCCTCATCAATAATTCATCAGATCCACTCCAACGAGATCGACGGGGCAGGGAGTGGCAGCGGCGTGAGCTCGACCTCCGTGTGTCCGAGACGCCGGGCCGCCGACCGGGGAAAGCAGAAGAAAATGCTAAACGTGATGAAGAATCAGAAGAAGAAGAAGAAGACGAAGAAGGAAGAAGGAAGGAGGAAGAAGAAGAACAACAAGAAGAAGAACAACAGGAAGAAGAAGAAGGAAGAACAAGAAGAAGAAGGAAGAAGGAAGGAGAAAAACAACAAGAAGAACAAGAAAGAAGGAAAAAGGAAGAAGGAAGGAGGAAGAAAGAAGGAAGGAGGAGAAGAAGAAGGAAGGAGGAGAGGAAGAAGGAAGGAGTAAGGAGGAAGGAGGAAGAAGAAGGAAGAACAAGAAGAAGAAGGAAGAAGGAAGAAGGAAGGGGGAGAAGAACAAGAAGAACAAGGAAGAAGGAAGAAAGAAGAAGGAAGAAAGAAGGAGGAGGGAAGAAGGAGGAAGAAGAAGAAGGAAGAAGAAGGAGGAAGAAGGAAGGAGGAAGAAGAAGAACAAGAAGAACAAGGAAGAAGGAAGAAGGAAGGAGAAGAAGAACAAGAAGAACAAGGAAGAAGGAAGAAGAAGGAAGAACAAGAAGAAGAAGGAAGAAGAAAGAAGGAAGGAGAAGAACAAGAAGAAGAACAAGAAGAACAAGAAGAACAAGAAGAACAAGAAGAAGAACAAGAAGAAGAACAAGAAGAAGAACAAGAAGAAGAACAAGAAGAAGAACAAGAAGAAGAAGAACAAGAAGAAGAACAACAGGAAGAAGAAGAAGGAAGAAGAAGAAGGAAGAACAAGAAGAAGAACAAGAAGAACAAGAAGAAGAACAAGAAGAACAAGAAGAAGAACAAGAAGAAGAACAAGAAGAAGAACAAGAAGAAGAAGGAAGAAGAAGAAGGAAGAACAATAAGAAATGAATAATTAATAAAAATTAGTAATAAATAATTAATAATTCAATATTAATATAATAACAACAATAATAACAATTAATAATTAATAAATAATTAATAAATAATTAATAACAAGTAATAATTAATAAATAATTAATAAATAATTAATAATTAATAAATAATTAATAATTAATAAATAATTAATAAATAATTAATAACAATAATAACAATTAATAATTAATAAATAATTAATAATTAATAAATAATTAATAAATAATTAATAACAATAATAATAATTAATAAATAATTAATAACAATAATAATAACAATAATAACAATTAATAATTAATAAATAATTATTAATAAATAATTAATAAATAATTAATAAATAATTAATAACAATAATAATAATTAATAACAATAATAACAATTAATAATTAATAAATAATTAATAATTAATAAATAATTAATAATTAATAAATAATTAATAAATAATTAATAATTAATAAATAATTAATAACAATAATAATAATTAATCCTTAATAATCCTTTTTAGCCTCCCAATAATAACATTCCTCCTTAATAAATAATAATTAATAATAATTATAAATTTATAACAAGAAAATCAATAATAATAAATCCTTAATTATAATCCCATAATAATAACAATCCTCTCACTTAATAATTAAGAAATAATCTTAAGAGAAGACTGAATCCTTCCTTCTTCCTTCTCCTCCCACCCAAGAAGAACAATAACTAATACATCCTTATTATAAATCATTAATAACCACTTAATCCTACTGAATCCTTATAATAACTAATTAATACTAATAATCATTCCTCTTTAATACAATAATCCCTAATTCATTTTTATAAGAAACATCCTCCCACTTCCTCCTTCCTCCCTCCTCCTTCCTCCCTCCTTCTCCTTTCCTCCCCCTCCTCCTTCCTCCCTCCTTCTTCTCCTCCCCTCCTCCTCCTCCTCCTTCTCCTTCCTCCTTCCTTTTTCTCCTCCCCCTCCTCCCCCTTCCTCCTTCCTCCCTCCTTCTCCTTTCCTCCCCCTCCTCCTCCTTCCTCCTCCCTCCTTCCTTCTCCTCCCCCTCCTCCTCCCCCTCCTCTCCCTTCCTCCTTCCTCCCTCCTTCTTCCTCCCTCCTTCCTCCTTCCTTCTTCCTTTCCTCCTCCCCCTCCTCCCCCTTCCTCCTTCCTCCTTCCTTCTTCCTCCCTCCTTCCTCCCCCTTCCTCCTTCCTCCCTCCTTCCTCCTCCCTCCTTCCTCCTTCCTCCCTCCTTCCTCTTTCCTCCCCCTCCTCCCTCCTTCCTTTTTCTCCTCCCCCTCCTCCCCCTTCCTCCTTCCTCCCTCCTCCTTCCTCCCTCCTTCTCCTTTCCTCCCCCTCCTCCTCCTTCCTCCTCCCTCCTTCCTTCTCCTCCCCCTCCTCCTCCCCCTCCTCTCCCTTCCTCCTTCCTCCCTCCTTCTTCCTCCCTCCTTCCTCCTTCCTCCCTCCTTCCTCTTTCCTCCCCCTCCTCCCTCCTTCCTTTTTCTCCTCCCCCTCCTCCCCCTTCCTCCTTCCTCCCTCCTCCTTCCTCCCTCCTTCTTCTTTCCTCCTCTTCCTTCCTCCCCCTTCCTCCTTCCTTCTTCCTTTCCTCCTCCCTCCTCCTCCTCCTCCTCCTCCTTCCTCTTCCTCCTTCCTTTTTCTCCTCCCCCTCCTCCCCCTTCCTCCTTCCTCCCTCCTTCTCCTTTCCTCCCCCTCCTCCTCCTTCCTCCTCCCTCCTTCCTTTCTCCTCCCCCTCCTCCTCCCCCTCCTCTCCCTTCCTCCTTCCTCCCTCCTTCTTCCTCCCTCCTTCCTTCTTCCTCCTCCTTCCTCCTCCCTCCTCCTCCCCCTTCCTCCTTCCTCCTTCCTTCTTCCTCCCTCCTTCTTCCTCCCTCCTTCCTTCTCCTCCCCCCCCTCCTCCCCCTCCTCCTCCTTCCTCCCCCCCTTCTTCCTCCTTCCTTCCTCCCTCCTTCCTCCTTCTTCTAATATCCTAATTATAATATAATTTTCTTATGCGCAGTGAGGAAGGCAGGAGAGAGATTTGAGATCAAGACAGAATCCAGAGAAGAGTGCGGCAAGACTAGCGCTCTTCTCAGCGTGTAATTTAGTAACGAGAGAAAATTTCGGTCGACAGATGTCACAAAAAGTATGAATACTGAAGTAATGATAAAATAAAAATGATAAATGATGATAAAACGCAGCACTTGGGGGGGGGGGGGGGCGCACAAGCCAGTGCAATCTGTAGGCCGGTCCCAAGCCCGGATAACTGCTGAGGGTTGCGTCAGGAAGGGCGTCCGGCGTAAGGACTGCGGCAAACAAATTCACAAAGCGTTCATCTAAAGTGCGACAGAAGAGTCTCTGCTAGGATGAAGGAGGTCAAAGGTTATAAAACGGGGGTGAGGCCGGCCAAGATGGACGGATTAGAGACCGTGGAACTTGAAGAGACCACAGGAAGCAGAACTGGAGGTGGCGGAAATGAACATGTTGAGGTTCTCGCTTGGATAGGGTTAGAAATGAGCTCATTAGAGGGAGGGGCAGCCAAAGTTGGATGTTTTGGAAGGAACAAGGTTCGAGAGACCAGACTTGGATGGTTTGGGCATGTCCAGAGGCGAGAGAGTGAGCAAATCGGTAGGAGGATTGGTAATGATGGAGCTACCAAGGAGGAGAGAGAACGACGTTGTGAGGGAAGGTGGCGTTAAGAGAGGAAGAAGCACGAGATGGACTTAGATGGAAAAAGATGACACGCTGTGGCGAGCCCAACGGGACAAGCCGAAAGGAAAAGAAGACTGAAGTAATCATGAGATAAGATAAGAGCAATTATCTGGTCTCTCCTGACTTCCAAAAGAAACGAATGGGAACAAGGTTTTACTGCGTTAGCGCTCAGGCCTGCCGCCGGAGCAGATTCCCAAAGTCATTGCTTTCGACGAATTCAGATTTTGTCCACAAACGAAGGGAAATCGGATCACTTCCCCGACGATCTCTCACGGCACCCTCGCCGGGACTCACTGAACCCCCCGAGGACGGCGAACATGTGGGTCGGAGTTGAGCGGAACATCCTGGGCGACCCGACACGTGTCGACCCCCGCGACGGCTGTGAAAACACCGCAGGTTGCGGACTCCCGCATGCTCGCTCTTGTGGAAGAGGAAGAACCAGCTGCGGGCCCGAAATAACGCCACAAAGTGACTCGATGCTGACACATGTGCAGTCGGCAGTACCGGCGCATGACTTTACGCCGACGCAATCAACTTTAACGCGCCGTCACTTCAACTTCAACTCCTAAAAGCAATCATAAAAGGTAGACTCCTGATTTTTCACGGAAATGATCCCTCCGCTGTACATTTGTCACGGATCAGTAAAGTCGAGGCAACGCCGGGGCAGAAGTCTTTTAAAAGCTGCGGAAGAAATGAAGCCGAAGCGCGTCAAAAGGGACTTAAACGGATTTTGAACCTCGCGGCTTGCTATTTCCCATTTCCCCGCGACTCCGAACGTCCCGCTGACACGAGGACGGCTGCACGCGTCCACGGCGTTCCCTAAAACCGGCCCCTCTTCGTCACGCCGGTCCCAAAAGTCAAACCGGAATACGGTGAGTACTCGGTTCTCGAACAAATCGGTTTTTGAACGGAAATTGGTACTCGAACGCCCCCCGACCAAACCCGGAAGTAACACAACGTTATTGTGTATGACGCGGCCTCTGTACGCAGACGTGTCCCGGTAGTTTTTTCTTCCTATTGAGGACTATGAACCCCGAATCGCGGCTCCAAAGAAGTGACACTGGATCAGTTCTTTGGGACAAGATAAGAACTTCCAAGGGGGCGACTCACCCCCCCACCCAAGTCATGCTCTGTTCCATTCGCATTTCTGCATTTTTCGTTAACTCCATTTACGACTTAATGTTTTTGTATCTTATCCGTCCATCCGTTTTCTTTTGCCGCTTATCCTCACGAGGGTCACAGGGAGTGCTGGAGCCTATCCCGTCTGTCAACGGGCGGGAGGCGGGGGTACACCCTGAACTGGTTGCCAGCCAATCGCAGGGCACATCGAGACAAGACTACTGTCGCACTCACAATCACACCTAGGGGCAATTTAGAGTGTTTTGTATGTTACTTTTTGTAAAAATAAACTATTTTTCTTAAGATTTTTTCCCCCTCATTATTGCTTGTTTCAAGTTATTCTGCACTTTTGTTAATTAAAAAAAAAAAGTTTACAAGGCTGGAGGCCGAGTCCAGATACGGCAACGCACTCCCAGCGTAGCCTACTATACTACTAAAGTGTACATTTTAAGCAAAAAATAAATATATTTCTTAAATTATTTCATTATATAAAGTATTTAAACTATACATGTATTTCTAGTATGCAGTTTATTATCAGGAAAAGCTTAAAAAATGCTTTAAAAAGCCAATTTTTTAAGGCTTGGAACGCATTATTTCTTTTTCCATTCATTGTAATAGGAAATAGTGATTTGGATTTCGAACAAATCACTTCTCGAACCACATTCCGGAACGAATTGCGGTCCAGAACCGAGGTTGTACTGTAATGTAATGCGCTAATAGTCATCAGTGAGTTTTAGTTGCTTAAAAAAACTGATTTTGCTTCAAAAGGCATCCAAGACCAGGAGGGGAGTTCAAGCGCACAAGACAAAAACCGAATTGCAATTTGCTTCCGACCTCTACAAAAAGTCAAGTGCTGTATGTCCCATCTCGCACCTTCCGAGAGCTTTCGGTCACCGGTTTGCCGGTCAAATTCTCATCTCGCGCGTTCACATCTTCTTTGGCATGAAAAAGTATTAAAGTATAAAGTATTTAAACTATACATGTATTTCTACTATGCATTATAATCAGGAAAAGCTAAAAAAAAATGCTTTAAAAAGCCAATTTTTTTTAGGCTTGGAACGCATTATTTCTTTTTCCATTCATTGTAATGGGAAATAGTGATTTGGATTTTGAACAAATCACTTCTCGACCTGCCTTCTGGATCGGATTGCGGTCGAGAACCGAGGTTGTACTGTCATTTGATGTGCTAATAGTCATCAGTGTTGGTTAAGGGATGATTTTGCTTCACAAGGTATCCGAGCACAGGAGGGAGTTCAAGCGCAGAAGAAGAAAGCTGAAAAAAAATCATGCAAACAACACAACACAATCCTTTGGCTCGTCCTCTTTGAAGTGAAACAGTAACCCGGGTAACGCCGCGGTCCGACAACCGGCGAAAGGAAATTGACTTTCATGCCAAAACCGCTTGCATAGTTTTTTTGTCAGGGTTTCAGGATTCATATTTTTGTCAGCGCACATGAAAGTGAAAGGAAGCTTTGCCGTTTAAAAACGCAGCTTGACATAAAAAACTAGCGTCAACACACAAGTTGATGTGGAAAAGAGAGACGAACAGCGTCCGTCCCCTTTCACGCCGTTGTTTGCGACGCCGATGCCGGGCCGCGTAAACTCGCGCCGAAAAGCAAAATCAAATCAAAGAAGATTTGAACGCGCGACATGAGAAGTTGACCGGCAAGCAAACCGGTGACGGAAAGCTCTCGGAAGGTGCGAGATGGGACATACAGCACTTGACTTTTTGTAGAGGTCGGAAGCAAATCGCAATTCGGTTTTTGTCTTGTGCCCTTGAACTCCCCTCCTGGTCTTGGATGCCTTTTGAAGCAAAATCAGTTTTTTTTAAGCAACTAAAACTCCCTCAACCAGCACTGATGACTACTAGCGCATTACATTACAGCGCAACCTCGGTTCTCGACCGCAATTCGTTCCGGAATGTGGTTCGAGAAGTGATTTGTTCGAAATCCAAATCGATATTTCTCATTGCAATTAATGGAAAAAGAAATAATGCGTTCCAAGCCTAAAAAAATTGGCTTTTTAAAGCTTTTTTTTTTTAGCTTTTCCTGATGAAAATCTGCATAGTAGAAACACATGTATAGTTTAAATACTTTATATAATGAAATAATTTAAGAAATATATTTAGTTTTTGCTTAAAATGTACGCCGTTACCTGGCCCGACTTTAACGCCGCCATCGCTTCTTAGGCCCGATGTCAAGCAAAGCCTGAACACGCATGCGCACGGCAATTTGCTTGGCAAACACAAGTGCTGGATGACATCAACGCTAGTGCGGAGGGAGCGCACGTGCGTCAACATTCCGATTGAACACGTTCTTGTTCTGTGAGCGTGCGTGCACGTGTGCTCAAAGTCAATCGAAACTAACTTGTTTGACTTGGCCGCGTGCTACTCTGAGTGTTTACAATGACTCAAGGCCAAACGTGTTTTACCAGCGCTTTGACAAGACTCTAAATTGCCCATAGGTGTGATTGTGAGTGCGGCTGTTTGTCTCCATGTGCCCTGCGATTGGCTGGCGACCGGTTCAGGGTGTTCCCCGCCTCCTGCCCCGTTGACAGCTGGGATAGGCTCCAGCGCTCTTACTTATGAAATAACATAAAGCATCTCGTCATCCCTTAGCTTATCTCCGTGAACGCTACGGTTTGGTCGCGTTGACCTACTCCAGTCGCTCACGTATGAAAAACGTACGGGTGTGGCCAGTCATGCCCGCAGATATAAAGTCACGGGTGTGGTCCAGCAGTCATGCCCGCAGATATAAAGTTGCGGGTGGGTGTTGTGTTTGTAATTATGAGTGTAGCCCTTTAAGAGCGGAGGGGGGGGGGGGCGTGTCAGGTCAACGAGGAAGTCGAAGTAGGCTGAGCGGCAGAGACAAGATAGACAAAAGATATCAGGCTGTGGTTCCGTGTGCTGGATCGGTTTTCATGTGCGCCGAGAGTGTGCGACAAGTGCGTAATTGCGCAGTGGCGCAGCTTAGAGGGAACACTGGTCAAGACTACACAAAATAAGCGACGCCTTTCAATATCTATGTATTTCTACTCGTAAGAAATTTCACGCGGGTGATTTTTTTTGCAGATTTGCAAGTGCAAAGGCGCACGGGTGCATTCGCGCCCGTCAAATCACAGTGGAAAACATTCCCAGAGTAGCAAATAAAAACCAGCAAACTCAACACAGAACACCGAAGTCCAGATTCAAACCCCCAACCTAAGACTCGTGAAGCAGATGTGCTCGGAATTGTTGTTGTTTTGTGTGAAATCCTGCTGAGACGGAAAGACCGACAGAGTTCTCATTTTAAGATTACAGTTCAGACAAGTCATCTGCTGGCCGCGTTAAATCCAAAAGTTATTGTGATTAATGTAAATGATCCAATACTTCATTAACGTTCATGATCTCAGTAAATTAGGCCACTGAGTAGCGGGAAAGGAGGAGGTCACGTTCGGACAGGGAGATATTATTTTGTAACGATAAGTCACATGTGGTGCCTTGGAAGTGTAAAACGGAGGCAATTCGCGTGAAATCCAAATCGAGGGGGTGACAAGACACACAAAGGAGGAGCAGAAAGACAAGTGGGCACGCGGTGATTTTGCCTTGGGGACGAAGATGGGCCCTCGCCACCCCCGAACCTGTTTCAGGTGCTGACTGTGAGGAGAGGATCTGCAGACCCTGGAGAGGATCACGCTCACCACACGCAAAGGCTCGAACGGATTTTGTACCTTCCGGCGACATCGGCGTCTCCCGCATCGTCACCGAGTGGGAAATAACGTTACACCAGCGCAACACGTGACTGGGGGAGGAGGGCGGAATCCGTCAATTAACGCACAGCTAATTGCGTTGAATCCCGCAGGCTGAACAGAACCGCACCAGAGGTCTGTTGAACGGAACCGCCGCCAAGGGGCAAACGCGTCCCGCACCGGGGCACTTTTCAAACAGCAACTTAAATGCTCCCAAATGCTGCTCGGGACATCGATCTGTTGAAAAGTTTTGCACTTGATCACTTCAGCAAGTCGGGTTCGTCAAGTTCCTTCCATTTGGACGTGTGTGAGGGGAGCAGAACAGCGGTGAGATGTGCCGTAGGTGGGTCAAAAGAATTTAACGCGGAGGTGGGACTGCATCAGGGATCCGCTCTGAGGAGAATCTTTCACCTCATTATAGTTACACGCGAAGTTTATGAGCTAGTTTTGGAATCAGCAATCAAGGGTAATGGGTTTTTGAACTATTGCTGATGTCTGGGAACGCGTTATCATTTTGGACGTGACAATTTGGAATTTTGGAACTAATTTTAACACACACAGATGCATTATTTGCCTTGAGGATGATCGTGGAAAAGTACAGAGAAGGTCAGAAAAAGCCAAATTGTCTCTTTGTGGATCTCGAGAAAGCCTACGACAGAGTACCAAGAGAGGAACTGGAACTGGTACTGCATGCGCAAGTCTGCTGTGGTGGAGAAATATGTTAGAATAGTACAGGACATGGATGAGGGCAGCAGAACAGCGGTGTGTCAGAAGAGTTTAAGGTGGAGGTGGGACTGCATCAAGGGATCCGCCCTGAGCCCCTTCCTGTTTGCGGTAGTAATGGATAGGCTGACAGACGAGGTTAGACTGGATTCCCCTTGGACTATGATGTTCGCAGATGATATTGTGATATGCAGTGAAAGCAGGGAACAGGCGGAGGAACGGTTAAAAAGATGGAGGCACGCACTGGAAAGGAGAGGAATGAAGATTAGCCGAAGTAAAACAGAATATATGTGCGTGAATGAGAGGGGTGGAGGGGGAAGAGTGAAGCTCCAGGGAGAAGAGATGGCGAGGGTGGATGACTTCAAATACTTGGGGTCAGCAATCCAGAGCGATGGAGACTGTGGTAAGGAAGTGAAGAAACGGGGTGGAGCAGTTGGCGGAAGGTGTCTGGTGTTCTATGTGACAGAAGAGTCTCCGCTAGGATGAAGGGCAAAGTCTATAAAACAGCGGTGAGGCCGGCCATGATGGACGGATTAGAGACCGTGGCGCTGAAGAGACAACAGGAAGCAGAACCGGAGGTGGCAGAAATGAAGATGTTGAGGTTCTTGCTCGGAGTGACCAGGTCAGATAGGATTAAAAATGAGCTCGTTTGAGAGACAGCCAAAGTTGGATGTTTTGGAGACAAGGTTCGAGAGAGCAGACTTGGTTTGGACAAGTCCAGACGAGCGAGAGTGAGTATATTGGTAGAAGGGTGACGAGGATGGAGCTGTCAAGGAAGAGAGAGCGAGAGGAAGACCAAAGAGAAGGTTGATGGATGTTGTGAGGGAAGTTGGTGGTTAGAGAGGAAGCTGCACGAGATCGGCTTAGATGGAGAAAAGATGACACGCTGCGGCCACCCCTAACGGGACAAGCCGAAAGGAAAGGAAGAAGACTTTAACAAGTCGCGATAACAAGCGATGCAAAGCAGAACGACAACTGCAGATCAAAGAAAACTTTAAGGCTGGGTAAATGTACGTGAACTTTCACCCGATCTCAGAATCAGACTCATCTTTATTTGCCAAGTATGTCAAAAGACACAAGGAATTTGTCTCCGGTAGTCGGAACCGCTCCAGTACGACAACGGACAGGTATTGTGAGAAATGAATACATTTCATACACTACGGAATGAAAGCTTACCGCTAATGTGGTAACGCTGATACAGTGACACAGTCCTCGGGAAATTAAGTGACTTGTAGTACGACAGTCTGCGCAAAAACTGCAGATAGTTCTCAAGTATTGCACAACAACAGAAATACAAACAGTGCAGAGTGACGGAACCACTACAGTGAGTACACGAATAAAGTAGTGGTTGTCTCCGCAGAGAAGTGCAAAACTGGAAAGGTGTTCCAATCCAATCGTACGTCAACTCTTCCAGGAGTTCAGGAGGGTTAGAAGCTGTCGGAATGTTTTCCCGCCCAGAGCGGACGAGAAGCTGCGCGACAATAAACGCGACCTCACCTTGGAACGCTGTCCGCGAAGACTGAAGCGCTGCACCATCTTCCCCGACGCCACCGCCGCTCCACCGCTCCACCATCCGCTTCACTCCTCTACCCCGATTTCACCTTCAACGTACACGACTGCGCCGTCCGTGTTCACACATTTCGGATCCGGACCGCGGACGCCTCCCGGCGCAAACGCTCGAGGACTGAGACGGAAAGATGAGGGCGAGCGCACCGGGTAAAAAAAAAAAAAAAAAAAAAGGACAGCACGGCTGTGTCGCCCTCGGTCCCGAGGCACGCGCACACGTGCAACAAAGGTTTTGCCGCGCAGGATTTGACATTTGAGCCGCGCAAACGCGCCCGCGACGCTAAAACGCACCGCCGCCGACGAGACGGCTGTCGCGCGCAAAGCCGGCGTTCTCACTCATCTCGCGGGAGGCAAGGTCGCCTCCTGCTTCCTTGCCGATGAGGGGAGGGGACAAGGGAGGACGGTGAGGAGGAGGAGGAGGAGGAGGAGGGACCGTCTGTAATACCTCCCGAACATGACAGGGGGGCTTGCGAGGGGAGAAAGAGGAAACAGGAACGCTGGGAGAAAAAATGTCGACGAACCGGAAACAAAAACAAAGTCTTGATGATGACCTTTGTCCAGAGTCACGCAACCCCGAACCTGTTCTAACAAGTGGGATGCTGAAACACCTGCTCTGTTGCTACGGTAAGCACAAGTGTGGGCGAGATTGTAGTTCCGGGATGCGAGTTTCAGGGTAACTGCGGCAACTGGGCCGCAGGTAAGAGAAGGGTGAAGGAAGACTGGCGCAGATCGAAAAAGTCGCGGTAAAACAAACGCGGGGCAGACGGGCTGGGATGGCGAGGAAAACGGTCAGGGAGGGCCATCGTGAATGCAGTTTTACAGATTGTGTGCGAGAACCGAGGCACCGCAGTACAGGCATCGTCTCTGAGCGGGTACCGAACCCTGCGACTGGATGGAGACCCGTTCAGGGTCTGCATTTCACCCAAAGTTAGCCGGGATAGGCCCCAGCACTCCCGAGACCCTTGTGAGGATAAGTGGCTCGGAAAACGGATTGATAGAATTCACGATATTTTCAAATTCCAAACATTCTCGGAATCAGGATCATCTTGAATCGCCGAGTATGGCAAAAACCATCCAGGAATTTGTGGACGGCGATCCGCCAATGACGGCGACGCTTATTTTTTTTTTCCAATGATAAACAAAATGATTTGTGTCATTTGAGGAAACAGGAAATGGGCTGGGCGGTGACTTCACTCTTCTTCTTTCCCCACCGCAGTTTGAACGCGTCAAGTCTCAATGCAAAGAATGCGACGTGAGCCGACCGTCTTCGAAGCGAGACGGGAGGGAAAAAAAGAAACAAAAGCTGACCAAGGCTCAGCTGTGCAACCAACCACGCGGACCTCACTCTAACTGATGCAACAGCGCCCTCTAGCCCACGGACAGACCCAACAGTCCCTCTCAAAGCAGGAAACCGCCCACGCGTCGTCCATTTTCTAAGGCACTCGTGTGGTTTTGGGTTCATGGGTGAGCCGGAGCCTACCCCAGCTGACTTTCGGGAACAGGCGCAGGAACAACCTCGACTTAGCTGCCGGTCAAATCCCAGCCCCGCCCATTGCCCATGCCGCTTATCCTCGCAAAGCTTGCGGGAGTGCCGGAGCCCATCCCGGCTATTTTCAGTTGGGAGATAGCGTTCGCCTCACAGTTCCGAGGACCTGGGTTCAGTCCCCGGGCCCCCGCCCGGGTGGAGTTTGCACGTTGTACCCCGTGCCCTGCGTGGCTTTTCTCCGGGTGCTCCAGTTTCCTCCCAAATCCCAAAAACACACAGTCATTGGGGACAGAAATGGTTGTTGGTTTCTACGTGCCCGGCGATTAGCTGGCAACCACTTCAACATTTTCTTTGCCGCTTATCCCCACGAGGGTCGCGGGGAGTGCTGGCAGGAGGCAGGTCACACCCTGAACTGGTCGCCAGCCAATCGCAGGGCGCGTAGAGACAAACGGCCGCAATCACAATCTCACCTAGGGGCAATTTAGAGCGTCCGATTAATGTTGCATGTTTTTGGGGATGTGCGGGGAAACCGGAGTGCCCACCCGGAGAAAACCCACACAGGGCACGGCGGAGAACATGCAAACTCCACACAGGCGGGGCCCCGGGGACTCAACACAGGTCCTCGGAACTGTGAGGCCAACGCTTTACCTGTACTGGTATCTCCCTACCTGAGGCTCCGGCACTCCCGCAACCTTTGTGAGGATAAGCGGCTTGGGCAATGGACTTGGACTCTATCCGTCCCTCCATCCAGCCGTCTACAGTTGAAGTCAGAAGTTTTTCCCTCACTGTCTGAAGTCAAATCAAACTTCCTGTTTCAGGTCAGTCAGGATCACCAAAATTATTTCATTTTGTCAAATGGCATAAAAATAATTTTTTTCAAGAATTTCATATTATTTTCTTGGAGGTGCCATTGTGACAATCAGACATAATTAGCGAGGTGGCAAAAACCGAGTTTCAGGAAGGACAGCCTCGAGGAGTCACTCACCCGGTCCGTCTCATCCGTGGACTGGTACCCCGACGACAGCACCGTTTCCCCCGCCGCGCACCCGGGGGCGGGGCTACTGGGCGCGGTATCGGTGCTGGACGAGGAGCGCGGGCGGCCGGCGTGCTGCTGCGGGTCGTGCGTGTAGCGGCGGTGCGGGGCTTGCGGGCTCCCTTTCAAGAGCGGGTCCCGGTCTCCGCTCCCGGATCCCGAGCCCTTGCTGCGCCTGCTCTGCAGGCTGGTCCCGCGCCTCATCACGCCGGCGGGGCCGCACCCCAGGTCGGCCGCGCCGAGTTCTGCGGGTCCGCCGTGCCGGTCCCGGTCGGGAAAGCGGGGCCTCGAGGGGGCCTCGGAGGCGGGGCGGCGCGAGGGGCGACCTGCTGAAACTACAGAGAAAGATGAAGAGGAAGACCGATATGGGACTGTGGCGATGTGACGAATGGATGGGACTCTAAAACTAAATCAAAAGTCTGAAAACGAACCTGCCTGTTCGTAGACGGCGGGGTCGGTTTAGCACTCAGGAACGTGAAGTTTCCCAAAATACTGGAATTTACGGCCTATAAGCCGCAACTTTTATACACACGCTTGCGGTTTATGCGGGGATGCGGCTAATTTGTGCATTTTTTTCCAGCGGCCGCAAGGGCGCACTCAAATGGAAAAGGTGCGTGCCAAGGAACTGCCTTTTACCGGTCCGGCCCTGTTAGCGCTGCGCTAGCGTCTTAGCGCTGTGTCTCAGTGATTTTTACCAGTATGTTTTTTTTAACCGGCCCTGCTAGCATCAGCGTTAGCACGGCTGGGCTAGCGTTAAACTCGATGTGTACCGTCTTTCTTTGTAAATGTCTCGTGTTTCAGTGTGGGCCCTCGCGGCTTTTACACAGGTGCGGCCTATGTATGTACCAAATGGTATTTCCTTTCCAAATGTACTGAGTGAGGTGTGGAATATATGTGGCGAGGAAGTGACTTTTACCGGTCCGGCCCTGTAGCGCTGTGCTAGCATGTTACTGCCATTTCTCAGTGATTTTTACCAGTATGTTTTTTTTTTTTTTTTTATACCGGCCCTGCATGGCAACGCTAGCGTTAGCATTAATGTTAGCGCGGCGGCACTAGCGTTAAACTCTCAGTGTATCATCTTTCTGTAAATATCTTGTGTTTCAATGTGAGCACTTGTGGCTTTTACACAGGTGCGGCTTATGTATGTACCAGATGGTATTTCCTTTACAAATGTACTCGGTGAGGTGTGGAATATATGTGGCGAGGAGTTGACTTTTACCGGTCCAGCCCTGTTAGCGGTGCACTAGCGTATTGCTGCCATGTCTCAGTGATTTTTACCAGTATGTTTTTTTTTTTTTTTTTAATACCGGCCCTGCACGGCAGCGGTAGCGTTAGCATTAGTGTTAGCACGGCGCCGCTAGCGTTAGCGCAGCGGCACTAGCATTAAACTCTCAGTGTAACATCTTTCTTTGTAAATATCTCGTGTTTCAATGTGGGCACTCGCGGCTTTTACACAGGTGCGGCTTATGTATGTACCAAACGGTCCTTCCTTTCCAAATGTACTGGGAGAGGTGTGGAATATATGTGCCGAGGAAGTGACTTTTACCGGTCCGGCCCTGTTACTGTCATGTCTCAGTGATTTTTACCAGTATGTTTTTTTTAAAACCGGCCCTGTTAGCGCTAGCATTAGCCTTGGCACGGCGGCACTAGCCTTAGCATTAGTGTTAGCACGGCGGCGCTAGCGTTAAACTTAAGCTGTTAAGCTAAGTTAAGGTACTTTGAAAACTCTTTCTGTGTACCGTCTTTCTTTGTAAATATCTCGTGTTTCAATGTTTGCACTTGCGGCTTTGACACGGCTGCGGCGTACGTATCTACCAAATGGTATTTCCTTTACAAGCGGGGTACTGGGTGAGGTTCATAACCAGGTGCGCTCTGTAGGCCGGGAATTACGGTAACATGAGAAAATGATGCATCCCAAAGGAGCAGGACAAAGAAAATGTTTTAAAACAAACCAAAACAAAAACCACTTACCATCAGCCCAGTTATCACAACGCAGAAGAAGTCAGTCTTGTGGATCAACTGAAAAACAAAGAGAAGAAAAGGAAAATTGTTGACAATATTACGATATTTACGCACATCAATCATCTGTTCCGCTAGCAGCAGAGAACCTCGACCGTGACACGAGCACTTTGAGCTTATTTGTGGTATCCCTTTTTTTAACCCTAAAATTTGCATCAAATTGTCCCAAGAGCGCCGCAACAGTTTGGGCGGATCAAAGCTAAAATGGCCACCGCGTCGGCCATTTTGGTTGCGAGATCAAATCCGAGCCGTGTCGGCAGCGAGGCCATCACCACGCAGGAGAGCAGGCGGTCCTGGAGGCCGGTTGCGGTCGGCGAGAGCGGCTCGGGCGTCCTCTCAGGCCGCGCGCAAAAATGGCCGACAAACGAACGGCCCGACATTTTTCGGCTTGCCGCGGATTGAAGTCGGCTCTGCTGCTGCCTGCCGCCATTCAGTCGATGCGTGTTGACGTCTCCAAATGGAAAAACTCTTTCCAAGTCAAAATGACCAAATTCCAGATGTATAAAAACAGAAACTACCTAAGTACTTTTGTTATTAAAAGAGGTGGAAAACGTTGGCCTCACAGTTCTGACGTCCCGGGTTCGATCCCCCGGCCCCGCCCGTGGGGAGTTTGCGTGTCCTCCCCCCGTGCCTGCGTGGCTTTTCTCCGGGTGGGCACTCCGGTTTCCTCCCACATCCACAAAACATGCAACATTAATCGGACACTCGTCGGTGTGATTGTGGGTGTGGCTGTTTGTCTCTATGTGCCCTGCGATTGGCTGGCGACCGGTTCAGGGTGTGCCCCGCCTCCTGCTTGTCGACAACTGGGATAGGTTGCAGCACTCCTCGCGACCCTCGTGAGGATAAGCGGCGAAGAAAATGGATGGATAGATGTCAGATCTTTAAAGTTTCAGTGAACAAATGGGCGGCACGGTGGTCAAACTGATCAGAGTGTTGGCCTCACAGTTCTGAGGACCGGGGTTCAAATCCCGGACCCGCCTGTGCGGGGTTTGCATGTTCTCTCCGTGCCTGCGTGGCTTTTCTGCGGGCACTCCGGTTTCCTCCCACATCCCAAAAACATGCGACATTCTAAATTGCCCATAGGTGTGATTTTTAGTGCGACTGTTGTCTGTCTCCATGTGCCCTGCGATTGGCTGGCGACCAGTTCGGGGCGTACCCCGCCTCCTGCCCAATGACAGCTGGAATACGCTCCAGCATTCTTGGGACCCTTGTGAGGATAAGCGGCAAAGTAAATGGATGGATGGATCAGTGACGAAACAGGCAAACTGATTAGAGTGTCGGCCTCACAGTCCTGAGGAACGGGGTTCAAATCCCGGACCCACCTGTGCGGAGTTTGCATGCCTGCGTGGCTTCTCTCCGGTTTCCTCCCACATCCCAAAAACATGAAACATTAATCGGACAATCGAAATTGCCCGTAGGTGTGATCGTGACTGCGACTGTTGTCTGTCTCCATGTGCCCTGCGATTGGCTGGCGACCGCTTCGGGGCGTACCCCGCCTCCTGCCCAATGACAGCTGGAATAGGCTCCAGCATTCTTGGGACCCTTGTGAGGATAAGCGGCAAAGCAAATGGATGGCTGGATGAATAAATAGGCAAACTGATTAGAGTGTCGGCCTCACAGTCCTGAGGAACGGGGTTCAAATCCCGGACCCGCCAGTGTGGACTTTGCATGTTCTCCCCGTGCCCGCGTGGTTTTTCTCCGGTTTCCTCCCATGTCCCAAAAACATGCAACATTAATTGGACACTCTAAATTGCCCGTAGGTGTGATTGTGAGTGTTTGTCTCTATGCGCCCTGCGATTGGCTGGCAACCAGTTCAGGGTGTGCCCCGCCTCCTGCCCGTTGACAGCTGGGATCGGCTCCAGCACTCCCCGCAACACTTGTGAGGATAAGCGGCTCAGATAATGGATGGATGAATCAATAAATACAGCAAATGTGGACACCGCATTCACGATATGAATCATAGGTGAGCGCTGCGAAGTAGCAGCCTCTGCATCCATCGTTTTGTTTTTTTGTTTATGAACGAACCAACCCGAAGCGCAGGTCAGCCCACCGCTGCCCCTTTTCGAGAGGCGGAACTGGGCCAGAAAGTTCCGGCGGCAATGATCGGCTACGACTGTGCGCGGAAAAGCGACACCGAGAGCGGACGCAGCGTATCTCATTCAGCAGCTGCGTCAAAACAGCACACTCAGGAAACAAGAACAATCGTTATTGTACTCAGCGCCTCGGAGCCAGAGAATAGCAGCGTAGTTGTGTCGGTTGTGACAGCGGACGAGATGACTCCGGCGCGCTGCGAGAAGTGCGAGAAGCGTTGCAGCGTCGTCTTTGTACCCGAGAGAAAAGCGGCAGCGGGCGACGGGGTGGGGACGAGGTGGGGGGCTTGAGAGACGGCGGCAGCGGTCCGGTCCGTGTCAGGTTCGGCCCGTTGGCCCGCCGTGCGCGTGAATGAATGGCTCGAATGCGGGGTGCTTCCCTGACAGAGGCGCGGGCACAATGCCCCATTGTGCGACGGTGGGGGGGGGACACGGATTGTAGCGCTCGGCTTTCCGGCAACGGGACCGACCCGGTGGCGCACGATCGCCCGCGAAAAACGACGCGCTACTACGCTAGATGAGGAAAACTAAAACTGAGATGGAACGATTCTCAGGAGAACACCTCATCTGTGTTCAACAACAAGTAGATACCGTAATTTCCGGCCTACAGAGCGCACCTGACTATAAGCCTCACAGAGTATATTTGTAAAGGAAATACCATTTGGTACCTACATAAGCCGCACCTGTGTATAAGCCGCAACGGCCCACATTGAAACACGAGATGTTTACAAAGAAAGACGGTACACAGAAAGAGTTTTCAAAGTACCTTAGCTTAGCTTAACATAGCAACAACACGGTAGCATGAACAGGGCTGGTAAAAAAAAAAACAAAAAAAAACGTACCAGTAAAAAAAAAAAAAAAAAAACGCTACGGCAGCTACACAGTAACAACACGGTAGCATAGCGCTATCAGGGCCGGTTAAAAAAAAAAAAAACATACCGGTAAAAAAAAATCACTGAGACGCGGCAGTAACACAGTAGCAACACGCTATCGCGGTGCTAACAGGGGTAGCTAATAATAACAAAAATAATACCTAAATCACAAGACGCGGCAGTAACAGAGCAGAAACACGCTAGCATGGTGCTAACACTGGTGCGGCGCTAACAGGGACAGTTAAAAAAAACATACTGGTAAAAATCACTGAGACGCGGCAGTAACACAGCAGCAACACGCTAGCGTGATACTAACAGGGCTGGCTAAAAAAAAAACAAAAAAAAACCCAGACCTAAATCACTGAGACGAGTAACAGCAGCAACACGCTAGCGTGGCGCTAACAAGTCCGGTTAAAAAAAAAACATACCGGTAAAAATCACTGAGACGCGGCAGTAACAGAGCAGAAACACGCTAGCGTGGCGCTAACAAGTCCGGTTAAAAAAAAAAAAACATACCGGTAAAAATCACTGAGACACGACAGTAACACAGCGCTAACGCTAACGCAACACTAACGGCCGGTTAAAAAAAAAAAACATACCGGTAAAAAAAAATCACTGAGACGCGGCAGTAACACAGTAGCAACACACTATCGCGGTGCTAACAGGGATGGCTAATAATAACAAAAATAATACCTAAATCACAAGACGCGGCAGTAACAGAGCAGAAACACGCTAGCGTGGCGCTAACAAGTCCGGTTAAAAAAATAAACATTCCGGTAAAAATCACTGAGACACGACAGTAACACAGCGCTAACGCTAACGCAACACTAACGGCCGGTTAAAAAAAAAAACAACAAAACAAAACAACATACCGGTAAAAGTCCCTTCCTCGGCACATATATTCCACCGGTCTCACGCTCACCTTTTCCGCTCAAGTGCCCCCTTTCAACATCTATGTATTTCCACTCGTAACAAATTTTACGCTCGTGATTTTTCGTGCTCGACGGTGCAGATTTGCGAGAGCGATGGCGCGCGGGCGCCCACGCGCCCGTCAAATCACGGTGACTGGATAACACCGCAGCTCTGCTGACCCGCCCTCAATTGGCGGATCGAGCCTTCCTGCCGAGACATGGACAGAAAACGTCGGAATTGGTGTGTATTTTCAGAAAGGCTCTCTACGGATAAAACGATCACAAATAGGCGAGATTTAGAGTGCCTCGTCGTCGGGAGAAGTGCCGAATGCCGGCGGGTCCCAATCTCATGACGCGGCACGAGGCCCAACGTGCAATGGAGCTGCCCTGAGGGCTCAATATCACATTATCCTGTTATGAATCATTCACTATGTCTGCAGAGCTGCATCCTCACTCGGCGCTGACGTATCCGAATACGGGGGGGGGGGGGAGACAAATGTTCTGTTTGTGCGGCAAAAGAACCTCGACCGGCTCGTAGCGCATTCGATACATCCCAGTGCTGCAAATTGGTGACCCCGCAAAGCAGGGAGGTGCGAAGCGGCTCCTGTTCCTCAAGTGTCAACAAGCGGGAAAGCACCGACACGCGAGATGAAATCTCATACCGGAGACGGCACGAAAGGAGCACGGCAGTGGCGAGTGGGAGGGAAGGCTCGGAATACGCTTCAGGCGACTGGAGGGCGAGTCGTCAGGAGGCGCGGAGCCGGCCGGTGAGCAACGAGGCACTCATCAACATTGCCGCCTCCTGAAATAAGTCCGCTAACTGAGCGCTACGGCCGGAAAACATAGTAATGCGCTAGGAAGGCGACCTTATGCTATAAAACCTTCAAGGGGGTGCTTTTGCCTGGTTCCAAAACCCCAACATCAATATTTTCAAAAAGTGACGACCGTAACGGAAAAGCAGACATCTTGCAGAACCTCTTAGAACTCTCTTCAAATCCACTCAAAACATCCATCCATCCATTTTTTTACCACTTCTCCGGGTCCCTCGCTAGTAGCTTCAGCAGGGATACCCAGACTTCCCTTTCCCCAGCCACTTCTTCCAGCTCTTCCGGAGGGATCCCGAGGCGTTCCCAGGCCAGCCGAGAGACATAGTCTCTACAGCGTGTCCTGGGTCGTCACCGAGATCTCTTTTCGGTGGGATATGCTCGGAACATCTCACCAGGGAGGCGTCCGGGAGGCATCCGGATCAGATGCCCCAGCTACCTCATCTGGCTCGACACTGAGCCCCTCCCTGATGACCGAGCTTCTCACCCGTTCTCTAAGGGAGAGCCCGGACCAGACACTCTGCGGAGGAAACTCATTTCGGCTGCTTGTATCCGGGATCTTGTTCTTTCAGCTCTTGCCCATAGGTGAGGGTAGGAACGTAGACCAACAAATTGGTCGGTAAATTGAGAGCTTCGCCCTTCGACTTAGCTCCCTCTTTAATACAACGGACCGATACAAAGTCCGCATCACTGCAGACGCTGCGCCGATCCGTCGGTCGATCTCCCGCTCCATTTTTCTGTCACTCGTGAACAAGACCCCAAGATACTTGAACTCCTCCACTTGGGGCAGGATCTCATCCCCGACCGGGAGAGGGCACACCACCCTTTTCCGACTGAGGACCACGGTCTCTGATTTGGAGGTGCTGATTCTCATCCCAGCCGCTTCACACTCAGCTGTGAACCGCTCCAATGAGCATTGGCGATCACGGCTCGATGAAGCCAACAGAACCACATCATCTGCAAAGCCACCAAACCGCCTCCGCTGCGCCTAGAAATTCTGTCCATAAGAGTTGTGAACAAAATCGGTGACATCGGGCAGCCTTGGCGGAGTCCAACTCTCGCCGGAAACGAGTCCGCCTTATTGCCGGCAACGCGGACCAAACTCTGACAGCGGTCGTATAGGGACCGAACAGCCCGTAATCAGGGGGTCCACTCATTTCAGACGGCTTCTTCGACTCCGACGTTGCCCACGTGATTTGCCATTTTAATGGATGTTTTGATTATTATTATTATTATTTTTTTTTTTTGTACTCTGTTTTCTCGGTGATTTTGAAAGTGTTATGACCTACTTGGGATTGAGTCACTGGTCTTACTTAGCGATGTACGCCTCCAAGTTACAGCCCAATCTGTGACCTTATCCTGCCCCTTCCCTCAAAGCGGGCCCGGAACCGAGGGAAGTTGGCAGCTTGTTGCCATGGCAAACCGGCAGCTTTTACAAAGGAATTTCACCTTCGTTTGGGAAGTGTGGGAGTTCGCCATGCCGGAGACAATGCAGCCGCGGCAACAAAACGCCGCACTTGGGACCGGAGCGGAAAATGAACGATGATCGGCCATCGCTTCCTTGCGACGCCGATCATCGGGTGACGGATTTTATCTCCCAGATTTCAATTCGCAAAAGAATCATGCCAAAGTTTGACACCAGTCCCAGTCTTTCCCAAAACTGAGAAAGGAACAAGAACACTCAAAAACAAACTTTCTTTCGGCTTGTCCTGTTAGGGGTCACCACAGCGTGTCATCGAAAATGACCTCTCATATTTGTCTGGCACGGTTTTTACGCCGGGTGCCCTTCCTGACGCAACCCCTCTTCGGGGGTGGGGGCCCCAGTGAGAAACAAACTCATGACCACTGAGCTACGGGGCCCCGTAGAAACCTTGTTCCCACCCGCTCCCGAACCGGGGACCTTTCGCGGGCGAGGCAAGCGTGATAACCACGATACTTGTTCTACTTTTCCTTTCGGCTTGTCCCGTTAGAAATATTTCAACATGATGAGGTATCGTTCCATAAACTGCAGAAACACAAATACATCCAAGGCGGGGTACAGAACAGATTGCGTTCGATCGCCAATTCCCACTGGATCTGTGAACAAGGGCGGCCCTAAACAGATTATTAATTATTTATTATTAAGTTCACGCTCACCAATACGCAGTCACCCTGATTTGACGGGCGCGTACGCCATCGCCCTCGCAAATCTGCTCAGTCGAAATTGAAATTTGTTACGAGCAGAAATACAAAGATATTGAAAGGCGTCGCTTATTTTGTGCAGCCTTGACCGATGTTCCCTCGAGGCGGCGCGAGGACGCAACTGCGCACTTGTCGCACAGTCTCGGCGCACATGAAAACCGATCCGTCTTTTTAGTTTTGACACGGAAGCACGCGGTCTCCAACAACTACTTCTCCTTCCTGGTTTACCTGAGACCACCCCCACCTCCCCCCCCCCCGCTCTTAAAGGGGCACGCTCATAATTACAAACAGAACACACACCGGTAACTTTATATCCGCGGGTATGACTGGTGGACCACACCCGTAACTTCATATCTGCGGGCATGACTGACCACACCCGTACGTTTTTCAAATCGACTCAAAAGTTTCGGCAGTAGCAAAGTACCTCTGATGTGATAAAAATATCAGAAGAGAAAGATAAGATGGACGTCACCTCGACAGTTTATAGTTAGCTAACCCCGTGACAGGCAAGCGAGCGTACGGCGAGCTCTTTTCCCCGTGAGCTCCTCCACAATCGGCAAATCTTTACCGCACGTGAACCCGAAGATGGAGCCGAGGCAGAGGAGGAGCGCCTCAGAAGAACGACGCGGCGCCGCGTTCGTAAATGCGACCCTTACGTAAGTAAACGCCGGTAAGTGCTGGAGTGTGTACGCAAACAGATTAGAGGTTTCATCCAAAGCCCGGCGGGGGAAGACGGCAAGAGTGTTGCGGGAAAAGGACGAGGAGGAGGAGGAGGAGGAACGCGTCATCAGCGTGGTCTGACAGTCAGCGTGAGACGTGAATGGCTGCGTTGGCCGAGCCCTGAAGGGACCAGTTGGGTTTTCGCGTGTCACGTCTTTGCCGTCCTTTAGGCACAACGTGCGTAAGGTCCACGCGCCGTACGCGAGAAAACCCTCGGCCGTCCTCACTGAACGGTCAGGGGGGAACCGCGGAGGCGGCCACGGCGAACGCACCATAACGCCGGTACTGTTCGCGCCGCTTGGCACCGTGTTCTGCACCTTTTGGACTTTTGGACGGTTGTGAAATGCCCCTTTGTGTGATTTCTGCAGAGTCAGGTGAATTTGGGCCGTGACGCGGTTTTGGATGAGGGTGCTCAACCCGCAGCGTCCGGGACACTCACCGAGCAGCCGGACCACGGTGCAAGTCTACAAATTAACCTTACCCTACGAACATCCATCTGAGCCGCTTATCCTCACAAGGGTCGAAGGGAGGCGGGGCACACGCTGGACCGGCTTCCAGCCGATCACAGGGCGCATATCGGAAATGTACACCCAACATTCACGCCTGTCCGGTACGTGCGCAACCGATTTCGCCGTACAGAAAAACGGGTCGAAGTATTTCGGGTAAACTAGTAAAGCGGCCTGATGTCACCACAGATGGCAATGTGTGCGTAAAGAAGGGATCTACGATACGTGTAATTAACTTTTGTCCGAAGACGCAAGATTTAATGAAAACACAACTTGAGGAAATTCAACAACAGAGAGCAATGGAAAGTGCGGTAGGGAAGCGAAGAAACGGGTCCAAGCGGGGTGGAACAGTTGGCGGAAAGAAGAAACAATAATAAATGTTTCGAAACATCCCCATTTATTCTAAATAAAATCTGACATCCTGTTTCATGGAATTTTACGACAAGAGTGAGTGAAGTGTGAGGCCCCAGGAAGACGAAATGGCGAGGGTGGACGACTTCAAATACTTGGGGTCGACAATCCGGAGCAATGGCGAGTCTGGTGATGAAGTGAAGAAACGGGTCCAAGCAGGTTAGAACAGCTGGCAGAAGGTGTCTGGTGTTCTATGTGACAGAAGAGTCTCCGCCAGGATGAAGGGCAAAGTCTATAAAACTGCGGTGAGGCCGGATTAGAGACGGTGGGACTGGAGAGACGACAGGAAGCAGAACTGGAGGTGGCGGAAATGAAGATGTTGAGGTTCTCGGTTGGATAGGATTAGAAATGGGCTCATTTGAGGGACAGCCAAAGTTGGATGCTTTCGAGAAAAGGTTCGAGACAGCAGACTTGGATGGTTTGGACATCTCCAGAGGCGAGAGAGTGAGCAAATTGGCAGAAGGGTGACGAGGATGGAGCTGTCAAGGAAGAGAGAGCGAGAGCGAGAGCGAGAGGAAGACCGAAGAGAAGGTCGACGGATGTGGTGAGGGACGACATGAGGGCAGCTGGCGTTAGAGAGGAAGATGCACGAGATAGGCCTAGGTGGGAAAAAGATGACACGCTGTGGCGACCCCTGACGGGACAAGCCGAAAGGAAAGAAAGAAGGAGACAACTTGAGCAAATTCGGGAGCAAAAAAAACGCACCATTAAAATGCAGTACACAGGAAGTCAGCGATCCTCATTTCTGGATTCAGTTCAGGAGACGTTTGACGGTTTCACTCCTGCGTGAAGCTACGAAAGATTTTGTTCGGACGTGGGAGGAAGACAAACGAGAAAAAAAAGTCACGGAACCACTGAGAGGCCACACAGGAGACAGAATGTGCAAAAAATAAAAATTAAAAAATGCCGAATATTTCCTTATGAATATGATTATTTGCTGCTTTATATCATTAGATCAGAGTTGAGCAATAATTCCCAAGGAAAATTATCCAATTTCACTCCATCCATCCATCCATTTTCTTTGCCGCTCATCCTCACGAGGGTCGCGGGAGCCTATCCCAGCTGTCAACAGGCAGCAGGCGGGGGTACACCCTGAACTGGTCGCCAGCCAATCGCAGGGCACGTAGAGACAAACGGCCGCGCTCACAATCGCACCTATGGGCAATTTGCAGTGTCCAATTAATATTTCATATTTTTGGGATGCGGGAGGAAACCGGAGTGCCAGGGGGAAACCCAAGCAGGCACGGGGGGGAGAACATGCAAACTCCACACAGGCGGGGCCGGGATCGAACCCGGGTACTCGGAACTGTGAGGCCAACGCTTCACCGTGTCGCCTCCAATTTCACTTCATTAATGTAAAAAAAAAAATGTTTTTAGTCATTGCAAATTATGTAACTTTGTTCAGCCATTTATGCCTACGATGTGTCGTCATAGACAGAATAATTAAATCCGCTTTAGCACATTTAGTTATTATCATCAGACAAATGAATAGCCGTGCGTCTAATTAATATGATATTAATTATTTTTGTTTAAATCTTTTAATTGCTGGGTTTTTTTTTTTCATTTTTAATAAGCCATCTCAATCACACATCAGAAATGGCTTAATAAATGTTGGGGGAAACGGTCATGTATGATATGGATTTTACGTCAATATCAATAACACCCGCAAAGTACGCTCAAGCAAACTATTACAAAACAACCCCCCCCAAAAAAAAAAAATTATATGAAAATAAAAATCGCAAGTGAGCCACCGTATCGTCGTATCTACACACGCAAAAGAGGTCAATAAATAAAACAAAAACGGAACGCCAAGAAGCTCTCAGTCGTGTACCGCGACGCCCCCCCCCGCAACCAGTTCGTGGGGTTCCAGTCCGGTCCGGTCCGGAACCGCGAGGAGCAGCCGACACTGCAGCAACAGCGGCGGAAATGTTGAGCGACTTTCCGCGAACGCAACACGCCGAAAGACCGAAAACGGCGTCACTTACACGGGCGGCTGCCAAGAGAAAAGTCGGCGCTCCCGGCCCAGATCTCCTGATGAGGATGAGGGTGGTGATGGTGAGGATGATGATGATGATGATGATGATGAAGCGAGTCCGCGATCTGCTGTCGGTTCCGCTCCGCCCACCCTCCGATGACGTCAACGCGTACGGCGTTAACAGAGATCGCGGGCAGATTAAGACGTCTCACTTTGTTATAAAAATAAAAATAAAAAGAGTTCTCATCTCAGGCCCAGTGCTTGACCACTAAAAACGGAAACTTACAAAACTATTTTAGTCACACATCTGCATATTAAATGACTGAATAAACGAAACATGGTATGCAGGTGTTGCTTTAGCTGACGTCACTTTAGTTTTCTTTTGTTCCTTTTATAAGCGATCTTTTTTCCCTCTCAAGTTATGTGTACTAGTCAGGCGAGTTCTGACACTTCCGGTTTTACAGCAATTGTGTCAGAATAAAAGCAAATTTCAAAACAAGAGTCCTAACCGGCAGAACAATTGGATTGCACCCTCTGACCCAGTGATCTAAAAAAAAAAAAAAAAATGGATAGCGCATTCATATCGAGCGGTGTGTTGATTGGTTGAAGTCAGTTGGCCGCCATCTTAGTACTCCCCAAAACGTGTGGAGGACACGGGCTACAGGTTGGATTATGGCAGGGTTTATCTCAAAGTTTGGCATGTGGAATTAAAAATGGTCGCGTAAGCGTGACATTTTTTCAGTTCTGATAACATGAAGGGTTTTTATTTCCACTTGGTAAGCCAAAAAAGGCGAAGTGAAAAGGAAAGACAGAACACCGTAACTAGCGAGAAACCTTGCATATTACCCAGCGCCCGATTTCCGTGACATGTTAACTCTGTGAAGCACTATCATCATAACATAGCAAAAAAACTAAGCATTTTTTGTCATGAAAGAAAATTCAGTTCGATAGATTTTTGGAAATTAGGACTCGCAATGGGAAAGTTCATTTGGTGTCTCTGCGCTGTCCTATTTCAATGGAAAATTTCAACTTGTTTCCTCGCGTTTGAAAATCAAATTCAATTTGCAGAGCCCTGCATTATGAAATTCATCAAAAAATTTCAAAGAAAATGTGTTTTCTTTCTTATCCGCTGATGGGAAAATATTGACGTCGCTTTTTCGCGAAAAACCGTCGGCCTATAAAGGGGAAGCGGAGAGTGAACAGTGAACAACAACCGTCAACAAAACTTTGTTCATGTGAATTAAGCTCATCAGAAAATGAAAAAAAAAAACATTTACAAAAAAACTTTAACAGTTTCAAAGTAAATCTTTCTAACTTACCTGTGGAAGGTTTTCTCATCAGCCACAAAACTGGCGATTAGCGCACAGGTCGGCATGGTTGTTTTGGGAGGATCAAGATGGCGGAAGGCGACTTCAGTTTTGGTGGCCATTGAACCATCCGGTCTTTTTTTTTTTTTTTTTAAGATCAGTGTAGTACATTTGACACCCCGGGCCTAATTTAGCCCGAGTAGATCATCTTTCCAATTCCATGCAATGTATGTATTTCAGAAAGAGAAAGAAAATCTTTTTTTGTTCACTGATCTTTTTCAGGGTCGTGGGGAACTCTGCGCTTCTTCTTATGTTTTTCATATTGTGATGATTGTTTTCATATTGTTCGGTGACCATAAAGAAGGGATTGCATGAAACTAAGAAGAGAACGACAACATTTCAGTCTTGTGTTATCACGTATACCTTATATAATACTATATATTATAATAATGTGAATTTTATTTTTCTATTTTTATTTTATAATATTTTTACATTATATATATTTTATAATATTATAATGTATATCTAATGGGCTCTCCACCACAAAAAGAATGTTTAAGCTTTTTTTTTTTTTTGAAGACCATCTGGCTTTCTGTTCGAAAGGAAAACGGATGAAGCAATATTTTAATATCTCCCGTTCAAGTATAGCAAATGCGCAAAAGTCAACCAACGGACCCGCTGCCCTTTGACCCCTCGGTTTTACATAACTCCACGTTTAATCCACGATATTCACGGACTCACCCACGTCACCTTTTTTAACCAGCTGGCCTCCATTTCCCGCACGTGGCCGCGAACGTCAACATAACGTAAAATTAATTTGGGGTACTTTATAGAAAAAAATTGTAACGACAGAAAATTCGGGCAAAAACTGTTCAGTACAGGCGCCAGAGAATATTTTCGCACTTTGGCCGCTAGATGGAAGCGTTGATGCAAACATGCCGGCTCGACTTCCTGCTGCTGAGGAAGGCCCGGGACCGGGTGGGCTGCAACGAAAATGACACCTTTTAGCTTAAAGCCCGAGTGTCATCCCCATAAGCATTCTAAAATAGATATTGAAATGAAAAATACATATCACATTATTCACTTCAATGTCCTGACGAAAAAATAAAGGTGAGCGCAGAGCGCCGTCATCCGTGCGCAAATTTGAGGAAGTGTCATCCGACGACATCCGAGCGGTCGCCATATCGGCTGCGTCCCCTTGCGGTGACGTCACACCGCGACGTTGGCCAATGAAAACGCGCGGTGCACCCGAACTACGGGAGACGAACGCGCCCCTTCTGACGCGGAAGCTCTTTTCAACCGAGTGAAGTCACCGGGGAAATATCACCCTCTCGTTTCGAGCCATATTTTGATGATATGCGGATCCCCGTCCCATCCACCTCCGCGGCCGGTGTGGGTTATGACAAACCAAGCCGTGCTGCTTTAGAGGGTTGTTCACGGACGCCGCAGAATTGAGCAACACAGTCGAGCCGGTGGCGCTTTATGCGCGCACGCGGCTGAGTGAGGCATTCTCGGCTGGGTTCTTCAGAGCCGCCCCCGTCCGCGAAGCCCGACGCGCAACCCTCGCGTGGCTGATTTTGTGCGCCGTGGTGGCATATAACGGAGCCGAGCCGAGCTGCTTCCAGGGGGATGTTCAAATCCGCCGCAGTACTTGTTGAACACCGTTGAGCCGGGGCACATGACTGCCTACCTGTGATTTGGAACCCGCGAAGCTCTCGTCCTCTGCACCCGTGCAATCTATTTTTCACGACGAACTGGATTTTTTGGGAAAAGTATGAAGAACGAATCCGTCCTCCCGGGTGTTCCGAGCAATGTCCAGCGATGCGACGAGCCGGCATTTCGGCTAACGCGAAGGAACGACGAGCTACCTCCCCGCAGGTAAAACTAATAGAAACAAACGAGTCCACAAGGGGGCGCCGCCGTCCTTTATGTCACTTCCTGCTTTTTCTCGAAAACAAATGGCGGGAGTCACAAAAAGCTGTAAACGTCAAAATCATGTTTTGTGGTGGAAAAAAAACGGATGGGTCCATGTCGGCTGACGTTTTTCCATTAATAACATACTAAAAATCATGCATTTCATGTCAGGAGCCCTTTAAGAGCGAGCTGCTGGCGAGTTCTCTCTAGGAGGGAGCAGGTTCGAAATGAGGTCATTAGAGGGACAGCTAAAGTTGGATGTTTTCGGAGACAAGGTTCGAGAGAGCAGACTTCGGTGGTTTGGGCCCGGGCATTGGGCGAGAGAGTGAGGAAATTGGTAGACGGGTGACGACGACGGAGCTGTCGAGGAAGAGAGAGCGAGAGGAAGACCGAAGAGAAGGTCGACGGACGTTGTGAGGGGAGACGTGTGAGAGAGGAAGATAGGGGAAATAGGCCAAGGTGGAAAAAGATGACACGCTGTGGGACAAGCCGAAAGGAAAAGGAGAAGAAATTCAAGGGCGAGCTTGCTCTTTTCAAACCGATGGCAAGATTTCAACGTCGCCTCACGTCTGAATCTGAATCAGATTGAATGACCAAGTTTGACCTCAGACCAGACCCAAGCACGCCCCAGACGCGCGTTGTAAACTTTTTGCCGTAGGATCAAATGGCGTCGCTTTGCAGTTTTATTTATTGCCATGTCATGTCATTATCCAAGATGCTCATCCTCACAAGAATTGTGGGAAAGCCGGCGCCTATCCCAGCTAGCTTCGGGTGAAAGGCGGACGACACCCTGAACTGGTCGCCAGGCGGTCGCAGGGCAGCTGTCGACACCGTCACTGAGCGGGAATCGACCCCACGCTGCCAGCACCAGAGGCGGGCGTGTGTACCACTACGCCATCAATAACTTCATGTAATTTAAAAAAAATAGTTTGGAAAAGTATTGGTCGCAAATATTGATCATTGGGCGGATCATCTGGAAAGCGTTGGCCTCACTGTTCTGAGGTCCCGAGTTCGATCCCGGCCTCGCCTGCGTGGCTTTTCTCCGGGTGGGCACTCCGCTTTCCTCCCACATCCCCAAAAAACATGCAACACTAATCGGACACTCTAAATTGCCCATAGGTGTGATTGTGAGTGCGACTGTTTGTCTGTAGGCGCCCCGCGATTGGCCGGCGACCAGTTCAGGGTGTAACCCCGCCTCTTGCCCGTGGACAGCTGGACTATTCTCCAGCACTCCCCGTGACCCTTGTGAGGATAAGCGGCTAAGAAAACAAATAGATGGATATTGGTCATTATCCTTACAGTTTTACATTCCGTGCAATTTCCCCAAAATGTCGCCGTTTATCATTTCATTTAGTCTCCGACGGGCGACGGCGTCCGACTCCCGAGGCTCCCTCTGCAGTCGCCGCGCTTCCCGCAGAAATCAAATTTCCCCCATTAAGAATATTCTAGATCATAATCCGTCGCCGCTGCCAACATCTGCTTGATTACTAAATTAAAAATGTGCTATTATATTAATGAAGGGACGCCATCAGATCAAGTGGGAGTCATTAGCGAACGAAGTCGTCGCTGCGCTGATCGGGAAGACCCAGATTTGGCGGCTTCGGAAGCTTTTTAATGAATGAGTCAGCGCCGGCAACAGGAAGCCGCGTGAGTTCACATCCCAGTGCATCTTGGGAAAAAAAATAGAAATAAATCTCTTCGGCGCGCCGTCAACAAGTGTCGCCGGGCCGACCGGACGCGCGGATGCCATTAGCCAAAGCGGGCAAAGGCAGCGCAGACACGGAGAAGCCGCCGCGCCGTTACCCCGGCCGGGTGGGCTGTTTTTTTGTCCGACGGGTAATGGAAAGGATTAGCGCGAGCGCCGAAGCCGTCTCTCCGAACGCTGGCTCTCGGCGGCCCTCGCCAATTAGAGCACTTGGCGCCGCCGGGCCGGGTCGCTAATGAAGACGAGAGCGCAGGCGGGTCGGCGAGCATTGATCCTCGGGCCCTGATCCACGGGAAGGAAGGCCGGCAGATTGAGGGTCCGAACGTTTCTTTCGAAATTCTACCAAATGCGGCTTTCCCGCCAGGGAACGTTAGAACGCTTCACCTTGGAAAACATTTGTTTTTCGGCTCGCGTGGAACGAGAGGACGTCGGGTTTTGCAACGTCGGCATCGGCGCAACCGGATCAAACGCGTTTCCTTTCACCCTCAAATTCGATGAAGTATATAATATCATTCACTTCAATGTCTATCCCGAAAAAAAAAAAAAGACGAGCGGAGAGCGCAAAGTTGCGGAAACCTCACTCGGCGTCCCAGTGGCGGCCATATTTCCCGATACATCACCAGCAGACGTCACACTGCGACAGTCGCCATAGAAATGACGTAGCGGCGCCTGCTACGGGAGAGGAACAAGAGAGTTTTTCGGATTTTTCCGACCCCCCTTCCGACACGGAAGCTCTTTTCCGAGAAGAGAACAATCGAGTGAAGTGACCGGGGAAATATTACGCTATCGTTTCGAGCCATATTTAGATGATATGCGGATCGAACAGCAGACTCCCCGACAGGATGTATGACAGCGTGTAGCGGACTCAGGGAGACCCATGTCAGGCGAAGTAATCACTTCAGGGGTGCCCAGACACCGGTGGCCGGGAGAGTTCCAAATCCACCGCGTCGGGGCTAGCGCTGGCCCCGGTGGCGGCGACCGACGATGCACATCGACACATTTAGCACTCCTTACTTACGTACGCGGATCTTTTGTCATGTTCTGAGAGAAGGATTATTTTTTTTTTTTTTTTTTTGTATCTATACACACCTACCGATCATTTAGAACCCACAAAGCTCTCGTCCTTTGCACCCGTCCAATCCATTTTTTCACGACGATCCGGGTCTTTTGGAAACCTCTGAAGAGTGAATCCATCCTCCCGAGTGTTCGAGCAAAATCCGGCAATACGACCAGCCTGCGTTTTGGCTAACACCCAGAAAAAAAACAGCTAATTGCTCGCAGGTGTAATAGGTGTAAATACGCGACCCCGCCACTGGAGGCGCTTGCAAAAAAAAAAAAAAACGCCACTTTCAAGTCCGAGAGAGAGACTTTCCCTAGCGGGAGATGAAACAAAAAAAAAAAGGATAAACGGCAACATTCAGACTTGCCGTGAAAAATTATTTTCAGTTAAAACTTTGGGAAGCGTTGGCCTCACACTTCTGAGGTCCCGGGTTCGACCCCAGCCCTCCCTGCGTGGAGTTTCCACGTTCTCCCCGTGCCTGCGTGGGTTTTCTCCGGGCGGGCACTCCGGTTTCCTCCCACATCCCAAAAACATGCAACGTTAATTAGACCCTCTAAATTGCCCATAGGTGTGATTGTGAGTGCGGCTGTTTGTCTACATGTGCCCTGCGATTGACTAGCAACCAATTCCAGGGTGTACCCCGCCCACCTCCTGCCCGTTGACAGCTGGGATAGCCTCCAGCACTCCCGCCACCCTTGTGAGGATAAGCGGCTAAGAAAATGGATGGATGGAACGTGCACAATTTAATGTTTTAGGTGTCAGTGGCCCTTTAACTCTTTCATAGTGTTCATTCTACATGCACACGTGGGAGCTGGTTTACGAAGAACCCCAAATGGCCTGTTGAGATCTCGTGCACTCTTGGGGGGGGGGCATGTGTTGGAGTTTTTTTTTAGATTTCCTGTTGATGCTAACGTTGCGCACAGTTGGCAAATTATGGAAAAGTTGCAGGGATGGTCGTATTCAAAAGATGGTTTTTGCGCTTTTGCTAGCGCTGACGGTATTGCCCATGGAACATTTGGGAGCGCGAGCACTGCTAGCGCAAAGTCCAGTTGACGGTGATGGAACCGGAAGTGTTTGTGGAAGAGGCAAACATGTCGTTAGCAAGACTTGGCCACGCCCCTCTTCGCACAGCTCTTTCACATTGGGACTGTAATTAGACAGGCGTTTGCCAGTTCGTTGCCTTGTGTTAGTGAGTTGCATTCTGCGTGTGGGACTCTCCGCTTTTGTGCGTAAGTTCGAGAGAATTCTGTGCCCTTTTGTTTGATCCTGTCCCGTTGAGTTATTAGTTTGCCCCGTAGTCATCAGACCTAGCTGCATGTCTTTTGGATCCCACCTAGCCTAGCGTTTCTGTACCTCTGCCTGGTCTGACTGCTCCACCATGTTTAACCCAGTTTCCGGAATAGACCACATTGACCACGATGCCTCTGCCTCGAAGTCCTGCATTTGGGTCCGCCCCCATACTGAAGGTCCGTGACACACGTTACCGAGTTCCATCCATCCATTTTCTTTGCTGCTTATCCTCACGAGGGTCGCGGGGAGTGCAGGAGCCTATCCTAGCTGTCAACTGGGCAGGAGGCAGAGTACACCCTGAACTGGTCGCCAGCCAATTCCAGCTCACATTGGGACAAACAGTTGCACTCACAATCACACCTATGGGCAATTGAGAGCGTCCAATTCATATTGCGCGGGCATGCAAGCTAGCGCTCAGGGGCGGATCGGGTCAAGTGTTCGCCGTGCCCGGCGGGTTAATTGAGCTGATTGGCCACAGTTGCGCCTGGATTAGCGTTCGGTCAGAAGGAGCGAAACCACCGCGGGGGTCACGCGGGGGGAGTTCGTTCCAGTGGAGACGCCATCAAGGCTACAAGTGAAGCGACACTTCACCCGTCGCCCCCCCCCCTGCGCAGACCGCTTGCTGATTTTTGAGGCCTTCTAGCCACATTTCATCCGCTTCGAGTTTTACCAGAGTGGGTCACGACTTCCCAAACATTTCTCAGACGTAAGAAAAACGACGTTTATTCGCAGATACTACATCTGCGACGTCCTCATTCAACGACACTCAGTTGCTGTGCGCATCGGTACTTATTCTGCAGTTCTCGTCTTAAAACAATCCATCCATCCGTTTTCTTCTCCGCTTATCCTCACAAGGGTCGCAGGGAGTGCTGTAGCCAATCCCACCGGTCAACGGGCAGGAGGCGGGGTACACCCTGAACTGGTCGCCGGCTAATCGCAGGGCACATGGAGACAAACAGTCGCATTCCCAATCACACCTAGGGGCAATTTAGAGTTTCCGATTGATGCAGCATGTTTTCGGGATGTGGGAGGAAACTGCCCGGAGAAAACCCACGCAGGCACGGGGACGAACATGCAAACGCCACACAGGCGGGTCCGGGATTGAACCCGGGTCCTCAGAACTGCGAGGCTAACACTTTTCCAGCTCATCCACCGTGCCGTCCCTTTTAATCAGTGACTGAATAATAAACTTGTGATTCATTTTTTTGTAGCAAATGAGCAATTGAACATAATTTTTGGGTGCTTGCCGTCGTGTTCAGGTGAGGGAACAAAATTGTGTTTGTTTATTTATTGTTGTTTATTTATTTATTATGTTTATATGTATTATGATCATTTGGCTCGGGTTCAATTAGTTATGAGGATTTTTCATCACACACATTTTTGAAATTACACCTCTAAAAACGGATTAGACAATGTGGAGGAAATAAACGTTCACACCTTTCCTCGAGGACCTTGGTCGAAACATTTTCATCAAACGTGTATTTGAGAACGCGGAACATTTTGTCAAACGCTGAACGTCAAGATCGAGGTTGCGTGCGGGGAGATTGGACCCCCCCCCCCCCCCCCCGATGAAGAAGACGGTACATACCGTAACGGGCCGACTTTCGCGATCGCCGCCGCCGCTGGACTGTGCGCGTACGCTCCAAATCCCAATGAAGGACTTTGAGACATATTGTACGTTGGAGATGAGAGGCCTAATGGATTCTATCCGGCAGGTCCATCGAAGGAGTTGGATTCATAATCGCCCCTTGAGAGGAGGATTTCAATGAAATATGCACGCAAGACTGACTCAGGACGCGATACCGCAGCAGACCAGAACATTTCCGCTTTAGAAATCACACCCCGTCAAAAGAACAATCCGCCATCGTATCTTGAACGGCAATATCATGTACGGTCTCGTCAACCGGGGTGTGTCTTTTTCAGAACTCGGTCTGGAGTTGATACAGAGGATTATTTTACTTTTATTGCACTTTCATTATTTGCTTAAATATGACCATATACATTTGAATCAATGGATAAAGTGTTACCCATTTGCTAATCAGACAAGGATGTGTTGTGGAGCCGGTGGTTGTCCTTGATCTTTGTACGCAGAAAACCGGCTGGCGCCATTCTCCTCTCCCAGGCGTTGCTGTGGAACAACGGCAGATAAGGAGCAGAAAGTTACCATCCCGGCCCAGGACCAGACTGCGGGGGGCAGCCACATTTACCATGGACCCATACATGTAAAAATCTCGTCTTCTTCTTTGGCTATCCTGCCAGAAGACACACGTCTCGTGTGCGGCAGATACCTGGATAAGACCCGGACCTCTGTACTGCACATTCCTTTGGAATAAATCCATGTGACGCTAACTTTCTCTAATCATTGGTCATATTTTCCTCGACTCGTGAACACGCGTAGGGTCCAAACTCGCAAATCCCTACAATACTTTGCAACTGGTTTGAACTGGATTTCAGGACCCGGGTGCGGAGTGAGGCTGGAGGTTACGAGGAGCAGCAGGAGCCAGCGGGAGCAGCAGTATTGATTGGAGATAATTTAATGAGGGAGAGATTGCGGAGGAACAAGAGTCCGCCATCTGGCATAAAACCAATATAATGAACCTTCGTGTCAATGTGAATGGATGTTGTCTGATTCAGCTCGTTGCTAAGGTGCAACAATTAGCTGCGAGACTTTCTTTGAGTCGGGTACAACGACGTGGTAGGAATTGTTGATTCAATGATGACAATTCAAGACACAAATAAATGGTCCTTTGTCTCCTGTAACGTTTGGGGGAAGGATTAACCTATTAACCCTAACCGTACCAAATATTTTATCTTAGATCCTGCCCCAAGTGGAGGAGTTCAAGTATCTTGGGGTCTTGTTCACGAGTGACAGAAAAATGGAGCGGGAGATCGACCGACGGATCGGCGCAGCGTCTGCAGTGATGCGGACTTTGTATCGGTCCGTTGTGGTAAAGAGGGAGCTAAGTCGAAGGGCGAAGCTCTCAATTTACCGACCAATTTGTCGGTCTATGTTCCTACCCTCACCTATGGGCAAGAGCTGAAGGAACAAAATCCCGCATACGAGCGACCGAAATGAGTTTCCTCCGCAGTGGTATCCGGGCTCTCCCGGAGAGAACGCGGTGAGAAGCTCTGTCATCGGGGAGGGCCTCAGTGTCGAGCCGTTGCTCCTCCGCGTTGAGAGGAGCCAGATGGAGGTGGCTGGGGCATCTGATCCGGATGCCTCACGGACGCCACCCCGGTGAGGTGTTCCGGGCATTTCCCACCGGAAAGAGACCCCGAGGATTACCCCAGGACACGCTGGAGAGACTATGCCCCTGGGCTGGCTTGGGAACACCTCGGGATCCCTCCGGGAGAGCTGGAAGGAGTGGCTGGGGAAAGGGAAGTCTGGGTATCCCCGCTGAAGGGTTAGAGACTCCGGGGACGACCCAGGACACGCTGGAGAGACTATGTCTCTCGACTGGCCTGGGAACGCCTCGGGATCCCTCCGGAAGAGCTGGAAGCAGTGGCTGGGCAAAGGGAAGTCCGGGTATCCCTGCTGAGGCGACTTCCCCCGGGAAAGCGGTAGAAAATGGATGGATGGATGTTTTGTACTTTCAGCCCTCAAAGCGGGAATGAAATGTAAACATTCCACTCCAACAAAAGAAAGGAGCAGCAAGGACAACGAAAATACGCCAAAGCGACTCTCTGTGCCAATATTTTTTTATGTCCCTCGAGTCTTATTCAAATCCCGCTCATTAAATGTCCTGGCACATCTTTTCGGGGGACCTAACGGCGGGAGCAATTAAAAGCTACACGCACCCATTTTTAAATCCGCCTGAGTGGAGTTTGCATGTTCTCCCCTTGCCGTGTCTGTGTGGCCTTTCTCCGGGTGGGCAAAGAAAATGTATGGGTGGATATAATGTACATATATAAAATAACAGCATGGTGGATCAGCTGTAAAGCGTTGGCCTCACAGTTCTGAGGACCCAGGTTCGATCCCGGACCCGCCTGACTGGAGTTTGCATGTTCTACCCGTATGTGCGTGGCTTTTCTCCGGGTGGGCACTCCGGTTTCCTCCCACATCCCGAAAACATGCAACATTAATTGGACGCTCTAAATTGCCCGTAGGTGCGATTGTGAATGCGACCGATTGTCTCGATGTGCCCTGCGAGTGGCCGGCGACCAGTTCAGGGCGTGCCCCGCCTCCTGCCCTGTCGACAACTGGGATAGGCTCCAGAACTCCCTGCGACCCTCGTGAGGATAAGCGGCTAAGAAAGTAAATGGATGGATTTCCTGAAGAGTGAACGGCCGTTTCTCCAAAACTGCCCTGCGACTGATTGGCAATCAGTTCAAGACGTACCCCCGTTTTTTTTTTTTTTAGGCCCCCAGATCACTTTTGAGGATACGTGCACAGGGAAACGGACGGTTACTTAACCCTCCTGACCCGAACAGCTTTCACGTAAAATGGTCAAATGAAGATTATTAACTGATAACCAAAAATAAACTCAAGTCAAAATTAAAAAAAAAAAAGTTTTCAGGAACAAAATTGAGTTGAATAACATCTTATAATTCATATTTTCACATTATATTTCTCGTTTTTTCCTATTTTTCAGCGCGCGCAATCAGTGACTTTTGCCGAATTGTTATACCTCAACGATTCATAGCCGTGGAGGAAAAGAATCTTGGAAATGATTTCTTGCTCGTGGCTTTTTTTTTTTTTTTTTTCAAGAAAATGCTCGAAATCCCGGCGACAAAATGAGAACAAATAATGCGGACACGAGGAGAAAAGGGGGAGTCAAAAGAAGCCGAGTCGTTTCCACGGAGGAAGAAGTTGTGACTCCCGTCTCCCTCGACTGATTACAGACGCAGAAGACTCGGCGGAGTTGCGCCGCGAGTGCCTGCCGCCTGGACGTCGAGTGTGCCTGACGCTCGCTCCCTTCCATTACGCCCCACGCAGTTCGCAGCCGTCGCACACACAGAATAACAAGCGCTCCTGTCTGCAGTGCCAACTCCAAGCGATCCGAGAACCTTCTGCGGCGTTAAACGCTTGCACCTGTTGTGATTCAGGTAAAGGAGCACCAAGGATGCGCAAAATAAAAATACCAGGCGATTATTTGAGACGGAGGAATGTTATGAAATGGGAAGAACGTCGGAAAAGGGTGGCGTGCCGTCTCCGGGTCGCGGATGAGCCCCTGCCCCAAGTGGAGGAGTTCAAGTATCTTAGGGTCTTGTTCAGGAGTGAGGGAAGAACGGGGCGGGAGATCGACAGACGGATCGGTGCAGCGTCTGCAGTGATGCGGACTTTGTATCGGTCTTTTGTGGTAAAGAGGGAGCTGAGTTGAAAGGTGAAGCTCCCAAGTTACCAGTCGATCTACGATCCGACCCTTACCTATGGGTACGAGCTGTGGGTGTTGACCGAAAGAACAAGATCCCGGGCTCTCCCTTAGAGAACAGGTGAGAAGCTCAGTCATCCGGCAGGGGCTCAGTGTCAAACCGCTGCTTCTCCGCATTGAGAGGAGAAGATGCCTCCCGGACACCTCCCTGGTGAGCTGTTCCAAGCATGTCCCAACTGGAAAGAGACCCTGGGGACGACCCAGAACACGCTGGAGAGACCATGTCTCTCGACTGGCCTGGGAACGCCTCGGGATCCCTCCGGAAGAACTGGAAGAAGTGGCTGGGAATAGGGAAGTCTGGGTATCCCTGCTGAAGCTACTTCCCCCGTGACTCGACCCGGAAAAGCGGTAGATAATGGATGGATGGATGTTTTGTGCTTTCAGTCCTCAAAGCAGGAATGGGCCGGATGAGGTGGCTGGGGCATCTGATCCAGATGCCTCCCTGGTGAGCTGTTCCGGGCATGTCCCAACTGGAAAGAGACCCTGGGGACGACCCAGGACACGCTGGAGAGACTATGTCTCTCGACTGGCCTGGGAACGCTTCGGGATCCCTCCGGAATAGCCGAAAGAAGTGACTGGGGAAAGGGAACTCTGAGTATCCCTGCCGAAGCTACTAGACCCGGAAAATCTGTAGAAAATGCATGGATGGATGGAGAACGTATGTGTTCAAAAGCTGTCCATCAGTCAATTTTCTCAAGTTTATCCTGCTCAGAGTTGGCTGGGTTTTTTTTTGGAGGCTATCTGGTCTGACTTCAGGTGAAAGGTGGATTACAGCCTGGATTGGCCGCCAGTCACCCCAAGCAAACGTGTTCTATCGCCACAGACAGCCATTGACTGTCACTGAAAGGGTACTGAACCCACGCTGCTTGCACGCAATTCAGGCTCCTGGACCGCTGCACCATCAGCGACATCCTCGAGATCATTTCACGTTTTTAAATTATACAGCCATATATGATTGTCTTCACTCTGCTGCAGAAAAGAGAAGCTTCCGCTAAGATTTCACTTCTTCGAAATACAAAGCCGCCTATCCCTGCTTTTGTTCACAATTCATCCCCACGTACCCCAACCAAGGTACGCGCAAAGGCTCATTTTCCACATTCTATTCCAAATCAAAGGTCATATTGTTACATTTATCGTCAGCTCCCTACAGGTTGAAATTTCCAATCAATCTCCCTGACGGCCGACTCGACGGGGAAGCGGCGCCGCCGCCGCCGCCGCCGCCGCCGCTTTCTGTCTTCTGGCTGGAGGATCCCGACTTATCACACTTGCCTCCACGTGCAGTGGCGAGCTTTAAGGAACAAGCTGAAGCAGAAGCGATACACGCATATATACAGCATGTGCGAGACGTGTCAGGCAAGTTCCAAACGCCAAAGTAATTCAAACTGTGAACTCTGGATTGTGGACTCAAGAGATCAACCGCAAGACACAACGCCCCGAGCGTCTGACAATTCCTCGCCGAGAAAAAGCTTCCTGCGCTAGAACGACCTCTCTTCTCACCTAACCTCGTTCCATCTGATCTTTTATTCCCTTTTTCATTCTGAAACTGAAGGAGGCCGCCTGTTTTGCAGACGCCGACGACGTCGAGACGTCTGGGACGACGGAGCTGCGGCTTGCTTTTTTCCGGGCTCCGGATTTTGGACTTTCTGCCCACCGAGTTCATTAAAATGACAATCAAGCACATGGAGAACCCAAAAGGGCCTGAGCACAGACCGAAGTTCAGCACTGTGAGCCAGATGAGGCCGAAGTAGCCTGGACTAACCTTCTTTTGTTTTTAGCTAACACTGTACAAACATTCAATAGGTGTGAGAAACGCAAAATGGATGAACCACTGGAAATCGTTTTCAATGACTGAAGTATATTTTTTGCCCTATGTATTCTTATAAGCGCATTTTCGAGTGTCTTCGAAAGAACCCTCCCAGGTCCGCTGAGTCACCACGCCTGTCACTGGACTCAATTGTTCCTGCGCGCCGCGTCACCGATGCCAGGAAGGTCGGGGGCAGCGGGTCAGTGACATTTGACTGACGGGAAGCCGGGGGAGGTCTCAGTCACGGAGCCCCAAGCGGTTTTGGCAGCGCTGAGGTTGACTCGCACGTTTGTTCTGGGGGGGTTCGTTCACGAGCCGAACGTGAAGCTGGCGATTCGTCAGAATTTGACGCGACTCGGAGCTCGGCCGTCGTCGCAACCCTGCGCTCCGAAAAGGTCCGTTAGCGTTTTGACTGCAGAGTGAGTATCAATCTCGCCGGGCGCGTGCGGCAGAGTGGTCGTCGTCTTTGACTGGACGTCTGAAACTAATCGCAAAGCTATTATCTTGGAACGTGAAATGACATCAACTTTCGAAAACCATCCATGAGTCCTAAGGGCCCGAAGCTCTCTGAACAAAATGGAAACCCAAAAAAAAAAAAAAAAAAAATGATGAAAGAGCCAAAACACTGGAGAAATACTAGAGCTCTTCTTTTTGATTGAAGCAGAATTATTAGTGCCATGTTTGGACTTTGTCCACTTCATAATAATTGCACCATGCGTTAGATGGGAAGTGGCGTGGTGGCAAAATTTGTGTGTGTATTCATACTTCCTACATCTCATTCTTCTTTTTATTTGGGCTTCTCCTTGTCTCCAAAACATCCAACTTTGGGGGTCCCTCTAATGAGCTCATTTCTAATTCGATCCACCCTGCTCACTCCGAGCGAGAACTTCAACATCTTCATTTCTGCCACCTCCAGTTCTGCTTCCTGTCGTCTCTTCGGCGCCACCGTCTCTAATCCGTACATCATGGCCGGCCTCACCACTGTTTTGTAAACTTTGCCCTTCATCCTAGCAGAGACTCTTCTGTCACATACAACACCAGACACGTTCCGCCAGCTGTTCCAACCCGCTTGGACCCGTTTCTTCCCTTCCTTACCACACTCACCATTGCTCCGGATTGTTGACCCCAAGTATTTGAAGTCGTCCACCCTCGCCATCTCTTCTCCCTGGATCTCAACTCTTCCCCCTCCGCTCCTCTCATTCACGCACATTTATTCTGTTTTATTTCATCTAATCTTCATTCCTCTCCTTTCCAATGCGTACCTCCATCTTTCTGTTCCTCCGCCTGTTCCCTGCTTTCAATGCATATCACAATATCATCTGCGAACATCATGGTCCAAGGGGATTCCAGTCCAACCTCGTCTGTCAGCCGATCCGTTACTACCGCAAACACGAAGGGGCTCAGGGCGGATCCCTGATGCAGTCCCACCTCCACCTTAAATTCTTCTGACACACCTACGGCACACCTCACCGCTGCTTTGCTCCCATCATACACGTCCTGTACTATTCTGACATACTTCTCCGCCACACCAGACTTGCGGATGCAGTACCACGGTTCCTCTCTTGGTACTCCCTCATAGGCGTTCTCTAGGTCTACAAAGACACAATGTAGCTCCTTCTGACCTCTGTACTCATACTCATACTTCCTAAATGCTCATGAGTATTTCATAGGGATGAGACAAAGTATCCATAGCAGTATTTGTGGCCATACACCAGGGGTTTTCAAACTGGGGTCGGATCGCCCCGATGGGGAGGACTGTTTCACGCCTCGGCTTGACAATTTCTCAATTCCGCCTGTTTCCGATTTTCAACGGCATCACAAATTTTCAGTGCTTGTGGAAAACATTCGTCTCCAAAAAGTTTGGAAAACAATGCCACACGCCAACACCAGTTCTTAATATTATCGCGAGGCCACATTCTCCTGATCCCAGACGCGCAAGTACATTTTTTTTTTATACACTCCAGTTATTACATTTTCCACGGACGTACATTCCCTTGTCAAGACTCCTCACACGCCGTGAATTCGTGCTGAGGGACGCGCAAGACAAATTTGAACACTCAACAATTTGCTCCTGCGCAGGTTTGATGGAGTTGAATTTTTGCAACTATGGCTACAAATTTGCATGACGCCACATTGCGATAACCTGCCAACTTATGAATGAATGGATGATGTTCGAACAGGTGGTCTTTATTTTTTTCTCCGAAAAGCTGAGCAAAATGTTCATTCTGGACCCGACTCAAATAAAATCCGATGCTGGAAAAACGTCGTGAAAAATCCGAAACCTCACTCGGAGGCGCCGGGAGACGAGAACCAGATGTTGAGGAGCAGCCCTGAACTGATATCATTATCATTCATTACCAAGGGCCTCTTGCGCCGCGGCATCGGGTTTCAAGAAAAATTATTTCATAACCTGCTCCCTAATGACAACCCAAAACCTCCAAGCCTAAAAATATCTTCCTGGAAAGACAATTTTAATTCATCACAGATCCTAGAACTCACCCTCGACCACATTTGAAGCCTTCCCAACCGAAAACAAATCGGTTCCTTGTGAGGACGCTTCCATATTTTCATCCATCTCACTTTGAGCGCTTATCAATTCTCCTTGATTGAAAGGAAACAAACGTTTAGTCGCCGAAATCCGAATAAGCGTTGACCTTCCGAGACGGCCCAAAGGTCGCGGAGACGCTTTTGCGTGGTCATCCGTGCTCGCGGGCAATTCAATTGGTGGGACTGATGAGCCCGCCAGTGCCGCTCTTTACTGTAAAACTCCTGCTCCGTCATCCCGGGGGACTCCAGATTTATCGGACGCGTACAATACGAGCTAAATCCAGATGGAATGTCGACGGCTGCGGCAAAACCCGACGCAACCTCGTTACCAAAGACAAATCTGAGGAACGATTGTGTCGAGCGAATGGGGCCATTGTTTGGTTTCGGGCTAACTGGGTGGGTCCAATGTCGTTAGAACTGATACAGGTGCGGGTGTCTCGCTCATGAGGGACGCCCGCTATTGTTTTACGGTCCTCGACCGGACCGCGCTGCCATCTCCAGGGAGAAGTTTATTTGTGAACGTCGAGAGCCACCACCCGCTGCTGCGCTAGCAGACTAAGAAGGACGGAGGGAGCCTTTGTGATCTCATCGACGGTCCGGGTGGTCTTTCCGAACGTGACGCAGCAAAATGTTTTGAGAGGAAGAGCAAGTCCGACAATGAAGCGATGTAGAAAGTCTTTCTTGACTTCTTTTCAACGTGCGGATGAATTAAGCTAAGGCTCAGGTCCGGGTCATGAGGTCTGCTCCAGGAAATTATCCAGTTGCTCTGAACGTATCTTTGTTGATATATACCGTAATTCCGGGCCTACAGAGCGCATCCGGTGATAAGCCTCGCCCAGTACATTTGTCAAGGAAATACCATTTGGTACATACATACGTCGCAGCTGTGTAAAAGCCGCAAGTGCCCACGTTGAAACACGAGATATTTACAAAGAAAGATGGTACACAGAGAGTTTAGTGCTAGCGCCATGCTAACGCTAGTGGCGCCGCGCTAACGCTAGTGCCACGGCGCTAACAGGGCCGGTTTAAAAAAAAAAAAAAAAAAAACACACATACCGGCAAAAATCACTGAGACATGGCAGTAACACGCTAGCGCAGCGCTAACAGGGCACATACATTCCACCGGTGTCACTCTTACCTTTTGTGCTTAGAAAAAAATGCACAAATTAGCCGCATCATCGCGTAAACCACAGGGATGAAAGCGGTGTGAAAAACGCTAGCATTGTGCTAACACAAGCGTGGCGCTAATGCTAGCGCGGCGCTGACATGGTCGGTTATAAAAAAAAAAAAAAAAGACTTACCGGTAAAAATCACTGAGACACGCCAGTAACGCAGCTGCAACACGCTGGTACAGCGCTAACGCGTAACATGGCTGGTAAAATTCACTTCCTCGGCACATATATTCCGGTCTCACTCTTACCTTTTCGGCTCGAGTGCCAAAAAAAAAAAAAAAAGGTGTTGCCACTAGATGGCCAAGCTACAATAACCCTTTTGTGACATTTTTGTTTGGTGGGGTGGGATGTGTTTTTATCCTTGTGTAAAATATGTGCTGACATGCTAAGGGCCCAAACAAATATGAATATAGCCGGCAAGCAAACAAAATTCAAACCCCAATGTCACTGCGGTGGTTCCCAAGGCAGGAGTGAAGAAAGGTGAAGGTGGTTTTTCCCTCTGTCCGGCGTCCTCACGGTCCTCGTCCCTTTTTCTCCCTCGAAGTCCAAACACAGCCTCGTTAGCTCGACGCTGGCGCCCTTGTCCTCTCCTTCGCGGTCCGACACACGGGCCTCGCTAGCTAGCGTCCAAACCAATTCCCATGCATGCCCTTAGCCCCCTGTGATAGCGGCTAACTCCACCACGTTACGGGTGTGATTTGAGCAGACCACTCAAACGACACACCTTCCCAGTTGAACTTTCAACATTCCTTGTCGAACACGTCGATCAACTTTTGACAAATGTCCACCGTTCAATTTCTTTGTCCTTTCGTTGCCCTCCAACAACCACCTTGCACTCCGTCTAGCCTTTTTTTTTCCTCACTTCCTGTCCTTGTTAAACAATGGTTACAAAAATAAAACGACAAACAAAAGTTTTTGTTTTTTTTTTCCCCCACAAATGAATCGAACACATTTAAATACAAGTCCCTCCAAAACAAAATAAAGTCAGCGCACACAGTTTAACAGACATTCCACCAGATTGCATAAAGAAAACCTATAACCTCATCGCTCCTCTATTATTCTGAAATTTTGACCTGTACCAACTTTTAACCCGGTTACATATGTCGACAGATGGATAAACTGCTTTATTTGACCTTCCGCCATCTAATGGGAAAAACATTTCATTGCCACTTCACCACGCAGTAATTAATCGATAAACAAAAAAAGATGGAATTGCAAAGAATAAATCATCATTTACGGGCAAATGAAGTGGAAATTGGATCATTTCCCGCTAATCACGATTCTTTACCGCTAACGGAGGCTGTGATGCTTTCAGTCTGCCTTCTCATCTTGCCGCTTGGGATCATTTTATTCGATTTTTTTTTTTTTTTTTTTAACAATTTCCTGGGTGCGTGCGGAGCAGGCATCCGATGTATAGCGCAATCAAGCCGAGTGATTCCTCGTAGATCGCCGTCATAAATAGATAGTCGCGCTTTCAGAGAGACGCAATCAAGCCGTCTTCGGCGTGGCCCCTGACGACCGCCTATTCAGAGTTTTAACAAAAGCCCCAAACTCCGAGCGGCGCGATTTGCTTCTTCTAAGGTGGCCGAGCGCGGATCGATGCGCCGAGTCGGGAAGTAAACACCTGCACATTTTTAGAAGCCCAAAAGAACCTCCGCTATCCAACCGCGAGCCCTCGGAGGACGCTGATCAAACTCCGGCTCGCTCGGATTTGGGTAGATTTGAATTGCGTCCCAAGATAGGTCGTCGGAAAGCGCGTCGGTCGCTCTACGTCATTCGGCTCAATCGGCGGGCGAGACGTGATCAGACAGGTGATTCGCTTCATTTGCGGATCGGCGCCGTGCGGACTCATCAAACGGCGGGACCACTAAACGCGAACGGAAGTGACGTCGGATCCAAGATGAAGGCAAATAATCGACGCACAAAACCGTCACCACCAACGTTGGACAAGAAAAATGACCTCACGCATCTCCCCCGAGAAGATTCAAGATCTTCGCTTTGTTTGCGCTTTTCGTAGCTAACGTTTAAAATGTGAATAACGGAGCGATGAACAGAAATCCATTAAGTTATGAAGATGTCTGAAGGCATCCTGTGTTGCACTGGAAAGACTGACGTATATTACGAGGGGAAGAGCTCAGGAATTTGGAGGACTTATGGAGACCCTTAGAAGAGTTTTTGAAAAAAAAAGTGAATTATTTGTGATTTTGTATACTGCTTTTTTTCCCCTTTTTGTTTTACTGTTGTTGTGTTGGTTTTGTAAAATTATATATGAAAAATCTAATAAATATATTGTTAAAAAAAAAAGTTTTGACAATCAGGACTTTTCTTTCCTCGCTTTCTGTCTCCAAAGTCAGAAATTTCTCTCTGGGAGCTCATTTTAAAAACAGCTTTGCGACTTACAGTTAGTTTTAGGAACTGGAAATAATATCCGAGCTGTCTACATCTCATTTGAAAGACTGAAAAAGAGTTTATGTCATTTACAAAGAGAAATATTTGGTGGGAAGCTGGTGTGGGAGGGACATTGCGTTGCTCAAAGGCACCTATACAATATCTATAAGAAGCAGACTAGCATCTCTTTTTATTCCTGTCCGTAATGGACTCCAAAGCCAGAGGGGGAAGAGCGAGGCTGCAGGGAGAAGAGATGGCGAGGGTGGACGACTTCGAATACTTGGGGTCAACAATCTGGAGAAACGGTGAGTGTGGTAAGGAGGTGAAGAAACGGGTCCAAGCGGGGTGGAACAGTTGGCGGAAGGTGTCTGGTGTTTTATGTGACGGAAGGGCAGAGGGGGAAGAGCGAGGCTGCAGGGAGAAGAGATGGCCAGGGTGGAGGACTTCAAATACTTGGGGTCAACAATGGTGAGTGTGGTAAGGAAGTGAAGAAACGGGTCCAAGCGGGGTGGAACAGTTGGCGGAAGGTGTCTGGTGTTTTATGTGACGGAAGGGCAGAGGGGGAAGAGCGAGGCTGCAGGGAGAAGAGATGGCCAGGGTGGAGGACTTCAAATACTTGGGGTCAACAATGGTGAGTGTGGTAAGGAAGTGAAGAAACGGGTCCAAGCGGGGGGAAACAGTTGGCGGAAGGTGTCTGGTGTTCTATGTGACGGAAGGGCAGAGGGGGAAGAGCGAGGCTGCAGGGAGAAGAGATGGCCAGGGTGGAGGACTTCAAATACTTGGGGTCAACAATCCGGAGAAATGGTGAGTGTGGTTAGGAAGTGAAGAAATGGGTCCAAGTGGGGTGAAACAGTTGGCGGAAGGTGTCTGGTGTTCTATGTGACGGAAGGGCAGAGGGGGAAGAGCGAGGCTGCAGGGAGAAGAGATGGCGAGGGTGGACGACTTCGAATACTTGGGGTCAACAATCCGGAGAAATGGTGAGTGTGGTTAGGAAGTGAAGAAACGGGTCCAAGCGGGGCGGAACAGTTGGCGGAAGGTGTCTGGTGTTCTATGTGACGGAAGGGCAGAGGGGGAAGAGCGAGGCTGCAGGGAGAAGAGATGGCCAGGGTGGAGGACTTCAAATACTTGGGGTCAACAATGGTGAGTGTGGTAAGGAAGTGAAGAAACGGGTCCAAGCGGGGTGGAACAGTTGGCGGAAGGTGTCTGGTGTTTTATGTGACGGAAGGGCAGAGGGGGAAGAGCGAGGCTGCAGGGAGAAGAGATGGCCAGGGTGGAGGACTTCAAATACTTGGGGTCAACAATGGTGAGTGTGGTAAGGAAGTGAAGAAACGGGTCCAAGCGGGGCGAAACAGTTGGCGGAAGGTGTCTGGTGTTCTATGTGACGGAAGGGCAGAGGGGGAAGAGCGAGGCTGCAGGGAGAAGAGATGGCCAGGGTGGAGGACTTCAAATACTTGGGGTCAACAATGGTGAGTGTGGTAAGGAAGTGAAGAAATGGGTCCAAGCGGGGCGAAACAGTTGGCGGAAGGTGTCTGGTGTTCTATGTGACGGAAGGGCAGAGGGGGAAGAGCGAGGCTGCAGGGAGAAGAGATGGCGAGGGTGGACGACTTCAAATACTTGGGTCAACAATCCAGAGCAATGGTGAGTGTGGTTAGGAAGTGAAGAAACGGGTCCAAGCGGGGCGGAACAGTTGGCGGAAGGTGTCTGGTGTTCTATGTGACGGAAGGGCAGAGGGGGAAGAGCGAGGCTGCAGGGAGAAGAGATGGCCAGGGTGGAGGACTTCAAATACTTGGGGTCAACAATGGTGAGTGTGGTAAGGAAGTGAAGAAACGGGTCCAAGCGGGGCGGAACAGTTGGCGGAAGGTGTCTGGTGTTCTATGTGACGGAAGGGCAGAGGGGGAAGAGCGAGGCTGCAGGGAGAAGAGATGGCGAGGGTGGACGACTTCAAATACTTGGGGTCAACAATGGTGAGTGTGGTAAGGAAGTGAAGAAATGGGTCCAAGTGGGGCGAAACAGTTGGCGGAAGGTGTCTGGTGTTCTATGTGACGGAAGGGCAGAGGGGGAAGAGCGAGGCTGCAGGGAGAAGAGATGGCGAGGGTGGACGACTTCGAATACTTGGGGTCAACAATCTGGAGAAACGGTGAGTGTGGTAAGGAGGTGAAGAAACGGGTCCAAGCGGGGCGGAACAGTTGGCGGAAGGTGTCTGGTGTGTTATGTGACAGAAGGGCAGAGGGGGAAGAGTGAGGCTCCAGGGAGAAGAGATGGCCAGGTGGACGACTTCAAATACTTGGGGTCAGCAATACAGAGCAACAGTGAGTGCGGTAAGGACGTGAAGAAACGGGTAGAAGCAGGTTAGAAACGTTGGGGGAAGGTGTCTGGTGTGTTATGTGACAGAAGGGCGGAGGGGGAAGAGCGAGGCTGCAGGGAGAAGAGATGGCGAGGGTGGACGACTTCGAATACTTGGGGTCAACAATCCGGAGAAATGGTGAGTGTGGTAAGGAGGTGAAGAAACGGGTACAAGCGGGCTGGAACAGCTGGCGGAAGGTGTCCGGTGTCTTATGTGACAGAAGAGTCTTTGCTAAAATGAAGAAGGGCAACGTTTATAAAACAGCGATGAGGCCGGCCCTGATGTGCGGATTAGAGACGGAAGCAGAACTGGAGGTGGCAGAAATGAAGATGTTGAGGTTCTCGCTCGGGGTGAGGAGGTTGGATGGGATCAGAAATGAACTCATTAGAGGGAGGGACAGACAAAGTTGGATGTTTTGGAAGGAACAAGGTTCGAGAGACCAGACTTGGATGGTTTGGACATGTTCAGAGGCGAGAGAGTGAGCAAATTGGCAGAAGGGTGACGATGATGGAGCTGTCAAGGAGGAGAGGGAACGAGAGGAAGACCAAAGAGAAGGTTGATGGATGTTGTGAGCGAAGGTGGTGGTAGAGAGGAGGAAGGAGATGCTTTTACGACAAAATGGACGACACGGTGGATGACCCCTCGTGGGACAAGCCCAAAGGAAAATGAGTTTTTTAAACTCTTCAGATTTTTGTCTGCTTCAGAAAAATATTTATGAATTGGTATTTATCTGTAACCCTTGGGTGGTAAATGAAAACGTTCAACATAATTATTTAAAAAGTAAGGCACAGTTCCTTCATGACGAATTCTGTCGTCATTTTTATGGCTAAGATTCTGGTCAAAAAATGTTTCCCCTTGACAGGTGAACGACGACGTCGTCGGCATCTCACTTGCAGTGCCGCCGGCAGACGTGACGCCGGTTTCTGCGCTGACCACAAGCGCCGGCATGCCAACGTGACGACCGGCGACCTCGACTGTGTGAACGTTCCTCTTTAATCAGGGTGAAGGCTGAAGGAACACAGAAGCGCCTTGCGGGGTATGGATTGATAATCGGACTTCCTGTGGGACAGACGTGAGATGAAATGTGAAGAAAAATCGGCATGCAAAATTCCAATCTGCCACCGGGTGTGCGTGGCCGCGACCCGCTTTCATCCATCCGTCTACTTTCTGAGCCGCTTATCCTCACAAGGGTCCCGGCTGTGCCGGAGCTTTTCCCCGGCTGTCGTCGGGCTCGGAGGCGGGGTACGCCCTGGGCTGGTCGCCGGCCACTCACAATCACACCTCGGGGCAATTTAGTCTTTTTGTGCCCGGAGAAAAGCCACGCAGGCACGGGGAGAACATGCAAACTCCACACAGGCAGGGCCGGGATTCGAATCCCGGTCCTCGGAACTGTGAGGCTAACGCTCTAGCCGTGCAGCTAGCTTTGCGTGATGAAAAATTGGGAAAAATCAGTGTAGTGGCAGGAGGAATATAATATTTCTTTAAATTTATAAAATGGACTCAATGATAACTTCATAGAATTTTGGATGTAGTTTGAAGATATGAAAGGTGATCCAGTTCCTCTCTTATTTCCCCTCTCAGATTATAACTTTGCTGTGACACAAAGCAAATGAGTTTTTCGCTGAAAGAGTTTTTCCCACTTTTCAGCAGCAGCAGCAGACGTCCTGCTTGTGTTTTCTCCTCGCGTGCAATTTTAATCTCTCATTTTTCTCAAGGTGCTTGTCTGACTTCTTGGCTGGATGCTAAGAAGAAGCCGGAGAACCTGGACAGAACCCGCCCATGCGCGAGGAGAACGCGCAAACTCTACGTAGGACGTTCCAGAACCGAGATTCAAACATCTAAATCTCAGAACCGTGGGCCAGCTGTGCTAACCGCTCGTTGATTTAGGCCGAAAATGGCGACTCTTTGCCCAGGTAGGCGCCAAGGAACGGCTAGAGAAAGTTTGCCCGACTGTGACGTCACAGTTAAGACGGATTGTGTGACTCGGACTCGGTTGTGGCGTTTTAAACTTAATGGGTCAGCGGGCAGTCTTGAGACCTGCACTTGTAAAAGGCTCTTTTTCCATCCTATAAACTTTTACGCGCAACAGTGAATTTGAATTTTCAAAAAAAGTTCACGGCGGCAACAGATTCATCTGTCACTGCCCCCCCCCCCCTCCCACCCACCGCCAGGCCGAGGTTCCGTGTCGCTTTGTTGCCTCTTCTGTCTTCCCGCTGTCTGTTTGTCGTCTTCGAACAAGCCTCCGCTGTCACCGTGGCGACTGGATCTCGTCACTTCTGACCTTGTAGTGTATCAATTCCAAGGAGCTGTCAGACAACTAAATCTGCCGAGGAAACTTTGGATGTTTCTCCGCTCAAAACTTTCTGTTTTTCACTTCGAGGACGGATGTTTCCGTGCCAGTTTCTCGGGATTCCGCAAGAATCTCCCCGCATCCATCCAATTTCTATCGCATTTGTCCTCACGAGGGTCGCAGGTGTCCAGGGCTCTCTGCCAGTTGACCTTCTGTCCAGAGGTGGGCGACAACCTGGACTGGTTCTTACTCAAATCTTTGTAGACAAGCAACCGTATTTGCCCTCACGTTCACACCTAGGGGCAATTTAGAATCCTCACTGAAGTAACGATGAATGGATCGTCACAGGACTCACAAAGACATAAGCCTTCTTTTCGCTACGGGGGAAAAGGTGGAGTTGCGCCACTAGGGAAGCAACAACAAATATTTGGAGCAGGATCAGATCTGGTAGCTGCAGTGTCATGGTCCTGCCGGTTCCTGTCCTGGCCGTGCCGGTCCCTGATCCGGCACGCACCTGCCGCAATCAGCAGAGGTGCACACCTGCGCCTCATCTCAAATGATCACCTCCCATTGATGTAGAACCACACTTACGGTCTGGCCTCTGCCAGATCGTTGCCTCGTGCCTCGTTCCCGATCTCCAGTGTACCAACCCTAAACTCCTATGCCTGACGACTTTGTTACTGCTGCTCCAGTCGACTGCCTGCCTGATCACCGACACTGGACTGAATAAAAACATTTCCCGAACTGCCTCTACGTCTCCTGAGTCGTGCATTTGGGTCCAACTACCTGTTCAAGTTGTGACACTGCAGAATATTTATATATTCAACAGGGGCTAACAGCAGTACATACAACATCAACAGATTTTACATCATTAACGTAAATCCTGTACGTCCAGACCACAGTTGATTATGAGAATTGGCTGTGGTGTTACAGGACTGCGTGTTTAAACGCACACATTAATTAAAACAAAGAATCTGTGGCCAGTCGACCCACAAACTATGTATGACGGATAATGCCAGGGGTACGTGTGACGTTTGAATTTAAAAAAAGATCAATAACACGTGACTTGTGACAGAAGAGTTTAAGGTGGAGGTGGGACTGCATCAGGGATCAGCTCTGAGCCCCTTCCTGATTGCTGTTGTTATGGATAGGCTGACAGACGAGGTTGGACTGGAATCCCCTTGAACCATGATGTTCGCAGAGGATATTGTGATATGCAGTGAAAGCAGGGAACAGGCAGGGGAACAATTAGAAAGATGGAGGCATGCACTGGAAAGGAGAGGAATGAAGATTAGCCAAAGTAAAACAGAATATAAGTGCGTGAATGAGAGGGGAAGGGGGGGGAAGAGTGAAGCTCCAGGGAGAAGAGATGGCGAGGGTGGATGGCTTCAAATATTTGAGGTCAACAATCCGGAGCGATGGTGAGTGCGGTAAGGAAGTGAAGAAACGGGTCCAAGCGGGTTGGAACAGCTGACGGAAGGTGTCTGGTGTGTTATGTGACAGAAGAGTCTCCGCTAGGATGAAGAAGGGCAAAGTTTAATCCGGCCATGATGGACGGATTAGAGACGGGTCATTTTATGCGGCCCACTTGGCATGCCCGTGATTGTTATTGTCAAACCAACATTGTTTCCATTCCAACTACCAGTGACAAATTGCTTGTCGATTTGATTCTGATTCTCGTTGTCATTGCGTTGCATCTTCTGATCGTATCTTCTGACTCCTGTGATTTGAATATTCTTGCCACCTTTTCAGTTTGTTTTGTAAAGTCTCAAAGGTTAGAACTATAAAAATGGGTGCAATGGGTGGGTTCAATCCCGGACCCGCCTGTGGGGAGTTTGCATGTTCCTCCGCGTGCCTGCCTGGGTTTCCTCCAGGTGGGTACACCCTGAACTGGTCGCCAGCTATTACAGATGCACATAGAGACAGACAGCAGTCGCACCCTCAATCACACCTAGGGGCAATTCAGAGTCTCCAATTAAGGAGCCAATCCCGGACCCGCCTGTGTGGAGTTTCCCTGTTCTCCCCGTGCCTGCGTGGGTTTTCTCCGGGCAGTTTCCTCCCACATCCCAAAAACATGCAACATCAATGGGACACTCTAAATTGCCCCTAGGTGTGATCGGGAATGCGACTGTTTGTCTCCAATGTGCCCTGCGATTGGCTGGCGACCAGTTCAGGGTGTGCCCCGCCTCCTGCCCGTTGACCGGTGGGATTGGCTACAGCACTCCCTGCGACCCTTGTGAGGATAAGCGGCCAAGAAAATGGATGGATGGACTTTTTATTTTAAGTCTGGGTTCGCTCCTTTATGCGCCACAGAGAAGTAGGGAAAAAAAAAAAAACCGTGTTTGCGTTTTAAATAAACCTTCAGCGAAAGCAAACCGGGAAGCTTTCGGCCACACCACGTACGGCACAGTGGAGACGTTCCACATGTTCACGCATTCAAAGGAAATCATTTACTTCGTTTACTTGCGCTCGGACGTGGATAAACTTTGGAAAAATGTCGCCATTGGATGGATGAACTGTACCTGTGCAGCAATTCTCTAGCGTTGAGCACCACACAGTGGGAATCACTCACACACTTGGTAGTACTAAAGTCTGATTTTCGCCAGCCAATCAGCAAAGAAAAAGACGGTAAACTGCGGAACAAAACAGAAAAAAAACATTTCTAAATAATACTAATAATCGAGAAGGCTGTTTTTTTGGGGTGAATTTCCATGTATTTCATTGAGGACTTCATAAAGTTGAACACGATCACATCCAACTCGGAGTTCAAACTGTCCAAATGACGGCTCACTTTAACTGGCTTGTTTTTCCCAAAAGCCCCAGTTGTCGATATGCCCTCCGGGACGAACCCCCACCCGATGACACCAACCGGGACCGCAGAAGGATCCCGAAGGAGGATTCCAGCGGGAGCGTGACGACACGGATCATCGGCTATAAAAAGATGAGAGCCGATGTTGTGCGCGCAGATAGAAATCGGCCTTACCGGTCGGTCAGCGAGCAGCACTTTTGGAAGGCCCGGAGCAAAGCGATCGCCGCCGACCACTTCAAGAGGACTGAGGTGAGATGACCTTTCTTTCCTTACGACATCTTTGCACCGTACATTTCTTCACGTGCCGCGTGGAAAGTCTTCATTTGTCGGGACTTGCCTCAGGGAGACCACCATGAAGGCGACGTGCGTGTTCCTGCTGGTCTCGCTCTTGGTCTGCGACTGGGGGACGACGTGCCGGGCGCGCGGCGTCTTCGCCGAGGACGCGCCGGACCCGGCGGCCGCCGACGACCTCCTCCTGCGGAGAGCCGAGAGCCTCCTGCTGCGGTCCATCCTGAGGAAGATGCGAGCCGAAGACCGCGACACTGGTGAGCAAATCTTGGAACGGAATCAGAAGGAATAAAATAGCACGGAAGATTAATTTCACACTGAGATGTGAAATGTTGAAGTTGTTCTAAAAAAAAAAAAAAAAAATGGAAAGCAGAACATCGGAAAAATTGTAGATCTAAATTGCACCAAATTCTTATATTAATAATTATTCGGGGGCGGGGATCAAACTTAGCACAGAGAAGAATGATGAATGAGAAAAAAAATGGAATTTATGTATAAAAATATATACTACATTGTATATGCAATTTCAGACAGAGAGGAAAATATTCGACCACGTCTTCCATTGATAGTGAATTAATTTTGACATGAATCTCAAACTTTGGAATGTCAAAGAATTTCCTCCTTCCTTGATAAATTGTGAAATTTAAAACGCCCAAGATGTCCGCACTGTGCACGATTAATCATAGTTTTATTTTATCCATGTATTTATTTAAAGCAAGTGAACAAAATCGTGACTTTTATTTCCCCTGGTCGACCCTCGCAGAAGGACCCTCGCCCCAGACGGAATGGGTGACAAAGCGGCAGCATCCGGGCAAGAGGTACCGCGAGGATTTGGACCAAGAAGATGAGGCCGATGGGGAGTTCTTGCCCGGTGTCGAAAGGAGGCAGCACCCGGGCAGGCGCGCCACGACCGGGCACCTTTCCGACCTCCCCGCGATCGTCGCGCAGGGCGAGCTTGCCAAGCGGCAGCACCCGGGGAAGCGCGACTCGGCGCTGCGCGGCCGGCGGCAGCATCCCGGTAAGCGACAACCGGAGGAGGAGGAGGAGGAGGAGGACGACGACGACGACGACGACGACGAGGAGGAGGAGGAGGAGGACCGGGGAGATGGGGACCTCCCGGAACTGGATAAACGCCAGCACCCCGGCAAGCGCCTTTGGGATCGCCCGCAAGTGGCCACGACGAGTCCATGCGAAGACGTCTCGGACCTTGTGACGTGTGCCGAAAGCAACCTGCTGCTGCTGCAGTTTTTAGACGACATCGACAAGAGGCAACACCCGGGCAAAAGGTTCGCGCCGGCGGACGACGACGTTTTCGAGGACTGAGCGGGAGAACGCGTTAGGTCAGAGCCAAATTCGTTCCGTTGTAAACATAACTGTGTGATTACTCGTCATTAAAATGAACTTTGAAAAAAAAGATACATTGATTTAGTGTGCATGAGTAAAAGAAACAATATCAATCCAGTGTTCTTCGATTATTTTCTGCATTATCATAACTAGAAGGCAATTGTAGTTTGTCCAAGTTTATTTTTAAACTGATGCGTTTCAAATTGGAATGCCATCAATGCCCTGTAAATAAATGAACAAACAAACATAAATACATCAATTTTCTTGGCCGCTTATCCTCACAACGTTTGTGGGAGTGCTGGAGCCTATCCTGGCTGTCAGTGGGCAGGAGGCGCGGTACACCCTGAACGAGTTGCCGGCCAATCGCAGGGCAGATAGAGACGGACAACAGCCGCACCTGTAGTCACACCTATGGGCAATTTAGAGTGTCCAATTAATTAATTTTGCATGTTTTTTTTTTTTTGGGGGGGGGGGATGTGGGAGGAAACCGGAGTGCCCCACACAGGCGGGTACGGGATCGAACCTGGGACATCAGAACTGTGAGGCCGACGCTTTCCAGCTTCGCCTGTGTGGAGTTTACATGTTCTCCCCGTACCTGTGTGGGTTTTCTCCGGGTGCTCCTCCCACATCCCCCCCCCCAAAAAAAAAAAACACACAACAGTAATCGGACACTCTAAATTGCCCATAGGTGTGATTGTGAATGTGGCTGCTTGCCCCTATGTGCCCTGCGATTGGCTGGCGACCAGTTCAGGGTGTAACCCCGCCTCCTGCCCTTTGACAGCTGGGATAGGCTCCCGCACTCCCCGTGACCCTTGTGAGGATAAGCGGCCAAGAAAATGGAAGGATGGATAAATAAATGCAGCAAGTGCGGGCATTGCTCGGAGCCTTTTAAACATCCCGAAAAGTCAATAGCAGCTGCACTTGGATCACTATGCAAATGAGCCATCAAACGCTAAAGGGCATGCCTGCCATGAGCAAGGCATGGCCAAGAGGGGCGTGGCCAGACCACTGCTCTGGACACCGGTCACGGTCTGTAATTAGACAGGCATTTAAGTTTTTCTCAGCAGTCCGTTCTGTCATGAACCTCCGGTGCGGGGGGGCCGACCCAAATGGAGGACATCGAGGCGGCGGAACAATGTTCACTGTGGTTTAATTACCGGAAACTGGGTCATACACGGTGGAGCAGTCCGACAAGGCAGAGGAACAGAAACGCAGGGCTAGACGGGATCCAAAAGACACGCAGCAAGGTCCGATGACTATGGGGAAAACTGACGAACTCAACAGAACAGGATCAAACAAAAGAGCACAGAATCGCTGCGATTAGGGTTACTCTAACTTACGCGTCGAAGCAAAGAGTCCCACAGGCAGCGAATGCAACTCACTAACGCAAGGCAACGAACTGGCAAACCCCAGTGACAAAAACTCCAACTTAAATGCCCGTCTAATTACAGTTCGGATGTGAAACAGCTGTGACCGGTGACAGGCGTCACCGCCCCAGAGCAGTGGCCTGGCCACGCCCCTCCGGGCAGTGGCCCTGCCTTGCTCATGACGATGCCCAATAATGCAATTCCCGACAATTTCTCAACTAATCTTGCATGTTTTTTGGGGTGCGTGTTATGTTCTCTGCCAACAAACCAGTGCGACAGTTATGGAAAATGAAACAATGTCAACAGCAAAATCTCAACACAATACTGTGTGGCTAAAGCTACAAATGAGCATAATTTAACTACCCGTGATTGACGGCTAATCAGACCACTTTGTGAGGATAAGCTGCATGCAGTTTCTGAAGCAAGGCACGTGCAAATGTTACATTAAAAATAAAAAAATCACCACACATCACCAAACAAAAATCTCAGCAAAATAGTTGAGAGCATACTGTATATTTGCACAGTTGAACAAATTTAATAAATTCAAATAATTTCTGAAATTAGCTCAATTGTTGGCAGGGTGGGAGGAAGCAATTAGACTGAATAGACAACATTTAACGTATTACATATACATTAAATATCGGCGTTGTGCCTTCTCCGCACGTTTTGTTTTCATGCATGCCAGCGGTGTCAACCATGAGGCTCGTGGGCCAAACGCACCCCATGACGGGGTTCAATCCGTACCGCAGGATGCATTTGAAATTGAAAAAAATACTTTGGAGTTGGAGATCATTTGGATCATTATCAGAGCCCTGCGATTGGCTGGCAACCTGCCTGAAGATAGCTGGGATAGGCTCCAGTACTCCAGTGATCTTTGTGAGGATAATCAGCTCAGGAAAAAAGGATGGATGGATGGATTATGCTAATGTAAAAAAAAAAAAGTGCAGATCTTGAAAAAATTATGTAATTCTAAGAGCAATACAATGTGGGCAGCATGGTGGATGACTGGTGAGAGGGTGTGCCTCACAGTTATGAGGACCAGGTTTAAATCCTGGCCCCTCTTTGTGTGACTTTTGCATGTTCTCCCCGTACCTGCGTGAATTTGTGAAGTTTGTCTCCGCTAACTTTCCGTACTTCAGTGTGTCACACGACCAGGCAGGCAGGCACGTAGTTATAAATAATGGTTAGAATCGACCCGCCCCTTTTTTTTGCGTGCTTAGAGCAATGCAATTCTAACGGGGCAAAAAGTGGGCAAGGTTAGTGGTTGGAGACGCCAATTAAACCATAACAATATTTTTTATAAATTTTGCTGCATGCGGTTGCAGACAAAGACATACAATAAACACAGGAAAACTGTGAATTACTTTTTTATAAGCGAGAAAGTCATAATAATTCTTGCCCATAAATGTTCTTTATTAATATCATCCACTTTAACGTTGATTAAAAAAAGTTAACCTCGTAAAAATAAATGAAGAAATGAGCAAGTTATTACTTATTTTAAAAATACATGTATTGCTCTTGATGTGAATGTTACCCCTACCAACATGGCCACTGCGTAGGCACGTCACGTAGCCAGTTTGCTAGCTCGTTTCTATTGAAAACTGTGGGCAGGCAAGCTTGCTCCAGCTCGAGCTGTCTCGTTGTCAAATTGACCCGAAACGCTTTCTGTGTGCTTAAAATGTAAGTATGGAACGTTTGACAGTGACGATTTGTCTGTGCTTTTGTCTTTGGTTGTTTGCTAGGCCGAAAGCGAAGGTTAGGGAGGCCCGTGGTTAGCATCTCCTAGCTAACGTCGGACTCGGCTAGCGTCGCTAACATTAGCTCCATCTTAAGACAACCGTGACCGGTAGATTTTGGTTTTAGTTGGGTAAAATAAATGTAATGTGGGCCCATTTTCATAGCGGGCTCGCTTCTAGAGCATTGTCATGTACTTTTGCATTCAAACACGTTTTGCCTGCCGCCCCCAGGGTGACGGCATCGCAAACATGGTCGGCTTTCCTCTCACCGCCGGCGTGACACTTGTAGGAACGCAGCGGGATCGGGCCACATCGCGTCATGGCCGCTAGCGGCTATCCGAGCCCTTTTGAAGGCACGGGTGAGGTGAAGGAGGGCTTCCTTTGCCCGCTTTGCCTCAAGGACCTGCAGTCGTTCTACCAACTCCAAGAGCACTATGAAGACGAGCATTCTGGGGAGGACCGCCACGTTCGGGGGCAGCTGAAAAGTAGGACCGTTCATCGTTCATCTTCTTCAGGGGTCATGGCTGGGCGTGAGCCGACCCCAGCTGACTCGGGGCGAAAGGCGGACGGCACCGTGTACCGATCGCAGAGCGCATAATAACGACTGGTCTTTCAGAATCAGTTTTAACGGCCAAGTGTGTCAAAACACACAAGGAATTTTTCCCCGGCAGTCGGTGCACGCAACATCCACGCTGTCACTGAGCAGGAAGTTGAACCCACGGCGCCTGACTGCACTCGTGTCACGCCAGTGGACCTCGACACCCTCAGTGACCCTGAATAAATGAAACGAAAGCTGAGTTCAGGGAGGCGGGGTGGTTTGGTATAGTGGTTAGCACATCCGCATTACAGTTGTGAAGATTTGGGATTGAGTCTCTGCCCAAGACCCCGTGTGGATTTGTTCAAACAACCAGTTGTGTGATAAATTCAGTAAAACTGATGTACATTTCTTGGTTTGAAATGGAACGATCCATCTATCCATCCATCTTTCCATTATCTACCGCTTTTCCGGGTCGGGTCACGGGGAAATAGCTTCAGCAGGGGTACCCAGACTTCCCTTTCCCCAGTCACTTTTTCCAGCTCTTCCGGAGAAATCCCGAGGCGTTCCCAAGCTAGCCGAGAGACATTGTCTCTCCAGTGTGTCCTGGGTCATCCCTGGGGTCTCTAACCCTTCAGCAGGGATACCCAGACTCCCCTTTCCCCAGCCACTTCTTCCGGCTCTTCCGGAGGGATCCCGAGGCGTTCGCAAGCTAGCCGAAAGACGTAGTCTCTCCAGCATGTCCTGGGTCGTCCTCGGGATCAGTTTCCAGTGGGACGTGCCCGGAAAACCTCTCTAGGGAGGCGTCCGGGAGGCATCCGAATCAGATGCCCCAGCCACCTCATCTGGCTTCTCTCAATGCGGAGGAGTAGTGGCTAAACACTGAGGCCGTCCCGGATGACCAAGCATAATAAATTCCTTTTTGTGTCTTGTAGCATACATAATCAACAAAGCTGATTCTGATAAGGGCGCACCGTGTGACACTAATAGGATTAGTGTTGTAGGAAAATGATGGCTAGACACTAAACCAATTAAGCACTTATGTAATAGGATGAATGAATTGCCAAAAGAATTTTACCGAGCCAAGTTTAAGAGAAACTTCTAAATTACTGTATCCCATCTCTGCTCCTTGGAGATGATGTGGGTCTGTTGGCTTCATCAAGCAGTGATCTCCGGCTCTCACTGGAGCGATTCGCGGCCGGGATGAGCATCAGCACCTCCAAATCCGAGACAACGGTCCTCAATTGGAAAAGGGTGGTGTGCCCTCTCCGGGTCGGGGATGAGATCCTTCTCCAAGTGGAGGAGTTCAAGTATCTTGGGGTCTTGTTCTCGAGTGAGGGAAGAATGGAGCGCGAGATCGACGGACGGATCGGTGAAATGTCTGCAATTATGCGGATTTTGTATCGGTCCGTTGTGGTAAAGAGGAAGTTAAGTCGAGAGACGAAGCTCTCAACTTACCAGTTGATCTACGTTCCTCCCCTCACCGATGGGCACGAGCTGTGGGTCGCGACCAAAAGAACAAGATCCCGGGTACAAGCGGCCAAAATGAGTTTCCTCCGCAGGGTGTCCTGACTCTCCCTTAGAGAACGGGTGAGAAGCTCTGTCATCAGGGAGGGGCTCAGTGTCGAGCCGCTACTCCTCCGCATTGAGAGGATCCAGATGAGTTGGCTGGGTCATCTGATTCGGATGCCTCATGGACGCCTCCCTGGTGAGGTGTTCCAGGCATGTCCCACCTGAAAGAGACCCCGAGGACGACCCAGGACACACTGTAGAGACTGTCTCTCGGATGGCTTGGGAACGCCACAGGATCCCTCCGCTGGAAGAAGTGGTTGCGGAAAGGGATGTCTGGGTATCCCCGCTGAAGCTACTTCCCCCGCGACCCGACCCGGAAAAGCGGTATGTAATGGATGGATGGATGTTGATCATTCTTAGTTGGTTGGATTTTGGAAAGGAGTTGGCCATACTTTCCCCTAGCTGTCCTCCAGCTCGTCCACGAGTGCAAATGGAAGCTTGTTTGCATGTGCCCTGCGATCGACCCGGCCACCAGTTTATGGCGTACCCCGCTTCTGGCTTCAAGTCAGCCGGGGAGGCTCCAGCTCACCGGTGACCCTAATGAGGACGAGCGCTGTAGACTTTTCATGGAAGGCGCATGTACTGAAACGAGTGATTCCAAATTGTTTGCACGTGTGTAGGTCTGGTCCAGAAGGCAAAGAAAGCCAAAGACAAGTTTTTGAAACGGGATGGAGACGACAGACCAGACGCCGGCAGCTACGAGTCCTTCTACTACGGCGGAGTGGATCCGTACATGTGGGAGCCTCAGGAGCTGGGTGAGACTGGAAAAGTGAACCACGGTTGACGGAAATATCGCAAAGACATGACTGACGTCATTGTCTTGCAGGAGCGACGAGAAGCCACCTGGACCAGTTTAAGAGGCAGCGTGCCGCCAGGATTGATCACTATGTCATCGAGGTGAACAAGCTCATCATCAGACTCGAAAAGGTTTGCTTGAGACGCAATAAAACGGTCATTTACAAGTTATGATTTTAGCTATAAAAAACCAAAACAAACAATTGTCGTTTTAGCTGACATCCTTCGACAGGATCAACTCCGACGCGGCCAAAATCCGAGGTCGGTGGCAAACGGCGAGCCGCCCGTGCGGCGGCAGAATCACTTCACGTGTCCTTCCTCCACAGCCGTCGAGAAGTCGGTCGTGTCCTGGGTGAACGACTCCGACGTCCCTTTCTGTCCCGACTGCGGGAGCAAGTTCAACATCCGGAACCGACGGCACCACTGTCGCCTTTGCGGCTCCATCATGTGCCGGAAGTGCATGGACTTCGTCCCTTTGCCGCTTGCTCGTACGTACCGACTCCGAAAGTCTCATTGACGTGGTCTGCGCTCAGTGGTTTAGTTTTGGTTTAGACCTGGACTGCATCATACTTAAAGCGAGCGCTTCTGATTTTTTTTTTACATGAGAGGCCTCGGGTTGGGTTTTTGTTTACTTTGGAGCGCATGAGAGAACCCGCCAAGACAGATTGTTGTCATCGGTCGATAGTTCGATTGATACATCGATTAGGTTGTTGTAATTTGCACTTGTGTCCAACTACGCAGAATCACCGTAAGACATGTTTAAGATGTGACTGATTAATCAGCTGGCCGGACAATATTAGCCCTTTTCAAATCAGCAGAATTCGGCCAATTTTCAGCTGTTTTTTTTTTTTTTTTTTTTAAATTCTGGTGGTTTGGATTAACAATATGTCCAATAGGTCATGTCATATATACCGTAACTTGAAAATGTGACGTTAATCTTAATCCTCTCTCATTTAATGGTGTTTTGAGAAGATTTTTATCTGCAATCGCGGATTTTTCACGGGCGCCGCCATTTTGGTCGGTTGATCGGGAAGACGGAGGAATACTTCTGTACAGATTTGAACCTCTGGCTTTGAATAACGTTGAATGTTGAATATTCGAATGGTTCTTCGGACGGGAACGACATGGAGTCTGACGAGCGAGATCAGGTGACCGGTGTGACGGTCGGACCGCTGCCCCGTGCTGAAAAGTCTCCTTGTGATGAATGCGCATACGTAACTAACAGGGGAGGAACTCTTGAGTACGTAGCAGACGCTTACTGGGAAATCTCCCGGTCTCATAGTTCCCCTTCTTCTACATAGAGGGAGCTAACATACGTCATAACCTAACCTTAAAACAAAAGTTAATAAAAAAAAAAAACACATACCTATGTACGTTCGCTGTGCTCGTCTTTCTGAGACGTCCATAGCGAACATGAACACTCGGCGACACGTTGTCCAATGGCGCATGCATGGGGATGTTTCAGAATGGCCGGAAGTTTGCAAAATACACGCGCATGCGCATTACTCACAAGGAGACTTTGCACCACCGGAAGCGCTCAGACCGTCACACCGGCCACAAGCGAGCTCCAGCGGCCGGCGACGGGCCACAAGCGAGCCTTTGTTCGTCCGAAGAACCATCCAAAAATTCTACGTTAATTACAGCCACAGGTTCAAATCTGTACGGAAGTATTCCTCCGTCGTCCCAATCAGCCGATACTGCTATTTCTTCATCAGATGAGGATAAATCCGAGAAATCAGCGCTGGCCGTAATTGTTTCCCATCGTAATCGAGCCTTTGTTTGCGCGCCTATTACGTCACATCCGCGCACGTAGTTCATGTGACTCTCCAAAATGGCGGCACCCATGAAAATTCATAATTGCCGATTCAAAAAAAAAAAAAAAAAAAATCTTCTCAAAACACCGTTAAACGAGAGACGATTAACATCACATTTTCAAGATACAGTACATATGACATGACCTATTGGATACGTTGTTAATCCAAACTTCCGTCGGTTTAGTCATTTTCTGGTTTATCCCCCATTTCATTCTCATAGAAAGTTGCCTTGACTAAACTTTGACAATCCTCAGAATTTTGCAACCTTAAATTTATCAGATTGTGCATTATGCATGCGTTCAGTCCACTTTCATTATTTATTTATTTATTTGACAATGTACTCTTACTATACTTATTTTTTTTTTTTATATTTATACTGACAGAAAAACTCATCAACGGGACGCGCGAGGCTCTGAGCGTTCCCGGGAGCCGCAGTCAGTCCCAGTCTCCGAGCGGGATGGGGTCCAGGCGAGGCAGCCTGAGCAGCCTGAGCAGCGTCACGTCCCTGCTGGACGAGAAGGACGACGAGAGGATTCGCTGCTGTCGTCACTGCATGGACACGCTGCTGAAGAGGCAGCGCAAGTTGGAGGAGAAGGATTTTGTGCCCGATATAGTCAAGCTTTATGAGGTTGGTCTCAACAGTTTTTCCTCAAACTGGGCTTCCCCCAGCCGGAATTTGAAATCAATTGCTGGAGAACCCTTTGGAGAGTGTGTGTGTGTGTGTGGTGTGTGTGTGTGGGGGGGGGGGGGGAGATCGCAGTCCGTGTGCCCAAAAAAAAAGAAAAAGAAAAACTCAACCAATTACTTTTAAAAAGTCAGATATGATTGTACATATCACGTACGATAAAACATTCTTTATTGATATATGTATATCCATCTGTCCGTTGAATTTTATTCCCCCCCCCCCCCTCCCAACATACACTGTTAACTGAACCCACCCTGCCCGTGATGTCATCTCGTAATAATGGATAAATATTGGATACAGTTCAATTGACTTTGGTTGAATATGTAGAGCAAAGGTGTCAAACTCGAGGCCCGGGGGACAGATCTGGCCCGCCACGTGATTTTTATGTGGTCCGTGGTGGCAAATCAACTTCCGCGACTTTTTGTGACAATCTGTTCTAAACTTCTTAGACATGTATCATAATTGATTACATTTAGATGTTGTTAGCATTTTTGTGTAACCAAACGTGAACAATGGTTGAAAACGCATTAATTAGCATTGTGTTCTGACTCTAAAACTATTTCATAATTTTTTTTGGTGTAAGTCCGTGGCGGTTGAAGATTATTATGGTTTCACATGGATAACGCCCCTCTGAGGGAAACCAGAACTACAATCTGGCCCCCGCCAAAAATGAGTTTGACACCTCATATGTTCAAAAAGTAACAAATTCCCTTGTTTTTTAGCAGTGCACATTAAGCTGAATTGTTCTGACATAGAGAGCGTCCCGCCTTGGATCAAAAAGTTTTAGAAGCGCGGGTCTTTGGGTTCCATTCAATGTGGGCACCTAACTGTACTCCATCACACTTGTAAACTTTTCTTCCCATTAGAGGCTGAGACAGTGCATGGAGAAGGTGGACGAAAAAGCCCCAGAATACATCAGGATGGCCGAGTCGCTCAAGTAAGTCCCGTTTAGGCTCCATTTATGTCACAGATGTGCAACCTCGTCTCAATTGAATGAATTGTGATTTCCGTAGCGCCGGAGAGACGACGTACAATCTTGACACGGCGGGTGGACTTAGACTGGAAGTGCAGAAATACTACGAACTAATTGATGCTCTAAGGTAAACGTCCGTCTGTCCTACGGTGCAAAATTCTATCAGCGTGACGCCCGGCGTTCCTTTTTTTCAGCAAGAAGATTCTGACTTTGGGAATGAAAGACGAGCCGCAGCCGCATCCAAAGGTTCTCCAGCTGCAGAGGATGGTGCGCTACACGGCTACGCTTTTCGTTCAGGTAAGTCAAAGCTTCAAGCCGGGGCCTCTCAAACATTTCGGGATCACGGAGAACCGCTCGGAGGAATAACGTTTTCCCCATTTTGAAAAAGAGAAAAAAAAAAAATTGCTTTTTTTTTTTTTTTTTTTGGGGTCATGTTATGATAAGACAGACAACCTTTCCCTGGATAATTATCATTTCAAGAACAAAGACATTTTGTGATGTTAAAAGGTGGATTTAATGATAATTGTCAGACTTTTCCAAGACGAGTCGTTGTAAGTTGAAATAAAATCAGTTTAATTAAAAAAAATAAATTTCTTGTAATTTTACCCTATTCTGAAATAAATGTGTGTTGTCTTGGTTGTAGGAGAAGCTGCTTGGGCTCATGTCCTTACCAACCAAGGACAAATATGAAGACCTGAAAGAAAAGCGAAAACAGGAACAAGAGAAGAGACTCCAACAAGAGAGACTGGTGAGACGCCGAGGATCCCACTTCATGCCCGTTGTTGTCGTTATTGTTTATGCTAAATTTGAATAGTTTAGATGATTGACCTTGGAAATGTAGTCACGAGTTATCCCTTTTCAAAATGTAATTGTGTAACTGTTTTAATTAATCAAAGTAGTCTCATGAAATTTGATTAAGATTTCATAACATTGTGAGTGAATGCATCAAGTGGATTCAAATCATAGATTATTATTTTTGAATCAACCACAAATTACTTCTTTACACAAATGTAAAAAAAACAAAAAACTCTATACCATGTTGACTTGATGACAAATTTGCAAAATTTAGCTGCTGTCGCTTCATATGACATCAAGTGAATGTTCCATTAAAAAAAAAGTCCAAAATTATAAAGCTAAAGAAAAAAAGACCCCCCCCCCCCCCCCTCGAGCCTTCACCTTGTTGTAGTGGAGGGTTTTGTGCGTCACGTTGGTGGACGCCAACAATGAGAGATGCCATCACGCTAAAGAAGGAGTCCGATCGGGCATTTTTAGCCTGTCGGACTGTCTTGGGAACTGGATTGAAGTGGCTGGGGTAACAGAAATGTAATTTTAACTTTCATTTTAGTCAGTAATTTAATGGATTACAAATATGTCTTGAAATCTCGTTAGCTCTAATATTAAAATGAGGTTGTTCACAGGCAGCTCAGGAGTCCCAACGGAAACGTTCACCCGCCGGCACCAACGGTGAGCTACCCCAGGCCCCCCGACCACCTCGCGTGACCAAAGCTGGAGGCTGGCTGCCCTCCTCGGACCCTGGCCGTTCACGGGGCGACGCCATCGAGGACCCCCTCCTGCAGCAGATCGACAACATCCAGTCGTTCCTCCGGCAGGCGCGCGAGGCCCGCAGGGTGGACGAGGTGGCCATGCTCGAGGAGAACCTGCGGCAGCTGCAGGACGAGTACGACAGGCAGCAGACCGGCCTGGCCATCGCACTGTCGCAGAAGCTGCAGGAGGAGGAGAACTTGCGCCGCCTGGAGGAGAGCGAGCGCAGCGGTCCCGCCGGGCCGGCCGTTGCCCGGGAGGCCGCTTTAGAGGATAGTCGTCCTGGGGCTCATTTTCAAGAAGAGTCCTGCACTGAAGAGGATTTTACCTCCAAAAATGAAAGCTCTGCTGAGAACCAGGATGACGAGTCCCCTCCGAGGCTCAGAAGCTTAGGCGGCCAGGTTACGCCCCCGAGTGGGAATGGACACAAAAACCCATTCCTCGAAGAAGGCTCGACTCCTACCGAGGAAGATCCGTCTAATCCCTTCTCGGAGGACATCGAGAGGGAGCACAGAGAAGTGATCAATGGAAGAAAAGAATACTACAACCCTTTCGAGGAGGAGGAGGAGGACGACGACACGCAGGCTGACCGTGTTCCCGGCAACCCCTTCGAGGACGAGGAGGAGGCCGCCGCCGATGACACGAAAAGCAGCAGCTGCACCAACCCCTTCGCGGAGGATTCCAAAGCCGCCCCGTCCACCAATCCCTTCGACTGCGACGACGACAACGTGGACTTGATCGAGGAAGAACTGCTGCTGCAGCAGATCGACAACATCCGGGCCTACATTTTCGACGCCAAGCTCAGCGGGCGACCAGACGAAGTGGAGCTGCTGTCGGAAAACCTGAGAGAGCTGCAGCGCACCCTACGGGAGCAGAAGAGGGACCAGCAGTGAAGAGTCTCCCCCCACCTTCACGCATTTACCCGATATCCTTGACAACCGTCTTAAGACCTTTGTACTAGTGCGCCCTTTGTTCTCGCGAGTAAGACAATTCAACGTACTAGTAGGAACGTTTTAGCCTCCTCCGATGATCTTACACTAAATATTCTTGACATCCGGCTTCAGGTCCACGTACTAGTACAATCTTTGTCCTCACAAGTAAGAAAATCCAGTATTTGCGCGACTACTTCCGCATTCAGGAAAAAGCTTCTTCCGATTTTATGAGAACGGCAACATTGAAGATTTCACCAAAGAGCCACCCAAGATGACGATTTTCAATGTTTAGGCGACATTTGGTTACATATATCATTATATAGTTGTAGCCCTAAATGATGTGGATAGATTTAGCTTTTGTCCGAAGATCCCAATCAATTGTCATCAAAGCGAAATTGTTAGCGTAGCATACATAGAAAGTTAGCTAACGCGTTTTCTGGATTTCCTCATATGAATGACGAGGGCGCGCTAGGATCTGATATTAGTCAGTCAAAATTACTTGTAGGCACGAGATGTGAAACCTACATAGTTGTCCTACTAGTATGCAAAGATCGTTCTACTCGTGTGCACGAATGTTGTCGAAACAAAATGAAAGTGAGTTTTTCTACGAGCTCGCCAAGTTGTCTTAGTAGTGCGGGTGAGTGACTTAGGGTACTACTAAGCTGAAAGTACTAACGTCGCAAGAAAGAAACAGTGGTTTGACTAGTGCGCTCAATTATTTTACTTGTGAGGAAAAAGCGCGGACGAGTTGAAGCTGCCGGCTATCATGGGGAGGGCCAATAGGAGCCCCTTTAAAATCGGCCAAAATTGGTAAATTTTTCTTTTTTGCAAATTGTTTTTTTTTTTTTTTTTTCAACAAAATAAGACTAATAACATGAAAACAAACTACAAAAAAAATTGATGTTTAATACTAAAGAACAAACTCTTGTACAAGAGTTCAATGTTCTGCTTGTGTTTCAAATGTTGTAAGCATTAATGGACCAAAAAAATATGACTTGAATCACCACGTAATTTTTAAAAGGTTCAGATTTCGGAATTTTAAATATTCAATAATCAGCAATCGGGCCCTAATCAAGGATATGGAATAAAAGCTCTGATGGCTTTCCGTGAGCCGGCGGCACCACAGCGGATCGGCCGATCTCCGCGTCTTGCAGCCCTCGCTTGCTGAAAGGGAAAAATCAAATGATGCCACATTATTAGTTACTTGCACAATTCAGCTGTTTGAAGAGCACAGTTGGGAAAACGGACCCGCCGCTTCTTCTGTGCCACGTTGGGGGAGTTAAAGACGCACTACGACGACGGGTCGGCCACCGGAGCCGAAGATCCGAGACAAGTGGTGCGCCCGGAGGGATGCGATCGGCCCTGCAGTCCAAAATTGTACGAAGTTGCTTTGAACAAAAGTTGTGATGTCAAAAAACGATGTCAGTTTTCCAAGTCAGTGGTGTGGGTGGCGGGCAATATTTGTATCCTTCACGGCGGGCGCTGCTATTAATCCAAACGCGCACTCCTGTTTTTGGACATTTGGACAAGATGTTCACTGAGCAGTAAAAAAAAAAAAAAAAAAAAAAAGTGGGTCAATATCACTATGATGTGCCTTTGGTGGAAAAAATTGTGACGCCGTCTCGTAATCAAGTATTTGCACACGTGCCGATACAACAAGCTCACGTCGAAGGACTTTCCTAAATTTTAGAACCGTTTTAATTGGATTTATAAATGTCAATTTCTGCCGTCGACGGGTTCAATGATACTCAATCAATAACACTTTTACATTTTTACTGTACCCAGCAAGTGAGTTACTGCGTAAAACGAGTCATTTCGAGCGTGTCTTATCTTTTTCATATTGAATATTTCACTTCTCTTGGAGTCAGGGGGAAACCTCACACACTCAAAATGGCCGCTTTTCAGGGACCCCCGAAAGAAAATGACGTCATTGCCAAAGATAGCAACTTTTTCAGTACTTTGTATATAAAATTGCAGGCCCACGTGGGGATTAACCAACAGTATTGATTTGTGGAAAAAATGTAAAGTTTGGACATACGTTTCGGTCCTACGGCAGTGGTATGTCTCCCGTCGTCACGCGGTAACTGGCCCTTTAAAAAAAAATCCTTTGACTCTTGTCGCTCGGCAAAGGTCAGCCACATGCTCATCAATGCTAATGTTAGCAAAAAATGTCCGCTGTCGTCAGCTAGCTCGCGTATTTTGCTCGTCTGCCTCAACAAATATGGAAGAAGACTTGACTAATATGGATTTCAAACACCATAAAATCTACGTCGGGGGTGAAATGGGGAATTCTCAAAGGCACCTGATGCTGATATTGACTTATGAACGGATGCATGTATTAGCATCTGTCGTGTATTTTTCTTGTTTTTGTGCTGTGTGCGTAAAACGTCCAGCTGACAGCGGCCTTGCGTGCGTACTACTAGCTGCTTTTTGAACTGACGCATGCACACAAAATGAATGCCAGCGAGTATTATCACTGACTCACGAAATGTTTTTTTTTAGCTCTGCAAACGACTTGCAGAGCGTCTTCAACTCACTAACACTTGCGCAGGGTAATACTGTTTGATATACTGCGGAATGTCGACATTTTGGAAAGTTTATTCACGTCCGAACACAAGTAAATGAATTAAATGATTTCGTTTTAATGCGTGAAAACCGTCTCTACTGTGCCGTACGTGGCGTGGTAAAAATGTTCAGGTTTGCTTTCACTGAAGGTTTATTTCAATCGCAAACACTTTTAATCTACTTCTCTGGACCGCAAAGACGAGCGAACCCAGACTTAAAAAAAGAAAAAAAAATCCATCCGTCTATTTTCTTGGCCACTTATCCTCACAAGGGTCACAGGAGTGCTGGTGCCTATCTCAGCTGTCAATGAGCAGGGGCGGGGTACACCCTGAACTGGTTGCCAGCCGATCGCAGGGCACATAGAGAACATAGACAACAGTCACAATCACACCTAGGAGCAATTTAGAGTGTCCAATTAATGTTGCATATTTTCTGGATGGACACCGGAGTGCCCACCCAGAGAAAACCCACGCAGTCGGGTCCGGGATCGAACCTGGGTCCTCAGAACTGTGAGTCTGGGATTGAAGTCAGGACCTCAGAACTGTGAGGCCAACGCTTTACCAGTTGATCCACCGTGCCGCCCATTCAGTCCCATTCTGCTTTTACATAACTTGATATTTAAACAACATCTCACTGGCCTGGAACTTTGTGAGCAACCAAATGGCGACCGGAGTGTCCGTTGGTTGCGCTGACGTCTCTCGGAGACTTTCTGGGTTGCCGAGGAGTCTCCGTGACGTATTGAGAGTCGCCGAGCTGCTACGCTGTGGTATTGCTCTCAAAGTCCAAGTGGACCAAAAGCACCCGTTACATATATTCTTTATGACTTCTGGGAAAATCCGTCCATCTGTTTTCCAAACTGCTTATCCTCACAAGGGTGACAAAAAAAGTGGATGAAGGAAATGGAGGATTGAACTGGCCAGCAACAATTTAGGTCTGATGTCTTTGTGGAGATGAGATAGCAGTTCAACTGAAGCGAGCTCCACACTATGCTGTAATGTTTCAACTATCCCTTTATGTACATGTTTAATTTTCTCTCTCTAGCTTCAGTTTTCTAGGCCTTAATGTTTTTTTCCCCTGTACTTATTCTATGTTGTCTTTAATAACTTTTTTCTAAGTTCTTGTTGAGGCCCCCCAACCTGCATCAAAGACCAAAATCCCACTGGTGAAGCAACAACAAACTACTCGCCCGGCAGTATCTAATACCCGTGCCATCAGGTGTCAAACAAACCACCAAAACTGCGCCTACTTCACCACGACGTCCGCAAATACCCTCAAGATAATCGACGAAGACACCCCCACCGACACGGCGTTCGAGGAACAAGCCTACCGAGACGGGCTACGCAGGCTCCAACGAACGGCGGTTGAAGACGCGGTGGACGGCTATAAACCGGTCGTCATTCTTGGTGGCTATCCAAACCCCCGAGGTGGACAAAACCGGAACTGATCTTCCGCGGGGCACAAGATCCAAACTGTCACAACTCTCCTCCGGACGACGCCGCATGCTCAATGACTATATGGCTCGTATTTCACAATACTACCGTCAACCTCTGCCTGAAATGCGAGCAGGGCCCTCACGACACGCAGCACATCTTCAGCTTTGCAGGGGCTCCCACTCCGCTGACCGTAATGGACCTGTGGAAACGCCCAAAGGAAGTGTCCGCATTCCTGGAACTAGAAGTCGACCGAACAATGCGATTGCCTGGCTCCAACAGCAACAAGGCCCCCAAAGACTGGATCATTCATGAAGAACAGAATTAGCAAGACAATAAAACACGTTTAATTATAAAGACCACAGTGGCAAACTTGAGTACAGATTAAATGAAAGCGCTTACAACAGCCAAAACATAACCACAGTAGCTATCAAGTGGACTTGGGACAACCGAGGATCTCCATGGCCAGACAGACAAGAACCGATCCCTGAAAGTTGGCGTTTGCCCTTTGTACTACACGTTTACAACTTTTGTAGAAAGTGTCGTCGCACAATGTGGCGTGCAGTTTTTCAAGCAGCTCGTCACGGGAAGAAGGTTGAGCGCGAAGGCATTCCGCCATGTGGGTTCCACGGTGAGTTCCAAGATGTCATCGGGATCTTATCTTGGCCGTTCGTGAGGCCCTTTGTTTAAACGCGATTGGGAGCCGTCTGCAGAGCTTCTTCCGGGTTCCTGTCAATGTCCACGTTCTGGAACATGAACACAACGTGATTACAACAAGTATAGTTAAAAGGAGGAGTTTGCAATTATGCTGATCTAACGCCCCCAAAAAATCCCTTTGGAACAAGTCTTAATAATTAGCGATTTAGAGTGAAACAAAGTACAAGTTACCCGATTGCCGCTGTGTTCCTACCGTGGGCTTCTCTCGGTGTGTGTTGACTGCCTCGATGTTGAGGTAAAAGGACTCAACTTTGCACCCTACGAGCGAGAAGAACACCAGGACGTGAAGACACTCGGATGGCGCCGTCAAAGAGTCAAACCGTGACCACTGACCGTAGGCTATCGGTGTGAGTTTGAGCACAGTGTGGAGAGGGCATCGGAGATAAGGGAGCTGGTCTTCAGGGAGAGGAAAAGAAGACTGATTACCGAGGAACGCGGAGAACAAGATGACTCGTGTACCTGCAGGTTTGTCCAAGAAGTACGCCAAGAGGCAGCGCATGACAGCTTGGTGGCAGACCACCAGAACATTCTCCTGCCTCTCCAACTCCATGATGACGGGCTCCAAGCGATGGACCAGGTCTTCATAGGACTGTCACACGGAGAACTTCAACACTTGTTCAAGCCAAGATCGCCTAGAATTTGGCTGACAGTTTCTTGGAGGAAACTAGTTCTCACTGAGACTTTGGAAAGAAGAGCTCAGGATACAATGGACACAAGTCCTAAATCTTAAGACAAATCAACCGATCCACCAAAAAGAAGAAACAAATCTTAAATAGCATGCAGAACAAGGTAATTTTCTTGGTTTTTTTTTTAAAAAAAAAAAAAAGTTGTATGCTTCACTTTGACTCCTGATTTTGTGCCCATTTGGTCTTGGTTTTCATGTTATCTGTAAATCAAGTGACGAAAACCTGGTGCCTCTTCATTGAGCTGAGGGAGACCGGCAGTCGTCCCACAAGTAAACATTTAGTCAACCGGATTACATTTGCTCATTTCCCAAGAGAACTGACTGGCAGAATAAATTTGCACACAAAGCCAACCCGTGCGTAGGGTGGAGCACTGACCTCACCCTTGGGGTAACGGTACCGAAATTTGTCCTGGTCCCTCAGCGCAAACTCTTCGGGGAAATGCTCTTGTATCTCCTCGTAAGTTAACTCCTCACATACCCCCTGGACAAGAAAAACAACAGAATTTAGGGTGCGTGGTCACCGAACGATGTCCCCAGATCAGAAATACTTTGTCAGAAGATTAGGACCTTTTAACCAAAAGAAGTCTTCGGTTTTGTAACGATTTTTATTTTAGTTTTTTAGGTACTACGCTATCATTTTAGTCAATTCCATAATCGGTATTGTTGTTCTGAACGTAACCTACCGCGTCGATCTCATTGAGTGCTTTCCACTGCTCATACTGGACACCCAGAGTGTGTGCAGTCTGAATGGTTCTCTTCATGTGGCTGGTCCACACCTTCAGGTCATGGATTTTCTGACTTTGGATGAAGGTCTTCAAAGCAGCAGCATACTGTGAACAAGGAATTCGGTTTCTCAATTAGTCGAGTGAAGTCAAAGTCTAAAGCCAATGAGCAGGTAAAAAATGTGTACTGGACAGCAAAAGATGTCAGGCTTAATGACCTAAAATCTTAACGTGTGTGCAGGGAAGGCCGAGGACTCCTGAGTCATGACGCCGGGAATTGTGACGTCAAACGGAATGTTCACGGTGAACAACAACCTGTCTGAGGAACAAGGAAGTGGGCAAAAATAAAAACAAACATGCCCTACCAAAAACTCAAAGTCTGGTGGAGCTCAGAATAACACCAGCCATTAGCTTCATTTAATAACTTTTTTTTTTTTTTTAGCACACTGTGTAGACTATGAAGTCCGCTTTCACGTCTTTTTTGGTTTGGGATTTTTCCATCAATAACAAGCCCAAAACCACCAAAGTTCTCTCCTGCTGTGTGTGCGTCTTTAATTTTGCGGCCGTTGTTGCTATGATTCTTCTTTGTTTCTGTTACATCTGATCAGACGAGATTTTTGTTTTGGAGCACCAGAATCTTGACGGGTGGTGGGTTTCTGTGCTGAGATTATGAGAGGACACCACATACAGTAGGATCAAAACTGCTAAACGATTGATTTTTAAAATCTTCACGTGTGGTGTCTGCAACAGATAAACAATCTCTTGAGATTGAAAATAAATCCGGAGGTGCGTAGTGTGCACCGGGCCTTGGTCTTCTTGCACCTCTCAAGTTTTTCGGGTCACGCCACTCACTTCGTGTCCTCTGGAGGACAAAGAAGAATCTCCGCCGATTCGACCGAGAAGATTGAGTTCGCTCTCCCCGTGGCGGCTCAGGTAGATGGACCTCGGAGCAACGTGGATGTTCATTAGGTAGTAGACGATCCTGCTCTGGATGTGGTCCTGGACCAGATTCACCAGGTACCTTTTACCCACTTCGAAGATCTTGATGTAGGAGAGCTTCCTGTGGAATGAAAGCAAACTTTAGAGCCGCGTTTAGTCAGAGAATCAGTTCTGTCCCAGCTCGGCACCTGTCTTTCTCGTCGTCTATCGGCATGTAGCTCGACTTGTAGCACTCAATGCGCTGCAGAAAGTCTTCCATGGCTTCTTCCATGCTGCGATTCTCGTAATCTGGACTGCCAAATTTCACTTGCTGCAAAGGATGTCCATTTAGGATATACTGTACATAGATTATTCAAAAACAGTCGGGCGTAATTGGCTTCCGCGTGGGAATTAAGGATGAACCACAAATGGAGAGGAATCTTTACAGGCAATGTTTTTACCTTCTCTAAACTTTTCAATGTCCAACTGTTCAATGTTTCTTCGTCTTTTAACACTTTGCTGTTCTCTTCAGCAGTCATTGAATCAGTTCTGTGTTCATCCCTCAAGGATTGCTTTGGTGCTGCTACAAAGAAGAAGAAAATCCGACTGCAAGGGACAATTAGGAGTGGCGAAATGATCCTTGCTACCCTGCTACCCACTAAGGAGGATTTGCCCACTTCAAGTACCAAGACAAGAGCAGGAAAAATTCTCTTGGACTGTCGTCAGTATTACCCCACGACTGAAGACTTTGTATGAAATACTTACCCTGGAACCTTTGCACACTTGCTGTTGTTGAGTCATTCGAGGCGCCCGAGGATCCTTAGAAGCACTAGACTCGAAATGTGTGCGGCTCCGCAGTTCTCCGAAGAGAAGAAGAAGATGACAGGGTGATAGACATGGAGGTAGAGGAGGTGCTTGACTAGCCTGTGCCACTGGGGCTAGCGGGGGAGATCCCGATCAGAAGCTGCAAACAAAGCCTTGAAGTGCCTCTTGAATGTCGGGTCTGGTCAGAGCAAGTCCTGCGGAACCCCCGTTGGCAGGCGGTGCAGGTGATCGAAGCAAAGTCACGGAAAAGGCTGCCTCCCACACGGCGCGAGTCAGACTGAAGTGATCTGGCTTCGTAATGGTCCCCAGGAGGAGAGCCCCTTGAAGGTACCAAATCTTTGTGCCATCTTGCTTTTGTATCAGCAGTACTCCAGAACGGGACATTTTATATCGCTTACTGATTCTGTGCTCTTTTGTGAATGTCTTGTTTCTGTTGCTTGTTTGATGTCGTACAAGAGTGACGACTCCAAATACTGGAGACAAATATCCCTCGGTGTTTTGACTCACTTGATCAGTAATGAGTCTGATTCTAAAGAGGGGCTGAACATCAGTATTCACATATCCAAGGAACAATATTTCGTTACTTTTCTACGACTACTCAGGTCTCGTTGATCCTCTGTAGCAACCTGTGACGCCTTAAGCTCAGCGGCCATTTCCCTCTCCGAGAATCCTGTCTTTGAATTTCGTCACCGCGAGGTGATCGCTTGTTAGGGTGTTGTCTTGGTGTCATAACGTCAAAATGTGGACAGCATGACGCAAGGACTGTTCGAATTCGAATTGTAATTGCCTGTAAAATAAACTGGTCGGTTCATGGATGAAGCACCTGATGTGAATTTTGCCGTTCAGCTACTTGTCATCGAACAGAAAGTTACGCGTAGTACCGAAACATTGACCAGCTGCACACCCAGATTCAAAAGTTCAAAACAGAAGATCAAATTAAGTTTGTATTTTAGCTGCATACTGGATTTTTACCCGAAAGACGAGTACCCCGAACCTTTCTTGAGTGGTAGTTCTCACCTTGACATTCTCTGCAATTATTTCTGGGTCATCGCAGATTGACTCCACGAAGAAAACCTGCGGACGAACACTTTTAAACGACGTTCAAGTAGACACCCGCACATAAGCCATAGCAGATCGATCGTGGATCCTCATTTTCTCCCACTTCCACTTGCCTTGTAGCCTTTCTCTTTGGCAAAGCTGAGGATGACTGCCCTTCTCTCCCTGGTGGTGTTAGTGGCATCAAAAACCTGCGAGGTCAGAATCAACCAATCATATCCTCACTCATGTTTGAATGGGAGTCAGCAGAAAACTACCAGAATTGAAATTGTATCCGATTAACCCCCAACAATTTCCGGATGTTCTAGCAGAAGCCTGAAGGTTCTGCAAAATTCTGACCGGTACTAGGAACTGTTTACAATTTCCTTCACCTTAAGAAATGCCCCAGTGCTATCTGTAGAAAAGCAGCCCCGTACAAATTGCTCAGTCTCACTGATCCTGTGATATTTAAATGGTTTTCCGACTCACCGCCACTTGACCCTCCTCAGTCGCAAAGTACGTCGCGACGTCTCTGAGGGCGGCTGCCGCGCAGGCCCTGCAAAGCAACGCGCAATTATGGCATCTCTTCAACGCCATCCTGAGGTAGGATTTAGCTCTCATGGCCCTTACTTGCGGATCCTCATGCCGTCCTCGTTGTCAGGTTTAAAGAACTCAAAGTTGTCATAGATCTTGACGGCCTGCCGCCGGTACTGGCCCACATTGAAGGCTGGCAGGAATGAACGACAATTAAGCGAGGGCGGAACGCGCGTAGCTGACCCATAGTCGTGTGTTTGTCTCTGCAAGGCAAACTTTTTGTGGGAACTCCGATCCAGTTCAGGTAGCGGGTGAGCTTTTTGGAGATGTAGGTCTTCCCCCTGGCCGGCAGGCCCACCGTGACGATGAGTGTCGGAGAGTTGCAGAGTTGCGGCACTGATGCTGGACACAGAAGGCACAGAAACGGTTTTGAACCGGTGACGCGTCGTTGAGAAACAAAATGTGCATTGGGGGCTGTTCAATTATCAATGGATTATGCCGCATAGTCAAAATGTTTACACAGCCGCGTCAATGACCGAAACTCAATTTGGTCCGGTCTGGTCTGGCTGGCGTTTCCCCCAACGCTGTCTTGATCCCCCGACAGCACGTGAGGGACGCGGAACGAAGACGCGTCACCCGTTCCAGGTCAAATGATTCTGTTTACGGTGGCAAACATCAGCCGGCTAGCTGCTGCCTTCTGTGCTCTTTGAGCCAAGGCACATATTTTACACAAGGCAATCATTTTTCCTCATTTTGATCACAATTTTCTTTATATTCTTGCCTTAAAATACCCCAAAATCTCCATCAGTTGAGACCTCAAAAGCAGTCGGTCTCATGTCTCTCTAAAACTTTTTTATTTTTTATTTGTAGCAAGTCATCACCAGTCATGAAGAAAATAATGAGCATATTTTGACAAAGTAAGGAGTAGAAAATACATATTAGTATTCAAATGTTGCTACAAACCATAAAAAGTCACCAGACAAAATCAATTTGCAGAAACAGACCAGGAAACATTTTTTAATTAGCTCGGAAACAAAGTATTTGTTTAGCTACTTCTGCCCATTGTACAAACAATACTAACGTCGCATCAATATAATATACAATATAGAGTAATTCCTCACGAGTCATGGGAGTTATGTCCCAGAACCCCTGCAATAAATGAAATCCACAAAGTAGTGATCATCAAATGCCTTTCTGACCCATTTTGGGGTCACGGAAATAAATCTCAGTCTCATCTAAATCTCATGGACCAAGATCTGAAGTTTGATCTTACTACGAAAGTGTTTACTTGCAAACGTTATCTTTGGAATGTTTATTCATAGTAAATCACAAGATACTGTGACCTAAAAGCAGGAAATAAGATGATTTTTGGGGATCTGCAAATACTGTAGCTCACGATTCGGGTTTTCCCTATTCTGGTGTTTTGCTGGCCTTAAAATGGATAAATGATTCTTTTTGTCTGAAGATGGTGCCTTTGCTTCCAGTCCCCAAACTGGTAGCAGCGTAAACAGGAGGCTCTGGCCAGCCCGATCGAGAATTCAATAAATCCTGCTGAATTTGGACCAAATGTTGCGAATACTCGACGTGGGACGCTCCTGGTGACGACTTTAGTGGACTGAAATCATCACCAGTGCAATCTTAGTACCCAAATTGGAGCCGTATCATTCGCGTTGAAGCAGCCTGACCTAAGTTAGCCTAGCCTCGATGGCTAACAACAAAACGCATCTGTAATGTTATTTAACTGAGCTAAACTAATATTTTAACATCAAATTTGACTACTTACACGACCAGCCAAACCTACGTTTGGTTTACAACGAGGACGGTGAGTACTTAGCAGGAAGTTGGGCAAGTAGAAACGTCAACTTAAAAGTGCTTCGAGGCCCAGACCACCTTGGCTTAGCTGGCTAACAACGAGACGCGTTTGTGATCAAACCGTCCTGTTGAAGAACTTCAGAACTTGTACGACGAGGGCCGTGAGGACCTATAGGAAATTTAACAAGTCTTATCTGAGTGCCCAAATTAGTGCCGTGTCGTTCGCGTTGAACCTTCTCGGTCGAAGTTAGCCTAGCGCGCTAACAGCATTACCTACGTAGAGTATACAACGTGGACTCAACCTTCAACTACTAGAGTGACGGCAACTGTGGTTTGAATCCCATAGATGGGAAAAAGATGACACACTGTGGCGATCCCTAACGGGACAAACCGAAAGGAAGAAAAAGAAGAAGTTGGGGACGGTCATAACTAAAGTTTTAGCAAGTTTGAATTCAGAATACCGAGTCATCATCCTGTTTGGCGTCACTTGCTTGTCCACCGCAAAGTGATTTGACTTTAGCGTTTCCAAAAGTTTTCCACTCATTTCCACTTAAATTGCTGAAGTTCGGGTTCACTTCCACCCTGGGGGAGTTCCGCGTCACCGCGGGTGCTCGAGAGTTACCGCCGCGCGTACTACGTCTCCGGTTGCGGCCCATCCTGAGGCGCGCACCCAGATCCCGACCGGCCGAGTCTTTATCGGCTTCATGGATGCGTTGATGGTTAGCGCAACAAGTTCTGAAAAGCGCGCAGAGGAGCGACACTAAACGCCTGCTGCGGGGTGGGAAGGGGGAAGGGGGGGGGCAGTGTCAGTTTCAGGGTTTTAATGGCCTGCTATAAATGTGGCGGCTGACGTCGGACTGCGGGTTCATTTATTCTGCGCGTCTGATGCGGGGGAGCAGCTGCTTGCGCAGACTCGTGTCGAACAATCGGAGGACAGAAGATGAGTTCAGAGGAGCAAAGTTTCCTTCCACGATCGGAACGATTTCTGAAGTTTCTCAACCGCGGTCGCCCTGCCGCCCGCATATTCCTGTTCTTGCTAAATCGGAAAATACGAGGAAGTAAAGTTTCTCGTCGCTTGTGGGATTCCAACATGGCTCGCTACAGTCCTGGAAAAATCATTTACGAGCTGGTTCCGATCCCCCCAAAACTGGGTACGCGACCCACCTTTAGCACCCGAGCCGGCACTTGAGAAACACCGGATTAGATTACGATGACTGGATTATGAACTGTCCCAGTTTCTAATGAAATAAATGTCATCTGGATCTGATATTTGCTTATTTTGTTTTCCCAGATCAAATTGATTTTTTTTTTTCTTCCCCCTTTCAACTGTTTCGTTTTCATCCATCTATGATCCAAGCCGCTTATCCTCACAAGGGTCACAGGAAAGATGGAGCCTGTCCCAGCGATCTTCAGGCGAAAGGCAGACCACACCCTGAACTGGTCGCCGGTCAGTCGCAGGGCAGATCTTGACACCATCTCTGAGCAGGGAATCGATCCCACGCTGCCCGCACCAAAGGCAGGCGTGTGTACCGCTCGCTACACCATCGGTGACTTCGCCTGTTTCATTTTTATTCTGCCATTCATCAAGTTGCGCGGATCATTTTCACATGTTGTTTTGAAACACCCCCTTTTTAGATTTAATCCAATCCAGAGCCATCCGATCCGGACCGCTTTGAAGTACTGGGCCCGGCGCCAGCACCGTGGACTTGCCGCCGGCACGTTTCGCCTTCCTGCGTGGACTTTGCGTGGTCTCAGAGTATCTGGGCGAAAGCCATGTAAGCATGTGCACCCCGTGCTTCCTTCCACGTTGCGAAATCCTCCACTTGGGGGCCGTTGAAGACTAGAATTGTCCGGAGGTATGAATGAATGAATGCGCTGACTACAAATATTCTCGGGGCAGCACATGGGAGACAACTGGTCAGAGTTTTGCCCTCACAGTTCTGAGGTCCCGGGCACAATCCCGGCCCCCGCCCGTGTGGAGTTTGCATGTTCTCCCCGTGCCTGGGTGGGCACTCCGGTTTCCTCCCACATCCCCGAAAACAGTCAACATTAATCGGAAACTCTAAATTGCCCGATCGGTGTGATTGTGAGTGCGACTGTTTGTCTGGATCTGCCCTGCGATTGGTTGGCGACCGGTTCAGGGTGTACCCCGCCTCCCGCCCGTTGACAGCTGGGATAGGCTCCGGCACTCCCCCGCGACCCTTGTGAGGATAAGTGGCTCGGAAAATGGATGGATGGACTAATCTGAAAAAACATACAGGTAAGTGGTATGTTTTTTTTTTTTTTTTTTTTCCAGTTATCATTAGCTAGTTTCATGTTTTTGTTTATCAGTGCACAATATTAGCAAAATTATGGGAACATGTTTTGATGGCAAGTACATTTCAATTTTTTTGGTTCACTACGAGTGATATAGATGTTGCTCTTTTTTAATAAAATGATGACTATTTTTCAGTGCAGAGAAGTTCAATTTTGCTGTTGTACCAAGTTATCAAAATGGGCTTTGCATAAACGGATTAAAGTTAAGGCTAGCGGGTTATGGTTTTTACCTATTTTACTAAAATGGTATGAAAAATTTTGATTCGATGTCCACACTCGTCCCACCCGTCTATGAATTATTTTGGAATGTGCAATCCATTAAAAATGTAAGGCTGAGGAGAATGGTGACTTCACGTCGTGTTCAAAATTTCATTAATATGCTGCTGTCAGGTCATAGAGGGTTTTAACAAAGGTCTCAAATTACATTTTGGAGTATCTTTCATAATCTATACTTTTTGACTCTTATATTTACTAGTAAAGTTCACCGCCCTTTTCTTCTCCAAGTAGCCCTTATGTCATTTTTCTCGTTTGCGACCTCCGACCTTCTCCACACGCCACTGTGAGACGTTTTTCTCAGTTGGGCCCTTCCTAAACTTTACCGAGTACTTCAAGTGGATTCTCTTGCTCCGTGACGTTTGCGCAGTTTTTTTTGGCACAGTGTGACGGAATTGGACCACGTCAGATTGGAAAAGATGTTGCGCAACGCTGCGACACGAAGACAATTTGCCAATTAGCGTTGAATCTGACTCATGAGCGTGACCGCCGCGGGTCTGGTTTCATTTTTCGTCGCGACGGTTCTGGTCCCGCAAGGGCATCTTAGACAACAAGGCCGCACGGATATATGAACTGATAAAGCGGAATCATTGCTGCACTTTGCACCTCGGGAGGGAAAGCTGACGCGGACTCCTCGTTTAATGACCCAATCGTCGCGATCGCAGGAAACCGTCTTCCTACGAGGATTCTCTTGTGTTTCCTGGGTTGTGCGCTGGAAATCGCTAACCGCACCCAAACCGCCAACCATTCGCACTCACGTTCACACCTACGGGCAATTTGGAGTCTCGATTTGAACTGCTTTATTCTGGAGGTCTGAAGTTTGACGGGATGTTGACGCGTGTGGCCCGAGTTTTGCCGAACGGAGCGGGAGTCTTGTTATTCGCAAATCGGCAGTCGCCAGTGAAGCTAGCGAGGATATTTTTGGAATGCGGGAGGAAGCCACTCGCTTTCCGCGGGTGCTCTGACAAAACCCAGACGGGAAGGCCGGAGCGCAGATTCAAATCCCCGAGCTCAGAACTTTTTCCGCCCAAAATACCGCACTCCACCCGAAGACTCGCATCCGAGCTCACCTGTGCTGCTGTCGCACCTTCTGCGTCTCGTGGCGAGTTCCAGCTGGAGAAGCTCCATCGCGCGCGGCCGTCGGCCCGGGAGTCCAAAAAACCAAAAAGAAGCGATGCTCTTTTTAAAGACATCAAATCCCCCCCCCCCCTCGCCCCCCGCAGCCCCTCTTTTCGTGACACACGGACATACGATAGCTGGTGATGTCCTTTAGTGCTTGCCAGGCTGGAGTTCACAACACAGTGGGCGGGTCCTCGCGAGTTCAAAGGTCACTAAGAAAAGTGAGAAGTGCTTCATGTGTTTACACAGACGGAAAGAACGAGATATCTGCACGTCTGCATGGGCCGGTATTTTTTTTTCGTTTGTTTGTTTGTACCTTCAATGGTTGACCAGTGGGTGGCGGTATATGGGGTGCCACAGCAGTGTTAAGTGTAATAATTTCATAACTAGAGTTATGCACATGGAGGAAAACGACTTTCGAATGGCTGTCTGTTCGCAGCAGTGACGAGACCCGGTCCACGCTGCGTCGGGCCTGAGCAAAACTGGATTTTGGGGCCTTCCAGTAGACCTTTTCGGCCTTATTCGTGTCACGTGGAATTCCGGGTGGCAAAAAATGCGGCTGTCACCACTAGGAAACGGAGCAGGGGTGTCAAACTCATTTTTCATTTTTTTCTCGCGGGCCACACTGGAGTTCCGGTTCCCCTCAGAGGGCCGTTATATTTAATCAGATTTTTACAAGCACCATGGAAATTGACACGAGATTTGGCTTCGCGTGGTGGGCCAAATCTGTCCCTCGGGCCTCGAGTTTGACAACCGTGCTTGATGTCATTCAGACTGGCTCGAATTATGATTTTAGTCATCTTCTCGATTGCGGTGGCTTGAACGTGTGACGTGTCGGTTGAAAAGTTAAAGTTACGCGAGTTGAATTGCTTGGACGCAAACCAGAACTCAGGCCGTGATTCATATTTTGATCGATAAGTTCGTTGAACCTCAGACATGGTTCACATGATCGATGAGGGACTGGATCATTAATTAAGTCTTCGGTTCCTTGGATTCGGGGCAAGGGCGCGCGGAAATGAATACTCGTCCACAAGCAGGTTCGCCTTCATGTTTCGCAAAATTCAAAAAGACAAAACCAACCCGAAATTTGCGTGCACGCCTGTGATGAAATCGCTTCTCAAAACCGAGCAAGCATTCATACCCACAATCACACCTAAGGGCAATTTACAATTTCAAATCAATACACGTTTTTGGGATATGGGAGGAAACCGGAGTGCCGGACCGGAGTCGGAAACCCCACACGGGCATGGGGAGAACATGCGAACTCCACGCGGGCAGGGTCAGGATTTGAAACCTGGTCCTCAGAACTGTGAGGCCAATGCTCTAACCAGTCGCACAGTCCATCCATTTTCTGAGCCGCTGATCCTCACGAGGGTCACGGGTAGTGCCGGAGCCTATCCCAGCTGTCAACGGGCAGGAGGCGGCGTACACCCAGAACTGGTCCCCAGCCAATCGCAGGGCACATGGAGACAAACAGCCGCACTCACAATCACACCATGGGGCAATTTAGAGTGTCCGATTAACGTTGCATGTTTTGGGGATGTGGGAGGAAATCGGAGTGCCGGACCGGAGCGAGAAAACCCACACAGGCGTGGGTCGAACATGCAAACTCCTCGTGGGCAGGCCTGGGATTTGAATCCCAGTCCACAGAACTGTGAGGCCAATGATGTAATTAGTCACTCTTCAGCATGTGTAGCCATCCAGTTTCCGCTTATCCTCACAAAGGTCACGGGGAGTGCCGGAGCCTATCAACAGGGCAGGAGGCTGGGTACACCCTGAACCGGTCGCCAGTCTATGGCAGGGCACACGGAGACAAACAGCCGCACTCACGATCCCACCGCGGGACAATTTAGAGTGTCCAATGAATGTTGCACGTTTTTGGGATGCGGGAGGAAAGCCACGCAGGCTCGGGGAGAACATGCAAACTTCACACAGGCGGGTCCGGGATTGCGCCCGGGACCTCAGAACCGTGAGGCCAACGTCAAAAGGCTTTTTTTAAGTCCCGGTGTTGTTGTTTTCTTGGCCCAAACGTCTCTTTGAGTATTTAAGGTCGCCGACCCTTTCGATCTTTGTGTTGCTCAATAGCGACGTCGCCCTTTGTATCGCAACGCTTATCTGGAGCTATAAGCAGCGCAGATAAACCCGTTTCGCCTTTACATCAAATAGCGACCGTCTGCGTCGAGGACTTTCATACGACCGTTCCAAAGACAATGAAACAATCTGATTTGGAATGTTGTTTTATTGTTTTCACGGGAGAGCGTCGGAAAATGATATCCAGATGTTGTTGCCGGTGGAGAGGAATCTGTGCAGGGGGGGTGTCGGCCGGAGGAGGAGGAGCAGGAGGAGATTGGAGCAGTTATACGTCGACTTCCACTCGGAGCTCGAACGCGGCGGTAACGGCAGACGCGGGAATCTTCTCTGGAGGGGGGCGACGAACTGAGGTGAGGATACGATTCGCTGCCGAAATGCGGGATTCGTTCCATCAGTGGGCGGCGCCGTCGTTTGACATCCTTTGAACGCATCAGAAAGGTAAAACGAACGGGCCCCGAACAACTCACGGAGATCGCCGGGTTTGGTGCTTTGAATGAGTTTACAGCTCTTGGGGGGGGGGGAGAAAATACGAGAAACCAAAGCAAAACATTGGACCTGTTGTGGTATTTTGATGGTAAAGACCTGGAGAAAACGGCCAAAATCCACATTCCAGGGTGTAATTTCGTGCAAAAAGGAACTTTGCATGCAAGGTTGAACTAAACATGACACGGCAAACGTTGAGGTTGCAGCCCCGGATGTTCTACAGTTCTGGAACCCAAACGGAGAATCGGAATCATCTTGATTTTGCCAAGTATGTCCAAAATACACGAGGAATTTGACTTGGGTAGTTTTGTTGTTTCTGCGTCTGGGCTTTGTCCTGATGAAAACGAGGACTTGCCTCTAGGGTTGAAAGGGGAATTCCGGTGGTTTGGATTAACAATGTATCCAATAGGTCATGTAATATGTACTTTATTTTGACAATCTCATTTTTTCAGAAGATTTTTATCGACTTTTACGACTTTTCAGGGGCGCTGCCAGTTTCGCGAGTCACATGACCCACGTGGACGGATGTGCCGTTCCAAACGCTGGATTACATGGGACACCGTTTATGCCCAGCGCCGATTTCTCTGATTTATCCTCACCTGATGAAGAAATAGCAGTGTCGGTTGATCGGGAAGACGGAGGAATACTTCCGTACAGATTTGAACCTGTGGCTGTCATTAATGGTGAATATTCGGATGGTTCTTCGGGCGGAATGACGCTGAGTCTGACTACTCTGAGACCTGCGCGCGACATAAGTGCGTAAACAAAGGCCGCCGGGAGCTCCGGGCCGGCAGCCGCGGATGGTTCTCCGGACGGGAATGACGCGGAGTCTGACGAGCGGGCTCCGGCGCCGCCACGAGCTCCAACGTCCGGGGAAGCCTTTGGCCGAGCTTCGGTGTCGGTGGAGGCCTTTAGCCTAGCGTCGGCGTCTGGGGCTAAAGAAGCCGGCAGCGGCCGGCCACGAGCCGGGCTTCCAGGCGGCGGAGGCAATTAGACCCGGACGCCCAAGCTAGGCTAAAAGGCCCCCGCCACCATCGAAGCTCAGCTAAAGGAGAACCATCCGAATATTCAACATTAATGACAGCCACAGGTTCAAATCTGTACGGAAGTATTCCTCCGTCTTCCCAATCAACCGATACTGCTATTTCTTCATCAGGTGAGGATAAATCCGAGAAATCAGCGCTGGGCATAAACGGTGTCTTGTTCATGCAGAGCACTGGATTTCTCCTTTCAATAAGGTTTTGAACTGAACCGAAATGAAACGTGTGTGTTTGTGTGTCCTCTTTAGCAATGACACCATATCCAAGCCTGGTACTCCTGGTGGTGTTTTCCGCCACTTGCTGGGGTGGCAAAATTCTGGTGTACCCCTTCGACGGCAGCCACTGGATCAACATGAAGATTCTGCTGGAGGCGCTTCACTCGCAAGGCCACGAAATCACAGTCCTGCGAACCTCCACCAGCTGGTACGTATCTGAGAAGTCGCCCCACTACACCTCCATCACCATCGTGCTGGAGCAGTCGCAGAACATCGAGAGCCAGAACTACATGAACTCCTTCATGGAGCGATCCATCGAGATCCAGCGGCACAGGGGCACCCTGTGGGCCTTTGTGGCGTTCTACAGGAACCTTTTCGGTCTTATGGGGGAGAACCAGGTGACTGTGGCAGACATGGTGGTCAGCATATTTGAAAACCGAACTCTAATCAAGGAACTGAACGAAAGTAGATACGACCTTTTCTTGACAGACCCGGCCTTTCCAGGCGGAGTGCTCCTGGCTCACTATCTGGACCTGCCCATGGTCTTCAACGTGCGCTGGCTTTTCAACGGCGAGGCACACTTTGCCATCGCACCGTCTCCTCTTTCTTACGTCCCTCAATTGTTCTCCCGTTACTCGGACAGAATGGACTTCTCACAAAGACTCCACAACGTCATCTATCACGCCGTCCTGCTTTACATGTACCACTACGTCTCCAATCCGCCTTACCAGGTCGTGTGCGATCGCTATTTCGGCAGCGACGTCACCATCATGTCTCTCATGCAGGGAGCCGATCTGTGGCTGATGAGGGTGGACTTTACCTTCGAGTTCCCTCGACCCACCATGCCCAATGTGGTCTACATCGGAGGGTTTCAGGGCAAGCCCTCCAAGCCTCTGCCGGCGGATTTGGAGGACTTTATGCAGAGTTCCGGGGAACACGGAGTGGTGGTCATGACTTTGGGGACGCTCCTGGGCGACCTCGGCCCTGAGCTGTCGCAGATCATCGCCTCTGCTTTTGCTAGACTCCCTCAGAAGGTGGTCTGGAGACATATTGGGAAGAGGCCCGCCACATTAGGGAACAACACCCTACTGCTGGACTGGTTGCCTCAGAATGATTTACTGGGCCATCCTAAGACCAAAGTCTTTGTAACGCACGGGGGCACTAACGGCATATATGAGGCCATCTACCACAGCGTCCCGATTTTGGGGATCCCGCTCATCTTTGACCAGCACGACAACATGGTCCGGCTGAAGGCCCGCGGAGCCGCCGAGTTTGTGGACGTGGCGGCGCTCGACGTGGACTCTTTCACCGCTTCCCTGAGGAACATTCTCGATCCCCAGAAGCCTTACAAGCAGAACATGGTCAAACTTTCCCGGCTCCATCGCGACAAACCCATGAAGCCCACCGACGCGGCTGTCTTCTGGATGGAGTACGTCATGCGGCATCGCGGTGCGGCACATCTGCGCACCGAGTCTTATAAATTGCCGTGGTACGCCTACCACTGTCTGGACGTGATCGCAGTCCTCGGGCTCCTCTGTTTTCTAGCCCTTGCGTCATTATGGCTTTCCTGTCGATGTCTCTGTAGGCAGCTAGTGAAGGTCAAGAATAGCACGTTCAAATCCAAGAAAGAGTAGTTTGAGAAGGCCCTGAAAAGCAACCATACCAGAAAACTTTGTGACTTGCCACTTTCAAATGATGACTTTTGGGAAAACAGTTGTCTGGAACTGTTTATGCAGTGTCGGGCATTTGGTTCCTGGATCTGCAGTGGGGACTGACGTGACTTAATCCACCGCTTGATACTACCACTATCACATCATAATTATTGAAACCATCGATACGATACATATTTACTGACATCTGGAGTAGTCCACAATCAATATTTATCCAGTAATATGACAAAAACCTGAAACATTTAATTAAATACATCAGAGAACACCAAGATATTCTCATTCATATCTTCTTGCTCTTACATACTGATTCATTCAATGTATTCATATGTGCCGCTTGGTACAAATATGTTTTGACAGTTGAACTTAAAAAGGAAGGAGTTTTCCTCTGACCACAGAAAAATATTTTGTTATTGTGGGCCAGCTCCCTGTGAGGCATATTTGAATCCTGATTGGTTCAAGAAAAACAACCATTGATGAGATTAAGTCCGTGATCCCTGGCCGTTGTGCCGTTGTGCCCCAGTTCGCCGTGAGCGCATCAGGACTGCCGCGGCGAAACAATCCATTTTCATTTAATTGGTTTGAAAAGTGTTTATTTACTGCAAATAATGAATATTTGTTCATGTGCCCAGTGACCAGTAGGGAGGCAAGCCGTACTTTGGGTGGCTAAAGCCCACCCGAGAACTGCCTTAGCCCACCCTATGAATTTGTCTAGAAATTATTTTTTTTTGTTTTATTTTATTACAAAGAATGATATGTGGTGAAAGAACACGTTTTGATTCTGAGAAAAAAAAATACCTAAATATAAAATCGGATAAGCTAGGTTTGATTTCAATTCAATGTCCAACGTCTCTGAAGGGTGCTCGACCTTTCCAACATGGCCGCCACGTAGGCACATCTAATGACAGATGTGCTACAGAACTGCCAATTCGTAAACTTACGTCGTTGAAGTCACGTGACCAGCCATCTTGGCGATCTGGCAAAGCGACGCGAAAACACGTCTTATCGCACGACGCCCAGAGTTTTGTCCGATACCGTTAGACATTTAGAAGGTATGTGGGAAAAAAATTAGAGACACATATTTAATGCCGAAGTCGGATGTTTTCACCGATAAGAAAGTGGACTATTAACCCGCAAGCGGATCTGTGTCACATGGTGTTTGGACATTAATAACATGTACAGCTATGTTAGAAACATTATTATTATTGGCCCACCCACGACACAACACGCACAAGAATACTTTACCCCTCAAATTCAACTCTTGTGTGACTGGACGTGTACAACATTTGCTTCGTTTGAGTGTGTTTGTTCTTATAGTAACAGCAATTCGCCAGCGGAGGGCGCTGTGGTGCCCCCGCCGGCCGACGCCACCCAGCTCGTTCCAAGAAGAAGCTGCAGTACATTGAAACGTATCGCGTGTGAGAACTGTTAGCGGATCCTATTTATGTGCTGTGAGTTAAACCTGTTTTCTGTGCTGTTTACAGAAATAAAATAACTTTAATATGCTGCACAAAGAATTGGGTCACTCCAGTCCTTAAAGTGTAACAGAACTTCACGTGGATCTGGTGAGTAAGTCTTCGAGATTTACACGGAAAAGTCTGGACGCATACAAATACTTCGTTGCTGGATCTGCACTCAATGGCAGGACGGAATGTGAACGCGCAAGCGTACTCGGCTACACGTTAACCTTTGCCGAAATTCATCGATCTTTTCAGCTAGTGCTCAATACAAATACCAATATTTAAAGAAATGACCCGTGGTTTTACACAAACTCGTATTCATTAACTATGATTGGAAAATTAGCGAGGTAGCTCCTCTGTAGTTGGCCCATTTGAGAACAATGCGTTTAAAAAAATAAGACTGAGTCGGCTCTTCCGTACACAAAGCGTGTTGCGGCCACATGTTAAACTTCGGCAAACCTCTCCGTGACAGATGGTTTTTTTTTTTTTTTTAAATATGCATTGTTCTCAAATGAGTCCAATATGTATTTAAAAAAAGAAAATAAACCACTGGGATAGGCTTCAGCGCCCGTACACGGAAGCGTTTTGAGGCCACACGTTAACCTACTTAAAGATCGTTGTGACCGATGGTGTATTTTCTTCTTCTTTTTTTTTTTTTTTTTAAATACACACTGGACTCATTTGAGAACAAAGCATAAAAAGAAAAAAAAATGTATTTCGGGGAGAGTTTAACCAAAGTTTAACATGTGGCCGCAACACGCTTCTGTATACGTTGGAGATGACTCCCTGTGTTGGGTTATTTTATTTTATTTTTTTATTTTTTTTTTAATAATGAGCCAATTTGGCATGATAAATACTTCTTGGGAATTTGAGATTGAGAAGTGAAGTGATCGCTACAAGGTCGCGTGTATTTGGTTATTATTTTGTTTGGCAATATGGCGCCGTGAAAATGGCGACGTCACGAACTCGATATTGGACTGTACTGCTTCAGTAGTTACCAGCTTAGTTAAACAGGGCCAGATTTGACACTGAGTACATTTGAAAATCAACTGAAATGATTTCATGATTCATTTTTGTTAGGTGGCGTGCCGTTCGTACGTCTGCTAATTATGTATCATTGCTTCAATTCAAGTTGCTAATGAAATGGTTTATGTTCCATGGACCAGCAGGCCTCCCCCTGCTTGTTCTCATGGCAACACGTACTCTCGAGGTTGAAAACAGATTGGACACAAAGTATTATTATGATTATTATGTTATTATTGTTGTATTCAATACGTTTAGCAGAGCATTTTTATTTTTAAACTTCATTTCAAAGTCTTTTATTCCCGGGTGAAAGGTCTCAAGACTCATGAAAAACACAAGACTAAATCGATTGCAAGTATCCGAGTAATTATTTATAGATTGATTTGGACTCATTCGAATGCAAAAAAGGATTCATAACAGGAGATGATTTTTATTATGATAAAAATACAGAATTTGGCAGATATTTTTCATTGAAAAAGAAAAGAATATATACAAGCATGTCACTGATAACTCAAATATGCCACGCTGAAAAAAATTGTTATACAGTACTACAAAAATAAATTCATAATTTAACGAGAATAAAGTTGCACTGTGTGCTTGTTTCATTGGAACATGCAGAAATATTTACACAATAACATTCAATTCCACATTCTCATCATAATCTCGTGCCGTTGTGAACATTTTTGTTCTATTTCATTTATTCTCTGCATTGTTCATCTTCACGTCCTAACCAGACACGCTGCAGTGCCGCCTCTATAATATTTCATTTTATAAAAACAATAACAACAACAATGAAAAAATAAGTACCGTAATCTCCAGCCTACAAGCCGCAACTTTTTTTCCCACACGCTCGCAACCCTGCGGTTTATGCGGTGATGCGGCGCTAGCGTTAGCATTAGCGCGGCGCACATGGATGTGAGCCTCGGTACACAGAAAGAGTTTAGGAGGCTCCGTAGCTCAGTGGTTAGCGCGTTGGTTTGGTCATGAGTTCGTATCATATTGTGGCGACCCCGAATAGGACAAGCCGAAAGAAACTTACTTACACAGAAAGAGTTTAATGCTTGCGCCGTGCTAACGCTAGCATCGCGCTAACACTAGCGCTGCACTAGCATTAAACTCTTTCCTTGCGTCGAGGCTTATAACCAGGTGCGCTCCGTAGGCCGGGAATTACGGTAACATTAAATAGAATGTAAATAAATGGACTTCACTTCAGTTCGTTGTACCGCTCCCTCTGGTGTGCCTAAATTCGCCACTGGGGGCAGTATAACAAAGTCATTCAGACAATGGCCGACTTCTTTGTTTTTCTGTCCTCCGTTCACATTGCCAACATTCTCAGTGACTGCGTAAACGTCAATAATATTCATCTCATGACCGACTTGCACGCGTTGCTCCGTCATTTGTCTTCAACTGTCGTCCGCTGGCTCGAAAACGGCGACTACGATGCTAATTGTTAGCGGGTCAGTGCCATCTTCCATTTTATGTTAGCATTAAGCTAAGACTATCTTGAGTCCGTTTTTTTTTTGTTGTTTCTTTTAAGTACAAAAGTGGATTCAATTTCCTTTGAGAGTAAATCTCAACTGCGAGTGGAGAGTATCTTAAGTTGAAGCAAAAACACACACACAAAAAAATGTGCGGAATGATGACTGGTCTCTCAAAAAACGTGTCGATTGGCTCACTCGTATCTCAAGGCACCACTGTGGTGTACAAATCATCCTTTGCAACAGAATTCCTTCCCAGCGCACGCGATGGCGAGCGTCCGTGCAAGCAAAAATAGTTTTATCTACAAACGTCTTTGTGTTTTTCAAGGCCGACGGCGGGTCCGTGCCGGCTCCGAGAGTGGAGTTAACACGGCCGGTCGAGTCAGGGTCGGGACCCCCAAAGAGCCGGGTTGGTGAAGGGCGCGTAGGGGCAGTTGCTGTGGCAGACGCACGAGTGGATCACCATCACCGCTCGGCGTCGCAGCTTGCCGGACGGGCAGCGGAAGGTCACGTCGGCGGTGGAGGTGCGCGACGGCGTGCAGCAGCGAGAGTCGCCGCAGCTGCCGCAGTAGCGCGGACGGAAGACCCGCGCGCTGCCGCAGCCGCGATCCAGCAGCCGCACGGGTCCGGGTGACGCGTAGCTGGCCGTGCACTGCCCCCGCTGGTCATACGGCACGCCGCAGGGCATCAGTCCAGCATGGAGGTGAAGGGAAAACAGAGCAAAACCTTTATTTCAAGTACTTCCAACCCAAAATCCTCCCACGAAAGAACAGGACTCACCGCGGGTCTGCTCGGCACGGGCGGCTGCGCACGGCACGGTCGCACTTCGCAAATGCGGGTCTCCGTTTGGAGCTTGCAGGCCGGGTTGCGGTTGGAGACCCGCGTGGAGATCCCGACCCCGCAGCTCCGGGAACAGGCGCTCCACTCGGTGCTACGCTCCGTGCAGGCGGGGGCGGCTGGCGGCTGCGGCGGTTTTGCTCTCGCGGCTGCCGGCAAAAGGCGCAAAAACAAAGAAAGTGGAATCACGGAGATCATCGCCAACCGAGGTGATTATTAGAGTTCGGATTCCCGGATGGTCTTGGGGAGGTTAAAAAAAAAAAAAAAAAATGAAGTAGCGCCTTGTTTATCGCGGGACTCAAACTCAGAACCTTTACGATAGGTTCAAATCTGCAAGGTAGCAAGCGTTTAACAGTATCGTCTTGAAGTACGACGTGTCCACAAACAAGTTTTTGGAGATGTGAGCCGTCGTCCGACCCGTTCCTCATTTTCGAATCCCGACCTCCCTTCGCCGTGCCTCCGTTGCTTTTCTCCAATTTCCTCCCACATCCCAAAAACGTGTGTTGACTATAAATTGCCCGTAGGTGTGAATGGTTGTTTGTACCCTTCGAGTGGCTAGCAACCAGTTGAGGGTGTGCCCTTGCTCCTCCCCGAATATGGCTGTGATTGGCTCCAGCATGCCTGGGACTCTTGTGAGGATAAGCTGCCCAAAAAACGGATGTATGTTCATCTCTCTATTCCGATAACGGCGTGCACAATATTTTCCATAATTTCTCAAATAATGCGCAATTTTTTTCCAAAAATATTTTCAAAGAGTCAAGAGAGCGCATTATATTTAGGTATAGATGAAAAATAAAAAAAATATGATATTTGATGTCTTTTGTTACGCATTTATATAAATTACGGTAATGCGCGCCACCAACCTGAACTCTGACCTCCTCGGGGAAGCGTGGGGGACATTGCATTTGACGATCGTTAGCGTTACATATTTGTTGCTACTGCACCAAAACATCAGAAACGACCACCCGTGAGTTTGTTTTAACTTAAACGAAGACTAAAAATGTCGACTGCAAGCGCAAAGAAACGTGACCTCGCTCTGGCCGATGACGCGGCCGAACCGGAAGCAGAACGACGTGAGCTAACTGCTAACAGCTAACCACGTAGTACGATCGTAATGGGCACGTTTGAAAAACAAAACGGGAGAGCGCACATGATTGAAATGCTAGCTTTTTTTTTTTTTTTTTTCTCCCCAAAGTGCCCATTACACCCATTTCTACGTCGTTTGAGCTCTCGTTTTGATCGCGACCTGACGCTACGAAGAGCTGCGACACATTGTCGCCGAACGGGGGCGAGAGGCTGCGCTCGTAGCGCGGTGGACCTTCCCCTCAAAGTGAGGAATAAAGGGAACCAAGACCGTTAAGATTCATAAAATGTTTCCTCACAAACGCCACAGGGGATGACATTCCTCATATTTTGAGCATCCGGACAGCAGCTAATTAGTGGTGCGCGTTGTACATTGGTAGAAGGATTTTCCAGATTTTTTTTTTTTTTTTTTCATTTTATTTATTTTTTTGGGGGTCAACTTTGGGGTTGCGCGTTACACTTCAAGACGCTTTATCTACTCCTTTTCCTTTCGGCTTGTCCTAATTAGGGGCCACCACAGCGTATCATAATTTTCCACCTAAGGCTATCTCGTGCATCTTCCTGTCTACCACCAACTTCCCTCACAACGTCCATCAACCTTCTCTTTAGTCTTCCTCTCGGTCTCTCTTCCTTGTCAGCTCCATCCTTACCATCCTCCTACCAATTTGCTCACTCTCTCGCCTCTGGACATGTCCAAACCATCCAAGTCTGCTCTCTTGAACCTTGTCTCCAAAACACTCACTCCGAACGAGAACCTCAACATCTTTATTTCTGCTTCCTGTCGTCTCCTCAGCTCCACAGTCTCTAATCCGTCCATCGCGGACGGCTTCACCACTGTTTTGTAAATTTTGCCCTTCATCCTGGCGGATACTCTTCTGTCACATAATACACCAGACACCTTCCGCCAACTGTTCCAACCCAGCTTGGTCCGGTTTCTTCACTTCCTTACCACACTCACCATCGCTCTGTATTGTTGACCCCAAGTATTTGAAGTCGTCCACCCTCGCCATCTTTTCTCCCTGGAGCTTCACTCTTCCCCCACCGCCCCTCTCATTCACGCACAGATACTCTGTTTTACTTCAGCTAAAACAGAGTACGTGTACTTCAGGGCGCGTTATACTTGAGAAATTACTGTAGATGCTTTTCCACTAGAGGGCAGAAGACACATCCCCATGCTGCATTTCACACAACAAATTATTTTGCGTGTTCGTTTCGCAGTGAGTGCGCTGAGACAAACGTCGAAAACATCCAAAAATGTTGCCCAACTCCAACTTCTTGCGGTGTTCAAACCGAATCCACATTTAACAAACTTATGTAACACGAGGCACGGAAAAGAAATTATCTTGTTTTTTCCAGCACGTCAAGGTATTCCATCAAACTGGACTCATATCCCCCTCCAAATATTCGCAAAATCCTCCCCGGCGGCTCCGCGATTGTTCGTGCGCATGTCGGCACGACACGCGACGGCCGCCCCCGTCTGCGACTTTTTCTACCCGTCTGGACGAATTCAAGTCACGTTTCTTTGGGGTGGAACAGTTCCTTTAATAGCACTTCGTAGCGGCAAGCGGCTGCGTGGGGATGAAACACACGTGGATGTTATTCTACTTGGTGTGGGTGTGAGGATGAGGGCGGGTGGAGAAGGGATACGAAGCCATTACCAAAAAAAAAAAAAACGTGCCAAACTCCGAAAAGTGTTTGACGACATTAAAACCAGGAGAACGTTTTGTCCTTGAATATCGGCACCCGCGATGCCGACTGGCTGCATGCGTGTTAGTTTTGGAACAAACTACCGCGGCCAAGCCTTTCCAACTCTTTGTAGTTTAAATGAAACGTCGAAAAAAAACCAAAAACCGTCCTCCGCTGAGCCACCGGCTGGATGAGGTCACAAATGACGCATGGCTATTTTTGCTCTGACTTGAGAGTGAATCATCGAAACTGGATCCAACTTATGACGACATTGTGTCCAAGTCTTATTATTGCAAAGTATTCCAAATTTTATTTCAGCTGAACCTATGGAAGTAAATTAGTCTGAAGCAATAGTGATCAAATTTTCAATAGTTCCGTCTGTAATTCAACCGGCTACAATCTGCCGTCTAAAATTCACTGTCTGTGCCACCGGGCAGGGTCAGAACCGAACACCCAGCCAATCGCAGTTCGGTTCTGACCTGAAGTAACCCCGCCCGGTGGCACAGACTGTCATGAGCCAGCGGTGCGGAGGCGGATCCAAATGCAGGACTCCCTGGCAAAGGCATGATGTTCAATGACGACAACACGGTCCAAGAAGGAATCCAGAATCCACAAAGCAAGAAATAAGGTCCGACAACTATGACACAACTAAAGAACATGAAACATTCAGCAAATGGCTGACCGCCAATATACGCCCAAAAATCGACCGTAACGTGCTTACCGAAGATGGCGTCTTGAAGCACGGAGTTGTCCAGGTTCTCGCACACCCATTCCTTGCAGCACTTCCCCGGCAGCCGGACGCGTTGCGGGCGAGGGCAGTCGGCGGTGGCGGGGCGGAAATCCAGGGGACAGGCGGGCACGCAGGTCACGCCGCCGCCCCTGCAGCGGCAGTGGACGTCGCACGAGGGCTGGAAAGATTCCCCGTCCTGGTAGGTGACGCCGTTGACTTCGCACGTCAGATCCTCCTGACCTAAGGGGGCAAGAATTGAGAAGAAACAGAAAGTTTGTATTTATTTTGTGGCATCCGCACGTCAGTCGTGTTCTGTCAGAACAAACAAAATGTTCTTTGGGCTGTGGCTGTTCAGAATGATGGACCCGGTTTTACAATCAAGTTTCAAGTACCACTAGAAAGTTCTCCCCACGTAGGATTTTGACAATCACTGCGGTGCAGGGGACCCCGCCATTTGGGGCCAGGGACCAAGCCCAACCGCAAATATTTGACGTCCCATCAAAGCTGATTGGAGTTCAGGCGTCTAACTGAACCGCGCCCTCTGGTGGCCGTGGCCGGAACACCAGGAAGAGCGGCACAACGGCCGTTCTCGTGACCGGATTAAACATGTGAGCGTCGGGATTGACACTCGTGGCTTTTTAGGGTGCAAGACCGGTGACGAACCACCGGCGCCCTAGAGGTACCATCAAGAGTCCACAGTCCGGGATGTTGTCCCGTCCGGGGACCGACTCACCCACGCACTCTCCGGGTTCTCCGGGAAAACTGGCGCTGTAGTCACACGTCAGCCCCCGCCGGCCGTCGCACGGGAGCGTCTCGGTGCACGACTGGCCCCGCTGTCGAGCGCAAACCCGGCAGCCGTCCGGCACCGAGGGGACGCCGGGGGGGCACTCGTGGGCGGCGTGGGGGCAGAGGCACGGCCCGTCGCACAGCTGACACAACACCTGCGAGAACCACACGAAAACAAGCATTCAGATTATTTTTTAAAAATGAAAGACGGGAAAAACAAGACTGATACTATGTGCTCAGATACATTTCAATAACTTCTGTTATGGCACAAAAGTCCATTTATGATATAGACACGTAAAACATTTGGAGAAAAATTATTTGACTAAATCCCGCATTCAGTTTTACCGAGATGTAACTGTATTATTAATGATTATTTATAGTTTTGGTAGGAATAGTGACAAAGCGCAGACACTTCACTATAGACTGTTTTCGACCACGTGACGACATCCGAGGCACGCGGCCATGTTGGATGGGTTCACTCTCCTTGACGCGGCGTTCACTCTACGGCGTTTGCGAACAGACCGGAGCCGCGCAAATGTTGGTACGACGCATGATGGCTAAAATACTTTGGGACTCATTAGATGTTGTTTCAGGAAACCGTTCCGGCGAGAATATCGACCCAATGTACCTCGCAGAAACCCAAATGGAGCGCACGAATGTGGGCGTCGGTAACCTAGCCGCACGTCGTCAACTATCTCCTCTTCTGGACAAGCGCTTAAACCGTGGACCAGCTAAAGAATTATTAAGGTCTGGAGGCCTACAACCGATTCATCAGTGGCTGGGTTCCTTCGTCATGGGCCGGTACCCATTGTAAGCAACTTGCGTCCCCACACCGCTAAGGTTAGTGTAGCGCACAATGGAAGTGAAATATGTACCGCGCGTTGTGTTAAATTATGTTGATTATACCAGCGAAAGAGGTGTAGATTCATATTTTCACTTTTGTTACCGAGAGGGAGTGAGAGTGGTTCGACCGGGACGAGTCCCAAGTTTGGAAAAACAGAAGCAAAAAAAAAAAAAAAAATCTTGAGATTTTTGTCGAAAACCGATTTGTCTCGGATTGTACTTTTCATTCAATTTAAAGTGCTACAGAGGATACGATAAAAAAGGTAAATTATCGACAACGATGAATCATTTTTAAAAAATGAACCTTTTCCTTTTAAAAAAAGAAAACAAATGACAACATGTTTTGAAAATGGAGATTATCAAACATAAACACGTCAGATTTCACATCAAACTTGAGTTTTTTTTACAAGTTTTAGCTGAGCAAGTCGCAAAATTGGTGACTTGAGCCTGACTTGAGTCACGTCCCGTCCCCAAAAATATAAGAAATACTTCATGAAGATGAGGAAACGAGCAAAGCGGAAAAAAACAACACTTGATTTTCTGCTTATTTCTGGCGGCAGACATGATGTCACAAAAAAACGAAGGCGGTGACGACCACGTCGGGGGCTCACCTGCGAAGCCGCAGCCAGCAGCAGCAGCAGAAGCAGAGCCGAGGCCGTCACGCGGTCGCAACGCGGTCGGTCCATCGCGGCTGCAGTCGGCGTCCGTCCCGCCCGCCGCCGACATTTATAAGGTCTGCTGCGATCTGACGTCACGCCGCGTAAACAGCCGTCGCAAATGTTTCACATTCCTCCCCCCGCTGCCCTTTTCCACCCCCCCTCCGCTTTCTTTTCCGGCCGTGCGCTGTTCCAGCTCAACGCGAAACGAGGGGTGACGATTCCCGTCTAAATCGGTGAGGCGGATGTTTTTTTTACGCCGGGCCGGGCCGGGCCAGGCGCGCACTTTTCCGCTCTTGCGTTCCTCAAGCGTGACAGACGAGATGCGATCCGTTTCTTCCGTCTGCGTGTGAGGCTTGACGACAGCTCCGTCCAATCATTTCATCGACTGCGAGAAAAAAATGAGCCAGAAGTCAAATATTGGAAAAGTTTGTCGAGGTAGTCAAACAAACACGCGGAAAGTAAAACGAGCTTAAAGTGCCTCGTAAAATCATCTGCGTTTCTTTTTTTTTTTTTAAAGTGTATTAAATAGTGACATAATACTGACAACAATTTAGAATTGTTTTCTGGATTTTTGGGGGCAGGCAGGGCTAAAAAAAAAAAAAAAAATACCCCGATAACGCAAGTGGGCTGAGACGCGTACCGTAATTTCCGGCCTGCGAGCCGCGACTTTTTTACACGCTTTCAAACCTGCGGTTTATGCGGCCGTGCGGCTAATTTCTGCTTTTTTTTTTTTTTTTTTTTTTCTAGCAGCCACAAGGGGGCGATCACAAGCGGAAAGGGTAAGAGTGAGAGCGGTGGAATATATGTGCCGAGGAAGTTACTTTTACCGTTCTGGCCCTGTTAGCGCTGCGCAAACGTTTTACTGCCCTGTCTTATTGATTTTTACCAAAACCGGCCCTGTCAGCGTGGTGGTGCTAGCATTAGCGTTAGCGTGGCGGCGTTAGCGTTAGTTTTAGCGCAGCAGCGCCAGCCTTGAGCTCTCTGTGTACCATCTTTGTAAATATCTCGTGTTTCAATCTGGGCACTTGCGGCTTTTACACAGGTACGTCGTATGTATGTACCAAATGGTATTTCCTTTACAAATGTACTGCGTGAGGTGTGGAATATATGTGGCGAGGAAGTGACTTTTACCGGTCCGGCCCTGTTAGTGCTGCACTAGCGTGTTACTGCCATGTCTCAGCAATTTTTACCAGTATGTTTTTCTTTAAACCGGCCCTGTTAGCCCGGTGGCACAAGCATTAGCGTTAGCGCAACGGCGCTAGCATTAGTGTTAGCACGCCGGCACTAGCGTTAGCGCGGCGGGGCTAGCATTAAACTCTCTGTGTACCGTCTTTCTTTGTAAATATTTCGCCTTTCAATGTGGGCACTTGCGGCTTTTACACAGGTGCGGCGTATGCATGTACCAAATGGTATTTCCTTTACCAATGTCATGGGTGAGGTGTGGAATATATGTGCCGAGGAAGTGGCTTGTACCGGTCCGGCCCTGTTAGCGCTGCGCTAGCGTGTTACTACCACGTCTCAGTGATTTTTACCAGTTTGTTTTTCTTTAAACCGGCCCTGCTAGCGCAGTGGCGCTAGCATTAGTGCGACGGTGCTAGCATTAGCGTTAGTGTTAGCACGGCGGCGCTAGCATTAGTGTTAGTGTTAGCGCGGCGGCGCTAGCATTAAGCTCTCTGTGCATCTTTTTTTTTTGTAAATATCTCGCGTTTCAATGTGGTCACTTGCGGCTTATACACAGGTGCGGCTTGTGTATGTACCAAATGGTATTTCCATTCCAAATGTACTCGGTGAGGCTTATACACAGGTGCGCTCTTCAGGCCGGGAATTACGCTACTCGCTGGTATAAGTCGTCCCTCCGCCGCAATCTAAATTCCGAGCGCCTTTTGTGATTATTAAAGGGCCACTGACATGCTTATAAACATTCTAAAATAGATAAAAGTAAGTCAGTTTCTTTCGGCTTGTCCCGTTAGGGGTCTCCACAGCGTGACATCTCAGCTGAACGCTCTTATTTGTTCGAAGAGAACATCTCACAATCGAGTGAAGTGACCCTATCGTTTCGAGCCACGTTTAGATGATATGCGGATCACTTCTAACTAACAACAGACTCCCGCCGACAGGATGTAGCGTACTCGGGAGGAGCCATGCCGGGCGAAACACCAGTGGGGTTGGGGGGGGAGCTCCTTTCTCCTCCCGCGACGGACAACGTCGAACGCATCGTTTGTGTTGGATCCACCGAGAGGAGAGACAGAAACAAACAAACGAGACAACACAACAGCAAAATCGACACCTGCCTGAAAAGAAATATTTCTCTGTCTCCATTTGGCCTTTTTCAAGCAGAATTCCAGCGAACTTGACTCTGACAAGCACGTCTTGTGCGCGTCCAGCATTTGCGGCCTCACAATATTCCGGTTGGTCAGTTTGCGGTTTCGAGCCGGTGCCAAGAAGCCGGAACCGATTCGACGGTGACTCAGAGCAAACTGACGCAACTAACAGACGCCCGGGGGTGGGGGGGGGGGGGGCGTACGCAGAGCGGCTCCGTCGGCGACGGCGTCCCGCGATGGCCGCCTTGACGTTTTGGCGCCTGCTGACGGTTTTCCGCAGGTAACCTCGAGTCCGGGCACGGATCCCGACCCGCGGCGTGTGCAGCGTTTTGCCGCATCTGTCAACCTGAACAACATTTACTGTAGTAAGATGGGCCACTTTCCAGACCATTTGGTCCAACGCGCATACCGTATACTACAGAAAGATTTCACAGCACACTACCACGTCCCCAAAAGTATACAACGCTGCCTTGAGATACAAGTGATTGAATTTACGAGTCACAGAACTTCATACGGGTCGATGACGCCAGCAAACTTGTCAACATCTGACCTCCATCAATTGACATTGGCTTCACAACGGGGCTCTCTAGAGTCCAGTCAACAATGGATACACTATTTGGAGTAACAAAAATATCATAGCAAAGCTAAAATAAAAAAAAATGCTAAAAAAAAAAAACAGGCACAAAAGTAGCAAAAAAAAGAATTTAGAAAAACTGGATCCACCCCCAAGTTGGAAACAATCCCTAAACCAGGAGACACCAGGGTAGAAATCCAAGCGTCTGAAACGAGAGGAAGCAATATTACAAAATAAAAGCAGACATAACAGCATGAAAGAGAGGACTAAAATCGCAGAACTTCACAAAAATGACAAACGTGAACGTTTTTAGACAAAAGTCAGCAAAGTAGTGACCGTATATTTCATAGCTTTAGCCATGATCCCCAATACCGATAGAAATTATGCGCGTGAGGAGCCAGTAGTATGATTTCCTTACGTTCTACACTGTAGTATTTGTGACTTTGAATGCGTGCTTGCCTTTCAAAGGCCGTGCCCGACCCGTTGAGCGACCTGTGAGTTAGCAAAGCAGAGTTTCACGTTAGCTAGCTGTCAAAGAGCTGAGAAAATGTTGGCCAGTCTGCATCTTGAGTGATCCGCATATCATCTAAATATGGCTCGAAACAATTGGGTAGCATTGCCTCTGTCACTTCACTCGATTGTGTCAGCGGGGGGCGGCTTCGGCGACGCCTCGTCCGCGGCGGACGACTTCAGCCGAGCTGGCTCGCACATACTGTCTGCGAGTCTGCTGTTAGTTAGAAGTGATCCGCATATCATCTAAATATGGCTCGAAACGATAGGGTGATGTTGCCCCGGTCACTTCACTCCATTGTGTCAGCGGCGGGCGGCTTCGGCGACGCCTCGTCCGCGGCGGACGACTTCAGCCGGGCTGGCTCGCACATACTATCTGCGAGTCTGCTGTTAGTTAGAAGTGATCCGCATATCATCTAAATATGGCTCGAAACGATAGGGTGATGTTGCCTCGGTCACTTCACTCGATTGTGTAGTTGGCAGACGGCTTCGGCGACGCCTCGTCCGCGGCGGACTACTTCAGCCGGTCTGACTCGCACATACTGACTGTGAGTCTGCTGTTAGTTAGAAGTGATCCGCATATCATCTAAATATGGCTCGAAACAATTGGGTAGCATTGCCCCGGTCACTTCACTCGATTGTGAGATGTTCTCTTCTTCGAAAAGAGCTTCCGTGTCCCATAGCAGGTGGCGCGGCGTGTTTTCAATGGCGAATGTCGCGGCGTGACGTCATGAACGGACGATGCAGGCAAAATGGCTACCACTGGGATGTCGAAAGAGACTTGCGCAACTTTGCACATGGAGGCGTTTGCATGTACCAAATGGTATTTCCTTTACCAATGTCATGGGTGAGGTGTACCGAGGAAGTGACTTGTAACGGTCGTGGCGCTAGCGTTAGCATGGCAGCGTTAGCGTTAGTTTTATCACGGCGTCCTCTCATATTTATTGTTTCATATGGCCAAGTGAATCATGTTACATGCATTTTTCATGACAATATCTGCTTTAGAATGTTTACAGGCATGACAGTTGACCTTTAAATACCTTTGCTCGGGTTGTATAGCGGCTTTGCTTTGCCACTAGATGGCAGAGGTTACATAATTAACTTGTGCGTCTGTTTTGAGACATCATTGTTTTGTGGCGGGCCTTTTTCCCCCCTCTCTTATGTAAAATACGTGCCTTGGCTCCAAAGAGTTTGGGAAACGGCGTTTTACATGACGACGTTCCACTTGAAGCGACGACTTTTTAATCGAGGAGGGGCCGAACGATCGCACAGCTGTTATTTTTCTCTTCCTCCCCCCGTTTGAAATGCGCATGAATTCCATTTCCGATGTCTCGCAGTGACTCACGATTCCAGGCGAGGACGCGGGAGATGATGGTCATCGCTTGCATCAACAAACCCGAACCCGCTCGAGGTCCCCGACCGGACCGTGGAAATCTTTTCAAAAACTCGCCGCGTCTCCTCGAGCGGCTACCGTGTCAAATAGTTTCCCGTTACGGGCAAGATTTTGTTTTCTCAGTGATCGACGTCCGCTCCGGGACCCGTGACGGAGACTCGCGTGAGGACATTTCGAGTTTCTCATCAGACAAAAATGTAGAGAAACAAGCGCTGTCGGAAAAACAACGGAAAGACGCACCCCCAAAAAAATCTCCACGTGTAACATGCCGACGTTGCCACACCACTAGGAGGCGCTTCTGGGTTTCAATTAGCATTAGGGACAAATTTGCACCGCTTTTCCACTCACATACATATAAAATGAACATACACACAGATATACAATATCGTATATAATTTCCGGCCTACAAGCCGCGACTTTTTTCCACACGCTTTCAACCCTGCGGTGATGCGGTCGCAAGGGGGCACTCGAGCGGTAAAGGTAAGAATGAGACCGGTGGAATATACAGTATGTGCCGAGGAAGTGAATTTTACCGACCCTGTTAGCGCTGTGCTAGCATTAGCGCTGCACTAGCGACAGCGCTGTGCCAGCGTGTTGCTGCTGCGTTACTGACGTGTCTCAGTGATATTTACCGGTAAGTTTCATTTTACTCGGCCCTGTTAGCGTTAGCGCGGCGTTAGCGCTAGCGTTAAACTCTTTCTGTCTGCCATCTTTCTTTGTAAATATCTCTTTCAATGCGCAGCGCTAGAACTGTGCTAGCGTGTTGCTGAAGTGTTAACTGACGTGTCTCAGTGATATTTACCGGTAAGTTTTATTTTAAGCGGCCCTGTTAGCGTTAGCGCGGAGCTAGCGCTAGTGCTACCGCCGCGCTAGCGTTAAACTCTTTCTATCTGCCATCTTTCTTTGTAAATATTTCGTGCTTGAATGTGGGCACTCGCGGCTTTTACGCAGCTGCGGCGGATGTATGTACCAAATATATGTAATAAATATTCAGGTGAGCTTTATTTTGCGTTTGTCCGACGCAATTTAAAATGGCGTCAGGCGTTTAACGTGAGATGGATCGTGATTGGTTAAATCTAAACGCAGCCGCACTTCACGCACGTCACTTGAGATGTGGAGGTTAAAGGTCACATTACTGATGATTGATTTCCATTTCATCTGTCGCCAGCAGCGCCGATCCTGCTTTGGCTCGCGGGGTTGCTGGGACCAATCCCGGCAGACTTCAGGGGAAAGGCGAAATGCGGGCTTCACCCCGAACTAACTACACCACCGCTATCAAACTCAAGGCCCGGGGGCCAGATCCGGCCCACCACATGATTTCATGTGGCCCGCGAAGCCAAATTTAGAGTGTCAATTTCAATTATTCTTGTAAAAATGTGTACAAAAATTTCAAATCGTCATGCATCATAAATGATCAAGCATTTTTGTGTTACCAAAGATAAATAGCTGAAAAACGCATTACTCATGATTTCTGATTCCAAAAAATAGATCATAAATTAATGACATACATATGATGAGACAATTAAACAATTTTATTTAACAATGTGGCCCGCGAGAAAAATGAGTTTGACATCCCTGGACTACGCCGTCAAATGATTTATCTAATCTTTTTAATATCACAAAACCTTGCATTTGTGCATATATGTTGACTTTTTTTTTTTTTTTTGCCACTGTATTCTTGTACACATAAAGTGCTTCATATTTTATGTGAAACCGTTTTTCCAAAATGAATTTTTCATAAATTCTGCACCCAACACCCCATAATGATAACTTGAAATGTTTTTGTGTTTGATTTTTTTGGTTGTTGTAATTTTGAAATTATTTCAACTTCAATGTCAAGGATTCCTGTCTGTGGGTTTTGATTATAATCGTAATAATAATCATAAATAATAAAGACGTCAAGAGCTTTTTTTTTGGCATCTTCATAAGTCTCAAGTTGGAAAAGGCAGCTGGGAAACAAGACGCGTTTACGTAACGTGACGGCGCAACGCTTTCCACGGGATTCCAGCCGGACGTCTCGGCGCGAGAACGCTCGGAATGGCGGACGTTACTCAAAATATTGCAAAAAGTGCCGAGGTGAATTAAAAACAAATAATAAGAAAGAATTCTCTTTACGCATCCTTGACACATTTAATCACATTTTTGTGCCGGGGACGAATTCCTCGTGTGTCGTACATGCTACAGCTGGCATAGGCTCCGGCAATCCCCGCGACCCATGTGAGGATAAGCGGCAAAGAAAATGGATGGATGGATGAGTGGATTCTAATTCAAGGCGACACAATCACAGCGCTGTGACTGCCGCTGAGGTATTACCACCAGTACATAAATCTATCCATCCGTTTTCTCAGCCGCTTATCCTCACAAGGTTCGCAGACCTAAAGGTGGCCACAGTACCCGTGTTCTGTACTCAAGTTGAAGTGCCTTGCGGTACAAGCGACCCAACTTTTTTTCTTTTTCGATATTAGACAATTTTTCTGTTTAATTCCCAAAGATAAGCGGGGGGGGGGGGGCTGGGGGGGGACGACACTCCCAGTTGAGGTTTACTGTGTATATAATATAATATATACAGGTACATTTTTATGGTGTGTCGTCATCTGCGGAGCTTGAAAAAAAAGAAACTAAAATTACTTTTTTTTTGCAGTTGACAAATGTGACTTGTGCCACAAAATAATAACTTGCTTCATGAAGTTGACGTTTGTCGTATTATCAGTGAGTAATTTTGTTTTATGAGTGGGAAATGACTTCAGTCTGATGATAAATATGTACGGGAGCCCAGACGTGCAACCTTACGAGGTTGTTGCGCGGCTGATTTTATTTTAATTTTCTTTTTTTTTTTTTTCGTCTTGAATTTCGAACAAAAAATTATTAGTTATGAACCATCAATGGTGCTTGTGAACTTCCTAACAACTCACTATCTGCCAAGTACGGAAGCGTATTACTGCCACACCCCCCCCTCCAAAATAGGTCACGTTTCACATCATTATGTGAAAAGTTTCACATAATGATGTGATATTTTGAATAATTATGAACGCGACTTGCCTTCTGGGGGAGACGAGGTGAAGAGGGGTGAAATTGATTTATTTTCTTCGTTATAACATGAAACGAATCGCATTATAACGTAGAGTATATCATGTTATAACGTGAAGGTTTCACACTACAACATGAAATTAATTATGTTATAACATGAAACTTTTCACGTTATAACAAGAAATGATTCACATTACAATGTGTAATTGACCACATTATAACGTGAAACATGTTATAACTTGATAGCGACCAAACAATTGAAAAAAAAAAAAAGCTGATTGTTGCTATTACAATTGGAGTTTATTGATAAACTTAAATTCATAAGAGACAAGTATATGTTTCTATGTTTCGTCTTAGCTAAGCCTTAGCTGATGAATGCAAATAAACAATGCAAAACGCCGCAGAAGAGCTAAAGGCTAACAAAACTAGCATCAATACCAAGATGGCGCTCACCCTTGAACACGTGTGGTACGTCAACACATGTAGACAAACAATATAGCAGTACTCAAATGCATATATTCTTTATCTGCTGCGAAAAACGACCAGTTTTACTGCAGCCTACAGAGACCATCTGGGTGTATATACAGCCGTTCGTTTTCCGAGCCGCTTGTCCTCACGAGGGTCACGGGAGGAATGGAGCCATTCCCGGCTGTCGTCGGGGAGGAGGTGGCGGAGGACACCCTGAACTGGTCGCCGGACAATCAATCGCAAGGGCACGTGGAGACAGACAACAGTCGCACTCACAATCACACCTCGGGGCAATTTAGAGGGTCCAATTAATGTTTTTGGGGGATGTGGGAGGAAACCGAGGTGCCCACCCGGGGGAAACCCCACACGGGCAAGGGGAGAACATGCAAACTCCACACAGGCGGGGCAGGGATCGAACCCGGCTCCTCAGAACTGTGAAGCCAACACGCACGTCTGTATTAGACTGCCCCCTTGCGGCCAAAACACACACACACACACACAGGTATGCAAACCATTGAATTCAATGAAATAATGTCAAAACTTTATTCGGCACGATTTCATCAATAACGGACAATACTGTAAAATTATTTTTTTTATCCTTAAGAAGAGAATTACAATATTTTTGGGAGCGCCGCGTTGGTAAATTAGTCACAAATGACGAACCGAACGCCACCGTAGATAGAAAACAATCTTGGCTAATATTCTGGTATGTATGAAATTGTGCAACAATTATATGAGTCCAGAAAGGTGTGACGCGATTGACTTCAACATTTCGACACTTTTCCTGTTTTCGCAAGCCTTGCAAGTGGCAAGTCTCTGGCCCAAAACCGTTCGGACCCCCCGCCGTTGAGTTTTTCAGCCGACGGCGACATTTTTTGAAAGGTGGAAGGCTCCGTCACGATAAGAAATTTATGGCATTTATGGCTTCAGCTTATCGCCATAAATTTTCATGACGCTGCTTTTTGTCCACATAATTGGCAACAGGAAACTTCCGGGTGGCAGAAAAAAATGAAATAAAATCCAGACATGATCTGAAATTGATGACTATTCTTGTTTTTTTTTTTGAGGTCCTGCCTGGACAGTCCCGAAGATGTTGTTGTTGTTTTCAGGTTATTTTTTCCTAAAAATCAAAATTAATTAATAGTAAAAAAAGCTAATGTTGATGGTGATGTTGTCGAATATGTACATAAAATTGATGACAATTCTTGTTTTTTTGAAGTCCTGCCTGCACAGGCCCAAAGATTTTGTTGTTGTTTTCAGGTTAATTTTCCTAAAAATCAAAATTAATTAATAGTAAAAAATGCTAATGTTGATGGTGATGTTGTCGAATATGTACATAAAATTGATGACAATTCTTGTTTTTTTGAAGTCCTGCCTGCACAGGCCCAAAGATTTTGTTGTTGTTTTCAGGTTATTTTTCCTAAAAATCAAAATTAATTAATAGTAAAAAATGCTAATGTTGATGGTGATGTTGTCGAATATGTACATAAAATTGATGACAATTCTTGTTTTTTTGAAGTCCTGCCTGCACAGGCCCAAATATTTTGTTGTTGTTTTCAGGTTAATTTTCCTAAAAATCAAAATTAATAAATAATAAAAATGCTAATGCTGACGTCGTCGAATATATATATATATATATATATATATATATATATATATATATATATATTATAATTTCTTAAATTTATATAATTGATAACAATTCTTGTTTTTTGAGGCCCTGCCTCCACAGGTCGAATGATTTTGTTGTTGTTTTCAGGTTATTTTTCCCCAAAAATCTAAATTAATAAATAATAAAAAATGCTAATGTTGATGGTGATGTTGTCGAATATGTATATAAAATTGATGACAATTCTTGGTTTTTTTTAGGTCCTGCCTGCACAGGCCCAAAGATTTTGTTGTTGTTTTCAGGTTAATTTTCCTAAAAATCAAAATTAATAAATCATAAAAAATGCTAACGCTGACGTCGTCGAATATATATATATATATGTATAATTTTTATTTATTTATATAATTGATAACAATTCTTGTTTTTTTGAGGCCCTGCCTCCACAGGCCCAAAGATTTTGTTGTTGTTGTTGTTTTCAGGTTATTTTTCTTAAAAATTAATACATGTGGGTCCTGCGGGTGAAAAGGAGACTGGAGAATAAAAAATGCTAACGTTGATGCTAATGTTGTTGAATATATATATATATATATGTATATATATATATATAATTTATTTTTTTATCGTATTATTTTTATTTATTTTATTATCTATTATTTATATTTATTTAAACACACAATATTAGATATATATATATTATGTGTGTTTAAATGAACAACTAAACACTAAAAAAACAACAGCCCACGTTCATCTTTTAAATTTCGTTCAATTCATTTTTATTGCATTATTATTTTTAAGCGGCACGGTGGGTCTGAGCTTATTTCCTCAGTGGCACGTAAAAAAAAAAGTTTTGTTTGCTCGTCCGACCTCGCCACCCGGAAGTTGCTGTGACGTCACGGCGAAAGCGTCCACACACACACACACACGAGGTTCCGCTACAGAGGCGTGTGTGTGTGTGTGTGTGTGTGCGCGTGCTCGTGCTTCCCCAAACGAACCTCTCACCCCGAACCGAACCGCTCCTCCGCTCCCACAGCATGTCCGAACTCCCAACCCGGCAGGAAGTGTTCGACAAGCCCAAGGTAGGTCCGCTCGCCGGAACTCACTTGGGACAAAATGAGAGCAAATTTCATCTTTGCTTTTCATTTCATAGCTCGGTACGATCTCGACTGCCGGGTCGTGCGAGGGGTAAACGGTTCTTAAAAAAATAGAAATAATAATAATAATAATTTTTTAAAAATTTAATACAGGTGGTTCTTGTCATTGTACCGACATACGACGTTCGGAATTTTACGAACGGGAGTATTAAACAAAAAAAAAAAATGTTTGAATACAACGTAAGCGCCGTTTTCCATATTGTGTTCTTTATCCAAGCCGCTTATCCCCACAAGGCTCACGGAAAACCCGTTACAACTGCTTCTGATGCTTTTTTTTTTTTTTTTTTTTTAATACCGTCCCCCATTCTTCTTCGATTAAATATGTAACGAGCATCATAAAAAAGAGATGAGTGGAATTTTTGAGCTGTGTGTTTTTTTTTTTGTTTTTTTTTTTTAAACGCAGTCGTTTTTGTAAATGGAGTCGCCACGGTGAGCCGAAAAGTGCAGTTATGGTTAAAACGAGGCGATTTATGAGTGATACATTTTCCGTTTCTGCTCGTCTCGAAAAGCGGGCTGCAACTTTGCCGTAATCGCTTGAAAGTTTCATTTTCACATTCTCGTCCTTTCGAACGAAGCCAGCGGGGGCGGCGCCCCGGCGCCCTCTGCTGACCGCCGGGTGGCAACGACAAAAAGGCCCGACGGCGTGAAACGGACACGCGGGGGGGGGGGGTAAAATGACAAATCCGCGTCGAGTAAACTCATAAACTCATTAAACGTGAATTAGCCGTCGGGTCGGCGTCCGTCCTTCGTGCTGTCGTCCGATTACGGGATCAGCTCATGGGCGTCAAACCGGAGCACAAGAACACTTCACTGCTGGCTAAAATCTTATACTTTACTGCCGACAAATTATGTATTTTGTACAAAATGGAGAGATGGGAAGCTGCTAGATATTGTAATGAAAAATACATTATTCACTTCAATGTCTGTACGAAAAAATAAATTTGAGCAGAGAAGCGCGTCATCCTTGCGGGAAGTTGCGGAAGTCTCTTTCGACATCCCAGTGGCGGCCATGTTGCCTGCAACGTCTGTTCGTGACGTCACGCCGCGACGTTCGCCATTGAAAACACGCTGCGACACCTACTAGGGACGCCGAAGCTCTTTTCGAAGAAGAGAACGTCTCACAATCGAGTGTGAAGTGACCGACCGGGGCAATGCTACCCAATCGTATTTAGATGATATGCGGATCACTTTTAACTAACAGCAGACTCGCAGATAGTATGTGCGAGCCAGCCCGGCTTAAGTCGTCCGCCGCGGACGAGGCGTCGCCGAAGCCGCCCCCCGCTGACACAATGGAGTGAAGTGACCGGGGCGACATCACCCTATCGTTTCGAGCCATATTTAGATGATATGCGGATCACTTTTAACTAACAGCAGACTCCCTACCTTCACGTAGGTAGAACTGGTATAAACGCACGAGCCCGCTTCAGTGGGCGTCTGCTATGAACGTCACTTCCTTCTTCTTCTCCAAAATAATTGATATACTAGCTGCCATTTTTTAAAAATTATTAATAACATACTAAAAATCATGCTTTTCGTGTCAGTGTGGCTTTAAATGAACACTCTGCCGTTGCTAATCAAACATAAGCAATGTTATCCTTTTTTCTATCTCAAGTATAATATCCATGGAGGCCAAAATGTGGAAAAAATATATACGCACGCCTGCACAAAATACTATTTGTACCCAGAAAATATAGTATGTAACATCTATGAAATACTGAGGCCACAACGTAGGGAAAATGTGCACACGGAATGGAAATTCGTAGGACAGTCGGGGAAGGAAATCCTCCTCTAGATGGGAATGATATTGAACTCACAATTGAGTATTTTGTACACGCGTCATTCATATTCTATGGCCACCAAATAAGTATCTGTTACACTTGGGGAAATTTCTTTTCTTGAAAACAAAATTAACAAAATTCATGAACAAAATGTAAATAGTCCAAAGGGCTCCGGTGCATTGCTGGATTTTTAAGAGTCAAAAAGAACTTTTAAAAGCGTTGAAAGTTTTGAAAAGTGCATGGTAGAGGTTTAATAGTAGCGTCTATTAGTAGTCTGGAGAGCTTCGTAGACCTTTAGAATATGCAAACATCCATCCATCCATTTTCTTAGCCACTTATCCTCACGAGGGTCGCGGGGAGTGCTGGAGCCTATCCCGGCTGTCAACGGGCAGGAGGCGGGGCACACCCTGAACTGGTCGCCAGCCAATCACAGGGCACCTCGGGACAAACAGCCGCACTCACAATCACACCCAGGGGCAATTTAAAGTGTCCAATTAATGTTGCATGTTTTGGGGATGTGGGAGGAAACCGGAGTGCCCACCCGGAGAAAACCCACGCAAGCCACGGGGAGAACATGCAAACTCCACACAGGCGGGTGGAACCGGGACCTCAGAACTGTGAGGCCAATACTTTACCATCTGATTCGCCGAGCCGCCAATATGCAAACATAATCTTACAACAACAAAAAAACGAGACACCGACTCCACGGATTTCATCTATTGCGGGGGAGGTCCAGATCCCAGCCCACCCCCCAGGATCAACGAAGGAATACTGCATCTTTGTGTGAACTCTGACCCTCCTCGCAGTCCTGGGATAAATCACAGCTCCCAGCGCGGCGAGCCCTCCGCTCGCTCCTCGTTTTGCCTCAGCAAGTATTGCAATATTTTGTACTAATACGTCGACCACTCGCCCACAGGTCGAGCTCCACGTACACCTCGATGGCGCCATCCGAGTGCAAACCATTCTTGATGTCGCCAGGTAAGTCTGTTTAACCCCCACCCGCCCCCCCCATGATTATGATTACGTATTAATATAGAGAAATAACTACCAGTTACTGGAAAGTCACTGATGGCGTAGTGGTACACACGCCTGCCTTTTGGTGCGGCCAGCGTGGGATCGATTCCCGCTCAGTGATAGGCGTAGATATCTGCCCCGCGACTGAATGGCGACCAGTTCGGGGCGTTGTCCGCCTTTCGCCCGAAGCTAGCTGGGATAGGCTCCGGCTTTTCCGCGACCCCTTGTGAGGATAAGCGGCTTAGATAATGACATGACAATTACCAGTTATCAGTACTGTAGAAGATAACATTGGCATTATTGCGTGACATGTCACTTTGGGTCATCTGGCTTGCGCCATCATCACAAAGCAAAACGTGATTCATATTTTGTCCGTCTGTTAGTTTGTGTTGGACGGGATGTAAAATTGCGTCATTGCTGGGATTTTTTTTTTTTTTCCTACCCAAAATTGTGCAAGTTGGATACAGATATGGATACAATATGAATTGTTTTGCTGAGGATAAAGAATATAGAGCCGTGAGTTGTTGTTATTTTGTCTGTCTACGTGTGGTGCAGCACCACTTGTGTTCAAATATCTGTTCCTGAAAGAGATTTATGACCACGACATTGATGCTGGTTTCAGTAGCATTTCCGTGGCATTTTGCAATGTGTGTTGGCATCGAGATGAAGTTTTGTACGCAAAAGTATTCAATTTCTCTTCACTTAGTAAACGCAAACAAAACAATCAACAAACTCGGCTAAAGTGCTGTTCGCTAATTGAGGCGAAGTGAGTTTAGTTTGCTGCGGTCCTTCAAATTTTTGCCCTCAAGTTGAAAAACAAAACGAACGACAGCTCGTATCCAAGCAACTCGCTAAGTCACGTCACCCAAAACTCAAGGCAGCAATGTATTTATTTTATTTTATATTTTAAATCTCAGGCCACACCACCAAACAGAAACGTCACATGTAATGTACCGGAATTTCCGGCCTACAAGCCGCGACTTTTTCCACACGCTTTCAATTCTGCGATTTATGCGGTGATGCGGTTCATTTGTGCATTTTTTTTTTTTTTTCAAACGGCCGCAAGGGGGCACTCGAGCGGAAAAGGTAAGAATGAGACCGGTGGAATATATGAGACGAAGAAGTGACTTTTACCAACCCTGCTGGCGCTGCGCTAGCGTTAGCGCTCTGCTAGCATCTTGCTGCGGTGTTACTGCCGTGTCTCGGTGATATTTACCGGTAAGTTTTCATTTTAACCGCCCCTGTTAGCGTTAGCGCTGTGCTAGCGTGTTGCTGAGGTGTTACTGGCATGTCTCAGTGATGTTTACCAGTAAGTTTTCTTTTAACCGGCCCTGTTAGCGTTAGCCCTAGCGCGGCGTTAGCATTAGCGTTAGCGCGGGGCTAACGCTAGCGTTAAACTCTTTTTGTGTACCGTCTCTCTTTGAAACTATCTCGAGTTTCAATGTGGGCACGAGCGGCTTTTACACAGCTGCGGCGTACGTATGTACCAAATGGTATTTCCTTTACAAATGTACTCGGTGAGGCTTGTAACCAGGTGCGCTCTGTTGGCCCGGAATTACGGTAAATAGAACTACGGTATATGAGGAATCTACAATAATCCAGGAGTTGAGGGTATACGCAAGCACACAATATACCTGTCAAAAATTAAGATTTTTTTTTTTCATAACTCTCACTGTGCGCAGTAACCAAACACAACAGATATAATAATTAACCACCAAGTCAGATAAGTGACATTAGTACGTCTTCATGTTCGCCTCAGCCATAATTCATCTTGGATTGTTTTGATGTGTAGCAACAATGTTGTCCGACGGTTCAAATTTCTAACTTCCAAACGCATCTTTTGCTGTTTTGTGTTTGTTTTAGTTGTTTGTTTGTTTTTGCCCTCGCAGGAGACGCGGCATCCCTCTGCCGGCCGACACCGCAGAGGGGCTGAGGCGGCTCATTGTCCTCCGAAAGCCGGCCACGCTCACAGAGTTCCTGGGCAAGTTTGCCGAGTACATGCACGTGATTGCGTAAGTGCCCACACCCCACCAATGACTTGTCCCTTATCATTACCATGAGGATAAGGGTTGCAAATTTCCTGGAATTCTCAATAAATCCTGTCCGAAGACAGCTGGGCTTGGCCTCCAGTTTTTACCGTATACTTGATTATGATAGCATTGAAAGTTTTTAAAAGTGCATGGTAGAGGTTTAATAGTAGCGGAGGGAGACGACTAATCTGAGTCTGGAGAGCTTCGTAGAGCTTTAGAATATGCAAACATCCATCCATCCATTTTCTTAGCCGCTTATCCTCGCGAGGGTCGCGGGGAGTGCTGTAGCCTATCCCAGCTGTCGACGTACACCCTGAACTGGTTTCCAGCCAATCGCGGGGCACCTCGAGACAAACAGCCGCACTCACAATCACATCTACGGGCAATTTAGAGTGCCCAATTAATGTTGCGTATTTTGGGGATGTGAGTGCCCACCCGGAGGAAACTCACGCAGGCACGGGGAGAACAGCGGGTCCGGCATTGAACCGGGGGGAGCTCAGAACTGTGAGGCCAACGCTTTACAAGATGAACCACCGTGCCTCCCTCATTCTGGAAAATGTACAGAGAAATTCCCTGCCCTTCGAAACCCTTTTTATGATTACTAATATTCTTGAATAATAACGTGACTGGGCGTTCAAGAGTCCCGGCCCGCCTCTCGAATCAAGACTCTGGGGGGAGGGTGAAAGTTCAATCACGCGGGTTGGTTAGCGTTGTGGGCGACCGCGTGTGTGCAAAGGGATGCGAGCAGCTCATTAACGCGCCCGGCGGGGGGGGAGATGGTCTCTGGTTGCCCCGGCGACGGCTCCATCCGGCAGCCGCCGACAATGGCGACCCGCTCCGTCGAATGGGAGCCTCTCCCCCGAGCCTCAGAACGCGCCCGGCAATGTATGGAACGCGCCAGCTGAGTACAGTGCGTGGACATTGGAAAGCGCGTTTGGAATGTTTTAGGGAGCTCAGCGAGACAACGGCAAACGCTGGAAACCGCGGCGGCGGCGGCGTCACGTCCACCATAGTCAGAGTACCAAAGCGCACGTCTGAATAAACACGAGCGCCGGTACCTCCGAGAAGAACCCATCCGTCGACCTCCGGTGCGCCGTTCCCAAGGCCCGTATTTCACGTTGCAACAATTGCAAAAAGATGAGATTATCTTCTTTTCCCAGACGGGGGCCCCCAATGCTCAGTGGTTCGCGCGTTACATATTTTTTGGTTTGGTAAACCAGGGGTCGTGAGTTCGTTTTGTCACTGGGGGCCTCCGCTCCCCAAGAGGGGTTGCGTCGGGAAGGGCGTCCGGCGTGCCAAACCAAAATTCAAATATCCAAGTTCAGCTGAGATGTTGTTAGTTAGAAGTGATCCGCGTATCATCTAAAAATGGTTGGAAGGTTCGTTGGTGTGTGGGAAAAATCAGGGGTCGTGAGTTCGTTTTGTCACTGGGGGCCTCCGCTCCCCAAGAGGGGTTGCGTCGGGAAGGGCGTCCGGCGTGCCAAACCAATATTCAAATATCCAAGTTCAGCTGAGATGTTGTTAGTTAGAAGTGATCCGCGTATCATCGAAATATGGTTGGAAGGTTCGTTGGTGTGTCGGAAAAATCTGAAAATATCTGTTGTTCCTCTCCCGTAGCAGCCGCCATTACGTGTTTCCAACCAGTATGACGTCGCAGGCAATATGGCCGCCACTGGGATGTCGAGTGAGACTTCCGCAACTTTGCGCATGGATGACACGTTCTCTGCTCATATTTATTTGTTCGTATAGACAGTGAAGTGAGTAATGTTCTATGTATTTTTTAATAACAATACATATTTTTTTGGTTGGATAAACCAGCGGTCGTGAGTTCGTTTGTCAGCGGGGGCCTCCGCTCCCCAAGAGGGGTTGCGTCGGGAAGGGCGTCCGGCGTAAAAACTGTACCAAACGAATATGAGCGTTCAGCTGAGATGACGCGCCGTGGCGACCCCTAACGGGACAAGCCGAAAGAAACTTACTTCCACAGAAAGACTTGAACGCTAGCACGGCACTAGCGTTAGCGTGACTCGAGGGTTAGCGCGACGCTAGCGTTCAACTCATTTTGTGTGTCGAGGCTTATGAACAGGTGCGCTCTTTGGCACCTTTCCCCGTCCGTCTCAAATGCACGTTGGGCTGCAGGCCACCCCATGTAAAGTTCTTGGCTCATACTGGCCTACTGTCCCACCTGCGCTAGACCCGGTCCAGCATTTGTGAACAAAACCCAAAGATGTAGTCATGGGGGGGGCATTAGAAACCATTGACCATTAGAAAAAACCAACAGTTATACGAATGTAATTCCTGCCCTACTGCCCGCCGCGCTAGTTAGCAATAGCGTCGCCGCATTAGCGCTAGCAACACCACCCTAGCATTAGTGTTAGCGCCGCTGCGTTAGTTTTAGCACCACCGCGCTAGCGTTATATTACCACCGCTGCATTAGCATTAGGGCCGCCGCGTTAGAGTTAGCACCGCCGCGTTAGCACGGCCGCACTAGCATTAAACTCTCTGTACCGAGGCATATCACGAGGTGCGATCTAAACTCCAGGAATTACGGCAACAACATGTTAGGATTAGTGTTAGCGCCACTGCATTAGTGTTAGCGCCACCGCATTAGCGATAGCACCGCCGCGTTAGTATTAGCACCACCGCGTTAGCACCGCCGTGCTAGCATTAAACTATTTCTGTGTACCAAGGCTTATCACCAGGCTAGCGTTAGTGTTAGCGCCACTGCATCAGTGTTAGCGCCGCTGCATTAGTATTAGCACCGCCGCGCTAGCATTAAACTATTTCTGCGTACCGAGGCTTATCACCAGGCTAGCGTTAGTGTTAGAGCCACTGCATCAGTGTTAGTGCCGCTGCATTAGTGTTAGCACCTCCACTTTAGTGTTGGCACCGCCGCGCTAGCATTAAACTATTTCTGTGTACCGAGGCTTATCACCAGGCTAGCGTTAGTGTTAGCGCCACTGCATCAGTGTTAGCGCCGCTGCATTAGTGTTAGCACCACCACGTTAGTGTTGCACCGCCGCGCTAGCATTAAATTATTTCCGTGTACCGAGGCTTATCACCAGGCTAGCGTTAGTGTTAGCGCCGCTGCATTAGTGTTAGCACCACCACGTTAGTGTTAGCACCGCCGCGCTAGCATTAAACGATTTCCGTGTACCGAGGCTTATCACCAAGTGCGCTCTAAACTCCAGGAATTACGGTAATTGTTTTACTGCATCTGTCATCAGGCTTGTAAATGATATCGGCTTTAATGACGGCTCATTTCGAAAGCCGCCACACTTGAGATGAGGCATCGGCGGTAGCGCCGCGGCGATAACGTTTATCAGCCGCGCCCAAGGCCAAAAGTCGTGAAGTCTGTTTTTTCTTTCTTTTCCCCAGTGGAGACCGAGAAGCCATAAAGAGGATCGCCTACGAGTTTGTGGAGGACAAAGCTAAGGAAGGCGTGATTTACGTGGAAGTCCGATACAGTCCTCACTTCCTTGCCAACACCGACGTGGACCCGATCCCGTGGAACCAGCCGGAGTAAGCGAGGCACGTATGCGCTTCCGGTCGTTCTGTGGACTTCACGGCGTCCTTTTTTTTGTTTGCACTCAGGGGTGACCTGAGTCCGGATGAGGTGGTCCGACTGGTCAACGAGGGTCTCGGAGATGGGGAGCGGGCCTTCGATGTCAAAGTCAGGTCCATTCTATGCTGCATGCGCCACATGCCAAGTAATGAAACTGCTCACGCTCCAAACTGCCTTGTAAGATAAAAAGCTGATTCTCCAAAGCTGATTAGATCACGAGCAAAAGTGCTGCGTCGCTCAAATTTGGCAAATCCACGAGCAGAGAGGGCCAAAGTCCGCTCCAGCGCTTGACAAAGCATAAGCTCAACTCCCGTACTTTCCTAAAACTAAAAAGTACAGACTCTAAAATGCATCTACTGTTAGTTCTCATGTATAATACCCTTTTTATTTCATTTTTTACATTGTTTTGGCAAAAAATGTCACTTTAAATCGAGGGTGTGTATTATACATAGGTGTAAGAAGAAAAAAAAATACCGAAATTAGTTAGCATTAAGACAGCATAACCTTTTTATTTCATTTTTTACATTGTTTTGGCAAAAAATGTCACTTTAAATCGAGGGTGTGTATTATACATAGGTGTAAGAAGAAAAAAAATACCGAAATTAGTTACCACTAAGACGGCATAACCTTTTTATTTCATTTTTTACATTGTTTTGGCAAAAAATGTCACTTTAAATCGAGGGTGTGTATTATACATAGGTGTAAGGAAAAAGAAATACCGAAATGAATTAGCATTAAGACGGCATACCCTTTTTATTTCATTTTTATATTGTTTTGGCAAAAAAATGTCACTTTAAATCGAGTATGTGTATTATACATAGGTGTAAGAAGAAAAAAAATACCGAAATTAGTTAGCATTAAGACGGCATAACCTTTTTATTTCATTTTTTACATTGTTTTGGCAAAAAATGTCACTTTAAATCGAGGGTGTGTATTATACATAGGTGTAAGAAGAAAAAAAAATACCAAAATTAGTTACCACTAAGACGGCATAACCTTTTTATTTCATTTTTTACATTGTTTTGGCAAAAAATGTCACTTTAAATCGAGGGTGTGTATTATACATAGGTGTAAGAAAAAAAAATACCGAAATTAGTTAGCATTAAGATGTCATACCCTTTTTTTTTTTACATTGTTTTACATTGTTTTGGCAAAAAATGTCACTTTAAATCGAGGGTGTGTATTATACATAGGTGTAAGAAAAACAAAATACCGAAATTAGTTAGCATTAAGACGGCATAACCTTTTTATTTCATTTTGTACATTGTTTTGGCAAAAAATGTCACTTTAAATCGAGGGTGTGTATTATACATAGGTGTAAGGAAAAAAAATACCGAAATGAATTAGCATCAAGATGGCATACCCTTTTTATTTCATTTTTATATTGTTTTGGCAAAAAATGTCACTTTAAATCGAGGGTGTGTATTATACATAGGTGTAAGAAAAAAATTACCGAAATTAGTTAGCATTAAGATGGCATACCCTTTTTATTTCATTTTTTATATTGTTTTGGCAAAAAATGTCACTTTAAATCGAGTATGTGTATTATACATAGGTGTAAGAAAAATGACCGAAATTAGTTAGCATTAATATGGCAAAACTCATTGCATCAAACTTCCCACGCTACTACCTCTGAGCAATATTACATGATATATTGTAGACATATATCACTACCTTGGGATCTCTGACATCGGATTTAGTGTCTCAGTTTACGGTCACACGTGAAATTTTAATATTCATTGCACTCACGTGTTATTGTAATTCCTTCAACCAAGTAACTAGTTCTGTAGAGGTGATTTTTCTTGGGGGGGGGGGCGCATGCACAAAGGTAGGCAAAGTTTACGTCAGAGAACGTTAGAGAAACTAATAAAATAAAAATTACTATTCCTATAATACTTCAATTTTGGCACATAGCAATTCTCGGGTGTGTATTATATTTAGGTAGAAGGAATATCGTATTATGAGTTAGGGTTAGCTGGGGGTGTCAAACTCATTTTTGTCACGAGTTTCCGTCAGAGGGCTGTTATGACTGTGAAACCATAAAAAACTTTAATCACCTCATCATATTTACACATGAAATTTAGGAATTATTTTGGAAATCAGAAATCAGGGGAAATGGGTTTTTCCAATGATTGTTTATGTTTGGTCATTAAAAAAAAATGGTTTTAATATCTCAATGTTATTCATGACAATTTGAAATTTTGGTACAGATTTATATAAGTATAATGGAAGTTGGGACACATGATTTCCCTTCGCGGGCCACATAGAATCTTGTGGCGGGCCAGATTTAGCCCCCGGGCCTTATGTAGTCGTGTCGTGCGCTCTTACGGTGTATCAGACAAAACCACCCCCCCCCCCACCCCCCAATTAGCCCGTTCCGCGATGTAAGTTTTCGAATCTAGCGAGTAAAAGGAAGTCAGGAAAGTCAGTTCTCTGAAAAATTGAATGAAGTATTTGTACTCACAAAAGGTTTGTACTTGGCTCACTTCCCACTACTGCCCAACAGGAAGGGCCGATAAAACAAATAAATACACGCGCAGAAATGTTACAGAATTTTAATGTGTGTGTGGTCTAATAATTATTATGGAAAGGTTCAGGATCAGCTGGCCAAGTCTGGAACAGCACAAGGGAATTTTGTCTCCGGCAGTCGCCCCCCCCCCCCCCCCCCGTGAAAATAAAATAAATAGTCATGCAGCTGCCACTTCCTGTCTGCCCAATGCAGCGGCCAAATCTATTTTGTAATATTTCCCAGTCACAGGATGTCTCGTTTTGCGTTGCACAAATTCCTTTAGCCGCACACTTTGCAAAGGTCATTCCAGATTCATTTGTGAAAATTGCAATAATGCATGTACAAAATCCGGAAACGCGGACACCTGCGCTTGGAGTTGTCCCGAAACAAAATGCACAAGCGATGAGTGAATATTTTATGAAATCCCAAATCCCTCTCGAGCACCGCCTACAACTATTTTTTCCTCTCTTGTCCCTCCCACTTGATGAACTCTTCCCTGTAATTGTAAAAACATTTGAAATCGTCGAAATTATGCCCTGAATTATGTAACTCAGCTACTAAAACCTTTTTAGCCAACGAGAAGACGATGAGACTGGTCTTCATCTCTCCATTTTTTTGCCAATATTCTCGGGCACGCTCAGCAGGGAAAGCCAGACTTCCCTCTCTTCTCCGAAATCTTCGTCCAGGTCTTCCGGGGATCCCGAGGGGATCCCCTTCGCCGACCGGGAAACGGTCCCGGGTCGTCTCCGGGGCCTCCTCCCGGTCGGACCGGTCCGGAACACTTTTAAGGGTGGAGGCTTCCTAACAAGACATCGGAGCCGCCTCACCTGGCTCCTGATCCCTCTCCTCGATGAAATCTCCCAAAGGGGAGACGCCCAGCAGCCTGTGGAAACTTGTTTCGGTTTCTTGTTCCTGCAATCTTCCCCTTTGAGTCACAACCAACAGCTCGTGACCATGGATGAGGGTTGGAACGTAGATCGACCGCTAAAATCGAGACCGTTGCCTTTCAGCTCAGAGCGCTAAAAACTTCATCGGTTCAGACGTTGCACCGATTCGTCCGTCTGACTCTTGCTCCAGTCTTTCCTCGCCCGTGAACAAGACCCCGTGACACTTGAACTCCTCCGGGATCTCCACCTCGACCCAGAGGGGCCTTCACCCTTTTGCGACAGAGTGCAAAAACCCAGGACTGTTTCCTGTTTCCTCAGATTTGGAGGTGCCGAGTTTCATTGCAGCTGCTTCACGCTCTGCTGCAAACGGCTCCAGTAAGCGGTGAAGGTTGCGGCTCGATGAAGCCGACAGAACCACGTCGTCCGGCAAAAGCAGACCCACGGTGCCGCGGTCACCGAACCGGACCCCCGCAAGTTCAACAGCTGACACGGTACTCGCAAGTCACCATGAAGCCGACAGAACCACGTCGTCCGGCAAAAGCAGACCCACGGTGCCGCGGTCACCAAACCGGACCCCCGCGAGTTCAACACCTGACACGGTACTCGCAAGTCACCATGAAGCCGACAGAACCACGTCGTCCGGCAAAAGCAGACCCACGGTGCCGCGGTCACCGAACCGGACCCCCGCAAGTTCAACACCTGACACGGTACTCGCAAGTGAGCAGGTCTGCCGGGTCGGACTAGGATCAGAGCCAACTCACCACCAGCCAGTGATCAGTTGACAGCTCCGCCCCTTTCGTCGCCCGAACGTCCCAGACAAGCAGCCGACGGCACGAGCGCAAAGTCGATCGTCAAAACTGCGACCGCGGATGTTCTGGTGCCGAGTGCACGTGTGGACACCCGTCAGGCTGAACACGACGTTCATTATGGACGATACATGACGAGCGCCGAAGTACGACGACAGAATGCGGCTCGGGTTCTGATCGGGGAAGCCAGTTCCTCCATTTACTCATCATAAAAAGATAAAAATGATTTTTTTGGTTAGATATATGAGTTTGCTCTTGACCACAACAGCACGGAAACACGTAGGCTACTTTTGAGCAAACACTTTTACTGTAACTATTCCTAAAATTAAATCCGCACTCACCTTTAACTACATTGTAAATGATTTATTGAGCAATATTTTAAAGATGATGGGGTTTTTTTTCCCTCCCAGGTGCCTGAGTATTTGTAGCAAGGGTACCATGAAAAACAAATATCATATTTTAGAGAATGTACCATTGAGAGTTGAGCTGGACAAGACCAATTATATGATGGTGTACTTCCTGTTTTGTTCCTGACATAACAAAAAGAATGTGAAGATTTGTATATTAAGGGTGGTATTGCAATATGAAAAATCTACATTAATAATGATAATTGTAGCAAGAGCAATTGGTCAGTCTCGCTAATCCGGACGAGACCGAGGGGGTCGAGCGTCGCCGTGTCTGACGCGTCCATTTCAAATCCGCAGGCTGGTCCGCCGACGTCCTGGAGCTCTGTAAGCGGTATCGGCACCAGGGAGTGGTCGCCATCGACCTGGCGGGTGACGAGTCGCTCAACTGCGAGGCCTACCCGGGACACAGGAGAGCTTACGAGGTCAGTCTTCATCTTAGAGCACACCGCGGTTGGGAGACGCGGTCAAGTCGAATCTGGAACTTTGGGTCTTCGGGTTGCGGTTTCAGATCGGTCAGCTGACACTCCTCCAGAGAGCAGAGAGAACTGCTCGATTCGTCACAATTTTGAAGCTTCATTTTACAATCGCTGACATTTTCTTCATTGATTCCGATTCGGCAGGCTTGTAAACGACACTCTTCTCTGTGGTGGGACATTTTGAATTTCATTTTACAGGGAATTTGTGATGTTTCTACGTTATAACATGAAACGAATCACGTTGTAACGTAGAGCATATCATGTTACAACATGAACGTTTCACACTATAACATCAAATGAATTACGTTATAAGGTGAAACTTTTCATGTTATAACGTGATATGTTTCATGTTATAACATGATATGTTTCTCATTATAATGTGGTTATAACGTGAATCATTTCCTGTTATAACAATTCATTTCACATTATAACGGGAAACGTTTCATGTTATAACGTGAAATGAAACACATTATAACATGTAATTTATCGCGTTATAACATGAAACGTATCACGGTGAAACCTAATAAGTTCTACGTTATAACCTGAAAAGTTGGCGCCGACCTGTTGCGACCCACTCTCATCCTTTTGAGGTGCCAAACAGGAAGACACCGCTAGAAGTGGACTCTAATTGAGTGTTGCACAAAACGTGGATTTGGTGAGCTGGGAGTCGAGGTGTACCCAAAGATCAACTCTTGCGCGTGGGGCAAGAACATGTAGTAGAACCGGAAGTAATTGCCTTTTTTTGGGGGGGGGGGACGAGGTGAAGAGGCGTGAAATTTATTTACCATTTTCTTCGTTACAACATGAAACGAATCACGTTGTAATGTAGAGCATATCACGTTATAACATGAAGGTCTCACACTATAACATGAAATGAATTACGTTATAACGTGAAACATTTCATATTATAACATGAAATGATTCACATTATAACGTGTAATTGACCACATTTTAACGTGAAACATATCACGATGTGTTTCACGTTATAATGTGGTTAATTACGCGTTACAACTTGAATCATTTCACGTTATAACATGTAGTAGAACCGGAAGTAATTGCCTTTTTTTGGGGGGGGGGCGAGGTGAAGAGGGGTGAAATTATTTATTCTTTTCTACGTTATAACAAGAAACGAATCAATCAATCGTGCAGCATATCACGTGATAACATGAAGGTTTCACACTATAACATGAAATGAATTACGTTATAACGTGAAACATTTCATATTATAACATGAAATGATTCACATTATAACGTGTAATTGACCACATTTTAACGTGAAACATATCACGGTATGACGTGATAGCGACCTTTTTGTTAGTTTTTTGGGGGTGTGGCAGCAATACGCTTCCGTAGCGATGAGATCTTGACTGTTTCTCGTTTTTTTTTTTTTCCCCTCACATTTTTGTATTCTCTTATCGCTCAATCGCTACACGCCGTCGTCATGGTAATAAAAAGTGTACTCCAGTCACACAGGGTGGCAGGAGGAGCAGCGGTGCCCCCCCCCCCCAAAAACAAAAAACAAAAAACAAAACAAAAACCCAGATTAATTCCGATCTAAGTGGATGAAAAGTGTCGCGATGTTCCGTCCACGTTTTTATTCGGACACCCCGGGAAACGTGCACAAATGCTCTCCTGACCCCACTTTGCTTGGACTCCGTTGGCAGGAAGCGGCGCGCTGGGGGATCCACCGGACCGTTCACGCGGGCGAGGTGGGCCCGGCCTCGGTGGTCAAGGAGGTACGCCGTCGGACGTCGGAAGCACGGTGACGCATTCCTGACGAGAGGCGGAAGAATGTGTCGCGCTCTCCGCTGAACGCTCGAGTCGTGATGAATCGCAACTCCAGCCGCGTTTCTTGACCTTTATCAAGTGGAGGAACGCGTTTTATTATGTCGACCAAATACGTAGACGATATACTTTGGTTGAATACAAAGCTGATGTCGAGCTGTACGGTGGTGCCTTGAGATACGAGTTTCGTACATTCCGTGACCGCGCTCGCCAAGTTAAACATCTCAAATCGTCTTTCCCCATTGAAATGAATGCGAATGTCATTAATTTGGGAAAGCTGATCAGAAAAGGAACTCCAAAACTTCTTTGCTCAGTGAAGTAAAACACAAATATTGACAATAATAAAAAAAAAAAAAAAATAGTAAATATTATGTAAAGAGGCAGCGCGGTGGCTCAGCTGGAAAGCGTTGGCCTCACATTTCTGAGAACTCTGGTTCAATCCCAACCCTCCCTGTGTGGAGTTTGCACGGTCTCCCCATTTCTTGCGTGGGTTTCCTCTGGGCACTCCGGTTTCCTCCCACATCCCAAAAACACGCAACACTAATCGGACACGAGGTGTGATTGTGACTTTTTGTCTCTATGTGCCCTGTGATTGGCTGGCGACCAGTTCCGAGTGTACCCGGGCTCCTGCCTGAATACAGCTGGAATTGGCTTCAGTCCTCCCATGACCCTTCTGAGGATAGGCGGCTCAGAAAATGGATGGATGGATAATTGGGGACTCTAAATTGCCCCTGGGTGTGATTGTGAGGGCGGCTGTTTGTCTCCATGTGCCCTGCGATTGTGCCCGCCTCCTGCTCGTTGACAGCTGCGAGAGGCGCCTGCGACTCTTGTGAGGATAAGCGGCAAAGAAAATGGATGGATGGATTCTGAAATGTCTCGAAGTGTGAAGGGCAACGGTCGTTTTGTTTACATCCGCCCAGCGATTGGCTGGCGGCCAGTCCAGGGCGTCCGGCGCCTCTCGCGTTTTTGCGTTTGTCACGCGCTGACGGCTGCCGTTTGACATTTCAGGCTGTGGAGGTGCTGAAGGCCGAACGCGTGGGGCACGGGTACCGGACCCTGGAGGACCGAGCGCTTTACGCGCAACTGCTGGCTCAAAACATGCACTTTGAGGTAAACAAACTCACAAAAACTGAAGTAAACAAGAAACAAAATTTACTTTTATATTTTCAACCTTCCAATATTTCAGTCCAACTAGACAAATACAAAACACAAGACGTGACACGTGCACACACAAAAAATACTCATTTGCGCATTTAATAACCTTCTTAGGAAGCAAATGGAGCAAAACGGTCATCTGCCGATCAGTTTTTCGATCAGGTGCGCTTGATTTGCTTGAGACACTCTCCGGCAATTACATATTTAAGTTGTGGCCTCGTCTGCGGCCAAAAAAAAAAAATAGCCATTTGTACGCCCGCTACATCTACAAAGCAGGTCAAAAAAGTAATTGGGTGTTATAAACATGTAATAGACATTGAATTGTGATTATTGAAACAAAAGTCACGTTCTTTGCTACATGGGGAAATGGAAGTCAGAATAAGATGATATAAAAAGCGGTCGTATGGAAAATAAGAAATTAGATGAAGAGTGTTGTAACAGTGTAATAACAGTGTAATAAGGACAGCAACAACATTGGAAGTTTGGACAATTTTACATATGAGCGTGTTTGAGTTTTGCGTATGAGAGCATTCACAATGAAAACTAATTTTAGCAGTGGAAATGTAGTGTTGTAACAGTGTAATAAGGACAGCAACAACATTGGAATTTTGGACAATTTTACATATGAGCGTATTTGAGTTTTGCGTATGAGAGCATTCACAATGAATACGTAATTTTAGCAGTGGAAATGTAGTGTTGTAACAGTGTAATAACAGTGTAATAAGGACAGCAACAACATTGGAAGTTTGGACAATTTTACACATGAGCGTATTTGAGTTTTGCGTATGACAGCATTCACAATGAATACGTAATTTTAGCAGAGGAAATGTGTATTATAAGCGTTTGGCTAGTGTTCATATGCAAAAGAAAATTGCGTATGGGAGGGTTTTACTTGTGTTGGCGCGCATTTCACTAGCGTCCATGGACGTGGGTGGGGGCGAGGGGGGGGGGTCGATCTCATTTTTTGTGTGAGAGGCACTCGTGGGTCATCTTTATGAGCAAAACAAATTTCTGTCGTGTATAAAAGCATTTCACAAGGGTATACGAACAGGGGAAAGAAATATGTATTGTGCGTGAAAGCATTTCACGAGTATTTATCTCGTGAGTGTCAACTCCAATCGTGAATTACTGTCCCCCCCCCCCCCGGTCCAGGTGTGCCCCATCTCCAGCAAGTTCACCGGCGCCTGCGACCCGGACTTCAGCAAGCACGCCGTGGTCACGTGAGCCCCGCCCCTCCTCGTGCGCCGTGACGACCGAGAAGTGCCGGCGGCGCCCGCTCACCCCGTCCGTGTGGCGCCCGCAGGTTCAGGAAGGACGGCGCCAACTACTCGCTGAACACCGACGACCCGCTGATCTTCGACTCCACCCTGCAGCTGGACTACAGCGTGGCGAGCCAGCACATGGGCTTCACCCGCGAGGAATTCCAGAGACTGGTGAGCGCGCATTTGCATTCGTACGCCGCGCATAAAAACAAAAATAATAATAATTGGGGATAATAGTAGTCTGGACCCAAACTCGGCTCAAGACTTTTGAACGTCCAAATACTGAATTTGATTTGTTTATGGCGGCACGGAGACTCGGCTGGTAAAGCTATTATTGCTCAGGACCATCCCCGCAATAGATGAAATCCGTCAAGTATTTTTGTTGTTGTTGGTAAGATTATGTTTTTACATATTGGCGCCACGGTGGATCAGCTGTTCTGCGGTCCCCATCCCAAAAACATGCAGCATTCATTGGACACCCGAGGTGTGATTGGTTGTCTGTCTCGATGTGCCCTGCGATTGGCTGGCGACCAGGTCAGGGTGTGCCCCTCCTCCTCCTCTCCGTTGACAGCTGGGATAGGCTCCAGCGCTCCTGTGACCCTCGTGAGGATAAGCGGCAAAAGAAAATGGATGGATGATTTGTTTACGCTACTCTTTGCTCCAACACTGCAGTTCTCGAACATTTCACACAAAGTAGCGCGTCGGCAAATTTTCAGGTCTTTTCATCGCCACCAAGATTTAAAAAGAAAGTAGGGTCGTCGGCCTACGCGTACATCCATAATTAATACTTTACTGTTGTGCAGTTTGAAAGGCAATTCTGTTTCAATACAGGGTGGAAAAAATTTAATGAAATTTGAAAAATATGAAATTACTCATAATTCTATTTTATAATTATCAAATTAAAAAAATATTATCGTGAAAGTTTGATATAAATTGTACCAAAATAAATATCCATCCATTATCCTAGCCGCTTATCCTCACAAGGGTCACTCACGGAAGAGCCTATCCCAGCTAGCTTTCAGTGAAAGGCGGGACCGCACCCCGAACAGGTCGCCGGTCGGTCGCAGCGCAGGTATCGACACCATCACTGAGCGGGAATCGATCCCGCGCCGCCCGCACCAAAGGCGGGCGCGTGTACCACTACGCCATCAGTGACTTCTAAATAAATATTTGTAGTTAAAAAGGAGAAAATGTTTCGAAAAAAAAAATATGAAATTAAACCATTTAATATACACCCCCTCCCCCCACATATCACTAGAAGTAATCGTATCGCACGTTGAATATCACTACAAAGAAGAAGCTGCAGACAATTATTTCCAGTTGTAGGCCTTTCTGTGACTCCTCCAGTCTCGTCTTGCGGGTCAATGGACCTTTCCGACTGGCGGCCTTAAGCTCCGCCCCCTTAGCTACAGTTGCCATGTCCCACAAGCTTCCAAAATGGCGACTGAACAGAACTGGTTTGAAGTGGATTCTCGAACGCGTATTCCAGATAATATTGCGGGCTATTTTTTTTTTTTTTTTTTTTTGCCGAATGGGTCAGACTTGTCCTCGAGAGTTCCGCAGAGAGGTCTCAAATATTTCACGCTAGGATATGTCCACGGAATTAAGATTTTGGATGGACGCAATGTCAGAGTTACAGCAAAACGTTAGCGATTGATGCAAAAAAAAAAAAAACGCCTCGCAGACTTCATATTGAAATCCAACCCCAACAATGGCCCCTTGTAAGCTAGCTGGATGCCTTTAATCAGAATTGCACGTTCACCAAGCGCATGTGAGGACCATTTCCTTCATAACGTTAACTTTTCCAAGCGCAGGCTACTATCAACCGGCATCGCTTGTGGGACAATACGGCGAGAGGGGGCGTGTCAAGATAATGCGGCTGTCTGATTGGCTATTATTGTACGAGCGATTGACCGGTCGGAAAGGTCCACCGCTGGTCCGGTCTCGGTCTCGTGATGTCAAAATGGACGTAAAGCGCAACGCACAATGAGTCACAGATCATACAGCTTCGTGTCGGAGTACAGTACAAAGTTTTGCGCGTGCATTACATGATCTATATTTTTGAGGCAATCGGTGTGCTGTTTTTCAGAACATCTGTTCGGCAGAATCTTGCTTCTTACCCGAGCCGGAGAAGAAAGAGCTCCTGGGCAAGCTCTACGAGGCCTACGGGATGATCCGGAGCACGGCCTTCTGAAGTCCGAAAGTTCGCAAAAACTCGACCTCCAAGCAGCCGACGCGCGAGAATGTCTTAACCCGGCTTCGGCCACCGCCCGCTTCCCCTTCGACGTCGCCGCGAGTACCTCGTACGCGGGATTTTTGCGCAGAGATTGTCGTTCAAACTTTAAAAAACGAATAGTCGACCGTTCAACGTTGTACGGAACCACTCGGCCGGTCCAGACCAACGACGCGTTCGAGTTCAAATCGGAAGGTGCGAAGCGCTGAGGTCTGCCGAAACCTTCCGAGGGAAAATTCACTGTGAAAGATTCTTTTTTTTTTAATTTGTATTTTTTTTTTTTAGGGATGCAGTATGGAAGTCAATATGTGCCACCGGGATTTGAATTTGAAATTAATTTCTCACCCTGGCAACTCCAGACAATTATGCATGGATGAATTTATTAATATCAACATTTCCCATACTATTTGTCCCCTTTAAATATTGAACATAATTCCCTTGTTAAAAAGAAAAACAATTCAACATTGGAATGATCGATTTCAGAGTCAAACCCTCACCATAATTAAAGGCAAAAGGGACTAAAAAAAAAATACATATTGAAAGAAGTTGAGCAACGTATGGTAGAACTAAATGAAGCCTTTCTACAATCATGTACATTTACTAATTATAATGGAAAATGGCCTGGAAGTGGTTGACATTTAACTTGTACTTATTCACCATTTGAATTATGAATGCAGAGCAATATTTGCATTTGAATAGTGACAACTGAAGATGAGTTTACGCGACATTACGTGCGCCATTGCTGGCAGAAGACACGTCATTTTCTTGGCAGTCTATTCTCAATTATGAATTGTTTATCGCTCATCAAATGATTTTGGAGCCTCCATAAAGTGATCATATTTTCAATAGTTGCTACAATTCGCGGGTTTAAAATTCCCCGACTGTGCCACCGGGCAGGGTTACTTCCGGTCAGATCCAAACAGCCAGCCAATCCAGTGACGCTTTCTTAGTACGTGACGTCACGCGATTTAAGAAACCGGAACTGCGATTCGCTGGCTGTTCGCTTCTGACCTGAACAGCCGGCCAATCGCAGTTCCGCTTTCTTAGTGTGTGACGTCACGTGACTTAAGAAAGCGGGACTGCGATTGGCTGGCTGTACGGTACTTGAGGCGACCAGCCAGCCAATCCAGTGACGCTTTCTTAGTACGTGACGTCACGTGACTGAAGAAAGCGGGACTGCGATTGGCTGGCTGTTCCTTTATGACGCGACCAGCCAACCAATCCAGGGTTACTTCAGGTCAGAAGCGAAGAGCCAGCCAATCGCAGTTCCGCTTTCTTAGTATGTGACGTCACATGACTTAAGAAAGCGCGACTGCGATTGGCCGGCTCTTCGCTTCTGACCTGAAGTAACCCTGCCTGGCGGCACAGTCGATGAATTTCACACAGCGAATTGTGGCAACTATTGAAAATGTGATCACTTTTTATATTTCAAATTCAAATATATCACATATTTACTTCCATACAGCAGGATTTATCAGGTATAAATGAGTCCAAAACCAAAGGTCTTACTGTTAAACAGTAGGTGGCGCACCACTGCCTTCCATGGAGTTTTTCGCCCCGGCCGCTCCACTTCCTTGTTCCTGTGCTGTACATATTTATTTCTAAGCATCTTTGGCATTGATTGCAAAAACGTCGACCAGAATAAAACCTGTCGTGAGCGCGCAGCCCACCTCGTTTGCGTCGTCACGTCTTCATCGGCAGGCGGAAGAGGAAGGAAGCTCCGACAGTTGGGACTGCCGGGTCATCTCGCGGTCCTGGAAACCGCGAGAACGCGGCAGGACCCGCCGGGTCCACAAATGAGCAAATCGATTTCGTGTCGCCGCCTGACGTGGACAAAATTCAATATTTGAATCCCGCTCGGGTTTTTTTTTTCAAGTTGGGGGTTTCAAAAGGTGGGTGCGCCCCCCTTCGGGCACATTTTTTTTTTTGTGATAAAACACACTGTTTGGTGACGGTGACCTCCGGTTACTTCTAACAGTGTAAGAACAACATTTTGAAAACTCAAAATATGATTCCAAACAACCAAAATAATTTTGCAAAACAGAATGTAGGCTGAGTGAAATTTATATCGAATAGGCTACTGCGCTTATCAGCTATATTTCAGAAATGAGTAATTTCTTATATATCCATCCATTTTTCTTTGCCGCTTATCCTCACGAGGGTACACCCTGAAAATGTCGCCAGCCAATCCCAGGGCACGTGGCGACAAACAGCCGCACTCACAATCACACCTATGGGCAATTTAGAGTATCCAATCGATGTTGCGTGTTTTTGAGATGTGGGAGGAAACCGGAGTGCCCACCCGGAGGAAACCCACGCAGGCACGGGGAGAACATGCAAACTCCACACACAGGCGGGACCGGCATTGAACCCGGGTCCTCATAACTGTGAGGCCAATACTTTACCAACTGCACCACCGTCTCTCTTTTTTTCCTCTCTCTCTCTCCCCAGCGGTCCCCGTGACCCTCGTGAGGATAAGCAGTCTCAGGAAATGGATGTTCAACTGTCGATTGTTAATAATTGACAGTTATAATTCTCTCTCTCTAAAAAATCATGAAATATAAAAAATGAGCGATAAAATGCTTCATCTGCAGGGCCAGTGCTACAGATAGGCCTGTATTAACAGTTATCAATTATATAATATTTGAGAAATTAATGTCCAACTTACCTTTTGCGTTTCCTGGTTCGGATATGCTCCTGGATATTGTCATTTTTTTTGCTCCTCAGCTTCCATAATTGATCACATCGGAGCACTTTGCCGGGAACGTCCACTTTTTGCATGCGTTCTGTTAGACACCTTGATAAAGTTTTCGTTCCAATCTGCACCGTTACACTTTTTTCAAGCCACGCCCATCTGAAAGTTTTTTTTCACCCCGTGGTTTTTCTCAATTTCCCCGGCCCGATCTTCATCTTTCCCCTCAGAAACTTTTGCCGTACTAGCAAACGTACAGACCGCTCGATAACATATGCATACGTATGTCTATACGTTATAACTGTGTAGTAACTATGTAACAAACAGAATGCTTCTCTATGAAATGTTAACATCAGAGTGAAAATACCCAACGAAACGCTGCCGGAAATGGGAACGTTGTCGTTCTTATAAACACCTAATTTAACGCCGTAAACAGATAGCAACGCAGTTTTCCGCTACAGTTTTTTTCACCCCGTGGTTTTTCTCAATTTCCCCGGCGCGATCTTCATCTTTCCCCTCAGAGACTTTCGCCGTACTGGCAAACGTACAGACCGCTCAATAACATATGCATACGTATGTCTATACGTTATAACTGTGTAGTAACTATGTAACAAACAGAATGCTTCTCTATGAAATGTTAACATCAGAGTAAAAATACCCAACGAAACGCTGCCGGAAATGGGAACGTTGTCGTTCTTATAAACACCTAATTTAACGCCGTAAACAGATAGCAATGCAGTTTTCCGCTACAGTTTTTTTCACCCCGTGGTTTTTCTCAATTTCCCCGGCGCGATCTTCATCTTTCCCCTCAGAGACTTTCGCCGTACTGGCAAACGTACAGACCGCTCGATAACATATGCATACGTATGTCTATACGTTATAACTGTGTAGTAACTATGTAACAAACAGAATGCTTCTCTATGAAATGTTAACATCAGAGTAAAAATACCCAACGAAACGCTGCCGGAAATGGGAACGTTGTCGTTCTTATAAACACCTAATTTAACGCCGTAAACAGATAGCAACGCAGTTTTCTGCTAGTTTTTTTCACCCCGTGGTTTTTCTCAATTTCCCCGGCGCAATCTTCATCTTTCCGCTCCGAGACTTTCGCCGTACTGGCAAACGTGCAACCCGCTCGATAACATATGCGTACGTATGTCTATTAGTTATAACTATGTAGTAAACAGAATCCGCGGAAAATTCTCATCCCTGTTTTTAATCCGCTGCGACTCCCACAGAAATGAAGACGCCGGCATATAACGTCAGATTCATAAGCTGTTTTTTTTATTACACAAAGAAAGTAGCTATCACAAAAGTTATCACTGAACAGTTAGCAATAAATACAGAGTCCATACACGACAGTATCATGGAGACTAAGTTGGATGGGGGGGGGGGGGCAACACTCGATAATGAAAAAGGTCAAGAGGGTTACAAACACGCACACGCATAGAAAGAAAATGACACGTAGTTATGATCTCCCCCTCCGTGATACGGCTTGGAAATTGTTCAAATATTTTCAGCTCAGTCTCCGCACAAGCCCAAAGTCTCTTTGCCTCCTCATCCCATGGGGAATATTCAGGGGACTAAACAAGAGTCCAAAGCGCAAGAGAAGCATCTCAAATGGCAGTCGGACTTCCCGGCGAGGCCGTCCAAGCGTCTGATCCAAATGTTGCCGGTCCGGCTCCCGAGAGGAGCCGTCGCTGCGGGGTGCCGTTCCCGTCGCCCGTCCCTCCGTAGCGGCCCGCCCGCCCGCTTAGGAGGGGCCCCCGCCTCCCTGGGCGTCCTGACCCGCGGAGCCCTCGGCCTCGGGGGCCGGAGACGCCTCGGGCTCGCCTGACGGGGGGGGGAGGAGAGACAAGAGTTCGGTGTCACAAGACGTCCACGGGTCGGGTCGATGACATTGAATCGAGCGTTCAGTCGGCGAGAAAATGTAGCGCGACGGCGCTGCTAACTGCGGTGTGCGTACAAAGACGAACGATGAGTTCCACCCCAAGAACACCATCCCTACTGTGAAGCACGCGGGTGCTAGCGTCATGCTTTGGGGCTGCTTTTCTGCACATGGGACAGGACGACTGCGGCCACGTATCGTGAGATTTTGACACGCAACCTTTTTCCCCTCAGTCAGAGCATTGAAGACCCGAAGCACAGAGACAGGAAAACCAAGGACTGGTGCCGCAGGAAGCGTATCAAGATTCTGGCGTGGCCTAGCCAGGCTCCAGTCCTAAACCCAATGGAAAATCTTTGGAGGGAGCTGAAACTCCGGGTTTCTCAGCAACAGCCCAGAAATCTAGAGATCAGATCTAGAGAAGATTTGTGTGGAGGAGTGGGCCAAAATCCCTCCTGCAGTAGGTGCAAACCTGGTGAAAAGCTACAGGAAACGTTTTACCTCTGTAACTGCAAACAAAGGCTACTGTACCGAATATTAACATTGGTTTTCTCAGGTGTTCAAATACTTCTTTGCAGCTGTATCACACAAATAAATCGTCGCAGTGGACATGCACCTGCGATGAAAATTTCAGACCCCGCCAATATAGCAGGGCGTTCAAATACTTATTTTCTTTTTCTTTTATTACCGCTACATCAGCACATGCGCAACGATTATTATTAATGATTGTTGTACTGACCATTTAAAAAAAAATAACACAAGTACAAACCTAGCAAAATATAAAACAGATCATTCTTAATATTCTGAGCATATGAGTAGCGGCAAATCGGTGGCGCGCATTATACATTGGTAGAAGGGTTTTCCTGATTTTTGATTTTGATCAACTTTGGGGGTGCACATTATACTTCAGGACGCATTATAAATTATGAATTCAAAAACATTATTGTTTGCGTTATATCAACGCACAAGCACTTTGTTTACACAGCCCAATAGTCATTTTTTACTTTCAAGACATTAAGAAGAGGACTAGCTGGGTGTGTTTCTGCTGCGGGACCGAAGAACTGATGCCTTCAGGAGTTTCTGTTGAACAGCAGAATTCATTGGTTCTATCGTTCACCGAAAGTTGACCCGGTACTGAAAGTACAAATCAGCCCCCCCCCCCCCCAAAAAAAAAAAAAAAATAAAAAAATAAATTGAACTACCGTACCACCGCCATGTTTAACTTGTTGTTGTGTCGTGAACACTGACCCTGACTGAGTCCGTCGTCCAGAGTTGCATGCACAGGCAGGTCCGGGATTGAACCGAGGACCTCAGAACTGTGAGGCAAACGCTTTCCAGCTGAGCTACCGAGCCGCCGCACATGGATTTATGTGCAATTAAAAATTAGAAATTAAAAACAATCCTATCTTCTCAAACATCTTTTTTTTTTTTTAAAAACACAAAATAAGATAATGGACGCTGATGTTTACAACTTGTGTGTAAAACTTCTAGGACGTTCTCATTGAAAATTGTTTCCCTGCTTGCATCAAGCCCGGCCGATGTCGCACGCCCGATAGCCATCTAACCCCACCGTGATTGGTCTGCTCCGCTCACGACACTGTAAAAGTGCCATCCATGTAGAACACTTTCGTATTATGCCGGGGGCCGCAAATTATCACATCTTGGGCCACAAATGGCCCGCGGGCCGCACGTTTGAGACCCCTGGTTTAGGTAACTGAATAGTTTTTTTCCCCCTTAATAAATGAAATCATTTGAAAACAATTGGGTTATTTGTCTGATATCTTGCGACATTTGTTTTATGATCCGAAGCAAAGAGGAGAAAAAATGCCAAATCATCAGAATTTGAACAGCGGCCCAATCATTTTTCACGCCGCGGGCGACAAACGCGATCAGCGAGACGAGGAACTAAACGAAGCCGTCCAGACCGCGGGAGGGGGGAGCGGCGGCCAAAACGGCTCGCCGAGCGATATCATCGCTTTTGGAAAGGCGCCAGGGTGGCATATGTGAAGCGCTTTCGACGGCTCGCCTTCCAGAATACAAATCTATCGAGCCTGAATTATTTTTGTGATGAGCAAAAATGGGGCTCCGCCGGTCGCATTTAATACGCGGGTTTCCAAATAACCGTTTATTATATCAGATTGCACTCACTTAACGCATGGCCGCAATAACGGCAAATACTCACAATTAGGGCGCAACAAATAATTGCTTTTAGGCTCTTACCAATTATGATATTTAGCAGAAATAAGTGATATCTGAAAGGTACGTCAGTCACTCACATTTGAAAAATGTACACGCGGGGGTCAGTCACGCCCGCAGATATAAAGTTACGAGTGTGGCCCACCAGTCATGCCCACGGATATAAAGTTGCGCCTGTGTGTTCTGTTTGTAATTATGAGTGTACCCCTTTAAGAGGGGAGGGGGGCGGTGTCAGGTAAACTAGGAAGAAGAAGTAGAATGAGCAGCAGAGTGGGGTTCACTGCGCTGGATCGGTTTTCACGTGTGCCAAGTGTCCAACAAGTGCGCAGCTGAGAGGGAACATCGCTCAAAAACTACACAAAATCCGCGACGTCTTTCAATATCTGTGGATTTCTACTCGGAACAAGTTTTAAGCGCGTGATTTTTCGTGCTCGACTGGCTTACGGCCACGCTACCTTGAGAATCTCGTCAGATCTCGGAAGCTAAGCGGGTTTTGGCCCTGGTTAGTACTTGGATGCGAGACCGCCTGGGAATACCAGGTGCTGGAAGTTTCTCTCCAGAGGGGGTTGCGCCAGGAAGGGGATCCGGCGTAAAAACTGTGCCAAAACAAACATGTGTTCATCTGAGATGACACGCTGTGGCGACCCCTTACGGGACAAGCCGAAAGGAAAAGAAGAAGAAGAATTTTTTTCGTGCTCGACTACGAGTGCGATGGTGCGCGGGCGCGTACGCGCCTGTCAAAATCACAGTGACTGGGTACCTTTTACCCGTTACGTGACAACCAGCAAAGTGAATCATAATTTCATTTCAATTTGAAATAGTCGCGTTTGTGAATAAGGAATGGAAATAAAACTTTTATCCGATTTGTTGATTAATAGACAAAGATAATCAACATCGCTAGAAAATCCTGTTGCAAAACGATGTAAGCGAATAAAACGATGGCGTTTGGTAACGTCACCCGGTGACAAAGCGGTCGCCTCAGGCCGACAGGCGGCACCACTGACCTGCGTCCTTCAAGTCCATCTCGGCCAAGTCTTTGGCGACGTCGCTGGTGCTGGCCTCCACTTTGCCCTCACCCGCGATGTCGGGCACCGCGTTCCTGCGGCCGGTACGATCACAGTTGATGAAGTCCGAGTACGACGTCTCCACGTCCATCATCTGTCCATGACCAGCGCTCTCATTACAGCTGCGGCGGGCAAGGGAGGGAATGGGAGGGAGGGAGGGAGGGAGGGAGGGAGGGAGGGAGGAGAGATCCGGTTTCAAGAAGATTGTCTTCGCTGGCCTCGCCGGTTGAGTTCTTGCATCGTAAGCGTTTCTATTTGACGACAGTTGGCATAACGTGCGATCCCGGACGAGATATCGCTGATCGGAGCGGTTTTTCCCGTCATTTTTGTAAACAATGGCCGCCGGATGCCTGAAAGCGAGTGACGACTGCTGACCTTGACAAAAAAACTTATGTTTTGGGTTGCGCGTTGTACATCGGTAGAAGGGGTTTCCCGAGATTTTTTAGGTTAACTTTGGGGGTGCGCATTATACTCGAGAAATTACGGTACGTACACAAAGGTATGCTGCCCAATTTGGAGAACATATAAAAGTGTTAAGTGTATGGTGGCAAAAAATATGCTTCATACAGTATTATACATAAGTATATTAATACTTCATCCATAATTCAATTTCTCCAGAACTCGTCATGGCCTTTCCAAATCAGACTCACTCCAGCGTTTGGGAAATCTTTTCAAATTTCAATAAATTGTCTCAAAACGATGGCTGTTTTTTTTTTTTTTTGTCATGAACTGAAAAGAACAAGTGTTGAACGCATTTTCTATTCCCGCATGCTGATTACAGGATTGCACCGCCGACAGCCAGACCCGCGCGCCAATTAAACGCCCCAATTACATCCCTAAAATCTCAAAAACTGCCTGCCGCACATCTCCGAGGTCTCCGGCACGCATTCGTCCAGCCCGAGCCGAGAGAGCTTCAAACCGTTCGAAGGGCAGGTTGGCCCAGAAGCGCCTCCTCTCTTGGCGCTTCCTGCCTTTCCTCTTTCCCGTTCTCTCTCTCTCGCATATTACAGTCGGTCATGATCCGCATCACGGAGGAGAAGAAAGCGGGAAAAGACGGAAGAAACCTCGCTGGAACGAACCGTCCGCTTTCAACGGCGGGTATCCTGGTTCGGGTGACGGGGCAGACCACGCCCCGGGCTGGTCGCCGGTCCGTCGCAGGGCACCTGTTCAAACAAACCTCGGCGAAAAACGCTCTCGGATCTCTTCGCGCGATTAGCTTGCGGCGGTAACTGCTCGAGATTGTCGCCCCTGCGGTGTCGCGCTCTGAAGATGCGAGAGGGAGGCGTGACCTCTGACCACTTTGCAGTCGGTCCCGGCGATAAAACACGCAGCGACTCGACATCTGAGCGGTGATGAATCTGCGGCGGCGGCCGTTAGCGAGACTAGTGAGGAAGCAACGGGGACGGATAAAATAAAAATGAGCCGGCAGACGCGGTTACGACACGCTGACCCCCCGAGGGAAGGGGGGGGGGGGTCAGGCTGTTCCCAGACACATTCGCTCACGTTCCCTTTGGAACGCAAAACCGTCAGCTCGCTTGTTTTCTTTCTCGACTGACCGGTGCCACGGAGGTCACGCACATGAAGGCCGCTTTGTTCGGGGAAAGGGACATTTTTGCAGTGGGAGAACCCGGCCTTGCATTGGAATCCTCTGCAAAAATCGGCCAAGTCCACATAATTGGTGCAATAATTCCAGATTTTGCGCTTTTAACCCTGCGGTTTATGCGGTGATGTGGCTAATTTTTATGCATTTTTTCGAACGGCGGCAAAGGGGCACTCGAGCAGAAAAGGTAAGAGTGAGACCGGCGGAATATATGTACCGAGGAAGTCATTTTTAACAGTGTTTTTTTTTTTTTTTGTTTTTTTTTGCGTTAGCGCTTTGCCGCTCTATGTCTCAGTGATTTTTGCTGGTATGTTTTTTTTTTTTTTTAACCGGCCCTGTTAGCACTGCGCTAGCATTAGCGCTGTGCCGCTGTGTGTCTCAGTGATTTTTACCAATATGTATATTTTTTTTAACTGACCCTGTTAGCGCCACGCTGCCAGTAGCACCACGCTAGCATGTTCATCTCAGTGATTTAGTTTTTTTTTTTTAAACAGCCCTGTTAGTGCTGTGCTAATGTGTTGCTACCGTGTAGCTGCCGCTGCCGTTTTTACTTTTACCGGTATGTTTTTTTTGTTTTGTTTTTTTTACCAGCCTTGTTCGTGCTACCGTGTTGTTGCTATGTTATGCTAAGCTAAAAACTATTAAAACTTTGAAATGTATATATAAATAGGGGCAATTTAGAATGACCAATGAATGATGCATGTTTTTGGGACGTGGGAGGAAACCGGAGTGCCCGGAGAAAACCCACAGAGGCAGGCCAATTTAGAGTGTCCAATTAAGGTCGCGTGTTTTTGGGGATTTATGTACCACTAGAGGGCAACCTGCTTACTACTTGTGATGCTCGTACCGCATTTTGAGAACTAACATGTAAAATTGCAGTTACTTGCTTTAAACGGACCTCATTTAGCTGGTACAGGTACTTTTCCCTCACTCCGGTTTCTCGGATCACTCCATTGCACAGGTGTCAAACTCAAGGCCCGTGGGCCAGATCCGGCCCGACGCGTGATTTTATGTGGCCCGCGAAGCCAAATCTAGAGTTGCCATTTCCATGATTCTTGTAAAAATCTGTAGCAAGATTTCAAATTGATCAAGTTGAGACATTCCAAGCATTACAAGATAGTTGAAAAACACGTTACCCTGATTTCTGATTCGGATTCTGGTTCATAAATTGATTATGTAAACACGATGGGACGATTAAACATTTTTATTTTTCCGCAGTCAAAACGGCCCCTCTGAGGGAAACCCGAACTACAACGTGGGCCGCGAGAAAAATGACTTTGACACCCCTTTTTCCAGCCCTGAAATGGTCGTACTGAGAGCGCAGCACACGCTATCGCTTGTGTTAGCGTCGCAGATGGCAACGGCAAGCTTGTTCACAGCGGGAGCGCTGACGGGATCCCACAATGGAGACTCACACGCTAGTTCCAGTTCCAACAGACGGCGAATGCCACTTCCTGTCTGAAACAGAAGTTTAAGAATCACACGACCCTCACGTGACTTGAGGACATTGTCCCGCTTCGACTTTGTTTGTTTGTTTTTTCACCGCAACAGCTCTGACGAAGGCGATAAAAAACCCGCAGCGCTGCGCCTCCGGTGCTGTTTATCTTTTCCACTCGACTGGTCCAGTTGGTACGTGGCTTATGGGAGTTCCCACCTAACCGCCATCTGTGTGGACAATTAGTCACCTCGCCCGCTCACGTGGATCAAATCCGACCACGAGATCACAAGCGGGTTTCCACGGAAGGCTGACTACGATGTTGTCCCGCCGTTTAACTGTGGCAGATAATGAAAAATACTTTACAAAGGCAGCTCAACCGATAAGATACCATTCAAATTACAACATTTGTATCAAACCCCCAGGGACAAAAAAAAATGAATACAATGATGCCTTGATATGAGTGACTCATTTTTCAAGATTTTTGCTGTAACTTGCGGGGGCAAACTTGAGATACTAGCGCCGTATGGTGGACACTTACGCAACAACAAGCAGCAGGTTGGCAGATTAATTGTCAGCCGGCGGGATGAAAAAAATACAAATGAAAAAAAATATATAAATATAAACATAAAAAAAAAATTGAAAAAAAAGGGCTAAAAAAAAGTCTAAACGTTCATTTTAAATAACCACATAGCCTTCAAGTCTGCTAACTTGATGCTAATTCCAACAATGGGAAATTCCATATAACATAATTTTTTCCACACGCTTTCAACCCTGCGGTTTCTGCGGCGACGCGGCTAATTTGTCCATTTTTTTCCCCAACAGCCGCAAGGGGGAACTCGGGCGGAAAAGGTGGGAGTGAGACCGGTGGAATATATGTGCAGAGGAAGTGACTTTTACCGGCCCTGTTAGCGGTGCGTTGGAGTTAGCACTGTGCTAGCGTGTAGCTGCTATGTCACTGGCGAGTCTCAGTGATATTTACCGGTAAGTTTAATTTTAACCGGCCGTGTTAGCACGGCGCTAGTGTTAGCGCTCTCTTTAGCGCGGCGCCAGCATTAGCACTCGCGTTAGCGTGGCGCTAGCGCAGCACTAAACACTTTGTGTGCCGTCTTTGTAAATATCTCGTGTTTCAATGTGGGCACTTGCGGCTTCTACGCAGCTGCGGCATTATGCATGTACCAAATGGTATTTCCTTTACAAATGTACTGGGTGAGGCTTATAACCAGGTGCGCTCGGTAGGCCAGGAAAACGGTAGATTGGTGGTGTTATGGCCTTTTGAGGAATAAATATTTGAACACAACCAATGGAGCAACACATGGAGACAGATACTAAGCATACTCACAGGCATATTTTTTTTATATTGCTGTTTTAATGTAAGTTTTAATGTCAAGTCTCTATGGAAGTAAATTAGTGCCACGAAGATTTTGAATTTTAAATTTTCAAAACTTGCTACAATTCGCTGTCTGATATTCACCGTCTGTGCCACCAGGCAGGGTTACTCCAGGTCAGAATGGAAACCCGGCCAATCGCAGTTACGCTTTCTTAGTCACGTGACGTTACATACTAAGAAGACAGCGAATTGTGGCCGGTTGGATTTCAGACAGCGTATTGTAGAAACTATTGAAAATATGATCACTTTACATTTCAAATTCAAATCCCGGCAGCACTAATTTACTTCCATAAGTGTCCATGCATATCTGTATGTCTCACATACTGCCCTCTGGTGGCAAAGGTGCGCACAGCAGAAGGAGCAACATAACCATCGAATTGAAGCAAAAAGTAACAAAAACAGATTAATTATTTCCACTTTTTTTCCGATCACTGCGTGTTTTTATAAACTACAATATGCAGAGTGCTATTACTCCTCGCTAAAATACACATTTCTGTACGTGCGCATTCAAAAAAAATTGGGAGGGGGGTGTGGTCGTGATCATGGCATTTCTATTCATTTCAAAGTCGAAAGATGATTTGAGAAGTATTTTACGAGTTTGGTCAGTGAACAAATTAAACATCGAGAGCCCACGGCACCAAAAATACAATACAGAAAATGTATGTACCATATTTTCCGCACCCAAAAGCCTTTAAATTTTGTCAAAAGCCGAAGGTGCGCCTTACGTATGGATCAATATTGAGCCTAATGGATGCATAACGTGACCCCAGTCTCTACTCTAGCGTCTATTCTATGCGCCTTATAATGCGGTGCGCCTTATACATGGGGGGAAAAGTTTTAAAATAGGGCATTCATTGAAGGTGCGCCTTATAGTGCGGAAAATACGATGGTTTAAATATAAATATAATACAAATATGAATCAGTCTAGTCACTTTCACAGGCTACATTCGAGCAGGAGGCTAATTGCTACCCCATTGGAGTCTTTGACGCCTGCTTTGTGCGAGAAAACTTTCTCGTTACTGAACGGTTTTGTTTACGTTCATCTCCGATTTATGAGCTGAAAAAATAAAAATCATGAATGATCGTGATTTCAGCTCACTAATAACCCAATTTATCGACTTTCGACTCGTCTGGCGCTGCGACGAAATGATGAATCAAAACGCCGTCACGCTAACAAGCGCAAAACACTCATTTGCAGTCGCTTAGCACTCGTGGTTGTTTACAACGACAGATACCAAAATTGACAATGGGTAAGCTCCCAAAAAAGATACTAGTAGTCTATCTTGGCTTGTAATACCGTTTTATTCTGAAAGTAACGTTGAGTCACTTGCAGTGTTGACACGATGCTTGTGCCAGAGGGCTTCGACTGAGCTAAGTTTCTAAATTTGTTGTAGCGGTACACACGCCTGCCTTTGGTGCGGGCGGCGTGGGATCGATTCCCGCTCAGTCATGGTGTCGATATCTCCCCTGTGACTGACTGGCGAGCGGTTCAGGGCGTCGTCCGCCTTACGTCCGAAGCTAGCTGGGGTAGGCTCCGGCTTTTTCGCAACCCTGGTGAGGATAAGCAGCTTGGGTAATGACAAGACAATGACTCACCAATGGGAGGTAGAATGTGTGTGTTTAGAATGACACCGCAACATCTCAGGGGAAGAAGAAATTTCCCTTTACCAATGTGAAAATTATTAGGGTACCAACTATCAAAGAGTACTAGTCGAAGTTTTTCAACATTGTTCTAGTATTACGGTAGCAACTGTAATTGTAACTGTATCATATAGAGCTCGTGCACGTGACATCAATATCCCAAGAAGTATTTATAATGCCATGTTGGCTCATTTGAGAATAATGCATGTTCAAAAAAAAAAAAAAAAAAGTCTCTCGCAGACGTTTACGGAGGTCAAGTGTGGCCGCAATACGCTTTCGTGTACGGAGGAGATGACTCACTTTTTTTTTTACAATCATAGTTAATGAATGCGAGTTTGTGTAAAACCAGGGGTCATTTATTGAAATATTGGTATTTGTATTGAATACTAGCCGAAAACACCAATGGATTCTAGCAAAGGTTAACATGTGGCCGAACACGCTTCCGTATGCACGAGTCACTTTTTGGGATTTATTCCTGATGAGAACAGATCCAGCAACAAAGTATTCGTATGCGTCCAGACTTTTATACGATTTCAAACTCTACCATGTAAATCTTGACGACTTACTCGCCAGATCCACGTGTCCAAGACAAGCGGAAGCGGGTTCACGGTCCAATTTCTTATCGGCCAAAACATCGACGTCGGCATTAAATACAGGTCCTCAATGCCGAGTTTATCTAATTTTCCCACGTACCGTCATTTATTGTCACGTTCTAAATGTCTAACGTTATCGGACAAGAATCTGGGCGTCGTCCTACAAGACATATTTCCGTGTCGTCTCCAACCGACTTAGCATCGAGCGGCAATACGGCGACGTAAACCAAAGTCACGTGATTTTATGACGTAGGTACACGAGCTCTACTGTACCGTATTGGGATGGGATTGTACAGTCGTGGCACCTTTTTTTCAACAGTGACGTGCGTCCGAGTGGTTCGGGAGGGCGATGCCTTGCTCAAGGACACCTCAACAGTCCTTGGTGCTCGTTTTAGACACCTACAAGTATGCCTTCAGCTCCTACATTAGAGATTGACGTAAACAAAAACCCGCTTTCTGGCAAGGAGCTACTGCTCGGGTGTTAAAAGTGGTACCAGTACCCAATGACAGTCACGTTTTTGCTTTACATCAAATTCAATGACCAACTTCATATCGTTTAAGTCCAGTCCAGTCTTCGTACTGACATGCAAAAATAAATGTTCCCTGCAGGAAAATGAGGTGTCCAGGGTTACTTCGGCGCAAGCAACAACAAACCGGCAGCACCACAATACTTTCCGCACAGTAGTCCCCTCTCCTCTCAAGCCGCACTTCAACGCGGTCTGGGCACCGGCTATTCACAGGGTGTCAGCAGCTGCTTGGCCGATAGCAAGCCCGGTCCAAACACAAGGGATCTGTATTTCCTTGCCGGAACAGTTGCAGGCTTCTTGATAAATCATTTAAAGTCCCCCCCCCCCCCCACTCCCAGTCAGCTGTGGTGCATATACCGGCACCCGCTCCTTCCTGGTGGCTGAGTGTGAAGGCCTGACATCACTTACTGAGATGAAAATTGACAAAGAGCACTAGCCTGGTTAGCTAACTAGCTACAGTAGCCATTTTCGCAAGATACGCAAACATATGCCAGTCACTCACATTTGAAAAATATACTGGTGTGGTCAGTCATGCCCGCAGATATAAAGTTGCCGGTGTGGTCCACCAGTCATTCCCGCAGATATAAAGTTGCGGGTGTGTGTGTTCTGTTTATAATTATGAGTGTACCCTTTTAAGAGCGGGGGGGGGGGAACAGAAATAATGCGTGTGGCGGTTGATTCAGTTTTCGAACAAATCGGTTTTCCAACCGCCTTCTAGAACGGATTGCGGTCGAGAACCGAGGCTGTACTGTATGAGTGTACCCCTTTAAGAGCGGAGGGGGGCGGTGTCAGGTAAACCAGGAAGTAGAAGAAGGCTAAGCAGAGACCGTGTGCTTTAGGCTGTGGTACACTGGGCTGGATCGGCTTTCGTGTGCGCTGGGAGTGTGCGACAAGTGCGCAATTGCGCAGCTGAGAGGGAACGTTGGTCAAGACTACACAAAATAAGCGACGCCTTTCAATATCTATGTATTTCTATTCGTAAAAAATTTTACACGCGTGACACAAATACAACAAAACTGTTTACAGTGTTGTAAAATCTTCTTGAGCGACACAAGCGCGATACTTTCTACCAGCCGGGTTCTACTGCAGTCTTAAAATCAGCCCGCCGAGCTCGTCTGCGGGAAGGCATCGTGAACAGCTGAGGAACAGACACTGAAAAGCCCGACCAAAACCATTAGCATCAGCTCCCGCGGAAATGACTTGAGTGAAGCGACCAAAGTCCGCTACTTCAGAGGACGACGTCGATCTCAAAAATCAATCGGGCTGCTGCGGCTCTTTAGAACACAACTCAGAGCTCTGCGTGGGTTTTCTCCGGGAATTCCGGTTTCCTCCCACATCCCCAAAACATGCAGACTCTAAATTGCCCCAAGGTGCGATTGTGAGTGCGGCTGTTTGTCTGGATGTGCCCTGCGATTGGCTGGCGACCAGTTCAGAGTGTACCCGGGCTCCTGCCTGATGACAGCTGGAATTGGCTTCAGGACTCCCCGCGACCCTTGTGAGGATAAACAACTAAGAAAATGGATGGATGGAAACACCAAAGGGCATGAAAAAAAGTCACCCAAAAAATGTAACCGGGAGGACGAAACAGCCTATGATGTCATGATGCCCCCCCCCCCCCCCCCAAAAAAAAACTCATCAGGCCTATTTTGACTTCAAAATGGCGAATTTTGCCAAAAGGGGACTGACTGTTTTGGAAGTATGCGTTTACATTTCTGAATATTACCACGCATCAGGAGTCCATAATGCTATTAATTCAATAGTCCCACTGTTGCTAGCGTTTCACGTTTGGAATCACAGGGACGGACGGCGTCACTGTTTTTAACTCGACAAGACATTTCGACGTCAACAAAAGTTGCGCTCCAAATCCCTGTGGCAGTCTCTGATACTCTAAATGGGAAGGGTTGGATCAGGACGAGCATCCGGCATAACAAACGAAAAAAACAAGTGAACCGCAAAAGTCGGAAATGTGACGCACTGTGGCGAGCGCTCCCATGGGAAAATCCAAAATGGAAGCTCAAAACTAACGTTCACTGGATTGTATAATTACGACAAAGACCGTGGAGGAAAATATCACGTCTGTATGCTGGAGTGGTTTTAAGAAGCCGGTGGAAATCCTAACTGGATGATCTTTTGTGGTCAAACTGTTCCTGTGTTTATACTATGATTGCCTCGGGATTCTGGGAATCCCCCAGTTCGCATTAGGCTATGTGTGTCAAGCCCGAACAGGTGTCTTAACTCGGCCTCCGGGTTCTAGAGAATTCCCCAGCAGGCACCGCAATCAAGGTTGTTTTCGACTGGACCTGGTTTAGTGAAAACAACCTCCATCATAACGCAAAAACTAACAAATAATAGATAGTACAAGTGATATAAGGAGGGAATGACAAACGGCTAACAATTGCTACGGTGGAAATAAGATATGAAAATATATCCCGCAAAAGAGGGAAATGAAGGATACTGGAATCCTTCATTTTCTTCACATCGCCCTTATCGTCACTTGGAACGTTTTCTGAGTACCGTAATTTCTGGACTATAAACCGTGGCTGTTTTTTCCACACGCTTTCAACCCTGCGGTTTGTGCGATGATCCGGCTAATTTGTGCTAACGGCCGCGAGGGGGCACTCGAGCAGAATGTATGTTTCGAAGAAATGACTTTTACCGGCCATGTGAGTTAGCGTTAGCACTGTGCTAGCGTGTTGCCGCTGTGTTACCGGCGTGTCTCAATGATTTTTACCGGTCGCTTTTTAACCGGCCCCGTCAGCGCCGTGCTAACGTTAGCGCAAGCGTTAAACTTTCTGTATACCGTCTTTGTAAATATCTCGTGTTTCAATGTGGGTTTTTGCTATGCTATAAGATAAGCTAAGGTAATAAAACTTTGAAAACTCTTTCTGTGTACAGTCTTTGCAAATATCTCCTGTTTCAATGTGTATACTTGCAGCTTTTACACGGCGCCGGCATATGTATGTACCAAATGGTATTTCCTTTACAAATGCACTCGGTGAGGCTTATACACAGGTGCGCTCTGTAGGCCGGAAATTACGGTAAAAGGTTAGTGGCAGATACGATACAGGATCTTTGCACCTGTTTCGCACCAAATCATCATCCATTCATCCATTTTCTGTTTCATTTCATCAAAAAAATTGTTTCACGAGTGGGCTGGCGTCTATCCCAGCTACATTTTGGCCAGAGGTGGGGGACATTGCGCCATTTTCAAACAAACATTTTCAGTGCATGAAGTATTGAACACTTCATATCACTTTTTTTACTTTTTAATTTGTACATTTTGGTTCATGTCCCAAAGTTACATTTTGTTACAGTGTATTTATTCTAATTGTACTACAAATACTCCATCTCTCAGTGCCAAAGTATTGTGCTTTGTAACATATTCTTGGTTTTAACACCAAAAATTAAAACAATTCTGATCACACATTCATACGTGCGTATTGTTTTTTTTTTTTTTTTTACTTTGGGCTTTAAGGCTCAATTGAGGAAATTGCAAATTGATATTTCATTGCGTTAATTGAAATTGTATGTATCAGCACGGGGCAGCACGGTGGCTCAGCTGGTAATTTCTGGCATTTCTGAGGTCCCGGGTTCAATCCGGGACCCGCCTGTGTGGAGTTTGGATGTTCTCCCCGTGTGGCTTTTCTCCGGGTGGGCACTCCGGTTTCCTCCCACCTCCCAAAAACACGCAACACTAATTGGACACCCTAAATTGCCCGTAGGTGTGATTGTGAGTGCGGCTGTTTGTCTCCATGTGCCCCGCGATTGGCTGGCGACCAGTTCAGGGTGTACCCCGCTTCCTGCCCGTTGACAGCTGGGATAGGCTCCAACACTCCTCACAACCCTTGTGAGGATAAGCGCAAAGAAAATGGATGAAGTGAAATTCTCTTGGAAATCATTGCTCAACTCTAATCTTAACGATATAAAACAGCAAATAATTCGGCATGTTTGTGGGTTGCATTATTTTTTTTTGTGAGGTCTGCTTGATATGTAGTATATTTTTTTATTTTTTGCACAATGGATATATCATAAGCACGAGTGGTATCGATATCACAGAGCAGTCATACAGGTAGCGGTCTGAAAAATAGAGATATCAAATATGGCTAATTATACGTCAAGACACCACGAAATACAAGTCTGAGGCGAATTTGTGCACACGTTTGAGGCTGTGCGCATCATTTTCCCGATTAAAAATGTTGAGGAAAAATTATATTTAACATACATGGTACAGCATTCGGTTTGAATGACGAAAGCCTCAAATGATTGACATCAACGATGTAAACGTCTGACCAGGACTGCATATTTGAATCCCAATAAGTGACGACGCGGGTGTGATATTTCCCACCCCCCTGCCCGTCTTTTTTATCCACTTTAATTCGGCCGCAAGGTTGCGCCGGGTTCTATTTCCGTCCACACATCCTCAGCGGGGAAGCAGGTGGCTTGTTTGCCGGCGTTGTTTACGCCCAATCCTTCTCCCGGGCTCTGGATTTGGTGCACGCACGCGGCTGAGCCGGGCGCCTCGGCCTGATTAGGCAGCGGAAAAAGGGGAGGATCATTTGATGAGTGCGAGGAACGGATTACAAATAGACACCCCCCCCCGCCCCCACAAAAAAAAAAAAAAAAAACAGGATACTATTGAAGGAAAATGACAGCGAGCTAAAGAGAGAGACCCGGTGCACGTTGATCACGCTAGCTCCATTTCCCCTCGCTCCGTTTGCCGTTTCCACCGTCGTCGCCGTTTGACTAAAGATCCGGCGGCGCCGTAATTCTCCGGACTTGCTCAGACGACGACGAACGGCGGCGGAAAAGCCGTTAAAAGCCGGAAACTCAATTAGTCTAACCTCTGTCGTTTGTTACGCCGCGCCGAGTCGCCTCGCTCAAGCTGCGTGATCAGACTTTGCTGCCTTGTGCCGCGGAAGATAAGGAGCGGCGTGTGATTAGATTTGCGGGGTTAAAAGCGGGGAGGGGTGGTGGGGGGGGGGGCATTTGGGGGAACTTTCACCCCCCAAGCAAACTCTAATCAGCATTTGTCTCATGGCAAGATATTAAAACCATCATCCGTCATCCATCAATGCATGCATGTATTTTCTGACCCGCTTATCCTCACGAGGGTCACGGGATTGCTGGAGCCAATCCCGGCTTTCAGCGGGCAGGAGGCCCTGAACTGGTCGCCAGCCAATCGAAGGGCACATGGAGACAGCAGACAATCACACTCACAATTACATCAAGGGTCAATTTAGAGTGTCCAATTCATCCATCCATTTTCTTTGCCACTTATCCTCACGAGGGTCACGGGGGTTGCTGGAGCCAATCCCGGTTGTCATCAGGCAGGAGGCGGGGCACACCCTGAACTGGTCGCCACCCAATCACAGGGTACATGGAGACAGACAACAGTCACACAATCACACCTAGGGGCACTTTAGAGTATCCAATTCATCCATCCATCCATGTTCTCTGCCGCTCATCCTCACGAAGGTCGGGAGATTGCTGGAGCCAATCCCGGCTTTCATCGGGCAGGAGGCCCAGAACTGGTTGCCAGCCAATCGAAGGGCACATCCAGACAAACAGCCGCACTCACAATCGCACCTTGGGGCAATTTAGAGTGCCCATTTCATCCATCCATTTTCTCTGCCGCTCATCCTCACGAGGGTCGTGGTATTGCTGGAGCCAATCCCAGCTGTCAACGGGCAGGAGGCGGGGCACACCCTGAACTGGTCATCAGTCAATCGCAGGGCACATGGAGACAGACACCCGCACTCACAATCACACCTTGGGGCAATTTAGAGTGTCCGATTAGTGTTGCGTGTTTTTGCGATGCGGGAGTAAAACGGAAGGCCCACCCAGAGAAAAGCCACACATGCACGGGGAGGACATGCAAACTCCACACAGGCGTTCCGGGATCGAACCTGGGACCTCAGAACTGTGAGGCTTTACAGCTGCTCATGGTAAATAAAAAAAACAAACAAAAAAAAACAGCGAACACATCAGGGGGGTCTGAATGTTGGCTTGGGTGCCATTTCCAGGATGCAGGCGGTTTTGTTTTGGGGGGAGGTTGTTTTTTTTTTTTGTTCATGAGCCTTCTTGAGAACATCACAAATCCAGACATGCGGCATCCTATTTGCTTTCCTTTGTTTAGGCCTGAAACTAAAATAATGCAATCACCAATTGTTAATTATTTTGCTCTTTTAGGTGATCAATCAGGAAAAAAAAAAATTTACATCCCCTTATTAAAAAAAAAAAAAAAACAAAAAAAAACAGCGAACACATCAGGGGGGTCTGAATGTTGGCTTGGGTGCCATTTCCAGGATGCAGGCGGTTTTGTTTTGTTTTGTTCATGAGCCTTCTTGAGAACATCACAAATCCAGACATGCGGCATCCTATTTGCTTTCCTTTGTTTAGGCCTGAAACTAAAATAATGCAATCACCAATTGTTAATTATTTTGCTCTTTTAGGTGATCAATCAGGAAAAAAAAAAATTTACATCCCCTTATTAAAAAAAAAAAAAAAAAAAAAAAAAACTGGAAATGTTTCCAAATGTACAAGCCAAATGAAACGCCACTTTGGTGCTTAACTTATGAGAAAAAATGAGCAAAACTGTGGTTCATTCTTTTCCAAAGTAATATATTAAATTGGTCAAACACTAAGATAATCATTCTGCTTTTAAGTATTACATAAAACTGAATATTTACTGCGGAGAGGCTGAAATTCTAAGGATTTAGACAATTAAGTAATGCTTCTGAACGATTAATTAAGTTGGCTTTAAATTCAATCATCGATTAGTCAGTGAATCAATTCATTGATGGACGTCTAAATCGGAATGATTGTCATAATCTCATCGAGTGCGTGCAGTATTTATAATTATGGGTGAAAGACGGAAAATGGTGGCGTCCCCTCTTCCGGGTCGGGTATGAGATCCTGCCCCGAGTGGAGGGGTTCAAGTATCTCGGGGGTCTTGTTCGAGAGCGAGGGAAGAACGGAGCGGGAGATCGACAGACGGATCGGCGCAGTGACGCGGACTTTGTATCGGTCCTGGTCTGCTGTGGTAAAGAGGGAGCTAAGTCAAAAAGCGAAGCTCTCAATTTACCCGTTTAACTGCGGGTCTCGACCCGAAGAACAAGATCCCGGAGACAAGCGGCCGAAACGAGGGTGTCCGGGCTCTCCCTTAGAGAACTGGTGAGAAGCTCGGTCCTCCGTGATGGGGCTCAGTGTCGCTGAGAGGAGCCAGATGAGGTGGCTGGGGCGTCTTTCGGACGCCTACCCTGTGAGGCGTTCCGGGCACGGAAAGAGACCCCGGGGACGACCCAGGACACGCTGGAGAGACCATGTCTCTCGGCTAGCTTGGGAACGCCTCGGGATCCCTCCGGAAGCGGTGGAAGAAGTGGCTGGGTATCCCTGCAGAAGCTACTTCATCCCGCAGCCTGACCCAGAAAAGTGGATAGATGGCGGGATGGATGGGTGAAAGACAAAAAGAGGTGATGGACCATATAACGGTGTAAAATTAGGAAGACCCGTGGGTGCCGTCTGAACAAGTTCTAACTTTGCAATGACAGCGTGGCGATAGCCAGGAGACAAGAGGGCAAGAAAGGGGTTGCGGCTGGCGCACTTGGAACGTCGATAAAATGCGTGGATATTTGTCCTAACTTTAAAATTGCGTCCAAAACAATCATAACGTTTTGGGGTTTTTTTTCCCCCCTTACACAGAGTAAACGGAACATATTCAACGGAGTGAATTAGGAGACGTTATCAATGTCAACAGCTTGCCTTGTCGGTATTCACAGTATCGGTCTCAATAAAGCTCGTCCATTTCCCTCTGGGAGTTGGAATAAAAAAGGCCGTTTGAGGAACGTAATAAGACGCTTGAAAGCAGATCGGGGGCCTGAAAATTCCCAAGGTGGAAAGACACAAAGCGCAAAGCGGATCGCGAGCCAATTACTCCCCGTCACGGTGAACCGCTCCTCGCGGCCTCGAGCATTTGAGCATACCTCGTCGCTTTGAATGCTCACTGATCTTAGCACTTTATTTACGTCGAGACGGATTTGGGGTTTTTAAGTCTCGTCTGATTCTCTTAAACGCCCCCCAAAAATCAGCTCACATGAATAGAAAACCCTTAGCATGACATCGTCAGGTTGAGTTAAAAATGCCACTGAAAATTTCTTGTTGTAAAATTCACATTGTTATTTCAAAGTGATCACATTTTCAGTACCTGGATATCAGTTTAACTTTTCTATGTTAACACATTCGCCATACAAGAAAAAATTAAAAAACGCAATATTTTCAGTCTGCTGAGATTCACCTGGCTACAATTCGCTGTCAGAAATTCACCGTCTAAATTCAGGTGGGTGTTGCGTTCTGACCTGGAGTAACCCTGCCTTCTTAAAGTCTATGGAATGTGTAATTTCTAACGCAAATTATCTTCTCTAGATGAAAATATATGTTCAACTGTTCCATAAAATGCATATCCTGTTCGATGTTATTACCCCCCAAAAAAAAATAAAAATCAGTGTTTATGAATTCCGCAAACTTTGACCTAATTTCTGCAATACCTGCAAAACGTCTCATTGAGCGGGCGGACCTCTGACGTCACAAAATCTGGGATGGGCTGTTTTGGAACGACGATAATCTGGGAGTCAATTATATTTGAAGCATTTAGTGCCCAAAACCAAAGGACAGGATGCCGGCTTTCGGCTTTCAGTAGAAAGTTTTGCAGTTCTTACCGCGTGAAATGATATTTATGGTGAAGTAAGTTATGACTAGCTATAGCTTCCAAATTCACGTGGCAAGATTTTAAATGGATTACGTTCATTTAAAGTCCTCATTTGTGAAAATATACCATTTTAGACTACGTTATGGGCTTGTGTGTGTTTTGGTGCAATAATAAAGCATTTTACATGCAAAGTAGTTGTCGCGGTTGTCACGTACACGCCGTTTGCCTAATTTCAAAACAAGACCATCTAAATTTGAACGTGTGTGCTGTCTATTTGGCTCAAATTGCTAACCTTTAACGCCTTCATAAAGCTCGTATTCCTCACAGTCTTCGCGGGACCCTTCAAAATAAGGTTCATCGCTCGAATTATCGGAAAATTCATCGGCGTTCTTCCGGCGTATTCCTGCGGGATCCGCGATGTTGCCACAGTGTCCTACGTCATGCCCCTGATCGGCCGTTTCCGCTTCCTTTCCGTCTTTTTCCGGCGAATCCAGCAATGTGCGATCATTTGTTGCAGATAATCCAAAAATAAAAATGTTTCCTTCATACCAGATTTAAGATTCGTATTCAGCATAAAAACTGTATAATATTAGCAAAAAGGTGCAATGCGGTCCTTCCATTCCCTTTAACGCTGAATTTAGACGGTGAATTTCAGACAGCGAATTGGCCCCAGTTGAATCTCGGGAGACTGAAAATATTGCCTTTGAATTTTAAAGGGTCCTCCTGAGTATGCTACGTACTGTCGCGTACATCCTGTCGGGGAGTCTGTTGTTAGTTAGAAGTGATCCACATATCATCTAAATATGGCTCGAATTGATAGGGTAATATTGCCCCGGTCACTTCACTCGATTGTGAGATGTTCTCTTCTTCGAAAAGAGCTTCTGTGTCAGAAGGGGCGTCGTTAAAATCCGAAAATTTCTGGTTGTTCAACTCGCATAATAGGTGCCACTACGCGTTTTCAATGGCGAATGTCCCGGTGTGACGTCTGCTGATGACATAGCAGGCAATATGGCTACCACTGGGATGTCGAGTGAGACTTTTATTTTACATTTATTTTTTTTTTTTTCGTACAGACATTGAAGTGAATATATCTATTTCACAATGTATATAGGGATGTCAGTGTGACTTTAAAAATGAGCGGAAATAAACTTGCGTAGGGACTGAACAATTGTATCTATTTGTAAAAAAAAAAAAAAAAAAAAAAAAAAAATCAAATTTAGACGTAAGTTTTAGCGCTTTTCATTGGAGACGTTAAGATGGAGAACACAGAGACACCCGACTGGGGACGTGTGCTGGAGTAACAATTGGGATCAATTCGAGGTCCGGCGACTTGTCCAAAGACGCGTGCGCAAGAGAAGCGGGCGAGCGGATCGACCCGCAAATACTGTTAGCTGCCGACCTACTTTATCAGCTTAGCCGCCGCTTCCACTTTCCATTGCTTTAAGCCCTCAAAGGAATGTAAACATCTTTATTCCTCGAGTCTGTAGGGGGAAATCGATGAAACGTCGGTCAATGCGCGATGTATTCATTTCATCAGTGGCAAAAAGTCACGCGCGACTATCCTTCAACGTCATTAGATTGAATTGCTCAATGAGATGTGATCTCCATCACAGCATTAGGGCCACAGGAAAGATAAAGTAGTATAGACAGTCAGTAAGACAGTCTCTTCTATGAATATACACCTCAGTACAGAGCACGTGCACCTACGTCATCAAATCACGTGACTTTTGTTTACGTCGCCATATTGCCGTCGAACAAAGCAGTGTTCAATGCTAAGTCTGTTGGAGACGACACGAAAATACGCCTTATCGCACGACGCCCAGAGTCTTGTCCCAATACCGTTAAGCATTTAGAAGGTGGAAATAAATGAAGCTACGTGGAAAAACTAGATAAACTCGGCATTGAGGACCCGTATTTAATGCCGATAAGAAACTGGACTGTTAATTCGCTTCCGCTTGTCTTGGACAACTGGACCTACACGTGGATCTGGTGAGTAAGTCGTCGACATTAAACACGGAAAAGTTTGAAAGCGTATAAGAGTCTGGACGCGTACAAATACTTAGTGGCTGGATCTGTTTTCAATCAGGAATAAATCCCACATAGTGACGGGTTGACGGCTTGTGAAGACGGAAGCGTATTTGGCTACACGCTAACCTTTGCCGGAATCCATCGATCTATTCAATACGAATACCAATATTTCAATAAATGGCCCCTGGTTTTACAAAAAGTATCATTCATTAACTATGACCGGGGAAAACAAATTGAGGGCAGGGAGTCGTCTCCTCCGTACGGCCACACTTAACCTCCGTAAAACTGTGCCTCGTTTGTTTTTTGTTGTTGTTTTTTAATACGCATTGTTCTCAAATGAGCCAATTTACCATTATGAATACTTCGTAATTTGAGATTAAGAATAATTCCTACCTGAAATGAAGCGATTGCTACGCACGCGTTTGTGTATTTTGGTTGGGCACCGCCCATCGCGTTTATTTGCCGAAATCCATCGATCTTTTCAGCCGGTATTCCATCGAATGACCTCTTTGAATATTTGTCTCGTCTGTTGTGACAACCAACAGCACAACACTTGTAAATATTCTCCTCCGGTTAAACGTCCCCCACAATGTCGGGCAGCTGTGTTTGACCGGCAATATGGCGGCGTGAAAATGGTGAAGTCACGTGCACGAGCTCTATACGAACAACAATTCCAAAAGGTTATGGGGGGGGGGGGGGGTAAATTTGAAATGTCCTAGTCTAATTTGTACAAGCGATGCTATAATTTTTTTTTTTTTAATTTTACGATATGACGCCATTTTTTATTGCGTTTGCAAAATCACTTGTGTTGGAAATGCCCAGAATGCCCTTCTTTTTCAAGGTATGCTAATTGGTCATTTTAGCCTCCCAACTGAGACTGGTTGGAACGACCATCTCAACAAGAGCGTGCACCAATATTACAAAATAAGTTCATAAGAAATTCAGTATTTTTTGTGTTGGAGTGGGGGGGGGGGGGGGACTTTTTGTGTGATATTCTCCAATTGGCTGACAAGTTCCGTTTCAAATACGCTTGAACGGCTCCAAATTCCCGAGAGGTTCTTTCAAGTAAATGTCTCAAAATAACTGACATTTCAAAAAGGCATCACATGCCCCAAAACTATATACATAAAAAAGTGCAGATGGAACATTTCTGAGAAAGAACTGTGGGGCCATTCAAAAGTATTTAAACCATCAACTGTTGGGGGTTTTTTCTTTCCTGAATTGATTCGTTGTAGTGGATTTTAGAGGCGACTGAACCCAACAGAAGTCCTGACTGATTTGGCGTCAATCATTTTCTTTGCGCGCATGGCGACCACTGCATGGATTATCCACTTCTGAAAAATATATTCATACCTCATTTGCTAACAACTGAGAACTAAACTCTGGCAGCCGAGACGGTTCAGAAGTAGCAACATTTGTGCTCCACGGGTAAGTTTACTGCCACCTTTTGGTTTTTTTTAAAGTGATAATTCAACCCCCCCCCCCCCCGCCCCGCAAAAAAAAAAAAAAAAACTTGAATAATAAGCAGTCATTTTCATAAAGAGGAAATTTGGACACAATTTCTCATTCACTGGGATGAGAAAAACCTTTGACCAGTCGGGTGGAAAATGAGTTGGCAATCGTACTAGTGTCTTCTTTGCTCAGAATGATGCAAGATGGGTGTCGGAGTACGGAAATCCACTAGTTAAAATATGAATTTCGCCCCCCCACCCACTCTCCCTCCCTCCGCTAAACTCGTAACTTGGAATGTAACTTTTCTGCTCACAGATGAACACTCTCAAAAAATACTTTTCCATGATTGACATTTTCCCCTTGACAAAATATGACATTGTTCTCAAATCATAAGTAGTATCAGCTGGGATAATACAACTATTCCCAAAATATTACTACATAAAAAAAACAACTATTCTCGCACAATGGTGACTACTTAGAGAAAACTATTACCAAACGATTGCGACGTTTATGGGGGGGGGTGGGGGGGGGTTCCACTTTATCCCCATGACGCGGAAGCGTGTTCGGCCACACTTTAACCTTTGCCGGAATCCATTGATCTTTTCAGCTAGTATTCAATACAAATACCAATATTTCAATGAATGAGCCCTGGTTTTACACGAACTCGCATTCATTAACTAGAAAGTTTCTTTCGGCTTGTCCCGTTGGGGGTCATCAGTTTTAACGCCGGATGCCCTTGCTGACGCGGCCCCCCTTTTGGGGAGTGGAGGTCCCGGTGAGAGACAAACCCACGACCCTTGGTTTAGCAAAACAACTCTCTAAACACTGAGCTACGGGGCCCCCTTCTCATGACGACGACTATCAAGAAAATATTCACGTAAACGTTTTCTTTGCCGCTTATCCTCACAAGGCTCACGGGAGAGCTGGAGCCCATCCCAGCTGTCTCCAGGCAGGGGGCGGGGTACAACCTGAAGCGGTTGCCAGCTAATCGCAGTCAAGAAAATATCGCTACACTCAAATGATTTCATCCATCCCTCCATTTTCTTAGCCACTTATCCTCACGAGGATCGCGGGTGTGCCGCAGCCAATCTCAGCTGTCATCGGGGAGGAGGCGGGGTACACCGTGGACCGGTTGCCGGCCGATGTGAGGGCGCATGGAGACAGTCGCACTCACAATCACAACTAGTTGCAATTTAGAATGTCCAATTCATCCATCCATGTTCTCTGCCGCCCATCCTCACGAGGGTCGCGGGAGTGCTGGAGCCAGTCCCAACTTTCGTCGGGCAGGAGGCCCTGAACTGGTCGCCAGCCAATCGCAGAGCACATGGGGACAAACAGTCGCTCTCGCAATCACACCAACGGGGCAATTTAGAGTGTCCTGCGTGTTTTTGGCATGTGGGAAGAAACCCGAGTACCCACCCGGAGGAAAGCCACGCAGGCAGGTCCGGGATTGAACCGTGGACCGCAGAACTGTGAGGCTAACGCTTTCCAGCTCAGCTGCCGTAGCTACCGCCACCCTCTAACTTAATTATTCCACCATTTTCATATAATTCAAACTTTTATTCTTGAAAAAAATAAGCTTCCTCTCATAAGATTACAACTAGTTTCCCCCTTTTAAGTGAATGCGGCACATCCCATGAATTTCTTCACACGATCAACGAGCGCCTTGAGCAATTCCCGCATATTGATGTCCCGAAGCAAGCGCGGACGACACGCATTTCCCCTTGAATAATAGAAAACGAATGTTCTAGTTACAAGCCACGTCCGTCAGCGGCTTGCGTAATCAGACGGCTCAAGCGACGGCTCTCATCTTCCCCTCGCGGGGGAAGTCCGGGTGCTAAAAACAGAAGAGCTTAAGTCCTCAGTGCGCGATGCAAAGAATGCAGTTAGGGGTCAGAGCCGTTGAACCGACAAATCCCCGTCTGCAAAATGTGGACCCATTAACAACATGATTACGCAGCGAGAGGCAGTCAAAAATAGGCCACGGGCAGAGCCGGCCTGTCGCGTCGAAAACTCTGACTACCGCTGTTGCGGAGACAACCAGACGCGCCGCGCGTCGCTAACGTTTCTGGGATGGACTCGGACGGTGCACGCGAGGTCGCCTCGGAGAAGTCTACGGACGAATGATCCACTTCGAATCATAGGATGAGATTCCGAAACGGAGCATGCCATCGACTGTCCATTCTGGAGAAGTCTCGGAGAGAAAAAACATCTTTCAAGAAAGCCCTGCTGAAATGTCCGCCATTGTTGCATTTACATCCTACTCATAGGTGGCAGCAGATGTTTGGAAATAACGTCTCAGTACATTTGCCCATTCATTCTTCCTTCAGTAACGGGAAGTTCACCAGTAGAATTTGACGAAAAGCAGCCCCACACCATCATGCTCCCAGCTCCGAACGTATTAAAACTGTTCCTATGGTGTTTTAAGGAAGTGCAGAAACGGGTCCAAGCAGGTTGCAACATCTGGCGGAAGGTGTCTGGTGTGTTACGTGACAGAAGACTCTCTGCTAAGATGAAGAAGGGCAAAGTTTATAAAACAGTGGTGAGGACGGCCGTGATGGACGGATTAGAGACGGTGGCACTGAAGAAACAACAGGAAGCAGAACCGGAGGTGGCAGAAATGAAGATGTTGAGGTTCTCGCTCGGAGTGAGCAGAGGTTGGTCTGCAGAGGGACAGCCAAAGTTGGATGTTTTGGAGACAAGGTTAGAGAGAGCAGACTTCGATGGTTTGGCGACAGAGTGATAGAAGGATGACGAGGATGCCGCTGTCAAGGAAGAGAGAACGAGAGGAAGACCAAAGAAAAGCTTGATGGATGTTGTGAGGGAGGACATGAGGACAGTTGGGGAGAGAGAGATAGATGCAAGAGATAGGCTTAGGTGGAAAAAGATGACATGCTGTGGCGACCCCTAAAGGGACAAGCCGAAGGTGTTTTTAGGGTGATGTGCAGTACCATTTCTCCTCCACATTTGTTGTGCATCCAAACAGTTAAAAAAATGTGCTCTCTTCAGATACTCCCAGTATTTAACTGGGTTGTCCAAATGTTGTCCAACAAACTTTAAATGAGCTTTGACATGCCCCACCTCCACCCCCCCCAACGGGGTCTTGCTTGATGAGAGTGCACATAGGCCACGGCAGCAGAGTACACTACTCAGTTTTCCTTGTAACAACAGTACCTGCTAATTCCAGGTCTTTTGAAGTGCTCTCCAAATGGTCCGTAACTCTTGGACAACTCTTTTGATTATTCTTTGCACTCTTCTGTCAGAAATCTAGTGAGGAACATCTGACCGAGGCCAATTTATCGTGGTACGTTTGGCCTTCCGCTGATGTATTACGGCCTCAACCGTGACCAACGAAACTCAGATATGCGCCTGGAACCAATGCCATTACGTTTTGCAGCAATTCGTTTACGGTGATCTTGAGACAGTTCTCTGCCTTCAGCCATCACGAGATGAGACCTTTCCACAGACCACCGATTAGGATTGAACCAGCTGATATTCACTTGCAATGACAAAGCCCTTGAACGCGGTTTGATAATTGTTCGATTCTGTTATCGACGTCTTGGCTTTTTTCACCTCCCTTTTCTGATGTGTTCAATAATCCGCGCGTCGATTCACATTTTTACACACAACTTAATTTCTGATCTTATTTGTTCTACTTTCGGCGCAAGTATGGATGAGTTGGGGTGTTCGCAACAGCTTCTGAAAATGTCACGTCAGGAGCATGTTTGGAAGTAGAGACTAGTGAGAAAAATTGCGACGTTTGAAACCCATATTTCAGCCGCTGTACACTACATCCATGAAATACACAAAAATGAATTCCGATGCCGTGTGTAATGGTCCTGGACCTGGACTTCAGCTCTGTACCTGCTCTGAATCGAAATAGTCTAGATGGTCAACAGGCTTTCTGATACAAACGCACAAAAATCATATTCGCAGCGTGACAAGATTATCCAAAAAATGACAGTCTTTAAAAAAATGCTGAGTCAGGTTGGAATAGCCACAAATCAGATGATTGTTTCCAACGATTACTCTGAATTTCCATCTTTTTAAAACATCAAGCACATTGACGCAAGACCGTGATTGCAGTATAACAGATACCACATAATCCATATTGAATAATTGTAACCCTTAAGAAATGAAGTCTTCAACGTTCCTTTTCATGTATTTATCGCATCAACCTTGTAAGAGTGGACACAGTTAACGCCAAACCCCTTGCACGCTATTTTTGTATTTCCTGGATCAATTATTACCACCTAAATGATGTCCCCGTGGCGGTTACTAATTAAGTCCATCTTAGAAATTATTAGGTTCATGCGCCTTTAAACTTAGACGGTTCGGTTCTCGGGAGACGCGGCAGTAAAGTGCCAATCCGTTTTCCCGTTTCCGTTTTCCGGTCCTGCAACCTTTGTCAAGTATTTTCTCTCCGCAGACTTCATTTGCGTTCGATTTTGCGCTGCCATAATCGCAGTTCCAGCCGGACTTGGGCGTGGGGTATCGGCCAGTTATGTGTTTTGTAGCTCGGGTTCTCCGTCTTTCACTATTCAGTCCTTGCTCTTCCGCCGTGATACCGATACTTGTCAGAAACATAACTTAAGATAGTCGGAACTCGTAAGTGGCGTGAAACACGCGTTCCCCGAAAAGAGAAGTGGAAAGCAAGGAAGTTTGGGGAACGGTTCGCAGTGGATGCGTCACTTTCCATTTTTATTTCGTTTTAAATATAGCGTAAAAAAAAACGTTCACTGGCGTCACAACATCCCGTTTCGGTCATTTTACATCACTGACAAAAAAAGTCTTGAGGTTTACGTTTGGGTAAATAGATTATGTGTCTTGGTCCTTAATCGAAAGTATGTGTGGAAAAATGATTTGAATTCAAGAACTGAATGGCAAACGACATGTATTAAAAAAAAAAAAAAAAAAAAAAGCCACTGACGTTCCGCTCGGGAAATGTGACAAATTAGTCGCTCGGACTGCATTTATTAGTCACACAACTGTAAATTAATTACTCGACCAGCAACATCTGTTCCCTCAGTCTTGCGTTTCTTTTATAGAGTTCGTGCACGTGACGTCGCCGTTTTCACGGCGCCATATTGCAGGTCAAAAAGAGCCGCTCGACGTTCAACCGGGCCAGAATATTTACAATACCCGAGAAGTGTTGTGCGGTTGCTTGTCACAACAGACGAGGCCGATGTTCAAAGAGGTCGTTCTATGGAATACCAGATGAAAAGACCAGAAAATATCGATGGATTTTGCCAATTATCATTATCATTTCATCATTTCAGGTAGGAATTATTCTTCTCAATCTCAAATTCCCAAGAAGGATTTATAATGCCAAGTTGGCTCATTTGAGAACAATGCGTATTTAAAAAAAAAAAAAGTCGCAGAGGCTTACGGAGGTTAACCCTTTCCGGGGAGGGGTTGCAAATTTGCAACATGTTTAATATAATCGAAAAATGTAAGTCGAGAGTGTCATTTTCTGAATGTATGATTTTTCTCTCTGCAAAATTTTATTCGCTCCAGCGAGGTTTAAGTGTGGCCGCAATCGCTTCCGTGTACGTTCCGTGGAGACGACTCCATCCTCTTTTTTTTTTATTTTTTTTCCCCAATCATATTTAATGGATGCGGGTTTGTGTAAAACCATGGGTCATTTAATTAAATATTGGTATGTGTATTGAATACTAGCCGAAAAGATCGATGGATTCCGATAAAGGTTAACGTGTGGCCGAGTACGCTTCCACGTTCACGAGCCGTCAAAACCGTCGTCTTGTTTTTTTTCCCCAATCATAGATAATAAATGCGAGTTTGTGTAAAACCAGGGGCCATTTATTTAAATACTGGTATTTGCATTGAATACTAGCGGAAAAGATCGATGGATTCCGGTAAAGGTTAACGTGTGGCCGAGTACGCTTCCGCGTTCACGAGCCGTCAAAACCGTCACTATGTGGGATTTATTCCTGATTGAGAACAGATCCAGCAACAAACTATTTGCATGCATCCAGACTTTAATTCGCTTTCAAACTTTTCCGTGTAAATCTCGACAACTTCCTCAACAGATCCATGTGTAGATCCGGTTGTCGAAGACAAGCGGAAGCGAATTAACCGCCCAATTTCTCATCGGCCAAACATCGACTTTGGCATTAAATATGGGTCCTCTATTCCAAGTGTCTCTCATTTTCCACGCATCTTGGATTATTATCACCTTCTAAATCACAGCTGTCAAACTCAAGGCCCGGGGGCCAGATGCGGCCCACCACATGATTTTAAGTGGCCCGCGAAGGCAAATAATTTTTGTTCACATCTGTACCAAAATTTCAAATTTTCATATCACAAATGATGGCATTGAGATCTTGCAAGCATTTTTGCGTTACCAAACATTAACAATAGTTGAAAAACCCATTACCCTTGATTTCCGATTCCGAACGTAAGCTGATAAATTTAATGTGTAAATATGGATGACGGGTCAATTGAAGACTTTCATGGTTTCAGTCATAATGGTCCTCTGAGAGAAACCATAACTACAACGTGGCCCACGATTAAAAAAACCGAGTTCGACACCCCCTCTTCTAAATGTTTAACGCTATCGGACAAGACTCTGGGCGTCGTGCTAAAAGACATATTTTTCGTGCCGTCTCCAACCGACTTAGCACCGAACAACGCTTTGCTAGACCGGCAATCCGATTTCGGTGACGTGGGGGCACGAGCACTACCGAGTGAAGTGTCAGTCCGAGGTGTCAAAGTCACACTTCTGCCTTGACACGTCTTCTGTTCAGTACGGCAAGCCAGGAGGGCGGCCATCCAGGGTGCTGCTCAAGGTCAACAGGCGAGATATGATTTTTTTTTCTTTTTTTAGTGACAGCAGTTTTTCCCCCCCAGCGTCGCTAACGGTTCTTTCTGCTCCCCCAAAGGCAATTCTGAAGGAGGACAGACAAGTTTGGCTCACGGGTTTCAGGATCAAAAACGCAATCGAGGCCTCGCGTTACCGAACAAATGTCACCCACCGAAGGCCACGTTCCGTTCCAAACCCATCAAGTCGCCGATGCAACAAATGCGAGAAATTATTTTCTCCATTTAAACAACAATTGATCACATTCTGTCCTTGGCGTCACCTTTTCAGCTGCGTTGATGGAATACAAAACGACAGCAAGTAACTTGGCTCATGTGCAATAATTCAAAAAAATAATAATAATCACTTGTGACGAGCAACAGTTTCCCCAAGCCACGACAATTGCCAAAGCATCAACATACTTTAATATTTTCCAAGTGAAAATATCCCCCTCGAGATACACTGCCTCGGTTAACTTGTGATCATATTAATTTCTTATAATACACAAGAAGGTTGTTTCCATGCAACATTGCAGCGTTGGATACAGCCAGCCAGGCAACTAGAAAAAAATAAATAGGGAAGAGCTTGTGTTTATCGTCACTCATGCCCAGTGATGCTGGCGCTTGCCCAGCAACACTCGAGCAAAGCTGGGGTGGGGGGGGGGGGGCGTCCCTGGTGGGGGCTTCCCAAAAAAAAAAAAAAAAAAAAAAAAAAATCCCCGTTAGGATTGGCTTCTGCAATTGTGGACTAGCCTAGTCGTTTTTTATTTTTAGTTATTTTTGTTGTTGTTGCCACACTCGGGTCAGCAGGCACAATGACGCGTGATAACATACAGACGTAAATCAAATTTTAAAAAATGAAAAGATGAAACGTTCACGAGCGAACTCCCGCGAAGTCGACGGGGGGGGGGGGGGGGGGGGGGGGGGGTGAGACGCTAACGGGGCAGCTAGCATGACGAACGCAAGGCGAGCCCAGTTAATTCATTTTAAAAAAAACCAAAAAAATGGAAAAATGTCCTCGTTTAACATTATGACACACGGTGGGGTGGAACGTGTGAGGACAAAAGACAAAGGTGGACGCTTCGCGTTGTCTGCCCGCTTCGTGACGACGCCAATTCACCTTCCGAATGAGACATTTTTGGGAAGCGTTTCGCGACATTCCCGCACCGAGAGCTTCGCTTTCACCAACCTTGATCGCTTCGCCTCTTCTTATCCACTTGTTACAACGGAGATTGGACACCATGGACCCCCGCGTAAGTTTCCTAGCACTCGGAAGCATAAAAAAAAAAATATATATATATATAACAGAAAAATGATAATAACTGGGCGAACCCGAAGCTGCAATAACGAGCAAAGGGTTCTTTCCAGGGCGACGTATTCGGCAAACGACGGCGAAATAAAGCTCGCGTGTCTTCTCCCGACAGCTGTTGTTCCAAAATGGAGTTAGCCGAGTGACGGCCAACCAGAGTGGAGGCTCCCACTCCGCTCCTTCGTGGGTTGGAGCCTCCCCCCTTCCTCCCCTTCCTCCCCCCTTGCACTCAACATCACACGCTTACACACACACAAAAAATGATATTTTTGAAGTCTTTCTGTGTTTCATGTGTTCAGTATTTTTTTTTTTTTTTTTTTTTTTTTAGTGGCGCATCAAACCCGTGGCAGACGCCCACCTGATGAGGCTTCCTCTGCATTATATCATAAATCCATGGAGATGCGCGATCAAATGTGGTTCATTTTAACTGTTTTTAAAAATGTGTTTATTCCACATTCCTACTCGTAAAATTCGCCATCAAAGTCGGTTCTCAACACTGTATCGTGACGTCACCATTTTCACGCCGCCATATTGCAGGTCGAAAGGAGCTGCTCGACAGTGTGGGGGACATTCAATATTCACAATGCCCGAGACTTGTTGCGCTGTTTGTTGTCACAACAAACGTCTGTGGAATACCATCTGAAAAGAGCAGAAAATAGCGATGGATTTCGGCAATTAAACGTGATGGATTGTGCCCAACCAAAATACACACTCCTGTGTAGCGATCGCTTCATCTCAGGTAGGAATTCTTCGTCTTAATATCAAATTCTGAAGTATTTATAATGTCAATTTGACTCATTTGAGAACAATGCCTATTTAAAAAAAAAAACAAAAAACTGTCGCAGAGTCTTGCCTAGGTTAACCCTTTCCGGGGAGGGGTTTCAAATTTGCAACACGTTTAATATAATCGAAAATTTGAAGTCCAGAGTATCATTTTCTGAAAGTGCCTGATTTTTCTCTCTGCAAAATTGTATTTGGTCCAGCGAGGGTTAAGTGCGGCCGCAATCGCTTCCGGTTACCTTCCGTGGAGACGACGCCATCCTATTTTTTTTTTTTTTTTCTCATTCATATTTAACGAATGCGAGTTTGTCATTTCATTAAATATTGGTAGGTGTATTGAATAGTAGCTGAAAAGATCGATGGATTCGGGCAAAGGTTAACGTGTGGCCGATCACGCTTCCGTGTTCACGAGCCGTCAAAACCGTCAAAAACACGTGAAAGTATCAGATTTTCCTCTCTGCAAAATTCCATTTCAGGTAGGAATTATTTGTCTCAATCTCAAATTCACAAAAAATATTTATAATGCCAAGTTGGCTCATTTGACTGCTGACTGGATCGTTAACCCGCTTCCGCTTATCTCGGACAACCGGATCTACGCACGGATCTGGTGAGTAAATCGTCGAGATTTACACGGAAGAGTTTGAAAGCGTAGAAAAGTCTGGATGTATACAAATACTTTGTTGCTGGATCTATTCTCAGTCAAAAAAGTAATCCCACATCGTGACGGAGCCACTCTGATTTTTTGAATAAAAATACCAATATTTAAATAAATGACACCTGGTTTTACACAAACGAGCATTCATTAACTATGATTGGGAAAAAAAAGACAGGGAGCAGTCTAAAATGTACACGGAAGCGTGTTGCGGCCACACATTAAATTTTGGTAAACCTCTCCGTTTTTTGTGTGAATATGCATTGTTCTCAAATTAGTCCAATGCGTATTTTTTTTAAAAAAAAAAGAAAATAAACCGTCTGTCGCAGAGAGCTTTACCGAAATTCAATGTGTGGCTGCAACACGCTTCCGTGTACGTTAGAGATGACTCTGTTGTTTTTTTTTTAACGCTTTGTTGTCAAATGAGCCAACTTGGCATTATAAATTCTCTTTTTCAATCATAGTTAATGATTGTGAGTTTGCGTAAAACCAGGGATCATTTATTGAAATATTAGTATTTGTATTGAATACTAGCGGAAAAGATTGATGGATTTCGGCAAAGGTTAACGTGTAGCCGAGTACGCTTCCGCGTTCACGAGCCGTCAACCCGTCGTCTTTTTTTTTTTCCAATCATAGTTAATGAATGCGAGTTTGTGTAAAACCAGGGGTCATTTATTGAAATATTGGTATTTGTATTGAACACTACCTGAAATGATCGATGGATTTTGGCAAAGGTTAACTTGTAGCCAGGTACGCTTCCGCGTTCAACGAGCCGTCTCCCTGTTGAGAACAGACCCAGCAACGAAGCATTTGTACGCGTCCAGACTTTTCTACGCTTTCAAACTCTTCCGTGTAAATCTCGACGACTTCCTCACCAGATCCGTGTGTTGATCCAGTTGTCCCAGACGAGCGGAAACGGGTTGACGGTCCAATTTCTTATAAGCGAAAACATCGCCTTTCGACATAAAGGTGTCTCTGATTTTTCCCACGTACCTTCGTTTATTATCACCTTCTAAATGTTTAACGGTATCGGACAAAACTGTATTTTCAGCAGAGTTAGCATTGAACAATGCTTTGCTAGAGCGGCAATACGGCCACTCACGTGACTCTATATGTAAATTTGATAACAACACCTATTTTAAAATCTAAATTTTGTGTCAGTGGCGCTTTAAATCCACGCACGCACTCACACATCATCCGATGTAGAACGTGAGGATGGCAAGCCGAGGTAGTCAAAAATACTACATGCGCCGTACATATACTGTCTTATGCATAAAGCGTTAAAATATATAGATATGAACAGTAGAATGGAGATATGGCTGCGGCAGCTCGCCTTTTCATCTGGAACTCACGTCCCGGGTGATAAGTCGTGACAAACATTAAAAGGTCAAATTTCCATAATTCGTACGGCATCCGTCTCGCGTCCGTAAATGCCTCCCTCTCTCCCAACACCAAAACACGTTTTGCTTTTGTTTTTGATTTTATGCAAAACTCAAAACCGCGAGACGATATCGCCACCTTTGATTTACCGCCGAATCCTGCATCTGGATCCGCGTTCGGCGCGAACCCTTTTGTGGCCCGTCGCGACGCTGTAAACGGAGCAGAGGACACCGCTGAACCAAACAAGCCGTCGCGCATGCGGAGATAAAAATGCAGTCAAATCGATATGACGGAGGCCGCAAAGAAGGCGCATGAAAGAGGCGAGTCCGAGCCGCGTTATTGTTTCTGTGGCAACCGTCCAAAAGAAGACCTGCGGCCTCACACGCTCGCTCTATCTTCATCCCGATCCGTCGATCCGGGATATTTATCAAAAGGAAACGTTCATCTGCCCCGCCGATCTGAGGACCGGGGTTCAAATCCCGGTCTTGCATGTGTGGAGATTGTATGTTGTCCCCAGTGCGAATGGTTACTTGTCTCGATGGGGCCTGCGACTGGCTGGTGACCAGTTCAGTCTTGCCTTAAGATAGCTGGGATGTGCTAGGAAGACCCGCGTGAGGATAAGCGGTACAGAAAATGAATGAACGCGTTAAAGACTCCCCTCATCCCGGGGTTCAATCCCGAAACCCGCCCGTGTGGAGTTTGCATGTCCTCCCCGTGCCTGCGTGGGTTTCCTCCGGGTGGGCACTCCGGTGTCCTCCCACATCCCAAAAACATGCGACATTAATTGGAGACTCTAAATTGCCCGTAGGTGTGATTGTTGAGTGCGGCCGTTTGTCTCGATGTGCCCTGCGATTGGCCGGCGACCGGTTCAGGGTGTACCCCGCCTCCTGCCCGTTGACAGCTGGGATAGGCTCTGGCATTCCCCGCGACCCTTGTGAGGATAATCGGCTAAGAAAACGGATGGACGGAATCTATTTGTCGTTGCTGTATGTTTTTATCATGTAACAATTCCACTACCAAAGAATTCCAAACATTTTTGTAGCTTTTTGCGGGAAGCCTGGAACGGTTTCATGGCTTTCCATTCCCATCAACAACAATTCGGGATTTGAACGTTTTAGATCACAAGCGTGGTCATGGAACATATTCTGGCTTTATTTTGGATTTCAATTGTCAATAGAGCTCATGCACCGAAGTCACGTGATTGGCCGTGTTGACGGTCTCGCAAAGCGTTGTTCAATGCGAAGCCGGTTGTAGACGGCAGGAAAATACATCTTACAGAGTTTAGCCCGATAGCGTTAAACATTTACAAGGTGGTAATAAACGGAGGTACGTGGAAAAACTTGAGACAATTAGCATGGAGGACCCATATTTAATGCCGAAGTCGATGTTTTCGCCAATAAGAAATTGGACTGTTGACCCGCTTCCGCATGTCTCGGACAACTGGATCTACGCATTGATCTGGCGACTAAGTCGTCGACATTTACACGGAAAAGTTTGAAGGCGTAGAAAAGTCAAGACGCATACGAATACTTCGTTGCTGGATCTGTTCTCAAGCAAGACTAAATCCCACGTAGTGATGGAGCCACTCCGATTTTTTATATACAAATATCAATATTTAACATTTTATTATAATTTATATATAATACTATATAAGCTGAAAGGAAAAGAAGATGATCAATATTTAAATAATGACACTAACTCGCATTCATCAACTATGATTGGGGAAAAAGAGACAGCGAGTCGGCTCCAACGTACACGGAAGCGTGTTGCGGCCACACATTAAACTTGAGTAAACCTCTCCGTGACACTTTTTTTTTTTTTTCCAAAATACGCATCGTTCTCAAATGAGTCCAATGCGTATTTAAAAAAAGAAAATAAACTGCTGGGATAGGCTTCAGCCCCTGGACACGGAAGAGTGTTGAAGCCACACATTAACCTACGAAAACCTCCGTGTGACCGACGGCTTATTTTCTTTTTGTTACATACGGATTGGACTCATTTGAGAACAATCCATATTATTTAATAAAAAAAAAAAGAACAAAAAGTGTCGGGGAGAGGTTTACCAAAGTTTAACCTGTGGCCACAGCACGCTTCCGTGTACGTTGGAGACGGCTCCCTGTCGTTTTTTTTTTTTTTTTTTTTAAACGCATCGCCAATTTGGCATTACAAATACTTGGTAATTTGAGATTGCGAAGAATAATTCCTACCTGAAATGAAGCGATCGCTACACAGTCGTGTGTGTATTTTGGTCGGGCGCCATCCATCACGTTTAATTGCCGAAATCCGTCGACCTTTTCGGCTCTTTTCAGCTGGCATTCCATAGAATGACCTCTTTGAATAATATCTGTCTCGTCTGTCGTGACAACCAAGAGCGCAACAAGTCTCGGGTATTGTGAAGATTCTGCTCCGGTTCGATGTCCCCCCCGCACTGTCGAGCAGCCCTTTTTGACCTGCAATATGGCGCCGTGAAAATGGTGACGTCACGTGCACGAGCTCTACAAGTAGTGGCAAACAAAAACAGTTTGTGCGACTCATCTTTACAACACGAGTACACTTGTACTTAAAAAAAAAAAAAAAAAAAATACACAGGCTTGATTTGAATTTGACTTTAGTGCTCTATTCTGCTACGCAATACATTTAACGGCAACAAACATGCACAAAATATCAAAAAATTGCGAGGAAAGCAGATGCAGCATTACGGCACCGTTCCGCACGCGACGGCGGCACATTTGGCAAAGTCAGAACGAAATGTCAAGTTTCTGCCGCGTTTTGACTTGCGCGATCGCGTCACGGCTTTGCGACGGGAAACAAACAGCCCGTAAAAGACATACGGGTAAAAAAATGGCGCAAAGATGAAAAAAAAAAAAATGTAATCCGGTATTACAGAAGTAATCCTCTGTGAAGATTTGAGGCAACAGAAAAGTATCACAACAAAGGCCCGGGAACAGCGTGCGTGTTTGTGTGAAGAGTTACATCTTTCGAAAACACACGACTGTCCATCCCCTTTATGAGAATAAATATGAATACAGCTTTGGTTCGTAGTACGCTACTATCGCTTTAAGGCAACACAAGCGATATTCATATTTGATACCAGAATCACCCAAAATGACTTCTTTCACTACTTGGAAATACTTGGGTAAATATTTAAATCTTTCTACTTTTTACGTTTAACATAACACATTGACACGGTGAACTTCCGGTGAGCACATCAGCCTCAGACCGGGGGTTCAAATCCCGGCCTCGTCTGTGTGGAGTTTGCAAGCCCCCCCCCCCCCCCCCGTCCCTTTTGTGGGTTTTCTCCGGTTTCCAAAAACATTCACGACAGGTCAATTAAAAAGTCCAAATTGGCCGTAGGTGCAATTACGGGTGTGAATTGTTGTTCATCTCAAACACTGATCTTAAAAAAAAAAAATGAAAAAAAAAAAAATTGGCCACCAAAACTGAAGTCGCCATCCGCCATCTTGATCCTCCCAAAACAACCATGGCGACCTGTGCAGCGCTAATCGCCAGTTTCGTGGCTGTGAGAAAATATTCCACAGGTAAGTTAGAAAGATTTATTTTGACACTTTTAAAGTTTTTTTTTTTTCTTTTTCAGATAAGTTTCATTCACTTGGACAAAGTTTTGTTCCCGGTTGTTGTTGTTCACTTTCTGCTTCACCTTTATAGGCCGACGGTTTTTCACGAAAAAGCCATGTCAATATTTTCCCAAACTTCATCAGTGGATAAGCAAAAAAAAAAAAAAAAAACACATTTTCTGTGAAATTTTTGATGAATTTCATCATACAGAACTTTGCAAATTGAATTTGACTTTCAAATGCGAGGAAACAAGTTGAAATTTTGTCTCTGAAATGTGACGCCGCAGAGACAACAAATGAACGATGCGGCTAGCATCTATTTTCCCATTGGGAGTGATTATTTCCAAAAATATAGAAAACTGGTTGACTTAAAAATTAACGTTATCATGACAAAAATTGCTTAGTTTTTTTGCTATGTTATGATGATAGTGCTTCACGGTGTATTTTGGGAAAAGTTAACGCGTCACATAAATCGGGCACTAGGTAATATGCAAGCTTTCTTGCTAGTCACGGTGTCTTTCCTTTGCACTTCACCTTTTTTTTGGCTTAAAACATCAAATTAAAAAATCCTTCATTTCACCAGAAGTGAAAAAAATGTCAACCTCACACGACCAGTCTTAATTCTGTAAAATTTTGAGGAAAACCCCCGCCATAATCCAACCTGTCAACCGTGTCCTCCACACGCTTTGGGAGTACCAAGATGGCGGCCAACTGGCTTCAACCAATCGACAAACCGCTCGATGTGTATGTACGGAAGCATATTTCTGCCACACCCCCAAAAAAAAAAAAAAAAAGGTTGCATTTCACATAATTATGTGCAATTTATCACATAATTATGTGAAACTTGACCTTTTTTTGGGGGGGGTGTGACAGTAATACGCTTCTATCCAGTCTATTTTTTTTTTTTAGATCAGTGATCTCAACTCAGGAAATATCCCACTTCTTTCTTCTGCGCCCCTTGTGAGGATAAGCGATACAGTAACTGGAATACACTGACTTACCCAACTTTTTTTTTTTAACAGGAGCTTTATGGGAGGGTGAGACTTAAGACAGACTGAACTTTTTTTTTTTTTTTTTTAAATCCCTACACAAAGTCAAGCAATTTGTGGGGAAAAAAAAAGTTTGTGACGCAACCAATTACGGCACATCACTAATGCGTTTTTTTTTTGTTGTTGTTTTTTGCCATGCTCGGCATCACAAGCCGCCCGCAGCTGGTGACTGACTGACTTGACCCGAGCGCCAACTGCACAACGCCGACCGTTCGACTCCAAATAGTGCTTATGTCGCCATGTCAGATGGGATAGAATCCAGCATAAAACTGTAATATCAGTCATTCTAATGCCGGTCCTAACAGGGAAAGTCCAGTTTTTCAGTAACACGAGTAAAGTTGCGAGCGCACCCCCCTGAAGGCGTCGTCGTCGTGTCCGTGGTCGGCTTCGTTGCCCCTGAACGGCATGCACTCGGGCGGCAGGGCGCCCTCTAGCGGATCTGGCTGGCAGAACTCCACTATGAAGTCTTCCTCGGAGTCCAGCAGCAATCTGGACCAGGCGCGCGTGTCCAGTTGCACGGCCGTGCCGCCGTACTCCTCCGGCAGGACGGAGCGCGGAATGTTCCTGTGCAAGGAGCGCAGGTCCGAACTGTGGAGCGTATACTGGACGAGGAACAAAAACAAAATGGCAGCGATTAATTACTAACAATGGCAGTGTTGCCTTGAGATACGAATAAAACTGCAACACAAATAAAAATAAGTATTGCTCTATTGTGTTACATGTGTTCTTCCGCTGTTTGCGTTCAAATATCTGCTGCTTAAAGGCTTATAAGACGGCGACATCCCTGCTAGCTTCGTTAGCCCACCTATGGCATTTTGTTAGCATTAAGCTTGCAGACTTTCATATGTTATGTAGTTTGATGAAATGGAAATGTTTTTCAAATTTCTTTAGATGCTGCTTGATCTTACAGTAAACTTCAGCCGGGCTGGGCACTAAATGACTTGAAGCAATCGCGCTCGGCCTCTTTTCTGAAGAACTGCTCGGTACGTGTCAAACTGCACATCGCAGTCAGGGAGGGAGGAATAAATATGACGGTTCTTCTAAGTTCTCACTTTCTTGGGCGCCACGGTGACAAAATAAGCACACTCGTGAGTCAGTTTTCCTTTTAAGATAAAGTTCTCCACACCCCGCAAAAAAAAAAAAAAAAAAAAACTACACACACACACACAAAAAAAACAACTTTTAAGTAGATGAACAAATACACTATTGCAAATCACTTCTGGACCAATAAAGACACAATCAATAATTTTCTTTGGTACACTTACACAACTCTCACAGCACAGCGGTTGGGAATGACAGAAATAATGAATACAAATAATCATTCAGTTAGAATTTTATGGCTGCGACACGTTCAAAAAAGATGCAACAGTGTCATGTTTACCACTGTGTTCAACACTTTTTTTTTTTTTTTTTTAACAACATTCAAAGTTTGGTACCGAGTACACAAACTGCTAGGTGGAATTCTTCTAGTTTGATGTACAGCTTCGGCTATTCAACAGTCCAGCACCTCCATTGTTGTAGTACTTTACATTTCATAATGCGCCAAAAACATTTTCACTGGGAGACAGGTAGGCCTGTCTAGTACCTGCTCTATTTTCCTACTCTTTCGTAACACGTGAAAAATGTGCTTTGGCCTGTGTCTTTCTTACTGAAATAAGCAGGGACGTTCAATAAAAAAGACGTTGCTTGGATGGCAGCGCGTGTTTCTCCAAAACCCATATGTACCTTTCAACATTAACGGTGCCTTCAAACATGTGCAAGCTACCCATGCCAGTGGCACTAATACACCCCCATAACATGACCGATGCTGGCTTTTGAATTGCATCCATAATATTCCGGATGGTCCTCTTTGGCCTGGAGGACTCAATGTCCACAATTTCCAAAATCAATTTGAAATGTGGACACAGATCTGACCACAGAAAACCTTTCCAATTTGCATCAGTCCATCTTAGATGAGTTCGGGCCCGTAGAAGCCGGCAGCGTTTCTGGGCGTTGCTGATAAATGGCTTTTGCTTTGCATAGTAGAGTTTTAAGTGGCACTTTGGGATGTAGCGTCAAACTGCATTTGTTGAAATGTCTTTTTTTGTGAAGTGTTCCTGAGCCCATGTGATGATATCCTTTACACACAGATGCTGGTTTTTGTTGCAGTGCTGCCTGAAGGATTGAGGGTCGCAGGGATTTAATAATGGTTTTTGGCCCAGGGGATTCCCCCTGATTCTCTGAAGCCTTTGGATGAAATTATGGACCGGAGATGATGAAATCGTACGTTGAGGAACATTCTCCTTCAACGGAGTATTTTCTCACGCACTTGTTCACAAAGAGGTGAACATCCTCCCATTGTTGCTCATGAGCAATTCAGGGAAGCTCCCCTTTTTATATCCGGTCATGCCACCCACCTGTCCCCAATCAGCCTGCTCACCTGTGGGACCAAACCAAACAAACGGGTTTTCGATGAACACCCAACTTTCTCCGTTTTTTGGGATCACGTTTAAGCCATAAAATTCAAAGTTGATGATTATTTGCTCAAAGCAATAGTTTATCAATTCGAAAATCGTCTTATTTTTGCGGTGGATTCAATGAAATACGTTGAACATGATTTGCAAATCATTGTATTCTGCTTTTATTTAACAATGCCACAACTCCATTTTTTCCATTCCTAAAAATGATTCAAAGGCAATAGTTACCCTCTGCGCCATCTTCTCCTTCAGGAAAGGTTTAATGACAGCAAAGATGCCTTTGAAAATCCTCGGCTCATTGATTATGTTCACGGCCTTGATTCTGATGGGGAAGCCATCCTGTAAATGACAAAAAAAAAAAAAAAAACCAACCCCAGTTCAGTTGCATTTGTGATTATGTTCAGAAATTCACTCCAAGCGCGCCCTCTTCGCTCCGGAACGCTCAGAAACTCAAGAGCAACGTTGACAGTGTGCCGTTGTGTCCTACAGGAGGCGAAGGGGCTGGAGTGTCCGGCGGGACCAAATGTTTACAGGAAGAACTTGCATGTTGCACTCCGAAATCTCTGCCAATGGCCAACAGGGTTCTTGATGAATTCAGAGAAAATTCAGTGCGCTCTGCCTCCCGGAACGCAATTTCCAAACGCACCCAACGTGCAAAACACAAAGCCCAAATTGCTGTCGCAAAAAGGTAAACAACGACTTGAATTCTTATTTTCCTTTCCGCTTGAAATTAATACGTCGCCTTCAAAATGTGTTTGAAGGTGACGTATTAATCAACAAAAATCACACGCCAGTCGAGTAAAAGGGCACATTTTTGAGGAATATTAGAAAGGAACAAAAACTGCGCAAAAATAACGCCGTTCAATCAGCTTCTTGATACGCCACAGCACTGACGTGAATGTATTGTCCCAATAAAAGAGAAGAAGTGCTCAATACCGCCGTTTTAGACAGATCTGTCAACAATATTTGAGACAAATAGTACCTTTTGTCAATATACTATATCAGTCACTGTGGTTTGACGGGCGCATATGCGCCATCGCACTCGCAAATCCGCACGGTCGAGCACGAAAAATCACGTGCGTAAAATTTGTTACGAATAGAAATACATGGATATTGAAAGACGTTGCTTATTTTGTGTTGTCTTGACCAATGGTCCATCCAAGCTGCGCAGCTGTGCAATTGCGCACTTGTCGCACGCTCGCAGCGCACCTGAAAACCGATCCAGCGCAGTGAACCACAGCCTGATGTCGATTTTTTTTTTTTTATTAACACGGAACCACACGGTTCACTAACAACGAGCTGTTGCTCAGCCTACTTCGACTTCCTAGTTTACCTGAAACCGCCCCCCTCCACTCTTAAAGGGGTACACTCATAAATACAAACGGAACACACACCCGCAACTTTACGTCTGCGGGCATGACTGGCGGACCACACCCATACATTTTTCAAATGCAAGTGACCGCTATATACTGTCCATATATAGCTGTTACCTGAAGAATGCTGACAACCTTTTTGGCGAGGAAAGGGCCCGGATTGGACGCCTGTGACATGCCAACGCCGGTGTAGTCAGCCAGGATCACGATCCCGTTCACTTGCGTCTCCTCCGGTTGGATCAGCTTCTCCAGCGTCAGGTACATGGCCCTCACATTGTCGACAAACGGGTAATCGTTTGCTTTCCATTTTCCTGTACAATGAGACAGATTAGGTAGGGACGATGACTTGAACAAAAGTAGCATGTGCGGGAGTTAATTTCCAAGTGAATTCTAAATTGGGAAAGATTTAAAAACTGATATCCAAATACAGGATTTTGCAGGCATTACCATTAATTATCAAGCTTGATTGGTTATTCTATGATGGTCACTTTAGCACAAGCTTGGTTAAAAGTACTGTGATTGCCTGGCGACCAGTTCAGGGCGTACCTGACCTCTCGTCCAAAGATAGCTGGGATAGACCCCAGCATATCCGTGACCCTAGTGAGGATAAACGGAACGGGAGATGAATGAATGATTAAAACTACCAGATTTTATGCACAGTTCAGATTTTTATCCTGCAATGAAAATGTTTTTTCTGCGAATTTAGTCTAGATGATCAGATCCTGGGTAATCCTTTCAGTTGTTATCCATCCAGCCATTCATTTTCTTTTGCCGCTTATCCTCACGAGGGTCACGGGGAGTGCTGGACCCTATCCCAGTTGTCAACGGGCAGGAGGTGGGCGGGGTACACCCCGAACTGGTCGCCAGCCAATCGCAGGGCACATGGAGAAAACAGCCGCACTCACGATCACACCTAGGGGCAATTTAGAGTGGCCGATTCATGTTGCATGTTTTTGGGATGCGGGAGGAAAACGGAGTGCTTGGAGAGGAATTCGGAATTGAAAAAAATAACCCACAATTTTTAAAGTGTGAAAATAAAAATAGCACCATGGGAAACAATGCTTCAATTTGTACAGATTTGATTTAAAAAACAGTTCATGAACGGTAAAGATGAAGATGATGCTCATGGGTTGCAAAAATTACCGACCGACCTACAACTTATTTTCTTCTTGTAGGTGCACTGTTGAAAAATGACGTTGCAACTCTAGAACGCCTCTGTCGGTCATTTCAGTGGTTCAAAAACCTGAATTTCACAGGCCTACCGGTGAAAAACGTACTTGACGAATATACGCGTCAGTGGCACTGAACTGCGGGATTCCAGTTGATGAACATAAATGCTACACAGCAGTGAACAAGTTATATTGGAAGGAGTTTAAAATTGTATTTGCATCATTAAATGAATTCTAAATTTAAGACTTTACGATAAATATAGCCTTTTTATATAACTTTCTTGGGAAGTAGCGTCAACTACCCATAGCGCTTTGCTATTCACAGCAGGGATTGGTCAGAGTTGCTCACGACTAGATGTTCCGCAATTTCCGGCCTATAAGCCGCAACTTTTTTTCCCACACACTTTCAACTCTCCGGCTTGCGCGGTTTTCCTAACAGCCGCAAGGGGGTAGTCGTGCAGAAAAGGTAAAAGTGAGACCGGTGGAATATATGTGCCGAGGAAGTGACTTTTACCGGTACCCCCCTCCCCCCCTTTTTTTTTTTTAACCAGCCCTGTTAGCTTTGTGCTAGCATGTCGCTGCTATGTTACTGCTGTGTCTCAGTGAATTTTACCAGTAGGTTTTCTTTTTTACCGGCCCTGTTAGCGCCGCGGTAGCGTTAACATGTTGCTGCTGTGTTACAAAAGCGTCTCAGTAATTTAGACATATATATATATATTTTTTTTTTAAACCTGCCCTGTTAGTGCTATGCTACCATATTTTTTTTTTTAGTCAACCATGTTGTTGCTATGTTAAGCTAAGCTAAGGTACTAAAACTTTGAAAACCCTTTCTGTGTACCGTCTTTGTAAATATCTCATGTTTCAATGTGGGCACTTGCGGCTTTTACACAGGTGCGGATTATGTACGTACCAAATGGTATTTCCTTTACAAATGTACTGGGTGAGGCTTAGAATCAGGTGCGCTCTGCAGGCCGGAAATTACCTACGATATATCTGGGTTTGAAATATTATGGGAGAACTGTAGAGATTTCAGACCCTTATTGTGTTCTTGCAATATGCAGTACTGAGGACCGTTAAAGGACTAAACAGTGAGCATTCTTTTCTTTGCGAGAGGCAACTGCGCCCTCTTCTGGCCAATGAATGCACAAGACATTAAAAACCATCCTACATCCAACAAAGAATAATGAACACATTTGTGATGATTGCTCCCGTTTAAAGTTATCAAAACAATTGAGTCGCAGATACCAACCTGGCCGGAGACAGAGGATGTACCTCCCGTTCGGGTCCGGTCGGGGCAGGACTGTGAGAAAGCCCAAGTCGAGCACGTGCTTGACCGTAGATGGCTTCAGGTCCTGAAAGACCTCGGGCCAAGCCTTACGTCCCGCGTGGTAATTGATCAAGAGCTGCAGGGCTCGGTCGTAGTCGAACTTCCTGGCCCGCAAGAAGCGCAGGAGGAAGGAGTCGTCGAGTCTGGTCCTGAGATTGGGGTGCTCCTGCGCGTTCCCGGAAGACCAAAAAAAAAAAAACACAACTTGCTAAAATGAGCGTCATGGCTCACACCATCCTTTTCTACGTCACGGGTGTCAAACTCATTTTTCTCCCGGGCCACCATGAAGCAATTTCGGAATCAGAAACCAAGGGTGACGTGTTTTTCAACTATTCATGTTTGGAAACACAAAAATCCTTGTAATACCTCAACTTGATCATTGATGAAATATGGCAATTTGAAATTTTGGTAGATATTGACAAGAATCGTGGAAACGGACCCTCGAGATTTGCCTTCGCGGGCCGCATAGAATCACGTGGCGGGCCGGATCTGGCCCCCAGGCCTTCAGTTTGACACCTGTGTTGTATATTGTCGACCACCGCTTGTAGTCATGAGCTGCGGCGTGGAAATGTGAAAATCCACACAAAAATTACTTTGTCTATGGCACTGGTGTCAAACTCAAGGCTTGGGGGGCCAGATCTGGCCCGCCGCATGATTTTATGTGGCCCTCGAAGGCACGTCGTCTGTATCAAATTCCTTTATTTAAGTTAAAAATCACGTCACGTCATATAAATGATAACATTGAGACATCACAATCATTTTTTGTGTGATAAAACGACGGTTGAAAAACCTATCACTCTCGAGATCCGATTCCAAAACGGTTTCATAAATTTCATACGTAAATATGATGGGGTGGTTAGAGATTTTTTTATGATTTCACAGTCATAATCATGGGCAAAATGTGGCCCGCGACAAAAATGAGTTTGACACCCCTGGTTTATGGATTAGAGACCCAGTCATAAACTGGTGGGATGATAAAATATCACAAAGTCAATTTATTCAAATGAGTCTCATGGCTGAAATATGTTGGACCCACAATTATTTATATGGCCCACCGTGAATTGTGAAAAGCCATACAAAAAAAGGGGTGCGCGGATTAGACTTAGAATAAAGCATTGGCCTCACAGTTCTGAGGACGCAGGTTCAATCCCGGCCCCGCGTGTGTGGAGTTTGCAAGTTCTCCCCGTGCCTGCGTGGGTTTTCTTCGGGTGGGCACTCCGGCTTCCTCCCACGTCCCAAAAACATGCAACGTTAATTGGACGCTATAAATTGACCCCTCCGTGGATATTGCGCAATCCGCGTCACTGACCAATCAGAGGCCAGAGATCTGCATAGACCACGCCCCTTTTTGCTCCCGCCATTTTCTCAGACAACATTGCATGGTCCAGTATAGCTTCTGTTGGCGTTTTATTGCGTATTTGGGTTATTTAACAAAAAATACGGTTAAGAGGTGTAGTCACGGACTTTCCAATAGTGACGACGGGTATCCCGAAAGGCGAGTCGGTGGGACTTCGATTCGTACCCTTTCCAAAACCGACGACCCTGTACGAAAGATGCCTTCGATGGATCAAACTTTGTGGAAGACCGCATCATCAACTAAATCCATCTAATGTCAACCGGAACACATATGTTTGCACCAAGGTATGCCCTATATTTGATTTTCAATACATGTCTCGTATAAATGAATTTGAAGTTCTTCGCTAGCATAACACCGCTACGTGTGAACGATTGACACACTTAATTCTTTGTTGAGCGATATTTAGCGACGATCGGACTGCACAAAGGTGTCGGTTTCTTGCCGGCTCGCGGCCGAAGCTTAACCAGACTGTGTTTGCACGAAGATATGCCCTAAATTTGATTTTCAATACACGTCTCGTATAAATGAATGAGACGTTCACCGCTAGCATAACATTGCTACGTGTGAACGATTGAATGAAATCAGAAGCATGGCGTCTCTCTCAGTTAAGAATGTATTGTAGTGTATTTGCCGTTTTTACGATTTTTTTGTCTTACGTCAGCGCACGTGGCGTGACGTCACTTCAGGAGGCGTGGTTAAGTGCCCTGTACGGAGGGGTCAATTGTCCACCTCCTGCCCCTTGACAGCTGCGATAGGCTCCAGCACTCCCCGCGACCCTGGTGAGGCTAAGCGGCTAAGAAAATGGATGGATTCTGTCACTCTGCTCCCGTGTCTTGTGGTATATTTATGGTTTAAATTATTAATATAGCTATTGTTTACATTTGCCGGGGTTTGGACTGATCGCCAACCAATCGCAGGGCTCATACGTTCATTTATCTTGATTTCCGCTTATCCTCACTACTCGGGTTGCAGGCGTGCCGGTACGACCTGAACGTTTGCACTTATATTGACACCTACGGGCAATTCCGAGTCGTCAATTAACCTCCCCTTGCAGGATTTTGGGATATGGGGGGGGGGGGGGGAACCAGAGCGCCAGGAGAAAAGGCGCGTAGGCAGGGGGGGTCATATTAGACACAGGCGGGGCCGGGATTTGAACCCCAGTCGTCCTAACTGTGAGGTAGATGAGCTAAGATGGGAGTACCTGGCGATAACCACAATGGGTCGCCACGCTTGTGGTACTTGGACAAACACGCAAAATAGAACACCAAGAAACCTTGAGTATCATGTCTCGCAGGGCTTGTACATCCCGGAGACGCCATTCGGGTTTCTCCTGGAGCTCCTCGCGCGCCTTGGCCACCAGCTCGGGGGTCAGGGTGCAGGTGTAAATGGGCGGCGGGGGTCCGGGGAACCAACCGCGCTCCGGCAGGTCGACTGGATCACACCTGAGGGCGCCAGACTCAGCCATGGACCGACTGGGCGAGTCAAGGGCGCAGCGGTGTCACACCGCCGTTCGCAAACACTCGCAGTATAAATCAATAAATAGATAAGACTATAAATACAAAAGAAAATCCATACAGACCACGAAAGAACCCGCCGTGTCCTCAAAGTCGAACGCGTCAGCGCGAGTTCTTAGCATCCCTCGTCACAAACCGCGTGGCTAATTTTTTAGCATGACGCGACAAGGCTCATATCGAACAAAACGAGCGAACTTGAAGCGGGTTTTGAATTATGATCCCCGTGGGATTCGTTGACGTGAAATACTCGCCGTTAATATCTGCCACGTTCAGCAAAAATCCGACAGAATCACAACCGAGCCGTCCGCTTGGGCTACGCAGTTAATCATTTCCGGTTAGGAAAAAAATCAAAATAAAAAAAATCACACTCTCATTGGCTATTGATGGTCACGGGATACAAACAGAGGCGACGTTCCCCCCTCGTTTCTTCACTTTTGTACATAAAACAAACAAACAAAAAAAAAATCATTATATATGTCATACACATACAAGATATACAACTATATATATGAAATAAAAATGGCCGTGAGATAAAACTGACAAGGATATAAGGACAGAAAAGCAGTAAAGAAACTACTAATCAAATTTGTCTCTGATGGAAATGTTTTTAAAAATCATGACATATTTCATACACATACAAGAAATACAACTATAAATATGAAATATAAATGGATGTGAGATAGAGATAAAACTGATTAAGATAAAAGGTCAGAAAAGCAGTAAAAAACTACTTTTCAAATTTGTCTCTGATGGAAATGTTTTTAAAAATCATGACATATTTCATACACATCCAAGAAATACGACTATAAATATGAAATAAAAATGGCTGTGAGATAGCGATAAAACTGACAAGGATAAAAGGTCAGAAAACCAGTAAAAAACTACTTTTCAAATTTGTCTCTGATGGAAATGTTTTTAAAAATCATGACATATTTCATACACATCCAAGAAATACGACTATAAATATGAAATAAAAATGGCTGTGAGATAGCGATAAAACTGACAAGGATAAAAGGACAGAAAAGCAGTAAAGAAACTAATCAAATTTGTCTCTGATGGAAATGTTTTTAAAAATCATTACATATTTCATACACATCCAAGAAATACGACTATAAATATGAAATAAAAATGGCTGTGAGATAGCGATAAAACTGATTAAAAACCGACTAAGATAAAAGGACAAAAAAGCAGTCAAGAAACTGCTACTCATCAAATTTGTCTCTGATGGAAATCTTTTTAAAAATCATTACATATTTCATACACATACAAGAAATACAACTATAAATATGAAACAAAATGGCTGTGACATAAGAGATAAAACCGATTAAGGTAAAAGGACAGAAAAGCAGTAAAAAAAACTACTTTTCAAATTTGTCTCTGATGGAAATGTTTTTAAAAATCATTACATATTTCATACACATACAAGAAATACGACTATAAATATGAAACAAAAATGGCTGTGACATAAGAGATAAAACCGATTAAGGTAAAAGGACAGAAAAGCAGTAAAAAAAAATACTACTTATCAAATTTGTCTGTGATGGAAATCTTTTTTAAAAAATCATATTTTTCATACGCGTTTGTTTCTGATGGAAATTTTTTTTTTAACAATATTCCATTGAATACATTTTATTGTCATCATCTTTAAAGAGTTGCACACAATTTGTGATTCAGATTAAAACGTCTAACAATATTACATAGAATACAATTTTTTGGGGTCATCATCTTTAAAGAGTTACACACAATTTGTAATTCCGATTAAAACGTCAATATTGGATTGATATGATATCACTCTAGATTTGTGAATATGAAATGTGCCGAGTAGACAAAGTGACTTGTTTTGCTCCATACGGCGGATTATTATAAATACTACTTGGTATCGTTTACAGTAAAACCCCATTATCCACTCAAATACGAGGGGAAAATATTTACAGTATTTAATAATTCCATTAAAACACCATGCGGAAAATACAACTAAACACGCGTGATTCTTTTGTCTACCACTAGAGGGAAACCGTGTACCTCTTGTGGTACTGCAGTAAAACCACAGGTCGACATCAATGAACCTTAGTCTTAAATTCGAAAAATCCAAACAAAAGATCAAAAATGTCACAAAACTGTACTTTCTGACATCTAAGAGAAGAGTTTTTATTTGCTCTGCCGTAGATAGATGAATAAAGATACATTATTTGTTGTGTATAAATGTTGAGCATTTACATGAAATTCGATAATTCCCACTACACACCAGAAGAGCTCTCGTGGCACACTGATTGGGATTGACTTGTTTATGTGATATGAACCACAGTACAATTAAAAAAAAAAAAAAAAAAAAATGAATGCGTACTATCCATCAATCTATTCATTTTCCTAAAACATTTGTCCTTGTCGGACGGGTGAGTTGGATCCTATCCCGCCGGCTCCCTTTGGGCAAGAGGTGAGACACCCTGGACTGGTCACCAACCAATCACACTGGAATTATGTTTATTGGGGAAATGTTTGACCCGTAAGGATTTGAATTGCATTGCTAATATATCTCTTTTCGTTTGAGCTTGTAGTAGTCATAAAGTATGTAGAACATGCCTACTCAGTCAGTCAAACATTTATGATCAATATATCTCCTCTTTAAAATTCTGGAGCGATTTTTATGGCTGTTTATCTTTGAAAGCGACATCTTATCAGTGACTGGACAGCACTGCCACGTTGCAGCGTTGTGGAAAAAAAACAACAACGTTTGCATCAGAGTATCTCCTCCATTTTCTGTGCTGTTTGTTTGTACCGCGCACTTCTTCTTCTTCTTCTTCTTTTCCTTTCGGCTTGTCCCGATTAGGGGTCGCCACAGCGCGTCATCTTTTCTCCATCTAAGCCGATCTCGTGCAGCTTCCCTCACCACATCTTCCTCTCGCTCTCGCTCTCTCTTCCTTGACAGCTCCATCCTCGTCCCCCTCCTGCCAATTTCCTCGCTCTCTCGCCTCTGGACATGTCCAAACCATCCAAGTCTGCTCTCTCGAACCTTGTTCCTTCCAAAACATCCAACTTTGCCTGTCCCTCTAATGAGCTCATTTGTTTCTAATCCTATCCAACCGAGAACCTCAACATCTTCATTTCTGCCACCTCCGGTTCTGCTTCCTGTCGTCTCTTCAGTGCCACCGTCTCTAATCCGTCCATCATGGCCGTCCTCGCCGCTGTTTTCTAAACTTTGCCCTCCTTCGTCCTAGCAGAGACTCTTCCGTCACATAGAACACCAGACACCTTCCGCCAACTGTTCCACCCCGCTTGGACCCGCTTCTTCACTTCCTTACCAAACTCACCATTCCTCCGGATTGTTGACCCCAAGTATTTGAAGTCATCCACCCTCGCCATCTCTTCACTCTTCCCCCTCCGCCCCTCACATTCATGCACGTATATTCTGTATTATTTTGGCTAATTTAAATTCCTCTCCTTTCCAATGGGTGCCTCCATCTTTCTAACCGTTCCTCCGCCTGTTCCCTGCTATCACCGCAGATCACAACATCACCTGCGAACATCCTGGTCCATGGGGATTCCAGTCCAACCTCATCTGTCAGCCTATCCATTACTACCGCAAACAGGAAGGGGCTCAGAGCGGATCCCTGATGCAGTCCCACCTCCACCTTAAATTCTTCTGACACATCGCTGTTCTGCTGCCCTCATACACTCCCTGGACTATTCTAACACATTCCTCCGCCACACCAGACTTGCACGTGCAGTACCACGGTTCCTCTCTTGGTACTCTGTCACAGGCTTTCTCTAGATCCACAAAGACCCAATGTAGCTCCTTCTGACCTTCTCTGTACTTTTCCGCGAGCATCCTCAAGGCAAACAATGCACCTGTGGTACTCTTTCTAGGCATGAAACCATACTGTTGCTCGCAGATACTTACTTCTGTCCTGAGTCTAGCCTCCACTACTCTTTCCCATAACTTCATTGTGTGGCTCACCATCTTTATTCCTCTCTAGTTTCCACAGCTCTGAACATCCCCTTTGTTCTTAAAAACGGGGACTAGCACACTTTTTGCGCCGTTCTTCTGCCATCTTCTCTCCTGCTAGTATGCTCTTGAATAAGTTGGCCAAAAACTCCACAGCCACCTCTCCAAATTGCTTCCATACCTCCGCTCATTATGTTTGTATCGTATACTGTGCGTGAATAAAATACACAACTGCAACAAATGCAATGTAAAAATAGACCTTGATTTATTATTTCATCTTTACATTGTACGGCAACGCGTCGGCTGCTTTTAAGGCAGTACAGGTCACAAGGCACACTTCATTAGCTGTTCAGACGTGACATGAAAGTCCTAAACATAAAATATACACGTTTGAAATACAACTGAAGAACCTACTTCCTGCGGCTGCTTATGAAAAAATAGTTTGAACACTTGACTTCTTTCTAGTAGTTTTTAGTCCGGTCAGCAAGATAAGCAATGTCTCACACGTTGGGTTTTTTTTTTTTTCTTTTTCTTTAGCATGAATGTAATGCATTTGTGACTTACCAGCATTTTTTTTTTTAATCACAGATGAACTCCAAATATTAAAAAAAAAAAAAAAAGAACAAAACACTAAATAGAATGCAAAGCCCTGTAACATTCGTAAAATACTGACATGGTCCCGTTGCCGAGTCGACCATGAGCTTTTTGCGACACGCACGCCGAGGACATCGAAAAGAAAGCCACGTCGGCCACGCAACTAAAATATTTACACGAAAACATTCGAAATGCCGATCATATACAACAACAGACCCCCCCCCCCGCCCCCCGAGTTAAAGGTTGAATCCAGAGGATCTATATTTTATTTATACATCACACAAACGTAGCTAATTTTTCATTAAAAAACATTTGAAAAAATTCTCAACCCCAGTAAAGAAAATGGCTTCCGACATAGACAATTACAGATGCTGCGAGTGGGAGTTTTTATGAAATGATCCGTGGAAGAGGAGGAATTCAATTCAATTCAATAATTCAACTCGATATGTTCGAATCGGAGTTGCCGAACGCAACACAAGGACGGGATTCGGCGAGACCTGACCAAGTTGACGCGGAACTTCACACCCAGAACGCAGACTAGCAGGTGCCGCAAGAAACCTACGTACACCTTGTTGACGAAATGATCTCATACAAACACGTTTAAACGTCGTCTGATGCTGCTCGCGCTCAACAGTGAGTCGTTTTTTGTTGTTGTTGTACTAGTGACTGAGTCAGCTTAGAAGAAAAATCGAAACCATCGGTAAGATTTATCCCGAATTTAACATAATGCAGCGAACACTTTAGAGCACACACCGCCGTAGACAATTTCAGCAAGACCTCAGCGTCAACTTTATACAGCGTCCAAATTTCGTCACCTCCTAAACATCGCATGGATACAGATATTAGCTGACATCTATATCTGTATCGCTATTGTACTTACATTTAAAACGAGGTCGATACTAAACAATTGAACACGTACGTACTTACTTGCTACCGAAGCCGAGTGAACGCTGTACCGGGTTTTCAAAGCAGTCCTCCGTGAATCGCTTGGAACATATTACTGTCCACTTGGATTTGTAAGTCTAATGCGCCCACTTTGTCTTCTCAAACCCGGTCCATAACCTGCCCATCCGTTCATGTTTCGGCCATTCATGTAGCGCACAACAACCGTAGACAAAAACGCTTCCTCACCATCTTTGCTAGCTTTTTCACTCTCTGGCTAAATGTTGTCTAGGCGTGACGTCACATTCCGGGGAGTAATGGAACTTCCCGAATCTAAGTGCCATTTCGAACAAAATCTCGAGGCTGACTTTGACTCGGATTCATTTCATTTTTGTTGTGTTGAGAATTTTTTAAATATATTTCAAAAAAAAAGAAAAATGGAATTTTAGCTACATTTGTACGATAGACAAATAAAATACATTAGCTCTGGAGTCGACCTTGAAAGTAGTCGACTCAAAAGAGAATCATGAAATTACTTTCAAGGCATTTTGCTATTTTCTGTTTCAGTCACCTTGACAACTTGAAAGATATTTATTTTGAGAATTTTGAAGAAAAAGACCCCAACCGGTCACACGAGGACTCCGAGGTACCAGAGCGGCTCCGACTCCCGGAGACAAATTCCTCGTGCGTTTTTGACATACTTGGCGAAATACGGACGATTCTGATTCGGATTAGATGGCCTCTTGCTTGGTGATGGTTGTCTGAGCGACGGAGGTTGGCTGCTTGGGGACGGTGGCGATGACCCCTTGAGCAATTTTATAATGTTCCGAGCTGGATGCCGTGGGCGGAGACGGTATCGGGGTTTCGGGAGTGGCTGGAAAAGTAGAACACAAAAGCAACAAGTACCGGTTAGAAAAAAAAAAAAAAAAAAAAAAAGCCCGGGCGAGCAAAGAGAGGACTAAGCCGGTCTATTATCGGCCTCCTGCGGTAGAACATATCTCAGGGCAAAACCATTTTCAGATAAAGAACAAGCACTTTTGTGAAATTTCTCAGCGCATTAAACACGTTAAGAAAGAATAACAGGAGTTTTCTTTGACCAAGTAAGCCAGATTAGTTTGCATGAAGAATTTAAAGGATTACTCCGCCAAGCCTTTTCAGCTACAAACTCGACGGGGCTGCACAGAGAGTTGCGAGAGGGAAAATATGAAATGCATTCGACAGCGGCACGTTTAGATGATTCCAAATCCACCAGCCGGAGGCCTGTCAAACGATCCTCCCTGCTCTACTTTCTTGTTTTTGCTTTTTACGTACAGATTTGTCCATTGTGGATGGGCGTCGGCATGCTGTTGGACACAATGACGTTGCTGCTGAGGTGCTCCTGAACCAGGTGAGGGTGAAGAGAATGAGGTGCGTGTGGCGCTTCATTGGCAGAGCCTGGAAGACAACACGGCTTAAAACTGTAACATGACAATTTCATGAAAGCCAAGCAAATGGGCCTTTGAAATCTCATCATAGTTTTTTTTTTTTCTTGTCGCATCAAGCCAGAGAAACACATCATTTGCTGGTAGGTTACTACCGTGATTTCCTGCCGACAAACCGTGACTTTTTTCCACACGCCTTCAATCGTGCGGTTTACGCGGCGATGCGGCTAATTTGTGCATTTTTTTCCCAACGGCCGCAAGGGGGGCACTCGAGCGAAAAAGGTAAGAATGAGAACGGTGGAATATATGTGCCGAGGAAGTGACTTTTACCGGCCCTATTAGCACCGCACTAGCGTGTTGCTGCTATGTTACTGGCGTGTCTCGGTGATATTTACCGGTACGGTAAGTTCATTTTAACCGACCCTGTTAGCATTAGTGCTAGTGCGGCCCTAGTGTTAATGCTCGCTTTACCGTGGCGCTAGCGTTAGCACTCACATTAGCTCGGCACTAAACGCGTTTCTGTGTACCGTCTTTGTAAACATCTTGTGTTTCAATGTGGCCACTTGCGGCTTTTACACAGCTGCGGCGTACGTATGTACCAAAAGGTATTTCCTTTACAAATGTAATCGGTGAGGCTTGTAACCAGGTGCGCTCTCTAGACCGGGAATTACGGTAAGTTGATTGTTGGCTAGTGCTAGTTTCTCTTTCTTCTTCTTTGGCTTTCGGGTTGTCGCGTTAGGGGTCGCCACAGCGCGTCATCTCAGATGAACGCATATTTGTTTGGCACAGTTTTACGCCGGATGCCCTTCCCGACGCAACCCCTCTGCGTTACGCCGGGGAGAGAAGCTTACAGCACCTGATATTCCCGGGCGGTCTCCCATCTAAGTACCAACCAGGACCAAACCCGCTTAGTTCCCGACATCTGACGAGATCGGGCGTTCTCAGGCTAGCGTGGCCGCAAGCCGAGTTTCTCTTCAGTAGCATGAAAACTATTTCACAGTGCTCTTTGTTTTGACCAATAACAAAGAAAAAAGTCCAAAGAAGTCGAATTGTACATTTACAGTACACGAGTTGGAGACAACCCAAACTATCATCTGATATGAAATTGGTTTGGATGTTTAAGAGCAAACCAGGAAGTACAAGTTTTACCATCCACAGTGAAGCGGCTTTTTCGTGGTCACAGACTGAGGTGCCTTCTGGATAAAGGTTCCAGAGACTCTAGAGACAATTGTCTGGTTTTACCGGTTTTGCTCATTCCTTCACTATGATGTCCACCGTTTCAACCACTACCCCAACCGAACGGCCCAGGTGGTAAAAAGCACTCCCACTCTGCACTTAAGTGGAAGTTCAGATATGATTTTAACGTGTAAGGAAGACTCACCTCCGAGTAGCATCTCCTGCAGGAGATTATCAATCTTGGCCATGCCAAAAAGTTTGACGAACTGGATCTGTTCAATCATCTGCCAGGTGATGCTCTGCAAGGTCGGCAACAGGAGGAGCAACTCGCCGAACCGCCCGCGGGAGTCGTATTGCCGGTCGTTGATATAGTCCTCCAGGCTGACCTGAACTTGGTATCGCATCCGTTTGATCTTTCCGGGGTCACTCAGACCTTTTGCGTCTGTGGGCAAACAGGAGCCGCGTATTTACCGAGGGAATTTGTGGCAACCGCGCCGTAGTCGTCTTGATAGCTCAGCCGTAGACCCGTCCACCGTGACGTGACGTGACGCACGTACTCCCGGGTAGTGAAAGCACGAGCGATCTCCGATTGCGGCACTAGCGAACGAACCATTTCACGTCATTCCACCGAGGCGGAGCCATCGAGGAAGCAGGGGGAACTGATTCGATGAGGATTTCCGCCGTCGTCTGTCACGTTGGAATGCGTGAAGTTTCAGTCGAAAGGAAGACGGTACATGAAGTATTTTGCGTTTCAAACCGATAATCGATTCAAAAATAAACTGAGTGGAATTTCAGACATAGTTTAAGTCCCTGGAAATGAAAATTTGACACACCGCAGAGAAGCGTGTCAAAACCCTGCCAAATTTGAATGATTGTGAAAATTGTCCAGTCTATGAAATCAGGTTTCAAATTTGTGAAAAATCAATCCATAAAATTCATCGAAACCCCGCCCCCTCACCAGCTGCTTTTCTGACCTGGAAAAAAAATTATTGGGCACCCTACACGTAACTACATGTTTGAGCTACTTATAGCGTCCAGTTCCTGGAATACAGTCCAGAAGATCCCACTGTGTCCAGGCCGCAACAATGAGGCACTCTAAACCCACCACAGCCGGTCCCGGTCCAGAATCAAAAAATACAATGAAATCCACCCTCCTTGCTCTTCTGTTTTTCCGTGGGTGACGTGCACACACCCGTGGCCGTGCGGGCAAACTACCAGAAGGACGACGCGCTTTCGGCGTGCAGCCACGTCGAAGTCGGACTTGATAACCGGTGTCGTGAACCAAGGTACCCAAGTTCTTATTTTGTAGCTGAGAGGCGATCGGACCGTGTCACGAGACTCCGTTTTCGCCACTCCCCCTCCTAAAATCCGTAAAACTGAAACACTGAAAAACTGAGTGTGACATAGTTCTTCGTTCTTAAGTTCTTTTCAATAATCATCTGAATTAAATCTCTCAGTTCACTTCGCAGGGTCTTTGACATGATCACTGGCTCATTAACAGACTTTTCTGTTCCTCGGATCGATGCTGATTCGACAGTAATATGGATCGCGCTATCGTCTGCTAACAGGCCAGCCGTTACGTCTCGCTCGGTTTTCAGACATTCTGCCACCAGAAGTAGACCCGGAACCTGTTCTTGACAAATAATAATGGATGAATTGATCATCGAAAAGGTTTGCAGCACCTGGATCAAAGAAGACGATGGCCTTCAAGCAGGCGTACTCGTTGTCATCTATTTGAAGCTCCTGGAAGGGAAGCACCAGCTCATCCAGAATCCTCACAGCCACCCGGCCCACTTCCAGCTCTGGGCAGTTCCTGGGAACGATGTGATCGTTTCCTGCAACGCAATCGCCGACTTACTGTGACCGCAAGATTCACTGGAGATCGTTTTGACGACAGGATCGGACTCGGCGATGACAGGACCAAATTGTCACTGGGGCGCTCGTTTTTACCTAATAAGAGGATATCTTTGTAGAGCATGGACCGCTTTGCGGCACCCAGCAACAGATGTTCTCCGGCGTGAGCTCGAAGCAGTGCCACCTAAAAAAAAAAAGAGGTGAGCTGTTTTCAATTCATTTTGACCAAAATAAAAAAATGAACGATGATTAAAAATGGAAAAAAAAGCTGTTCTGTGTGGACCACCAGACATGCCAGGAAGGGAAAATTCACATTGTGACCGCATTCTAGATACAACACGAAATGATCATTTGCAACCACAAAATCCATCCATTTTCTTTGCCGCTTATCCCCACAAGGGTCGCCTAACCCAGCGGTCAACGGGCAGGAGGCGGGGTACACCCTGAACTGGTCTCCAGTCAATCGCAGGCCACATCGAGACAAACGGCCGCAATCGCGCGCAGTATGTTATTTCCGGGTTTTGTCGGGCGCGTTCGAGTACCGATTTTCGTTCGAAAACAGAAGCGAAAAAGACCCGATTTGTTGGAAAACGGGGACGTTGGAGAACCGAGGCGTGACTGTATTTGTCACCACAATCCATTACGGAGAGGTTTGCCTTCATTTCAAGCCCGAAGCCTCCGTCGGCAATCCTGACGTCGATTCGGAAAAGCAAAGCAAAGCAAATTTATTTGTATAGCGCATTTCATACACGGGGTAACTCAATGTGCTTTACGTGATTAAAGGCATTTGAAAACAAAGAGATAAAACATCGGGATAAAAACAATAAGAATGACAAACACTATTAAAAAAAAGACAAATAAAACTGCATACAATGCAAGTACTATGATTAAAAAAAAATGTATATATTCTAAAAAGTATGAGAAAAAAAATAATAGTTTTCAACCTGGACTTCAAAATATTCCCACTTGGGGCTGACCTCACCTTTGTTGGCAATTTATTCCTTTTTTTTTTTTTTTTTTAATAGCTAAATGCTGCTTCGCCACGTTTGCTTTGGACTCTGCGCTCCACCATTTGACCCGAGTCAATCGGTCTCAGCGCTCGACTGGGTTTGTATTCTGTAAGCATGTCTTTCACGTATTCAGGACCGAAATCATTTAGTGATTGATAGACTGGTAGCAGAACTTTAAAATCTATTCTAAAGCTGGCTGGAAGCCAGTGGAAGGACTTTAGGATTGGCGTTATATGCTCTGACCAACTTTGTTTTGTTCAGAACAGTCAGAAGACCCTTACAGTAGTCAAGTCTACTTGAGGTAAAACCACGGATGAGCTTTTCCTGGTCTGCTTGACACAGACAAGACTTCACTCTAGATATGTTTTTCAGCTGGTAGAAGGCAGTTTTTGTGATTGATTTGACATGATCGTTGAAAGTCAGGTCGGAATCGATCGGAACCCCCAGGTTTCGGACTCTGTCTTTGGTTTTTAAAGATAGGGAGTCCGAGTGTTTACTAACGGCAGTTGTCTTTTCTTTATTGCCAAAAACTATTGTCTCAGTTTTGTTGTGATTTAGTCGAATCAAATTTTGAACAGTGGAACAGATTTGGCGAGCACCATCTTCCCTTGACCCGATGACCTTTTCCACAAAGGTAAAGAAAGACTTTTCGATCGATTCTTTCTTACGGTGCGCCCAATTTGTTCACCCAACTGTCCAGAAATGATATCGATACATTGTGTTCCCGCATTCTGGATCGTTTCTGGCCACAAATGAGACTGATTTTGTCCTGTCATTTTCGGGTCTTTGTGGTTCTATCCTTCGGACGCCGTGCGGAAAGCAAATCCCTTCATAACACAATATCAGCAAATGAGTTACCAGGAGCTGGTGATCCCGCTGTTAATGATTCGGCACCATCTAACTTTAAAACGGGCTCATCATCTTGTAACCGAGGATTAAAATACATTAACCACTCCGCACGGAGTGAGAGTGATGACCCCCCCCCCCCCATCCCTTCCCACACTTCCCTTCCTCCTCATTCCAGGTTTTAATCATTTAGCTTCACTTCTTCCACCGCACGTCTGCAGACAGAGAACTTATTTGGGTGGAGATCTGTCTTGCGGAGGGATGTTATCCTAGCGGTGGGCTGGTTGATGAATGACCAGAGTGTCTATACAACTATGTACACTGTGTCTGAGTCTTACCTGGTCATCCAGGGGCAGGTCACAGAAGGCCGGGATGTACTTGGCCCACTCCACCAGCACCAGCAGCTGCTGTTTCATGGACTCGCACACGTCCGTGATGTTGGCGATCTTTTTGGTGCGGACGTCGCCGTTCAGAATGGGGGCGGGGGAGGTGATCTGAACCGGGGCGGGATTAAACCGGCGCGTTAAAGGGGGGGGGGGGGGGCGTCGTCGTTGAGGCTCCATAGCGAGGGTCGGAGAGGAAGGCCTTTACCTGTCTTGACAGCACATCCGCTTGGATGAGCGCATTGATGGAGGGTAAACTGCTGTCTTCGTAGCTGGATCTTCTGGTGCTGATTCTGTCTCTTTCATTCTGCACGGCTGCAAACATTCGCACGTGTTACGCGTGCGCCGGATGACGCCGCAAACGAGGAAGGTCTTCCCCGCTGGCGTGGTGTCAAAACCGTAGATTCTAATAGAGCAGTGCCTTCAGATAAGTTTACGTTGCTCCGCGACGATTCTCGTACTTCAAATCAAATAGGATACGGTATTGATTTGCCCACCACGTAACCTGCGAACGGAAAATGCGAGGACAAAACGCGACCGCACGTAAAGTATTACGCGTTCTTGTTCTTTTTTTTTTTTTTTTTTTTTTCGAAGGTAATTCACAGCCGGCAAATCACCTTACTGGCGCCACCAACTGATATTGTCCTTCCACTCCAAAGAAACCAATCCGAATCGATGGTGGCCACACGTTGTGAAGTCGGCTGCCGCCACCGAGCGAGAGCACTACGGCTCATTTCTCAAATTTTGCTCATATCTCGAGACAAAAACAGCTGATATAAAGACGCTAGGTGTTGAATCAGATTTCGGCCTCTATGTGGTTCCGTGCGTGATCTGAATCAGTCGTGCTATGCCCATGTATCGTCAATTATATCAGCAACGGGACAGTTTCTTGAAACTTTATTCCGATTTCATCGTCTCACAGCTGGGCCACAATAGCGGCGGCGTTTTTCAGTCCGTCACTTGCTTGGTCAAGCATGCCGAGTTCGACACCTCCGCACATTCATAGCTTTAATAATCAGCATCTCTAGCAAGTATGATGTATTTTATGTTGTTTTTATGTTTTTTGATCAATATTAAGTGTAACCTTTTGAAATTGTACCGTAGATGGCACATTTTCATGCCGCGTTTTCACCTTGGTGGTTTTTAATCAATCGGGAACAAGAGAGTGGCGATATTCATTCCCCGCTGCCGCAAAGACACTAAAAGCCGGACTTGCCGCGACCGAGGCCGCCGAGTCGTTTTCCAAAGAAAAATAAGACTTCCAAGGCTGTCGCGTTTATCAGTATATGGCTATTATTGCTCTGAGGTGTTTGCTCAGCATAAGCCGCTCGCAGACTCCATCGCCCCGCCGAGTGATCATTAACAAAGAACTCCTCTTGTCGGTTGCGACACACCCGAGCCGAGCGTTGACGTTCAGTCCCGACGCCGTACCTTCTTTTTTCATGCCGGCCCTGAAGCACTTCTTCAGCCTGCAGTATCTGCATTGATTTCTCTTGTCTTTGTCCACGATGCATTGTCTGTTGAACCTGCACAGTCAGTCGGATGCGATTTTGCGCCGTTATTCAGTGGCGAAAGACGCTCAACACTCATTCTTGTGTAGGGTGGGGTCAGTTGAAACCCACCTGCAGGAGTACATGTGATTTTTGCGGACGCTCCGCCGAAAGAAGCCTTTGCAGCCGTCGCAGCTGGACGCGCCGTAGTGCTTGCCCGTGGCTCTGTCCCCGCAGATGGCGCAGAGGCTGCCCGCCGTCAGGTGGCCGGCGGCGCTCATGTTGGTGCTCTCAGCCGGCGAGGAGTCTGCGGAGACCCGGGTCAACTTTCAAGCTCGGACCGATTGGCGGGGTGCGAGTTAGATTGCAAAACCGTGCAACGTTTCTGGACAGTTAAGATGGGGAATTTGGGAAAATGATCCACATTAGAAAGTTTCTGGGAATTAGCCTGAAAATCCAAGTCGATTGAACGGAGACGTGTCGTATTCGAGCATAAATGCATTTAGTTTTTTCATACAACAGATGGTTCTCCTTGCCCTCATGCCGAGGGCATTACAGTAATGGTCGGTATCTGGAGTTCCACTCATGTCCTTGTTTTAGTCAGGATTTCGCTCAAAAACGTTTTCATCTCCATTGTCAGAATCTCGCGTTTGTTCCGATTAAATCCCGCGGGGAACGTGAAAATTCTCCCGATATTGCAAGCCGAGGTGTAAACGACAGCAGCGGCAAAGACGGTGCTTTGGAATGATCAAGACCGTCAGTCATGAGAGCCTGCGGTGATTGTTTCCCCTCTTTGAGTAGCTCAGATAAGAGTCTGAGTCGACTGTAGAGGTGGGAAAAGGAACTTGGAAAAATGTTGGGGTTTTTTTTTTTTTTTTTTGGGGGGGGGGGCAGAAGCTGTTCTTTTTCAGTCTGGCACAAGAGCTTTGACAAGACAAGACATTGAAAAAAACACATGTTGAAAATGAAGAAATTCTTGCTTCTGCTTTGTCGCTGGGGGGCTACCTGCTTTGACGTCCCTCCGTGTGGCTGGAGTTCCCGTTTTTCCTGCCCAATTAAAGCCCAGCTCAAGCGCAGAAGACTTTACCTCTCTTCCAGCGAGCTCGAAGAAAGTAACGAGCAGACGGCGCAGATACCTCAAAGTAAAAAGTCGTCTGAAAAATGACTACTCAAGTAAAAGTACAGATACCTGAAAGTATCTCCCACCTCTGGGAAACGGAGCGTCAGTAACGTAGGTCAGATTCAATCTTTAAAGGCGGTTTTGCCGCAGTCCCCAGACCGGCTCAAATCGATCAGACTACACCGCCACAAAGTCTGCTGGTTTGAAACGGGGGAAGGCCTGCCATGAAACATAACTCCTGGGAAAAGATTGTTTCACGTTCAGGATCCCAGCCAAGCGTCAAGGAAGAGTGCACGTTCGAAAAAGGGACAAGCACTTAGGCTATGAAAAAAAAAAAAAAAAAAAAAAAAAAAAAAGTAATGATTATGGACTTGGGTAGCAGACCGTTTAACAGGAGAGGAAGAACCGTTAACGCTGCTCAGACTCACTCGAGCCGGGTGAAATCAATCCAACGGCAACGGTGAGAGCGGATGACCCCCCTCGGGGTCTCGCCACAGTCCCAAAAAAAAAAAAAAAAAAAAAAAAAATCGAGCTCACCTGCGCCCATGGCCAGCACGTGCATGTTCTCGAACTCCAGCGTGGTGTACGCCGGGTCCAGGGCCTCGCTGTAGTCTGCCATGTCCATGTCTGCCAAACAAATCCTCCACGACCCGACGGTGCGACGGAAAGACTCGTCCAAGAAGCTAATGTGCCCCCCCCCCTTCCGCCAGCCACCCCTGATCCTTCTTCTTCTCCTCACCCCCTCACCACCCCCCCCCCCCCCTTGCACACCTCTGGCCACCCCCCACTGGCTCCACCCAGACGTGAGGTAGCTCCCGGGCTTGATGGGGACCTGACAGGAGACTGACATGCGCTGGCCTCCTTCCCTCGGAGCGCTAACCAGCCAAAAGGTGGGGTGGGTGTCCCTGGTTGATGGTTAACTAAAACCTCCTCAATGGTGAATCACAGTTGTTGGGTTTTTTTTTTTTTTTTTTGTCTCTCCGTTCGGATAGCGCAACTTTGACAGCTTCCATCCTCCTGTCGTCAGAAATGGTTCGGCCATTCCCGAAAGCAGTCGAATCGCCGTCCTACATCATTTTATAAGCGAGCACGATCCCACCGGCCCACGCGAGTCCGGCTTCCACTTGGGGGGGGGGGGGGGGGTTTCCAGAGTCGCATCGGTCCATCCGAATCGAGCAGGCCAAAATATTCCACCCGAGACGTCCCCGGTTATGAAATCACGCGCGACCGGGCTTTGAATTATTCGGAACTAAACCAAAGAAGGTTCAGGAGTTGTTGTTACTTTCTGTCACTCAATCATGAATGGAATGACCTTTCCAAATCAATCAAGAGCAATGACTTCATTGTTCTTCGCGAGTCCCGCGTATGGCCATAAAACGTTAAACATGTTTTTTTTTCCAAGCTGCGATTTTGGCGATACGGAGAGCTCCTTTTATGACTCCATCTTAAGCACGAAGATTATCCCATTATTGACCTCGTTTCTTCCTGCATCGGCTTTTTCTAAGTTTGACCGATTCCAAAAATCCAAAAGGTTGTGAGACATTCAAACTATTTTGTTTACATATATAATACATACAATATCTAATATATAATACATTGCTTCAACTTGTTTCGCAGATTCTGCAATCATGGATCAAACTCTTTTGCCATTTCATTTTATTCTATTTGTGGACTATGTAATAACATTGTATTTGCACCAATTCAAATTGGAAAGAAAAACAAAACTTTTTAAATGATATTTTACCTGTTTTCTTCCATATTGCATTGCCAGAAACGCCTTTGTGTCAAAGATGTCAATTCTTTTTTTGTTTGTTTTTGTTTTGAGGATTGTCATCATTATGCTTTGGTCAAAATACGGTATTTGTGTGTCATGTCATTGTCCAAGCTGCTTATCCTCACAAGGGTTGCAGCAAAGCTGGAGCCTAACCCAGCTGTCTTTGGGCGAAAGGCGGCCTAGACCCTGAACTGGTCGCCGGTCAGTCGCAGGGCAGATATCGACACCATCACTGAGTGGGAATCGATCCCACGCTGCCCGCACCAAAGGCAGCCGTGTGTACCGCTACACCATCAGTGACTCCTATATACAGCATTTATTTTGTGTATTTTGATATTTTTCAGGCGTCGGCCTCACAGTTCTGAGGTCCGGGGTTCGATCCCGGCCCTGCCTGTGTGGAGTTTGCGTGCTCTCCCCGTGCTCGCGTGGCTCTTTTCTCCGGGTGGGCACACCGGTTTCCTCCCACATCCCAAAAACACGCAACATCAATTGGACACTCTAAATTGCCCATAGGTGTGATTGTGTTTGTCTCCATGTGCCCTGCGATTGGCTGGCGACCGGTTCAGGGTGCACCCCGCCTCCTGCCCGTTGACACCCGGGATGGGCTCCGGCACGCCCCGCGACCCTCGTGAGGATAAGCGGCAAAGAAAATGGATGGATGATATTTTTCAAGGACACGTGTGAACACACACACACACGGGATCAGTACGATCCTGGTCGTTCATTAAATAGATCCAGGTTTTATCTCGGCAAATAACGACAAAGTAATAACCTAGTAATACACAATATTGCACTCTCGTCCAAATCTAAATAATTTTGCAATATTGTACTACACTATGTACAAATCTTTTTGTTCCCTTGTAATTTGACATCTTGTCATATTTGTTACTATAAAGTGAGAAAATGTATTTCGATTTTTTTCTGGATGTCCCCATTGTAGAGCTTTGGCACACACACACACCCAAAAAAATTCTAAAGTCTGATATTTGTCACGTGATTTCCGTAATTTCTTTCTCTCGTCAATCCGCAGATGTTCGCCAATCAAGCCTGTTGTTTTTTGTTTTTTCGTGCGCGCGTGGCCTCGTGTTGCACGAAGCACGGCAAACAGTAGTGGTCGTATTTGAAGAGAAAGTGCCGGTACACAGAAGCAGGTCAACGATCCGGAGTTCAGCGAGCAGTAAACCCCCCCCCCCCCCCCCCCCCCCCCCCCGGGTAGGCTTGAACTTGTTAACTGTGCAACTGGGGGGCTGTACTCGTAAAAGTATTTTTTTCTTTCTGCCGAACGGGTAAACACTGTAAGGCTCGCTTTGCGATGATGGGCTCCGTGATTGGATGTTGACAAAGCTGCCCCCGCTAATCCAATCACAAAGTGAGGTGATTAGGACCTACACAATGCCACGAGGCCCGTGGACACGTTTGCGGTTTTTGCCGTGATTAACTCATGTCAAACACCCGCTCTTTGAAAAGAAAGGAAAAAAAGATTGCAGCGATACCGCTTAGTCGACGACTATTTTGGAGTTTGGACCCCCCCCAGACCCTCTCCTCCCAAAAAGAGGAAGACAAACTTACGTCTTTGAGGTTCAAACTGAAATTACACTGCATGTGACGTGACTTTGCAAGATTACCATCGAAGAACTGATTATTCATTTATCCATCCATCCATCCATTTTCTTTGCCGCTTATCCTCACGAGGGTCGCGGGTAGTGCCGGAGCCCGTCCCGGCTGTCAACGGGCAGGAGGCGGGGCACACCCTGAACTGGTCGCCGGCCAGTCGCAGGGCACATAGAGGCAAAGGGAAGCACTCACAATCACACCTACGGGCAATTTAGAGTGTCAAATTAGTGTTGCGTGTTTTTTGGGGATGTGGGAGGAAACCGGAGTGCCCACCCGGAGAAAAGCCACGCAGGCACGGGGAGGACATGCAAACTCCACACAGGCGGGTCGGGGATCAAACCTGGATCCTCAGAACTGTGAGGTCAACGCTTTACCAGCTGAGCCACATGATTATTCATCTGTCTGTCTGTCTGTCTGTCTATCTATCTATCTATCTATCTATCTATCTATCTATCTATCTATCTATCTATCTATCTATCTATCTATCTATCTATCTATCTATCTATCTATCTATCTGTCTGTCTGTCTATCTATCTATCTATCTATTCATCATTATTTATTATTCATAATGCCGACCTGACAGCACACAGTGGAGTAAAAAATATCAAATAAATAAAAGCAAATACAAATGTTCATAGGTTCAACAAACAGGATGTTGTGATATCATTACATACAGGAGTTATAAAACACATGACATTATGCCGAAGTGCGGCGAATGTGGGTAAAGAAGTGAAGAAACGGGTCCAAGCAGGTTGGAACAACCCGCAAATGCTGTCTGGTGTTCTATGTGACGGAAGAGAAGGGAAAAGTTCATTAAACAGCGGTGAGGGCGGCCACGATGGACAGAATTAGAGACGGCGGCGCTGAAGAGACGACAGGAAGCAGAGATGAAGGTGTTGAGCTTCTCGCTCGGAGTGACCAGGTTGGATAGGGTTAGAAATGAGCTCATTAGAGGGAGGGACAGCCAAAGTTGGATGTTTTGGAAGGAACAAGGTTCGAGAGAGAGCAGACTTTGATGGTTTGGACTTTTCCAGAGGCGAGAGAGTGAGCAAAATGGTAGGAGGATGGTAAGGATGGAGCTGCCAAGGAAGAGAGACCGAGAGGAAGACCGAAGAAAAGGTTGATGGATGTTGTGAGGGAGGACATGAGGACTGTGGTGATCCCTGACGGGACAAACCGAAAGGAAAAGGAGAAGATTATCTCAAAAGGTTCAAAACGAGCTCGTAATGTACGGCAATCATGTAAAGTAGCGCTTGCTAACTTTTCGACTTTTGTGGAACGCAAGAACAAGTTACCACAATCCTTTATTTTCTCGTTAACTTCTACTTCAACACTCGATCGAGATTTTATAACTCATGGAAAGTCGCCCAAACGGAGGCAAGTTACGGGTCGCGGTTGAAATTCGAGGCAGCGCACGTCGATAAAGACGACCAAACCGCTCAGCGTGTGTGTGTACAGGGGTCATCTCTTACAACATGTTCGATTTGCTCTTCTGCAATGCTCTTATTTGCACAAGAAGTGCGCTGATTATTTCAAAGTGAGGTTGGGGGGCCGGGGGGGGGGACGGGCGAGGTGGAGGCCCAATCAGCTTGCCATGAGTCACCGCCGAAGTAAATCTTATCTCACCTGCCATTAAAAGGTTTTTATCGCTGCGTCCATCTTGGTTTTCTGTGAACTCCTCAAGGAACAGTCATATACTGTAGAGGACTATAAAATATGATCCGCTTTCTTAATCACAAACTGTTGTGCGGTTTCAGATACCGTCGACGATCCCACGTCGTCGGTTCCTAGTCTCCCCGGTCCCGCGTCGAACGCAAGGCGGAGGGACGGCGCACTCAGTCGGCGGATTTTAAGTATCTGCCGAGACCGAGTCCCGATCCGACACCTCAGGAATGCACGAAGAAGACAAAAAAAAGTCTGCATCCAACTTATTTATGAATCAGACTCAGTTTGAGGCATCGTTCGGTTTTGTCGGGATAATTTCACGCAGTGGCTATTTTAGCACAATTCCCCCTTCCTTATCCAATAACTTGGCCCTTTTACACCGCTATGGAGTACCGTTTGCAGGGGGAACGAACTTTCCCAACACTGACAACCCGTCCGTCCGTTTTCTGAGCCGCTTATCCTCACGTGGGTCGCGAGTGCGGCGGAAGCTCATCCCAGCGAGCTCCGGGCGGGAGGCAGGGCCGAACTTCGACCGGCTCGGCGGCCCATTCGCACGGCGCGTAGCGACAAACAATCGTTTGGACTTAGATTCACACCGACGGGCAATTTCGAGGGTTCAATTGTCCTACGGTGTGGGGCAGAAGAGTCTCCGCTAGGATGAAGAAGGGGAAAGTTTAGAAAACAGCGGTGAGGCAGGCCATGATGGACGGATTTAGAGACGGTGGCACTGAAGAGACGACAGGAAGGAGAACCGGAGGTGGCAGAAATGAAGATGTTGAGGTTGTCGTTCGGAGTGAACGGCTTACATGTTTTGGAGACAAGGTTCGAGAGAGCAGACTTGGATGGTTTGGACATGTCCAGAGGCGAGAGAGCGAGGAAATTGGCAGAAGGGTGACGAGGATGGAGCTGTCAAGGAAGAGAGAGCGAGAGCGAGACGAAGACCGAAGAGAAGGTTGACGGATGTGGTGAGGGACGACATGAGGCCAGCTGGCGTTCGAGAGGAAGATGCACGAGATAGGCCTAGATGGGAAAAAGATGACGCGCTGTGGCGACCCCGTAGGGGACAAGCCGAAAGGAAAAGAAGAATTATACTACCATGCATGTTGCTTTTTGGAGGATATGGGAAGAAACCTGGCGAAAACCCACACAACCGTGGCCGGGAATTGAACCCCGGTCCTCAAAACTGCGAGGCACATGTGATTATCCTTCACCCACCTTGCACAGAGTAATGGATTCCCCTTCATTTTGCTACATTAGCTTTTACTTTTTATGCACATACGGTGCTATTTTTCTTGATTTATGACCGAAAAATTCCCATAAATAGATGTCGAACGCGCCGTGTTCTGTCTATTAAGAGTTCCGAATCCCTTAAAGAGCGCCACAAGGCCTAATGTGTGCTTTTCAAATTGTACCCACAAGTTTTTTTTTCGGGGGGGGGGTCTGTACAGATTGTACAAGAGATTATAGTAATTGATGTGATATTATACAAGTAATCATTAGTGTTTCATATTTTTACTTAGTTTTGTGGCAGAAAAGAATCAACTACACAATTTACACCATCCATCCATCCATCCATCCATCTTCTTCGCCGCTTGTCCTCACAAGGGTCGCGGGGAGTGCCGGAGCCCATCCCAGCTGTCGACGGGCAGGAGGCGGGGCACACCCCGAACTGGTCGCCGGCCAATCGCAGGGCACGCGGAGACAAACGGCTGCACTCACAATCACACCTACGGGCAATTTAGGGTGTCGAATGAACGTTGCATGTTTTTGGGACGTTGGAGGAAACCGGAGCGCACACCCGGAGAAAAAAAAAAAACCCATGCGGGCGGGTCCGGGAGGGAACCCAGGTCCTCGTAATAACTGCGAGGATTGAAATCCTGTGCGAGGCGCCGCACCGGAGGAGCGAACGGAGTCCGCGTCAGGCCCTTTGACGCCGAGTGGGAGCGAGGCTGCCGTGTTGAACTAAGACGGGCCCGGAAAGCGCTGTCTTATAATCAGTCACCCGAACCCCTGCCCCCGGGGGCTAAAAGTCAAAAGGACGGCGGCCGAGGCCTGATGTAATAACGCATGTGCGAGTCTCCCCTTTGAAACTTCAAACTCCAGTTTGTGAACAAAGTCCCGTCTATCTATTGAGAATAGGAATCTCCGACCGCTGACCAAACTCCATTTGCAACCGCGGCCTATTTGTACCGTCTCCTCCGTGCCTGCGTTTCATTCCCGCGCGAACCCCCCAAAATCACAGGAGCGAGCGCCGACGGAAACGGAATTACGGGGTGGGGAAGGAATACGGAACTTATTTTTCTTCTCGCCCCCTGCGACCGTCTGTTTTGCGAGGGCGCACGCGGCCGATGAGCGCAAAGGCCACGGGAGGGCGGACGGCGCGGTGGCCGCGGCGGAAAGGGAGGCCGCCCGCCGCTCTGCTGTCGTGCGAGTGACATGAGATGGAGCAGATAGGAAGGTGAGTGCCGAGCGTCATGGCAGGGACCGTGTCAACAGATAACTGTCTGCAAATAAGCGCCGGTGCCTGACTGAATGGAGGGGAGGAGGGGGGGGGGGGGGCGAGAAATCATATTTTCCTAACCCCCCCCCCCTCCCCGAAATGACAAATGTTGAATTTGTCATCTACATGTGAAAATAATGACGCATTTGATTCATCTAGCGCGTTTAAAAGTACGCAGAAATGTCCTCGGAAAATCATAAAGGCATAATCGCCTCATCAGTTTATGCACGCATAAGTTCCCTGCGTTTCATTTTTAGATATTTCAAATTTGGAAAATAATTACAACCGCTATTGGTGGAATAACGTCGAGGGATTCGGTGGAAAAAAAGTGCTTGTGATGTCTGTAAAAAAAACTAAAAAATTGACAAATGTTGAATTTGTCATCTACATGTGAAAACAATGATGCATTTCATTCATCTAGCGCGTTTCAAAGTACTCAAAAATGTCCTCGGATGACTTTTGAAAATCATAAATGCGGAATCGCCTCACCAGTTTATGCACGCATAAGTTCCCTGCATTTCATTTTTATATATTTTAAATTTGGAAAATAATTACAACCGCTATTGGTGGAATAACGTCGAGGGATTCGGTGGAAAAAAAGTGCTTGTGATGTCTGTAAAAAAAACTAAAAAATTGACAAATGTTGAATTTGTCATCTACATGTGAAAATAATGACGCATTTGATTCATCTAGCGCGTTTAAATGTACTCAGAAATGTCCTCGGATGACTTTTGAAAATCATAAATGCGGAATCGCCTCACCAGTTTATGCACGCATAAGTTCCCTGCATTTCATTTTTATATATTTTCAATTTGGAAAATAATTACAACCGCTATTGGTGGAATAACGTCGAGGGATTCGGTGGAAAAAAGTGCTTGTGATATCTGTAAAAAAAAATTCAAAAAATTGTAATTTGGGAACAGCTTTTCTGGTGCAAGGAGAAGCACAAATACATTTTTTTTTGCATAATGGTGATAATAAAAACAATACAGATCAGTTATTCCCAAACAGTGTGGCGGGGGTCCATTAGTGTGCTGTGAGCGCCCGTGGAGAAGTTATCCAATTTTATGTAATTCCTAAAAAAACAACAAAAAAATAAACCATTTATTTCCAAGAAATAATGTATTTTTATTCATCTATTTATGCCAGTGAGGCACAATGACAGACAGAACAAAACAAACAAAAAAATCATCTTCTATTCGTACGTACATTAATTAATCGATCCATTTTTGGTGACGTTTACTTTTGCTGGCGTGCCGTGGGATTTTTTAATAGTAAAATATGTACCTTGGTTGGAAATCACAGATATAGATAATAGTAACGGTGATATGGAAAATGACCAAAAATATACCTCATCAATGTTCACTTTTTAGAATAGTTTTGTGTCTTATTGTTTTGATGTGTATATAATGAAGTGGGTGTGTCAAATGTGACCTGTGAGTAAAGGGGGGGGGGGGGCCCTTGGGGGGCTATATACGAAATATCCAAAAAATGTCTCGCCTGATTTTGTTTGTCGCTTGCGGAGTGCAACAAACAAACAAAATTCATCCATTCATTCGTTCATTTAGTAGGAAACATGAAGTAGACACACTTGATTTGCAAAAAAAAAAAAAAATTATGGCTGTGACCTCCGGGCCTGTAGTTTGACTTTTTCGAGTTCCAATATTTCACATTTTCAACGATCGGGATGACCGCCCCGAGGCCCGCCGGTCAACGAAGCAATGAAATCGTCATGAACGTCGTCGCCGCTCGCTATTTTTTTTTTTTTTTTTTTCGGACGCGGAGAAGCTTTTTGCGCGTCTTCGCCGCGAAATCAAACCTCTCGGGCGTGTTCACATTGTTCTTAACTCGTGACATCTTATTTGGTTTCCGGCTAATCATAAACCACGAGGGCCTATTTAGCCGGCCGGTATCGCGCCATATTACAAGATGATAAAAAAAAAAAAAAAAAAAAATGACTCTTGGGGGAAAAGATACGGGTCGCCGTAGAAACACAGTGAATATTTCGACAAACGCCACGCGTTCATTACTTTGCGCGTCTTTTGTCAGAGTGCTTTTGTGTCACCTCGCGTCAAAAGTCGCCTCCGTGCGCCAAATAAGTAAACAATTGCGTCAATAAACACGGAGAGCCACGCAAGACGTGAATCAATCACAGCGCGCGATAAGGCCGTCGAATCATTAACTTTGTTTTGCTGAGCATTCGCGCACGCCGCCCCCCCCCACGTCTGCGTCAGCGGCTCGTCTTCGAACGCGCTTATCTCGGCCCTGCGAAGCGTTTTGCAAGCGAGTCCTTTCGCCGGAATGTTGCTCACGTGGCACGAAAAACCCGCTTAGACAAAACCGTCAATTGCCGCATTGGTTCGTATTTGTCAACCGAGCACCAACTGCACTGTGGAGTTGAACAAACCGCATCATGCGACTGGTTGACGCATCTGCCTCGCAGCTCTGAGGACCGGGGTTCAAATCCCGGCCCCGCCCGCGTGGAGTTGGCGTGTCCTCCCCGTGCCTGCGTGGCTTTTCTCCGGGTGGGCACTCCGGTTTCCTCCCACCTCCCAAAAACACGCAACACTAATTGGACACCCTAAATTGCCCGTAGGTGTGATTGTGAGTGCGGCTGTTTGTATCCATTTGCCTTGGGATTGACCGGCGACCAGTTCAGGGTGTACAACGATAGCTGGGATAGGCTCCGGCGCTCCCCACGACCCTCGTGAGGATAAGCGGCGAAGAAAATGGATGGATGGAAATATGTGCCTGTTCCCAACGAAGGTTGGTTAATTCCCCACCCCCGCGCATTTCGCAAAAAAAAAAAATCATCATCGGTAATATTATCTGGAATACGCGATAGAGAATCGACTTGAAACCTGTTCTGTTCGGTCGCCATTTTGGAAGCTTGTGGACGTGGCAAATGTGCGTAAAGGGGGCGGGGCTTAGATCAGCAGTCGGAAAGGCCCGTTGGCCGGCGACCAGTCCAGTGTGTACCCCAATGGCTACAGATCTCCCCGCGACCCTCGTGAGGATAAGCAGCTAAGAAAATGGATGGATGGAAATATGTGCCCGTACCCAACGAAGGCTGGTTAAAAAAAACACCCACGCTTTGGGCAAAAAAAAAATACTGCGATATTATCTGGAAAACGCGTTAGAGAATCGACTTGAAGCTGTTCTGTTCGGTCGCCATTTTGGAAGCTTGTGGGACGTGGCAAATGTGGCTAAAGGGGGCGGAGCTGAAGATTGCTAGTCGGACAGGCCCGTTGGCCGGCGACCAGTTCAGCGTGCAGCCCGCCTCCTCCCCGACGACAGCCGGGATTGGCTCCCCGCGACACTGATGTGGCTAAGCGGCGGAGAAAATGAATGGATGGATGGATTTCAGAATATGCATTTTTCATTGGATCTGCACTTGTACTTTTCTTTGACGGCATTATCAGTGCTTTTACTACAGGGCAGGCTGTAAATTCTCTGCAGGAAATATGTATGTATTTTATTGAATTTGTATATATTTTGTCTGTATAATAAAAAATCATTTTTACCTCTGTACTGGAGCACATTTCACGTTTTCACCTGTTTTGATCATTTTGCAGGAAAAGTTTTTATTTAATTAAATGTATTTAAAATTCTTCATTTCCGTCCATTTTCTTTGCCCCTTATCCTCACAAGGGTCGCGGGAGTGCAGGAGCCTATCCCAGCTGTCAACGGGCAACATGCAAACTCCACACAGGAGGGTCCGGGATTGAACCCGGAACCTCAGAAGTGCGAGGCCAACACTTTCCAGCTGATCCACTGTGCCGCCAAATTTTTTTAATCCAAAATTATTTAGTATAAATTATTTCTTACTTTGTCTAGTACAAGTACATTTTCTTAAAATGTTATTATACAGTAATATTTTTATTTATACTATTTTTTAATCGTATTTTTTCCCCCAATTCTACTTATGGAGCTGACTCAGTACTACTTTTACATAGTATTTGTAGTATTTGCACAGCGTTTTCAGGAACATGTATACGTGATTTTTATTGTCATTTTATACTTTATCCGTTCAGCATGAATTCACTTTTATTTTTTACTTTTGTACGAAAATAATAATTCAACATGTGTACTTTTTGTATTTTTACTAAAGTACAGGAAATGGATCAGAACTCGAATTGGTTGGCAAAAATATTTTTTAACATGCATATCAATATTTCTACTTCAGAAAATGTTAGTTTTTCCACCTCTGCATCAGACAAATGATCATGATCGTAATACAACGTGTACTACAATGAAGCACATGGACGAAATCTTTGAATGAAGTCTTTGCTGCCACCATGTGGGTACACAAAACTAGAGTACAGTACTTCCCAGCCGTCCTTTCATCTGGTACTCCCAGAATACATTTTTGTCAACGCGACGTATCTATCACGTCATTTATTTTTTTTCATGTTCTCTTCCGGTAGTTTTGCTTTGTACGCGTCCGCTCTTCAAGAACCACAAAGAGAAATTCCGGCGTTCAGACCCCGGCCGGGATTAATCACGAGGTCCCCGATTTACGTCCCGAAACGCGGAATCGCTTCTCTTTACCTGCGCCGGAGAAGCGCGGCGTCCCGTCGCGGCCGTACATCCCGGACGAGGCCGAGCCCGACGCTCAGCGGGCGGGCTCAGCGGGCCCATGAGCTCGCGGGCAGCTTCTCGGCGCCCTGATACCGGACGGGGTGGGGGGTGTTTGTCTGGGCCGCGAGGGCCCGGCCGGGGGCGCTCCGCGCTAATCCGCTAATACCCGTCACAATGAGATTTGATTGGAGACTCGAACGCTGGGATTTGCGGCGCCGAGCGAACGGGCCACCCGTCCCTGCAGATCCGCGCGCGCACGGGGAGTGGATCGTTTTTATTGCAGACATATTTGATTGTTATTTTTGATTCCAAAAGGAACTCCTTGATTTTATGGAACTCGCGCGTGCCGTGGTCTTAATAATGTCCTGCGTAATCCTCTTGCGTGGGACTGTACCAATGCTCTCCCAGCCCCCTTTCACGCGTGCGACTAAACGCTGCCGCTTTGCGAATTTGGATTAGCCGAGACAAAACTATGGCGCTCGTTCGATAGCCAAACTTTCGCACGAGCGCCGCGGTGTCTACTTTCGTACCGAAAAAAAAAAAAAATTCCCGCAACAAAGGCCGCAAACAATTTTTAAAGGGGAACTCCGGCGGTTTGGATCAAGAATGTGTCCGATAGGTAATGTCAGATGTAGTGTACCTTGAAAATTTGAGGTTAATCCGATATCATTTAATGGCGTTATGAGAAGATTTTTATCGACAATTGCGAATTTTCAGGGGGGCCGCCATTTTGGCGGGAGCACATGACCTTTGTGCGCGGATGCGAGGTACGAGGCTCGATTACACGGGACACCGTTTGTGCCCAGCGCTGATTTCCCGGAGATTTTCCTCATCTGATGAACAAATAGCAATTATCGGTCGATCGGGAAGACCGAGGAATACTTCCGTACAGATTTGAACCTGTGGTTGTAAATAACGTTGAATATTCGGATGGTTCTTCGGACGGGAATGACGCGGAGTCTGACGAGCGAGCTCCGGCGGCCAGCCGTGAGCCGAGCTTCCAGGCCCCGGACGTCGAAGCCCGGCTGAAGGCCTCCGTCACCACCGAAGGCGGGCCACGAGCCGAGTTTGGACATCCGGGGGAGCTTCGGTGGTGGCGGAGGCCTTTAGCCGCCGGAGCTCGCTCGTCACGCTCCGCGTCGTTCCCGTCCGAAGAACCATGCAAATATTCAACATTAACTACATTCACAGGTTCAAATCTGGACGTCTTCCCGATCAACCCACCAAACAAATTTCTTCACCAGATGAGGATAAATCCGAGAAATCGGCGCTGGGGATAAACGGTGTCCCGTGTGATCAAGCCTTTGGCGCGGCACCTCGTATGTCATGTGACTCGCCATAATGCCGGAGCCCCTGAAAATTCATAATGGTCGACAAAAATCACCATGAAATGAGAGATTGTCAAGATAGAGTACACATGACATGACCGAATGGATCCAAAACCACCGGAATTTCCCTTACAAGTTTACTTGCTGACTTGATTAATCGACAGTCTTGCCTTGAGATATGAATTTATTCTGTTCCTTGGCCACATTCAGGACTCAAGTCATAGAACTACGATAGAACTGATCCTTTTCCAGCCTCACAAGAAAAACGTTTTTTTTTTTTTTTATTACAAAGAGATACCGCAGTGACGTGTTTAAATGGAATTCAAGACAGTTTGTCACATTTTCTCACAGTTCTGAGGTCCCGGATTCAATCCGGTCTCTCCCCACATCCCCAAAAACATGCAACATTCATTGGACTCTCTAAATTGCCCCTAGGTGTTGTTCTGAGTGCGACTGTTTGTCTCGATGTGCCCTGCGATTGGCTGGCGACCAGTTCAGGGTGTACCCCGCCTCCTGCCGGTTGACAGCCGGGATAGGCTCCTGCACTCCCCGTGACCCTGGTGAGGATAAGCGGCTAAGAAAATGGATGGACGGATGGACATTCTCTCACTTGACTGCACATTGTGCTGCTTATTCACGTGTGCGCTCCCGGGCCACACGGGGGCAGTGTAAGACAGACATACAGATAATAGTGCACGTGGAGAGACTCCTCAGCTAGAATGTGTCACGCTTCACAGATGATAAAGAATATATGACTGCGACTAGAGTTAATATTGTCTGCATATGTCGCAGCCCCGTTTGTGTTCAAGTGTACGTTGCTCAAGGCGTAATAACACCGCCACATAACGTAGATGCTAATTGTTGCCTCGCGGCTCATCCAGTTCTCAATTGAACAATCGTCATCTGGTGATCAATATATCTGTGTGTTATCTGCATAGCTATGAGCGTCAAAACTAAAGTTCTGGAAAATTTCACCCAGGGGTAGGAAAACAGGCTAAACAGGAAGGGTCCAAACATTGACCCTAGGGGGACCCCAAAGGGATGAGATTGAACATTTCAGGTGGTTACAATATAACACCTTTCCTGCAGGTAGAATTTCAACCATTTCAGGATCATGGAACCATTCGGTCCTTCCCACGTTTCCAACCTGTTCAGCAGAATACTATTGGGTGTCAAACTCAAGGCCCGGGGGGCCAAATCTGGCCCGCCACATGATTTTATGTGGCCCGCGAAATCAAATCTAGAGTGTCGATTTCGATGATTCTTGTAAAAATCATGACTGAAATTGTCATGTGACATAAATGATAAAGTTGAGATATTACAAGCATTTTTGTGTGAATAGCTCAAAAACACATTACCCTTGATTCCTGATTCCAAAACTACGTCATAAATCGATGATGTAAATATGATGAGACGACTACAATATTTTTGTACCACGGTCATAACGGCCCTCTGAGGGGAAACCGGAACAACAATGTGGCCCGCGAGAAAAATGAATTTGACACCCCTGGTCTACCGTATCGAAAGTCAGACTGAGATCCAACAGGTCCAGAAGTGAAACCTTTCCCAAGTCAGTATTCAACATTCATATTCATTTAATAATTTTATAAGACCGATGACCAGTTTTTGGGGTGTAATCCCACTTCAACTCCCGATTTGCTGGTCTGCATGTACCATTTTTTTTTTTTTTATACATTGGGTGCCGGAGATGGCGGAAACTCGAAAAAGTTATCATAGAGTAAAATACATATTTGGAACGGCAGTTACACTTTTAGCTCGTTTTTAAACAGGTTGACGTCGCACGGCGTAATCTGGATTGTGCCGATGAATTAAACCGAATACTTTTTAAAATAGCAGCTACAATCTTCCATCCATCCATTTTCCTAGCCGCTTATCCTCACAAGGGTCACGGGACAGCTACAATCACTTTTTTAAAATTTATTTTTAGTTTTTTCACCTAAAAAGTAATAAAAATGTGTATGTTGTAAAATAAAAAAAAATGCACGTGTGTGTATGCTGGTTTTTTTTTTTTTTTTTTAAACAAAATATTTTTACTTTTAATAACGAGCAGGACCAAGTCCAGTGATTACCAGCAGGCGTCGCGAGGAGGTGCCGGGTCGCAGGTTCCTAAAGACCGAGCGGACTGCGGGAGGTTTTTTTTTGTGAGCAAACAGACGCGAGCCGAGCGGCTGTCGTCGGCGTGTTTACATTCGACGCAGCTCGGCCGTTTGAGACCGTTGAGCAATTAAGACCGGGCGGACGGCGAACCCTCAGACGCGCCTCCGGTCACCTCTTGTACTTAGACGCAGTATCTGAGTAGAAGTACGTACCGATAAATACATCTGTCGGCTTTGTTCCCTCGGAAACTCAGTTTAGTCTTTTTTTTACTTGCCGCAGATCCTCTCGTAGCTTCCTCCATTTCCGCACCATTGATTCGTTAATGCTAAATTCTTAAAGGTCAAGTCTCATCCCTATAAACATTCTAAAATAGATATTGTAATGAAAAATACATATAACATTTTTCACTTCAATGTCTATATGAAAAAATAAATATGAGCGGAGAGCGCCGTCATCCATGCGCAAAGTTGCGGAACTGTCATTTGACATCCAAGTGGTGGCCATATTGGCTGCATCTCCTGCCCGTGACGTCACACCGCGACATATTTCCCTATCGTTTCGAGCCGTATTTAGACGATATGCGGATCACGGCCAAACCACCTCCCAGCCCGATCCACCTCCGCGCGGCGGTGATAAAAACAACGCCGCCCGCCCACGAGCGACGACGATTCCGCGGCCAAACCGCCTCCCTGTCCGATCCACTTCCGCGGCAGATATGAGCCACCGCAGCGCCGCGACGAGCCACCCCTGCCGAAGCCGTGTCGACAAGGCCGGCGGCTGGCGGCGATTCACAAAGCCGGCTCGGCCTTGATCCACAAGGTCTCCGGAGGCCGTCCTTCAGCGGCTGTTGCACGGAAGCCTTCCGATGCGCGCGTCGACACATTTAGCACCCCTGACTTGCGGATTACGACCACCCACCCCAACTATTGTTTCTGTTTTAGTAGCTGTATACACACCTACCTGTCATTTGGAACCCAGGAAGTTCTCGTCCTTTGCACCCGTGCAATCCATTCTTCACGACGAACCGGATCTTTTGGAAAAGTATGAAAAGCGAATCCATCCTCCCGAGCGTTCGAGCAATATCCAGCAATGCAACGAGCCAGCATTTTGGCTAACACGAAGGAACGACGAGCTACCTTCCCGCAGGTAAAACTAGTATAAACGGACGAGACCGCTCGAGTGCGCTACTGCCGTGTACGTCACTTCCTGCTTCTCGTCGAAAACAAATCCCTCGAGAGGATTTTCATGGCGGGAGTGACAAAAAGCTGTATACGTCAAAATCATGTTTTGTGGTGACAAAACGCATGGGTTCATAGGAGAATATTTACAATACCCTTCATTTCAGATAGGAATTATTCTCAAACTACCAAGAAGTATTTATAAAGCCAAGTTGAACAATGCGTATTAAAATAAAAACAAACATACTTACTTACTTAGGTTAACGTGTGGCCGCAAAACGCTTCCGTGTACAGAGGAGATGACTCTCCCTGTCCTAATTTTCTTTTTCCAATCATAGTTAATGAATGCGAGTTTGTGTAAAACCACGGGTCATTTATTGAAATATTGGTATTTGTATTGAATACTAGCCGAAAACACCAATGGATTCTAGCAAAGGTTAACATGTGGCCGAACACGCTTCCGTATGCACGAGCTGTCAACCCGTCACTTTTTGGGATTTCTTCCTGATGAGAACAGATCCAGCAACAAAGTCCAAACTTTTATACGATTTCAAACTCTACCATGTAAATCTTGACGACTTACTCGCCAGATCCACGTGTAGATCCAGTTGTCCGAGACAAGCGCAAGCGAATTAACAGTCCAATTTCTAATCGGCGAAAACATCGACGTCGGCATTAAATACAGGTCCTCAATGCCGAGTTTATCTAATTTTTCCACGTACCGTCGTGTATTTATACCTTCTAAATGTATCGGACAAGATTGTGGGCGTCGTGCTACAAGACATATTTCCGCGTCGTCTCCAACCGACTTAGCATTGAGCGATGCTTAGCTTGACCGGCAATATGGCGACGTAAACAAAAGGAACGTATTGTATAATTTTGTCATGTACAATACTGGAACTATTTGGTAACTTGGGCACACAAAAGAGTTTCACTTTCTGAATGAACGTGCTCGCTGCTCATCCTGACGGGGAAAACACTTTTCCCTCTCTCTATTTGTCTTTTGTTGTCTTCGGTGGAGGTTGTAAAAGTAACGAGACCATTTCGACAACGTGAGGACTAAAAATGATGGACGCGGGTTGACAAAATACAGGAAGTAAAACAGTCATCGGGACGCTGCTTACACAAAGTACGGATGATTTACTCAAGTACAGAGTATTTAGACTTGCTTACTTGCCACCGCGTCCCCCGCGATTGGCTGACGACCAGTTCAGGGTGCAACGCCGCCTCCTGCCCGTTGACTGCTGGGATAGGGTCCAGCACTCCCTGCGACCCTTGTGAGGATAAGCGGCTAAGAAAATAGATGGATGGATGTCATATCCAATTAAAAAAAAAAAAAATACATTAATTGGACAGTCTAAATTGCCCGTAGGTGTGATTGTGAGTGCGGCTGTTTGTCTCGCTGAGCCCGGCGATTGGCTGGTGACCAGTTCAGGGTGTCCCCCGCCTCCTGCCCCTTGACAGCTGGGATAGGCTACAGCAATCCCTGTGACCCTTGTGAGGATAAGCGAATAATGATGACGTATGGATGTCATATCCAATTAAAAAAACTACATAAAGTAAAACATAATAAATCAATGACTCCTTTCTACCTTAGCCTTTTGTCAACTAAAAGCTCACGTATGACCGTAACGGAAATATTAATTCCCACATGAATTATCTTTTTAGGAAAAAAAAGGGCATATTACACTGGAATGAAGTCCGATTGTTTTCGAGAACCAAATATGGACAGTTTTTCAAAAATATAGTCTCATTTTCCCAATAAATAACCATCTTTTCTTGAATCAAAGGTGTCATGAGAATAAAGTTGTATATTTGTATAAATGTAAATTTCTTCACATGTTGAACTTTGACTTGAATATAAATATTTTTATATTTTTTTTGGGCTCAAAATAAAAATCCTTTCGCAGCAGATGGGGTGAAATGGCCAAACTCCTGCCAGCGTTGTCCTGCAGATGTTTTGCCAAAAGATAAAATAATACATAATATAGATAAAATCAATCAACAGATGCGTACTAAAATGCTGGTAACTGGTGTTAGGATGATAACTTTAAAAATCGTCAAAAATGCCACACTAAAATCTATCCAGGAGAACGGCGTCGTTGCCATAGCGACACCTTTATAGTACTGCTACATGAGCTCGGTCGCAAAGGATGCAGTACTTGTATGTATAAGCGGTGTTTCCCAACCTTTCATGAAGACAAAGCTGTATATATTTTACAGAAAAATCGGAATATCAGTTTACTCACCAAAGCAAATAAATTACGTTTATGCTGCTTCTGAACATAGTGAAACGTCAAAAACACTCAAATTCTATTTTTTTGGGGCAAAAAAAAAATTGTACAACATAATCAAATCGGCTTTCGCTGATATCGCACTTTTCTCCCTTAAAGTTACTCAAATCACTTTAACCCCGTTCACGCATGGAAGGATGGACGAGAGAGTGAAATTGACAGCTTGTGTTCCACTGTTTTTTGCAACAACTCAATTTGCATCGTGCGTTGCATGCAAATAATTTTGTGAATGACATATTTGGAGACAAAGTCAAACTTTGTGATGCGTTCAGCTTGGTCGTTGCAGCTAGTAGAGACCTAAAAAACGGATTCAATCCTTAGCGCGCAACCGGACCAAAAGTTCCGGCAGACAAGCTAACGTATGACATCAATTTGTCAAATTTTTTTATCCATAGAACTTTTAAATTTGACTCCCTACATTTGAAAACTGATATCTATACTGTGTTGGTACTAGCGATTGATGTTTTCCTCCTCGGCAAAAATGTGATTACAGACGCGTCTTGTTGTTAGCGAGCTCGGCTACGGCTCCAATTTGGGTACCGAACGGGACAAGCTGAAAGGAAAAGAAGAAGAAGAATACTTTGTCAAAATAGGCTCGTCATTTTTTACAAAATGTAAATCAAGACGTGAGACGCCATTTAAATATTGTTTGGTGTGGGGTTCCCCCCCCCCCCCGTTACCATTAGCTAATTTAGCATTTTCCATTACAATATGTTTTTTGGTTCTACAGAACTTGTCACATCATTCGTATTTATCCCAAATTTATTTTCATGCTGTGCAAGCACTACATACAAGTTCACAAAAGATTCGGTGTGTATTGATTGTCCAGTAGTAGAGTACAAATACTGGGCATCAAAAACACACACAAAGAATATTCCTTTGCTAGCTTGAGGCACTCTATTGCCAGAGACCAAGCTGCTTCGACAAGATATATACCGTAATTCCCGGCCTACAGAGCGCACCTGCTTAGAAGTCTCACCCAGTACTTTTGTAAAGGAAATACCATTTGGTACATACGCACGCCGCAGCTGTGTAAAAGCCACAAATGCCCACATTGAAACCCACATTGAAACGCGACATATTTACAACGAAAGATGGTACACAGTTAACGCTAGCGCCGCTGATGCTAGCGCCACGCTAACAGGGCTAGTTAAAAAAAAAAAAAAACATACCGGTAAAAATCCCTGAGACACGGCTGTAACACGCTAGCGCAGCGCTAACAGGGCCGGACCGGTAAAAGTCACTTCCTCAGCCCGGTCTCACGAGTGCCCCCTTGCGGCCGTTAGGAAAAATGCACCAATTAGCCGCATCGCCGTATAAACCGCAGGGTTGAAAGCGCGTGGAAAAAAAGTCTAAAGGCTTATAGGCCGGAAATTACGATATTTCGGACAAAGTACGGAGGACGTAAAGCACATAAACACATTCGGCTCATTAAGCTATGAAAGGTTACCAGTACTGCACGGATACTGACTGAATGTGTAGTCGTACGGGACCGATCAACAACGGTTAAGCACAGCGACCAAGCCACAACAATAAATTCAAAATGTGCGAGAATACACCAAACAGATCTACAAATTTTGGCAAAGTTCATCCATTTTCTCCTCTACTGCTTATCCTCATGCGGGTTGCGGGTGCGCCTATCCCAGCTGACTTCGCCTGAGACCCTGAATTGGTGACCAGCCAATCGCAGGGCACAAAAAGACAAACAACTAATCAACAATCGTGGATCGTCTTTAATGAACTGTTAGGAATGTGGGAGGAAAACCCCGAGTACCCGCAGAAAAGCCACACAAGAACGTGGAGAACATGCAAAGACATCCCCAGATTTGAATCCGTGACGTCGGAACTGGGAGGCGGATGCGCGAACCAGTCACGAACCGCGCTGCCTAAAATTGGTCATAAATAATCGTGTGAAGAAGTTACCGGAATGTCCGCTGCTTTTAACGTTGTACTGAATGATGAATTCATCTTAACTTCGAGAAGAAAACTTTGACAAGTTTGCAGCTGTAAACAAGTGTTGAACATAACATGGAGCGTACAACGTCAACCAAAATGATATTACAATTAATACGCTGGAAACTGCATACTCGCGGTTTAGCTCCAGTCGATTTGCCTATTTGTGAATTTTCTTTTTAATTTTAATTTTTTTCCCTACCTATTGAACAGTTTTTGGGGTTAATTGTTGTGATTTATTTTTTTTCATTTTTTCTTTTGTATGGAATTGTAAATGGGACGGCACGGTGGATCAGATGGCCCCACAGTTCTGAGGTCCCGGGATCAATCCCAGACCCGCCTGTGTGGCGTGAGCATGTTCTCCACGTACCTGCGTGGCTTTTCTCTGGGCACTCCAGTTTCCTACATTAATTGGACACGTTAAATTGCCCATAGGTGTGCTTGTAAGTGCGGCTGTTTGTCTCCACGTGCCCCGCGATTGCCTGGCAACCGGTTCAGGGCGTAACGCCGCCTCCCGCCTGTCGACAGCTGGGATCGGCTCCGGCACTCCCCGCGACCCTCGTGAGGATAAGTGGTAAAGAAAATGGATATGATGGATATTTTACTTACTCGGGTCCCTCCCATATCCAAAAACATGCGGCATTAATTGGCCAACTCTAAATTGCCCCAAGGTGTGATTGCGAGCACGGCTGTTTGTCTCCACGTGCCCCGCGATTGCCTGGCAACCGGTTCAGGGCGTAACGCCGCCTCCCGCCTGTCGACAGCTGGGATCGGCTCCGGCACTCCCCGCGACCTCTGAGGATAAGTGGTAAAGAAAATGGATGGAGGATATTTTACTTACTCGGGTTCCCTCCCATATCCCAAAAACATGCGGCATTAATTGGCCACTCTAAATTGCCCCAAGGTGTGATTGCGAGCACGGCTGTTTGTCTCCACGTGCCCCGCGATTGCCTGGCAACCGGTTCAGGGCGCGTAACGCCGCCTCCCTGTCGACAGCGGATCGGCTCCGGCACTCCCCGCGACCCTCGTGAGGATAAGTGGTAAAGAAAATGGATGGATGGATATTTTACTTACTCGGGTTCCCTCCCATATCCCAAAAACATGCGGCATTAATTGGCCACTCTAAATTGCCCCAAGGTGTGATTGCGAGCACGGCTGTTTGTCTCCACGTGCCCCGCGATTGCCTGGCAACCGGTTCAGGGCGTAACGCCGCCTCCCGCCTGTCGACAGCTGGGATCGGCTCCGGCACTCCCCGCGACCCTCGTGAGGATAAGTGGTAAAGAAAATGGATGGATGCATATTTTACTTACTCGGGTTCCCTCCCATATCCCAAAAACATGCGGCATTAATTGGCCACTCTAAATTGCCCCAAGGTGTGATTGCGAGCACGGCTGTTTGTCTCCACGTGCCCCGCGATTGCCTGGCAACCGGTTCAGGGCGTAACGCCGCCTCCCGCCTGTCGACAGCTGGGATCGGCTCCGGCACTCCCCGCGACCCTCGTGAGGATAAGCGGCTAAGAAAATGGATGGAGCGGAATTGTAATGGAAAGATTTTTGCTATTGACGGCCCTGTCCCGATCCCACTGCACTTTACACACCCGGTGCACTTTACATACAGTAAATTAATATAGAATTCAAATCAATATTCTTCTCTGATCAAATATAGTATAGTATATGAGAAACGCTCCCGTCACATCAGTCGCAATGGGTAACGCATCGAAAATCTCGACTTTTACGCTTGGAATATCAAAGCTGAGTGAGTACTTTTGCCAACCCGCTTCCCAACAGGCGCCGATCACGATCACGGCGGCAAAACGGCGACGTTCCCCCCCCCCCCCCCCCATCAGAGGCGTGCGAAAAAGCCAGACGCAAACCGCGAGAAGAGCCAAAGAAAATCCGAGAACTCACCAAACGGCCGCCCCGCACTTGATCCCGCCGCCTGCGCGTTCACGTTGACCATTGTGGAGGCCTCGGCCCGAAGGATGCGACCGATTCTGCTTTTCCTGCCAGCGTGAGACGGGAAAGTGTGAGAAGAGAACGTCGGCGGAAAGGTAAAGCCGGCGCGGCCGCTTCTTATCTTATTGATTTTCCTAATCTGGGCAAATGTGGGCGGGGGAGGTTAAACAGTAACCAGCCGTCCATATAGTGGCTGTCACCATGGCGACGTGATGACAGAAACTCAAAAAGACAAAAGTTATGATGGGCAGCATCGACAAAGCCGGAATTTCATTTGCGGTCACATCATCGGTAAAAATACCAATATGGTTTTTTTTTTATTTCGTGTCGTAAAGATTCAATTCAGCTCAATTAGGGCGACTGGACTCTCAAATTACTTTTCAACAAAAGTGACTTTTAACCCAAATATGACATACGCCTCACAATTTGTGTTCACTCGGGAAAACTTCACAAAATAAGAATGAAATGATGACATTTATGAACGATAATGACAAGGGGAAATATGTACGTCTACTACTGAAATGTACTGTATTATGTAGCTCCCACATTATTAGCCTAGCGACAAAATTGCTCAAATCATAGTTAATTAGGCAGCTGGTAAAGCGTCGGCCTCGCAGTTCCGAGGACCCGGGTTCAATCCCGGCCCCGCCTGTGTGGAGTTTGCGTGTCCTCCCCGTGCCTGTGTGGCTTTTCTCCGGGTGGCCTCCCACATCCCAAAAACATGCGACGTTAATTGGACACTCTAAATTGCCCGTAGGTGTGATTGTGAGTGCGACTGTTTGTCTCCGTGTCCCCTGCGATTGGCTGGCGACCGGTTCAGGGTGTACGTTGACAGCTGGGATAAGCTCCATCACTTTGCGTGACCCTCGTGAGGATAAGCGGCAAAGAAAATGGATGGATGGAAATATGTGCCCGAACCCAACGAAGGCTGGTAAAAAAAAAATACCCCCCTCCCCCGCATTTGGCAAAAAAAAACATACCGCAATATTATCTGGAATACGAGAATCGACTTGAAACTAATTGGACACTCTAAATTGCCCCAAGGTGTGGTTGTGAGTGCCCTCCGTTTGGCCGTCCCCCGCCTCCTGCCCGTTGACGGCTGGGATAGGCTCCAGCACTGCGCGTGACCCTCGTGAGGATAAGCGGTGAAGAAAAGGGATGGCTGGATATTTTACTTACTCTCACACACAAAAATCCAATGATGCTCATTTTTTTCTTCCCTTTATGTCCGCGTAGATGTCGAGTCATCCCGGCTGGTGGCTTTTTTTTTTTTTTTTTTTCCTGGTCTTCAAAAATGGACGAGTCCAATCGCGCCGACGGGCTGACAAAACGAGTTGATCGATACAAAAGGAGAGCGAAAGGGTGACGAGGAGTGGAGAATGTACTCAGGGTGGCGGTCACCAACCTCGGCGACGGCTGACGTCGGGCCTTTTCCTTTTCCTTGTCGTTGTCGCTTTTATCCACGCCGCTCTCAATTCGGGACGGCAACACAACGAAAACAACAAAACGATTGGCAGTCGACGACGTCGCATCGGTCCTGTTCCACGTCGGGGCCGCCCTTCTCCGGAACATCCATCCATCCAGCCATTTTCTTAGCCGCTCATCCTCACGAGGGTCACGGGGAGTGCTGGAGTCTATCCCAGCTGTCAACGGGCAGGAGGCGGGGGGACACCCTCAACTGGTCGCATAAACAATCACACCTAGGGGAAATTTAGTGTCCGATTGATACTGCATGTTTTTGGGATGTGGGAGGAAACCGGAGCGCCCACCCGGAGGAAACCCACGCAGGCACGGGGAGAACATGCTAACGCCACATATGTGGGTCCGGAATTGAACCCGGGACCTCAGAACTGTGAGGCCGACGCTTTCCAGCTGAGCCACCGTGCCGAACGGTGACGCAGAAAAGGAACAGAAAAACGCAGCGCGGAGGGCTAATGACAATTGCTTTCAACACAACAGGGGCGAATCCACGGGGGGAGGTCATGATACATCGCATTCGTCCGTCTTCTACCACATAGCCGTGGTGAGGTTGAATGGCGGGGGGGGGGGCAAGACTTCCCTTTCCCCAGCCACTTCATCAAGATCTTCCGGGGGGGGGGGGTGTAGGGTGTAGTCTCTCCAGCACGTCCCGAGTCATCCCCGTTTTTTCTTTCCAGCGGGACACGCCTTGAACGCCTCACCAGGAAGGCGCCCGGGAGGCATCCGGATCAGATGCCGAAACCGCCTCATCTGGCTCCTCTCAATGCGGAGGAGCAGCAGCGCCTCGACACCGAGCCCCTCCCTGATGACCGAGCTTCTCACCCGTCCTCTAACGGGAGAGCCCGGACACCCTGCGGAGGAAACTCATTTGGGCCGCTTGTATCCGGGATCTTGTTCTTCGGGTCACGGCCCACAGCTCGTGCCCATCGGTGAGGGGAGGAACGTAGATCCACCGGTAAATTGAGATCATTTTTGTCGTGGGCCACATTGTAGTTACAATTACCCTCTGAGGGAATCCATGAAAATCTTTCCGCTCCTGATATTTAAAGATGAAATTTATGAACTTGTTTTGAGTCAGAAATCAAGCGTAATGGGTTTTTCAACTATTGTTCACGTTTGGTAACGCAAAAAAAATGCTTTCAATCCCTCAACTTTACCATTTATGATGTGACAATTGGAAATTCTGTTATAAATGATCACAAAAATCATGAACATTCATATACATGATTTGCCTTGGCGGGCCACATTAAATCACGCGGCGGGCTGGGTGTGGCCCCCGGGCCTTGAGTTTGACACACCGCGATTTCCAGCTGCGCCTTTCGACTCGGCTCCTTCCGTGCCGCCAAAGTCCGCATTCCTCCGTCACTCGTGAACAAGACCCCGAGATACGACACATGAACTCCTCCAAACTGGAGCAGGATCTCGTCCGCCGACCCGGAAAGGTTGTGAGAAAAGTGGATGACTACCGACTTAACTACACAATGAAGACCCAACGGTACCGTTTCCTTCGGCAATGGACCCGCAGATGAGGAATTAAGTTGGTGGCTGGATCGCTGGTACATATCCACCGTATGTCGATTGCTTGAAGCCAGATGGCCGCCATCTTGGTACTCCCAAAACGTGTGGAGGACACGGTTCACAAATTGGATTACGGCGGGGTTTTTCCCCTCAAAGTTTGCCATTGAAGACTATTTTACTTTTATTGCACTTTCCTCACTTGCTTAAATATGACCTTATACATTTTAATCAACAGATAAAGTGTTGCCCGTTTGCTAATCAGACAAGGACGCGGTTGTGGAGCGCGGCGGTTGTCCTTGATCTTTGGACGCAGAAAACCGGCTGGTGGCATCGTCGTCTCCCGGGCGTTGCCGTTGAGACGAAGGACTGACTACGGGTGGGGGGGGGGGGGGGGCAATTTTACCATGGACCCATACATATAAAAATCTTGTCTTCTTCTTTGGCTATCCTGCCAGAAGAATGCGGCAGATACCTCGATAAGACCCGGACGTCTATATTGCACATTCCTTTGTAATAAATCCATTTGCCGTTAACTTTTTCTAATCGTTGGTCATATCTTCCCTCGGCTCAACACGCGTAGGGTCCAAACTGGCAAATCCCCGCAGCGTGTAGAATTAAAACTGGGCATGTGAGCGTGACATTTTTTTCCAGTTCTGGTTACATGAAGGATTTTTAATTCGACTTGGTGAGGCCAAAAAAAAAAAAAAAAAAAAAAAAAAGGCTAAGTGCAAAGGAAAGACCAGCAAGAAAGCTTGCATATTAGCTAGCGCCCGATTTCCGGGACACGTTAACTTTTCCCAAAATACGCCGTGAAGCACTATCATCATAACATAGGAAAAAAACTAAGCGTTTTTTGTCATAAAAACGTGAAATTTTCAGTCAATTGGTTTGCTATATTTTTGGAAATAAGGACAGGGAATGTGAAAATACACCCTAAACGCATCGTTCATTTGTTGTCTCTGCGACGTCCTATTTCAGACACGAAATTTCAACTTGTTTCCTCGCGTTTGAAAATCAAATTTAATTTGCAGAGCTTTGTAATGTGAAATTCATTAAAAATTTCAAAAAAAATGTTTTGTTTTTTTTTTGCTTATCCACTGATGAAGTTTGGGAAAATATTGACATGGCTTTTTTTCGCGAAAAACCGTCGGCCTATAAAGGCGAAGCAGAAAGTGAACAGTCAACAACAACAACCGGAAACAAAACTTTGTTCAAGTGAATTAAGTTAATCAGAAAATAAAAAACAAACTTTAACAGTGTCAAAGTAAATCTTTCCAACTTACCTGCGGAATGTTTTCTCACAGCCACGAAACTGGCGATGAACGCACAGGTCGGCACGCTTGTTTTGGGAGGATCAAGATGGCGGATGGCGACTTCAGTTTTTTTTTTTTTTTTTTGGAAGTCTCCGCTGCTCATCGCTTTGCTTTTTGGGCTCCGCGTGAGGCGTTTGCAACATGATTAAGGGACAGCCCAAAGTGGGGGCGGGATGTAACCACAACTTATTTCCTGGTCGGCGACAACAACACTCCAAGGTAAAAGTTTGAAAAAAAAAAACCTCACAAATCTCCAAGTGTTGGCTACGCCGCGTTAACATTTCGAGGGAGCTTTTCCACGCCTGCCGAATTTTATTCTCAATCATAAAACTTCCGTTTTGACTCTTCCTGTGGAAACGCTTAGCTTAGCTAGCCAGCTAAGCACGCGTATAACGTCATTTGACGCGTTCGGAACGAGCTCGAGTCTTCGTTTTGGGGCATAATTTACGGCTAAATCCGTTTGAAAAGGTGACACTTAAGAGGTGTGAATATTTAGCATTTTTAATTTATAAAATGGTTATTGTGTTTGTGAGCTCTTGTAAGGTGTGCTTGTTTTGCGTCCGTGTAGAGCTCCGGCGGGCGGAGTCGTCACTTCGTGGTTTCCCCCCTCACACACACACACACACACAATATATATATCTATATATATACTCATATAAGTAATAATATATTTATACACACACACTTGTTTTTGCTAACTTTTATTGAACACAAAGCTGTTTTTTTTAAATTCCAGTTTCCAGTAGTAACTTGCGCTTGTCACTGTATGATGCTGGCATAGATAATTTATTTTAGTAAATCTGTTTATCATACATAATCATTTTTTAAACGTTGTGTTATAAGGGCCCAGTCATTAATGGATGATGTTAGAAGCACTCAACAAAATAATAACCAGTTATTCAATGCAATGAATGTTGTTTATGTGTAATTGTATGCAAATTCATTTCATTGAAAATAATCTTAAAATTATGTTATGCATTGTGTTTATTTTCCATTCTTTTAAGTACAACAACCACTTTTGAAGAACAAAATTTTAGATTTATATATAAAATAGTTTATGTAGAATAAATTCACCAAATAGTAAAAATGAATCAATAATTAACCAATTGAATGCATAATAAAATAATAATTATACTTTCAATAATGCACAATAAAATGTCACATGTAACTGCAAAATTGTTTGTTGTATAATGTATTATTTACAATCAATGTAACCAATTGAATGCTTCACAAAATAATAATAATTCAATAATGGACAATAAAATGTCACCAAATAGTAAAAATGAATCAATAATTAACCAATTGAATGCATAATAAAAATAATAATTCAATAATCCACAATAAAATGTCAATGTAACTGCAAAATTGTTTGTTGTATAATGTATTATTTACAATCAATTTAACCAATTGAATGCATAATAAAAATAATAATTCAATAATGCACAATAAAATGTCACATGTAACTGCAAAATTGTTTGTTGTATAATGTATTATTTACAATCAATGTAACCAATTGAATGCATCACAAAATAATAATAATTCAATAATGGACAATAAAATGTCACCAAATAGTAAAAATGAATCAATAATTAACCAATTGAATGCATAATAAAAATAATAATTCAATAATGCACAATAAAATGTCACATGTAACTGCAAAATTGTTTGTTGTATAATGTATTATTTACAATCAATTTAACCAATTGAATGCATAATAAAAATAATAATTCAATAATGCACAATAAAATGTCACATGTAACTCCAAAATGGTTTGTTGTATAATGTATTAGTTCCAATCAGTTAAATGTAACTGAATGCAAAAAAAATGCAATACATAAAAAATTTTCATGACCAATTTTAGGAGGAAAAAAAAATATTTTGTTATACATTATATATATATAACATAAAATAAAGATTCAAATTTTAATTGGATTTTTTTTTTATATATTATATATAGTCTTTCTTTTATATGCTTTATTTCCTGACCTTTCGATGTTTGACCGCGGCCGTGTCCAGGATGAACGTGGGCGTGGCTCACAGCGAGGTGAACCCCAACACGCAGGTGATGAACAGCCGCGGCATCTGGCTGGCGTACCTGCTGCTGACGGTGGCGCTGCACGTGGTCCTGCTCAGCATCCCCTTCTTCACCGTGCCGCTCGTGTGGACCCTCACCAACGTCATACACAACCTGGTCAGTTCGGCCATCTCGGCGGGTGCAAACATTTCTGCTCCGTTTCCAAGGGACGTTACGCTGGGCAATTTCGGAAGGGTGTCATATTCAAACGTGAATTCTGGAATCAACATCTATTTATATTTCGTATTATTTTGCACCGGAAGTAAATGTTTTTTTCCGCAAAGTAGTTTGCAGTACTTCGTACAAGGGGGTGAACGTGGAAGGTGCGAAATACCCCCGCAAAGTTGCAGCGTTAAAACTAAACACCGGGATCTGCCATTGTCACGTATACAGTAAAAAAAAACAAAAAAAACATACCGGTAAAAATCACTGAGACATGGCAGTAACACAGCAGCAACATGCTAGCACAGCGCTAACGCTACTGCAGCGCTAACAGGGCCAAACGATAAAAGGACCAGGAAGTGGCAATGATTAGCAAGGGGGAAGTTTGAAAGGCACTGGCGCTAACAGGGCCGTTTAGAAAAAAAAGAAAAAAACATACCGGTAAAAATCACTGAGACATGGCAGTAACACAGCAGCAACACGCTAGCACAGCACTAACGCTACTGCAGCGCTAACAGGGCCGAACCGGTAAAAAAAACAGGAAGTGGCAATGATTAGCAAGGGGGAAGTTTGAAAGGCACTGGCGCTAACAGGGCCGTTTAAGAAAAAAAAAACACAGCGGTACCTCCGTTTTCGAACATTGTGGTTTTCGTACAATTCGGTTTTTGAATGAAAATTTCAAAATTCTTTTGCTTTGGTTTTCGAACGAAAATCGGTATTCGAACGCCCCGACCAGCTGACCCATGACCGTTTGTGGTTTTATTTATTGTATGTGTATATATATATATATCTATATTCTTATTATTATTATTTTTTGGTGCTTTCCAATGCAACCCCGAGAAAAAACAGAAAAGACGTGATGCGCGTGTTTTGTTTCAAAGATTTCGTGAACTCGAGTTACGGGTTCATGTTTTTGCATGTTACTTTTTGGAAAAATATTTTTTTAAAATTTTTGCTCCCCCCCCACTCATTATTGCTCGGTTAAAGTTATTCTGCACTTTTGGGAATAATAAAAAAAAAAAAAAAAAAAGTTTACAAGGTTGGGGGCTGAGTCGCTAAAGATACGGCAATGCACTCCCAGCCTAGCTTCCTCTCCTACTAAAGCATACATTTTAAGCAAAAAATATAGTTCTTCAATTATTTTCTTATATCAAGTATTTAAACTATAAGTGTATTTCTACTATGCAGTTTATTATCAGGAAAAGCTAAAAAAAAAAACGCTTTAAAATGCCACATTTTTTTTAGGCTTGGAACGCATTATTTCTTTTTCCATTCATTGTAATGGCAAATATCGATTCGGTTTTTGAACAAATCACTTCTCGCACCGCCTCCTGGAACGGATTGTGGTGGAGAACTGAGGTTGTACTGTAATGGTGGTGGGGGGGGGGGGGGGGGGTTCCAAAGTATGTTGAAAGATCTTTTGATGTTGAGGAGCATCTTAGTCTCGCCTGGTTTTTAGTTTACAAATGCTAAACTGTTGTGGTCAAAAGTGACGGTTTTTATTTTTTCTTGTCCCCTCCACCGCGCAGGCGATGTACCTGTTCCTGCACACGGTGAAGGGCACCCCCTTCGAGACCCCCGATCAGGGCAAAGCCCGTCTGCTCACCCACTGGGAACAGATGGACTACGGCGTCCAGTTCACGGCGTCGCGCAAGTTCCTCACCATCTCGCCGATTGTTCTGTAAGCCTAACCCTCATTGAGCTACTTTGTTCGCGTCTATAGATGGATCTGGCCCCCGGGCCTCGAGTTTGACACCCGCGGCGATGTAAAAAAAACTGTACCGGTACTACTTTTTGGATCTTGCTCGTTTGGTATCACAAGCTTGGCGTTCCTTTCTCGCCAGGTACATCCTGGCCAGCTTCTACACAAAGTACGACGCGACGCATTTCCTGATCAACACGTGCTCGCTCTCGAGCGTCCTCCTGCCAAAGCTGCCCCAGTTCCACGGAGTGCGAATATTCGGGATCAACAAATACTGACACAGAACCAAACGGACGCTGGAACGTACCAACTACAAACATTTTTTTTTTAAGGTTATTACCGTAATTTCCGGCCTATAAGCACGCTTCCAACCCTGCGGTTTATGCGGTGATGCAGCTAATTTCTGCATTTTTTTTCCTAGCGGCCGCAAGGGGGCACTCGAGCAGAAAAGTGGAATATATGTGCCAGGGAAGTGACTTTTACCGGTATGGTTTTTTTTGTTTGTTTTTTTTTAGTGGCCCTGTTACCCCTGCGTTAGCGATGGGCTAGCATATTGCTGCTGTGTTACTGCCGTGTCTCAGTTATTTTTATCGGTATTTTTTTTTTTACGGCCCTGTTAGCGCCAGTGCCTTTCAATCTTCCCCCTCGCTAATCATTCCTGGTCCTTTTACCGGTCCGGCCCTGTTAGTGCCGTGCTAGCGTGTTACCGGCGTGTCTCAGTGATTTTTACCGGTATGTTTTTTTTTTTTTTTTTTTTACTGGCCCCGTTAGCGTGGCGCTAGCATTAGCACAGCTGTGCTAGCGTTAAACTCTCTGTGTACCGTCTTTGTAAACATCTCGTGTTTCAATGTGGGCACTTGCGGCTTTTACACGGCTGCGGCGTATGTATGCACCAAATGGTATTTCCTTTACAAATGTACTCGGTGAGGTTTATAATCCAGTACGCTGCGTAGGCCGGAAATTACGGTACTCGTGTCTGAAATCTCTCCGCGCTGTCTGTGTGGAGCCATAATTGGAAGCGCTGATTGTGCTGCTCGCTTCATGCAAATGTTATGATTCTTATTTTATCGGGGGGGGGGGGGGGAATAATTCAGTGACATCATTTTGGTCTTACTGTGGACGAAGCGACACTTTTAAACCCGCAGATTTGACCACAACCTTTGGACTGTTGCTCACTTTGAGTCCCTTTTTGCCCGATGTCTGTTGTGCATATGATGATCTTGAAAGGTGATATGAAAGGATGTGTGCATATCAGGAAAGGCTCCAAGTTTGAAAACTGTACACTTGGGACTATTAATGTGAATTGTTTTTGGGGGTGGGGGTGGGGCTTTTCCCATTCATTGTGGCATTCCAGCTTTTTGTTTTCCCCCAGCTGTTCAGTGAAGGATTCTCGTTTTACACATCAGCAATCAAGCTTGACTTTATGATAGTCATTTGATTTTACTGTTCCGAAAATCAGCAGTGAATGATTGCGATTATCGCGGGCCACATCGTAGTCAGGAATTACCCCCAAATTTACGACTGTGAAATGCATTTAACTGTATACGGCGGTATCTCTACTTACAAACGTCTCTAGTAATGAAAAATTCAGGTTACAAAACACCTTGGAAAAATATGTCTAGTTATGAAAGAGATTCAGGATATGAAAGGAAAAAAATTAGCGCTGGATGACGCCGTTTACAGATAAAAATGCGCTTCTCCTTACGAAAAATCCACGTTATGAAATGACTTCTGGAACAGATTAATTTTGTAAGTAGAGGTACCACTGGAATATTATGATTATTTGATAACCACATTTGCTTTAGAATTTATTATGGAGCTCTGGAGAAAATTGAGAGACCAAATTACCACTGGTCCTTTTTTTGTTTTCTGCAAATAAATGATTATTTGTACTTGGGTGTTACGTTGTTTATTGAATTTTCATTTCACTCACATACGTAGAAATAGCAAAATCATACAAACGGGTTGAAAACGTTTTAAACATGAAATTTTTGCTCCCTGGAGTTATTAAATAGTCTTTTTAGGTGACTGACATTCACTTCAAGCCCCAGTCAGAGCAAATAATGTTCTCCTGCCCCACCCCCCACCCCCCCAAAAAAAAATTTCAAGTATTGATCTGTCACCCAAACATTATCACAAGTTACCCGTTTATGAACGGGCATTCCAGAGACCAAACTACTTTTGTACAACCCCCCCTCCCCCCACCCCAATTAAAAAAAAAAAAACAATCCAGCAATACACAAAAGTCTGAATGCACTACTCGGTTTGTTCTGTGAGCCTTTTTCACAATAGTCAATATGACTTATAAAATATGAACTAATACGACTCGGCACATTTCCACCTAAATCTTAGTCAAGAAATGGCACGTGTGTGTGTATATATATAGATATTCACATATTTATCAATACACAGCTATAAAACTACACAACTCAGTCGCTACGCTGACCAAACCAGATTTTTTTTTAGTTTACAAGTAACTAAAGCAAATTTTAATCGTTTACAACAATAGAAAATGCTACATAAGAACATTTTAATATGGAAATAAGGTTAGAATTGGGCTCGGGAAAGATATTTTCACTTTTGGAAACGCAACGCTGACGTAGAACGAATGTCGCATCAATATTCGAATTTATGAATCCTATCTCGGTGCTTCCTGCCTCCCACCTCGCACCCCCCCCCACCCCCCCCAGGAAGTAGCCTGCTCCCGAGCGACCGAAAGCAAACGCTAAGCTCTATGAATTATAATTTTTTTTAGGGGTCTGCGCTGTAACTTTGAGCCATTGCGAGAAAGAAAAAAAAAATGCAATAGTGGCCTTCCGCTTTCGGCCAGTACTGTATCCAAAAAAATCATTTTGTGTCGGCGAGCGGCTCGCCCGGAATCGAACGCGAGCTCACCGACGGCCAATTGGTGCAAAGCCCCCCCCGCAACAGTATATTCAAACTGTTCGGCCAGAAAACAATCCGGCAACTTCGTTGCGAACAAACGTTCGCTTCACAATCCTAGCGGACTTCTACAAACCGGCAGTGGCTCCCGAGTCGCGGCGTTAGTGTTCGAGCCCCAGGGAGCCGTCGAAGCTTCCGAACGGCGTCTGCGCCGGGCCGCTCTGGTTCTGGCACAGGCCGGACGGATCTTCCTCTTCGTCGTCGGTGTCAAAGAAGTCTTTCCAGCCGTACTCCTGGGCGTGCACCGACACCTCGTTAGCCATCAAGTGGGACGAGCCCTCGATGAAATCCGCAAACCTGCAGATTGGAGAAGTGATGTCACCTTTGTTGCCCTCTATAATCGGATGGATGCATAATTGGGCCTAAAATATTAACATTACATGCAGGTACAATTGAAAATTATGTTTCTTCCCCCCACTTAAAGCAACTAAACCCAGGATGTAGAAACTGTTGCATATTAAATGTGCATTAAAAAACCCAACGTGATTTCCGGACAATAAAAACCACGACTTTTTTTAACGCTTTCAACCCCGTGTTTTATGCGGCCTATTTGTGCATTTTTGAGAGACCGGTGGAATATATGTGCCATGGAAGTGACTTTTACCGGTATGTTTTTTTTTTGGGGGGGGGGTTTGTGGCCCTTTTAGCGCCGCGCTAGGCTTAGCAGTGTGCTAGCATGTCACTGCTGTGTTACTGCTGCATCTCAGTGACTTTTACCAGTATGGTTTTTGACAACCAGCCCTGCTAGCGCCGCGCTAGCGTGTTGCTGCTGTGTTACTTCCACATCTCAGTGATTTTTACTAGTATTGTTTTTTTTTTTTAAGTGGCCCCGTTAGCGCTCTCCTCGCATGTTGCTGCTGTGTCTCAGTGACTTATACTGGCTTCTTTTTTTTTTTTCTTTTTAAACCGGCCTTGTTAGCGCCGTGCTAGCGTGTTGCTTCTGTGTTACTGCCACGTCTCAGTGATTTTTACCAGCCCTGTTAGCGCCATGCTAGCGTGTTGCAGCTGTGTTACTGCCACGTCTCAGTGATTTTTACCAGCCTTGTTTGCGCCACGCTAGCATGTTGTAGTTGTGTTACTTCCGGGTCTCAGTGATTTTACCGGTATGTTTTTTTTTTTTTTTTTTTTAACTGGCCCTGTTAGCGCCGCGCTAGCATGTTTCTGCTGTGTTACTTCCGCATCTCAGTGACTTTTACCAGTATGTTTTTTGTTTAACTGGCCCTGTTAGTTCTGCGCTAGCATGTTGCTGCCGCGTCTCAGTGATTTAGGTATGTTTTTCTGTTTGTTTTTTTTAAACCGGCCCTGTTAGTGCTGTGCTAATGTGATGCTCACTGTGTAGCTTTTTTTTTTTTTTTTTTACAGGTATATTTTAATTTTCTTTTTTTTTTTGTTCGTGCAACCGTGTTGTTGCTACGTTAAGATAAGCTAAGGTATTAAAACTTTGAAAATGCTTTCTTTGTAGCGTCTTTGTAAATATCTGTTTCAATGTGGTCACTTGCGGCTTATACACCGGTGCGGCTTGTGTATGTACCAAATGGAATTTCCTTTACAAATGTACTCGGTGAGGCTTATAATCAGGTGCGCTCTTTAGGCCGGAAATTACGGTAAATTACCAAACGGCATTGTTGAAGTTGCTATTACACCTTCCGTTCCTGTCTTACACAGATGCCCACCAACATCAATATCATCTTCAGTTGTTCATTTAATATGGTAAAAAAAAAAAAAAAAAAAAAAAAAAAAAAAATCACAAACTTGAGTCTAGATGTTTTTAGACAATAAGTGAAAGTCGTCAGGTACGTTTAAAAACCCTGTTTGGTGTAAACCTCCGTTCGGAAGTGCAAGTGGGGTCAACAAAAACGTGAAATAATATGAAGGGGGCACCTCTTGGGGGACTGAAGCCTGCTGACGGCTTTCCACGGGCTGCACTCCCTGCTGTTGCAGAACTTGCGCAAATCGTCCAGAGCGCGCAACGTTTCTTCCTCCCCTTGCTTGCGATACTCCTCCTCGGTCAGCAGGCGACGCTTCTCCGGCTTCCAGCGAACACACTGGCGGATTTTCCTGGAAATGTACAAAATGTGCAGAGCCGCAGATGTGACTTGCGCAGACGTAAAAATTGTACGTTTCATAGCGTTTCAAATATACTACTGGAGCGAGCAAATGAGAGTGATTTTCTTCTGAAAAATGAGCTTGGTAACGAATATCAATCTCGCTTTTGACCACATCACGGCACTCTTTTTCAAACAGGTTTTGAATCACATAATTCTGAAGAATGACGCTTCTGGTTCTAAACAACCTGCTGATCGACAGACTGAAGAAGTACTGCGGGATTTACTAGCTTATATAAACGGGTTTAAATCATAGTTACAAGAGCATGAGTTCGCACTGAAGAAAGATTGTACGCGGGGTACCACAGGGGTCCATTCTGGGGCCGCCTCTATTCAACATTTACTTAGTCTCCCTGGGTGGATGCACCAATCACATCAACGAGTGGATGAGTCAAAACGTTTTCTAAAGACGAGTCCTTGTTGACACCCCGAAATCTCGTCAGTGCTCAACTTGCCTCCGTTCCATTGACAGCTACAAATCAAAAACTCTTGCTATGATGGTTGACTTGGACCTGAATCTTTAAAAGTCAAGAGTTCCAGAAACAAATGTCTTCTGTACAAACGCAAAACAGAAATCCTGGTTCGTGCATTCATTTTCAGCGGTTTGGACGATTGAAAAAGCGTTTCATATGTCTGAACTAAAGAACAACGAAAAGTTGGACAGCTGCTCACGGTTCAGACTCCCACTCCCAGCGATCTTGTTGGTAACCGGAAATTCGACCTAAAAATCTCTACACAGGTTTCCTATGGGTCAAAGTATAGATTTCAAAGTCTTACTGCTGGTCTGCAAAACTCAAAACGGCGTTGGAACTCAAATATATTCAACAGGTCTCCTCAACTCAGCAGGTGTCGGCCTACTGGGTGTTTCCAGAACCAGAACTACACTAAAATCAAACAACTTAGCAATTCTACTGTGTATACTCCGAAAATGATAAACTTCCCGGAAACGCTAAAATCAGCTCACCGTGTCGCTAAGTTTTCAGTCTGGCCTGAAAAAAGAGCCTCTTATCCTCATGAAAGTTGCGGGCAAGCTGGAGCCTATCCCAGCTGTCAAAGGGCAGGAGGCAGGGAACACCCTGAACTGGTCGCCAGCCAATCGCGGGGCACATAGAGACAAACAGCCGCAATCACACCTAGGGGCAATTTAGAGTGTCCAATGTCTTTGGGATGCGGGAGGAAACCGGAGTGCCCGGAGAAAAGCCACGCAGGCACGGGGAGAACACGGAAACTCAGGATGGACGGCTGGACGGATGGTGACGGTTCCGTCAAAGCGCGACAGCCCTCTTGCGCCATCAGGTGTCAAGACTCGCCTCGTTGCGACGACGGCCATCGTGATGGGGTACTCCAGATTCTTGGCGAGCACGGCTGCCACAATGATGGCGAAGGACACGTGCTGGATTTGGATTCCCAGATAGATGAAGAGCAGGCCGAACAACTGCAGCGTCCAGGACAGGATGTTGATGCTCTTGTCATCCACCAGCGGGCCGTAGCGGTAACACACGGCAAAACTGATGAAGCCGACCACGCTCATATAACCTGTTGGGGGGGGGGGCGGAAGTCAGGTCTCAGTCAAACGGTGCAATTAACCTAATTTCTTCGTTTTTTCATGCGGCGATATGGCTAATTTGCACATTTTCCACAAGCGGAAAAGGTAAGAATGAGACAGGTGGAATATAGGTGCCAAGGAACTGACTTTTACCGGTATGGCCCTCTTAGCGCTGCGCTAGCGTGTTGCTGCAGTGTCTCAGTGATTTTTACCGGTATGTTTTTTTTTTTAACCGCTAGCGTGTTGCTGCTGTGTTACTGCCGTGTCTCAGTGATTTAGGTATGTTTTTTTTTTAACCGGCCCTCTTAGTGCTGCGCTAGCATTAGCGCTGTGCTAGTGTGTTACAGCTGTGTTACTGCCGTGTCTCAGTGATTTTTACCGGTATGTTTTTTTTTAACCGGCACTGTTAGAGCCGCGCCAGTGTTAGCGCCGCGCTACATTAGTACCGTGCTATCGTGTTACTGCTGTGTAACTGACACGTCTCTCTCTTTTTTTTTTTTAACCGGCCATGTTAGTGCTGTGCTTGCTTGTTGCTGCTGTGTTACTTCTGTGTCTCAGTGATTTTTATCGGTATGATTTTTTGTTTAATCTGGCCCTGTTAGCGCCGCGCTAGCGTTTTGCTGCTGTATTACTTCCAGGTCTCAGTGATTTAGGTATGTTTTTTTTAACCGTCCCTCCTAGTGCTGCGCTAGCGCTGTGCTAGCGTGTTGCTGCCGTGTCTCAGTAATTTTTACTGGTATGTTATTTTTTTTAACCGGCCCTGTTAGTGTTGCGCTACGGTGTTGTACTCTGTAGCTGCCGCAGCTGTTTTTTTTTTTTTTTTTTTTTTAAACCAGGCTTGTTCAAGCTACCGCATTGTTGCTATGTTAAGCTAGGATAAGGTATTAAAACTTTGAAAACTCTTTCTGTGTACAGTCTTTGTAAACATCTCGTGTTTCAATGTGGGCTCTTGCGGCTTTTACACAGGTGCGGCTTATGTAGGGACCAAATGGTATTTCCTTTACAGATGTAGTGGGTGAGGCTTATAATCAGCTGCGCTCTGTAGGCCGGAAATTACGGGGGGTGGGGTCACTATATTATCCAATATATGGACATACCCAAAGCCACGTGCCAATGTTCTCTGAGGATCACGTTCAGGTTCCTGCAGACAAGCTGGATGGCGTAGACAGAGAACGACCAGCCGCCCACAATCAATATATAAAAAGGGCTTTTCTGTGGAAACAAAAGGGCACACGTGTTTTTAGACCGACGTGCATACTTACTGCTCTTTTCGGTAGAAGGCTGCACGACGCTACCCTCGGCAAAAGGCGAGCCAGTATGAAAAAGAGGATGATGAGAGAAGCGATCATCCCTGTGCCCATGCCAGCTGAATAGAAGAAAACTTGACTCCTAATAAATATTGGAAAACAGACAAAACTAAAGACAAAACACAACAGCTGCAAAAAATAAAAAATAAAAATAAAAAAATGACGGATTTTAGATGAAATGTACCTGCTGAGGGAGTCAGCAAAGACAAATAGCATTATTCCGACGAGGAACACCAAAAACAAATATATGTCAAACTCTGAAAGGAAACAAAAACATTTTGTTAGCCCAGCACAAACTCACTTTTTTCTTTTAACATTAAAAACACAAACACTTTTGCGACTTACTACGAAACGACTTGACCGTGTACTTGGTTTGATCGCTGGGCTCGACCTTGAAACACGTCTTCTTGCTGAAGAGGTGGATGTTGATGGTGGTTTCGTTGTGGCCTTCGCGCAACACATTCTGCAACCAGCCCCACACGGTGAAGCGATCCAGCTGGAGCAGCTCCTCTTCGCCTTGGACCGTCTCCGCCTTGAACAACTTGGAACTCCAAATTCTGACCTGTCGGATTCGTAATCGTGGAGCCAAATTGACTTGAGTGCAAACCACAAACATTGATTTTCCTTGAGCAAAGAACAGAACGAGGTGTAAACGGGAAAATACGACGTTAAAACGACTTTGCCTGATTACCGGAGAGCCCAGAGAAAACCTCCTGCATTCTAAAAACATCAACGTTAGCTTCTCTCGAAATCAGGGGTGTCAAACTCATTTTTGTCATGGGCCATATTGGAGTTAAGGCCGTTATGACTCGCAAATCGAGAAAATCTTTCACCTCATCATATTTACACGTTCAATTTATTAACTGGTTTTGGAATCCGAAAATCAAGCCTAACGGGTTTTTCCCGACTATTTTTCATGTTGGGTAACACGAAGGGCTTGCAATAGCTCGACTTCATCGTTTATGATATGACAATTTGTTACAGATTTTGACAAAAATCACCAAAGTTGATATATATGACTTGCCTTCGCGGGCCACATAAAAACCATGCGGCGGCCCGGATATGGCCCCCGGGCTTTGAGTTTGACACCTGTGCTCTAAATTGTCTCATATGCGTAGATAGATAGATAGATACTATAGTGACTATAAAGATAGATAGATAGATAGATAGATAGATAGATAGATAGATAGATAGATAGATAGATAGATAGATAGATAGATAGATAGATAGATAGATAGATAGATAGATAGATAGATAGATAGATAGATAGATAGATAGATAGATAGATAGATAGATAGATAGATAGATAGATAGATAGATAGATAGATAGATAGATAGATAGATAGATAGATAGATAGCTAGATAGATAGATAGATAGATAGATAGATAGATATATAGATAGATAGATAGATAGATAGATAGATAGATAGATAGATAGATAGATAGATAGATAGATAGATAGATATATAGATAGATAGATAGATAGATAGATAGATAGATATATAGATAGATAGATAGATAGATAGATAGATAGATAGATAGATAGATAGATAGATAGATAGATAGATAGATAGATAGATAACCAGACAGACACATAGATAGATACTCAAAGTACTGTCCGGTATTTATGTATTCTGGATATTGTCATTTTATATGTTATTTTTCCAAGTATTTTCTTCCATTTGATTGGATTGTGTGGTCTATTTCAATGAATATTTTCCAAATAAACTGAGGAAAGATCACGGAAAACTATCAGTAGTAGTGAACAACAGGATATAAAATGACTTGTACTGAGATATTTATCACGCACAGCTCTCCCGCGCGCACTCAGAACTAACCTGAATTCTTGTCCAGGTTTGCCTCCAGTTCGGTACGACGGCGTTTGCGTAGCAGAACAGGCTGGATCCCGACAGGGTGTACTCCTCTCCGTCTCTGAGATCCATGATTGGAGCCTTGCTACCTGGATTACCAGGAGCAAAAATGCTCAGATGCCACACCGCGACCACATCCGACAGCGCATTTCCGTCCAAATATTAAGCAGAGGGGCCGGCACGGTGCCGCAGCTGAAGAGCGTTGGCCTCACAGTTGTGAGGAACGGGGTTCAAATCCTCGCCCTGCCGTTTTCCTTCCACAACCCAAAAAAAAGTGCATTCATTGTTGGAGCTTTCGGTGTGTGCTGCCGGCAGTTGTTCGTACGTCAAATCCTGGCTCGCAAGACAAAGCAAAAAAATTGTTCCGGCAGTGGGTCCTATGTCAAAAAACTCATTTGTTGAGTTACTCGTATGTCAAGGTACCAAACAAGGGCGGACATTTCTGCAGGATAATGATCGAAAACACGCTCCCAAGGAAACTTCCAATGGGTTTCAAAGAGAAAAAAAATTATAATAAAGCTGCTAGAATTGCCCAGCTAATGGCCCAACTTGAATCCAATTTAAAAAAAAAAAAAAAAAAAATCTATGGAAAGAACCGAGACTCAAACTCCTTAAAAGAAGCCCACGGAACATTCAAGATTGACTGCTTGTGTGAAAGAACGGACCTAAAATCACATCAGAGCAAAGCATGCGACTAGTTTCTCCACAGAGGAGGTGTCTTAAAGTGGACGTTGCAAAAAAAAAAAAAATTGCTTTTGTATAAATAGTTGGCAACACATCATTTCCCAATAATACACGTAAATCAATTTCTGATATTTGTTCTACTTCTTTTGTATAAATTGGTTATTTGGGTTGGTCTGGTGAAATTTTCAGGTCAACAGCAACATAGGGAAAAATTGTTTCATAATAAATACTTATTTCAGCTGCAGTATATTGTGGGAATTCACTATCCTTATTCTTGTTCGATTTGAAATAAATCTGACAATGTGCTCGCTCTCAAGTTACATTAAAAAAAAAAACGCAAAGTCAGAAAATGGTCCATTTAAAAATAAATCACATTTCATCTCAGCTACACCGGGGCCATTTTTCTACGAAAGAGTCAAGGGTTCAGTCACACGTTTCCGAATGACTTCCACTGATTTCTCGGCCAATAAAGTCGTCTACTTACATATACAGTTATTTTGATAATTTTTGCAACATACCAATAATCAGGCCAGACCCCACACCTTCGCTAGAAAGCCATTATAATATGTGGGCTACATTTTTTTTTTTGAACTTTCAATAGTACAACAAATGGTACAAAGGTGAAATGCCCTTTTGCATGAATGAATGAGTTTATAATTTTTAAATAAGATTGGCTAGTTATGAGCTATTTGCAATGCATAATAGTGCTTAGTTCAAATGACAATTGAGTGGCTTCTGCTGTACAGGATCAACTACAAGCTAACATACGGCGGAGGCTAAAGGACAGTCTCTTATCGCGTTACGATATATTTACATATATATGTATCTGAAGACGTCGTTGTAACCTATATTACCTGTAGCTTGCGACGACATTTGTGGGAAACGCAACAGCAGCAGCGTTAAAACTATGAAAGAACCTCCTGTAGCGCTCACTCGCTTTCCTTCTTTCATGCATCCCGCCATGATGAGAGCACCAGCTTCATGTCTTTAGCCCCGCCCCTTCCATGCACGCTTTTTGCGTCACAAGAAATACAACCAATCACGAAGTCGCGTTGCCAGGTTTGTTGTTTTTTTTTTGTAGTCTTAAACTTTATTAATCTCTCGCCAACAAAAGATCACATTTAATCTCTTTACGAAATGTTTTTTCTTTTTCAAAAATAACCCTTTAAAACAAACAATAGTATGTCGTGTAGTCAGCTACAGGAAAGGGTATGTTGAACCTCATGTAAAAAAAAAAAATTAAAAAAAACAGGAAACGGGATAGTTGGCTTCCTGTCAACAAATATCACCATGGATTCATAACATGATTGCTTGAAACCGAACAAAGTAGAGTTTTCCTTTCTCACGGCTTTGTCTTGAGATAACGGGACAAACCGAAAGGAAATGATGAAGAAGAAGTAAGTTTCCTTCGGCTTGTCCCGTTAGGGGTCGCCACAGCGTGACATCTCAGATGAAGTTCTCCCACTTTGAAATCACGGAGGGGTCTGAAATTTTCATCGCCGGTGCATGTCCACCGTGAGAGAGATCATCTAAAAAGAAAAATCGAGAAATCAAAATGAATGATTTTTTTTAACGTTTTATTTGTGTGATACAGGTGCAAATAAATATTTGAACACCTGTCTATCAGCTAGAATTCTGCCCCTCAAAGACCCGTTAGTCCGCCTTTAAAGGTCCACCTCCACTCCACGTATGATCCTGAATCAGAAGACACCTGTCCACCCCGTACAATCAGTAAGACTCGAATTTGTATCATGGCCAAGAACAAAGAGCTGTCCAAAGACACCAGAGACAAAATTGTCCAAGGGCTACGGAGAAATTGCCAAACAGCTAAACATGACGCTTAATCTCAATCGGAGTGAAGCCCCTTGCAAGATATCACCTCATGGCGTCTCAATGATCCTAAGAAAGGTGAGGAATCAGGCCAGGACTACACGACAGGACTTGGTTAATGACCTGAAAGGAGCTGGGCACGGAAGGTGCCCCTGCTTGAACCAGGACATGTCAAGGCCCGTCGTAAGTTTGCCAATGACCATTTGGATGATACAGAGGAGTCATGGGAGAAGGTTTTGTGGTCGGATGAGACCAAAATGGAACTTTTTGGTCATAATTCAGCTAACCATGTTGGGAGGAAGACGAGTGATGAGTTCCATCCCAAGAACACCATCCCTACTGTGAAGCATGGGGGTGGTAGCATCATGCTTTGGGGCTGCTTTTCTGCACATGTGACAAGACGACTGCACAGTATTAAGGAGAGGATGACGGCGGGCATGTATTGTGAGATTTTGGCGAACAACCTCAGTCAGAGCATTGAATATGGGTCATGGCCGGGTCTTTCAACATGACAATGACCCGAAGCACACAGCCAGCCAACCAAGGAATGGCGCCGTAAGAAGCATATCAAGGTTCTGGCGTGGCCTAGCCAATCTCCAGACCTAAACCCAATAGAAAATCTTTGGAGGGAGCCTAAACTCCGTGTTTCTCAGCGACAGCCCAGAAACTTGTCTGATCTTCAGAAGATCCGTGTGGAGGAGTGGGCCAAAATCCCTCCTGCAGTAGGTGCAAACCTGGTGAACAGCTACAGGAAACGTTTGACCTCTGTAATTGCAAACAAAGGCTTCTGTACCAAATATTAACATTGCTTTTCGCAGGTGTTCAAGTACTTATTTGCAGCTGTACCACACAAATAAACATCGTTACAAAATTTCAGACCCCTCCATGATTTCTACGTGGGAGAACTTGCAATATAGCAGGGTGTTCAAATACTTATTTTCTGCACTGTACAGAAAATGTTTGACCTCTGAACAAAGGCCATATAGTAAAGATGAGTTTATGATAACATGGAAACATATATACAATACATATAACATACAGTATATGATATTAATTTGTTTTATTCATTGAAAACCATGCTTTCTTTTAATATTTCATGTATTGCCAGTAGTATAGAGAATAAACAAAAAAAATGTTCATTTCTGACCCAAGATCTTTGAATCATCGTGGAAAATGACGATGTACAATTTATTGGAAAGTCATGGGAGACTCACATGGCTCATCTTTGCTGACCTCTGAATTCATACTTATAGACTTAAGGTCGCACCAATTTGAGAATATACCGTAATATTAGAAAAATAACAAATTATGGCCAAAGAGGCATAACAGCTATTTAACCAAATAGTGCACCTATTACACCAGAGCCCTAAAAAAAACCCCTCAAAGATATGAATTTTTCCCAATACGTATAATTGCGCAAGCAGCTGTCACATGGCAATTACTCAAGAAGTTATTATTCAACAATATGAAGGCGTTGTCTCTGTTTATGAATGGATTGTGCTTCCCGGACAAAATAGTAATGCGTCAATATTGACGGTTGGGGTGCTAATATAAAGGTGGCAACTCCGAATGGCTGTCTCGTAACGAGTATGTTTGTTTTGGTTTAACTCAATAACGCAGCAAAAACGCAAAAATGTGTATTAAATATGGTTTGGACGATTGCAAAAAGACGATCCAGTCATGTGCGTACGTGTCACCGATTGTCGACGAATGAATGGAATGTCTTGTGGTCCATCTCATTTCTATTACATAAAAGTGAAATCAGCACTCTCCAGTGTTGTCTCATAACGCGTTTTATTATTATTATTATTTTTTAATCAGGACACTTATGACTATTGTAGGGGAAAATAATATATTGGTACTGTGCATGTACAATGAAAGTGTGACAATGGTGGAGAGTTGAGACATGTTCCAACTTGTCGGCTGGCTTCCAACTAGCAAACTTTAACGTGTCAATCCACAAATTTTCTTGCTGACTTATTAATAATACATAAGTGGATCTCCTTTACCAACAGTCATACCAACTTGATTTGTAAAACGTCACTGAAGTGCGAATCCTGTGATATCGATCATGTTGTTCATTATTATCAGGAATTGAGCCTGGAATGTGTAAATATTTATGACGAGAGACAGTGAATGCTTGGTTTGGATTGATCAATACATGATCAATCAATGTTGGCGTCACAGTTCTGAGGACCAGGGATTTGAATCCCGGCCCCCGCCCGTGTGGAGTTTGCATGTTCTCCCCGTGCCTGCGTGGCTTTTCTCCGGGTGAGCACTCCGGTTTCCTCCCACATCCTAAAAAAACATGCAACATAAATTGGACAGTCTAAATTGCCCGTAGGTGTGATGGCGAGTGCGACTGTTGTCTGTCTCAGTGCGCCCTGCGATTGGCTGGCGACCAGTTCGGCGTGTACCACGCCTCCTGCCTGTTGACAGCTGGGATTGGCTTCGGCACTCCTGCAACCCTTGTGAGGATAAGCGGCAAAGAAAATGGACGGATGGATGGCATGTGTGTGCTTGGGCGGGGGGGATTATTTAAAACCTCTTTCAGCTTGTCGGGTCAGCAGTGATCATCCTTTTATCAGTTAAAATTACATTTTTGATAACATCAATGTAATAATTATGGAACGTCTCATATTAAAACTTTTCATTATCGTATTAATACTATCCATCCATCCATCCGTTTTCTGAGCCGCTCATCCTCACAAGGGTCGCGGGGAGCGCTGGAGGCTATCCCAGCTGTCAACGGGCAGGAGGCGGGGTACACCCCGAACTGGTCGCCAGCCAGTCGCAAGGCACACAGAAACGAACAACAGCCGCACTCACAATCACACCGATCGGGCAATTTAGAGTGTCCAATTAATGTCGCATGTTATTGGGATGTGGGAGGAAACCGGAGTGCCCACCCGGAGAAAAGCTACGCAGGCACGAGGAGAACATGCAAAGTCCACGAGGGCGATGGCCGGGATTGAACCCGGGTCCTCAGAACTGTGAGGCCAAACGCTTTACCAGCTGTTCCACTGTGCCGCCCTTATGATTATTATGTATCTAAAAATATGGGATAATTCTCTTTCAATTAGACTCACTGATGGTGTAGTGGTCCTGACTTCGGAGCGGGCAGCGTGGGATCAATTCCCGCTAAGTGATGGTGTCGATATCTGCCCTGCGACTGACTGGCGACCAGTTCAGGGTGTAGTCTGCATTTCGCCCGAAGCTAGCTGGGATACGCTCCAGCTTTCTAACCCTCGTGAGGATGAGTGGGTTGGATAATGACATGACATAACTTCAACGTAATAATTATGGAACTTCTCATATTAAAACTTTTTGTCTCATGTTATTATTATCATGTATTTAAAATATGGGATAATTCTTTTACAATAGTTATTTTTCCCCCCAAAAAATAATTAGCTTTTTTGTTGACAACCTATTCATTACATTTTCTAAAAAAAAAATCTATTACTTGATTTAATTCACGGGAGAAATCAGGCAACCGGTTCTACCCGATAACAGCTGGGATTGACTCCAGTAACCCTCATGAGGATAAGCGGCTCAGGAAAAGGAGTGGATGGACGGACGGGTTACAACTGTTAGTAGACAAAAGTTATATAGTAAATTTTGGCTTTTTGTTGAGAAAAATTAAACACTGGATTCTCACAGGAATTTTTAATCCAGAAAGAAATATATTTTGGGAAAATGCAATTTCATTTTTATAACACAAATATCCATCCACAATATTTCGTCATTTGGGGGATTACAGAAGTTGAAAACCAGTGAAAAGGCAAAAAGCGACGAGTTGTCGTGAGAGGGAAAAGGGGGCGGCCATTCTCCGTTTCCCGGAGAGGCCTTGAAGGTGTCACGTGAGTCCAGGTCAATATATTGGGAGGCGAAGAAGGGCAGCCATCGTCGTCGCCGCCGTTTGGGAGGTACTAGCGAAGGACGGACGCAACTTCAAAACTTTGCTCTCCGTTGACGGGATTAATTTACCAGCTGTAAGGTAGGCAAAACAAACAACAAGTAACGAGTTAACTCCACTTCGCGAAGGTTTCTTGGCAAATGTGCTAATTTGCTACGCCTTATATGTCCCAACTCGCTCGAAATGCTTCCAAACATGGATGACTCGCTCCAGTCGTCGTCGTCGTCGTAGTCGAATAATTGACTCAGTAAACTCTTTAACAAATTGAATCAGGGGACTAACTAGCTTCATTTGATGTCGTTTAGGCTCCGGACAAAGCTGGCATTATTGTAGTCGCCAGTGGTGGTTAACGGTCCGACGCCGACGGGCGAGGCGACGTCCCGCTTTTGGGTAACGTCGTTCGGATGTTCGCGCTGGCGACATTGAAAGCTTTTAGGATGTGAGACTTGTTTTGTGTAGTTTTGGAACGAAATTCGCGCTTCGCGGTTCCTCTTTAACTTCACCAAGACCGTCTGGGAAGTTAAAAAAAAAAAAAAAAATGTGTCAACCGGTTTGGGGAAATGACGCAGCTGTTCTTATTCGAGAAGCAGTTGCTGCTCTCTCACACGTCACCTGGACGCCCTCGTACAGTTTTATGTTTGGGTTGGGGAGGAAAAAAAATGAAAGTGATGGAAATATGTCTCCCTTTTCCTGATCCAGGAAGCTGATCCTCTTCAAACATGAGTCTAGAGGGGGGAATGAGATGCGTCAAGTACTTACTTTTCTTTTTCAACTTCATCTTCTGGGTGAGTCGCAGCTATTTTTTCCATTTTATTTTTTTAAAGTCACTACAACTCTGGGGAGGGGGGATAATTATGTTTATGTGGAATGAACTAAGGGGGAAAGTAATTATTTCAAAGGGTTTTTTTTTTCGTGCTTAGTGTGTGTGGCTCAACTGAATAAACTTTATTTAGGACACTTTTGAATTAAGCTTGCGTAGATTCCAAACCAAAAAGCGATGATGATAGTTTATGTAAACTGATGTTTACAAACCTGTTTGTTTGTTTGCTCAGTCTGCTTTCATGGAGGATGACTGACAGAAATCAAAGAATCCTTATTGTTGTTTTTGTTGAGAGACTGGCAATTATTGAGTTGAACAATGTCATTAATTGATTAGTTAGTTTAATTGTTGCACTTCTTGAATGAACTTTTTTTTTGTTTATTCTCTATACTACTGGCAACATTTCTTCCAAATTTTCAAATCGTGAAAAAAAAAAACCAACAACAACAACTTCAACATTTTTTGTTTTGGTCTCTTAATGGGTCAAGCCTGCCTCGGACTGCGGCCATTTTTTTTTGTCCGTGAGCTCGGTACTCATACATACGACATTATGTTTCTAACTCCATTTATTGAACACTTGACCGACAGCACATCAAGCCCAGACTGGCTCCTTGGCTAAGTGGCATAAACACATCATGGGACTTTTGTGATGCAGTTTTGTGCCCTTGATCTTTTACTCTATGTAACATAAATCAACGGAGGAGGAGCAGTGGGATCGGACGCTTGTCTCCTCGCGGCACTTCGTCAATGTTGTAAATTCAGTCCTATTTTTTGTAGTTAAGTTGTTGTAAGCTAACGAAAATTGCTGCAGTGTGCGCTGAGCTCTGTAACGTCCGTGCACTGTTCCTCGTTGATGTAAAAGCATATTCCACCGCCTTTCGTTCTCCGTGTTAGCATACAGTATGCTAACATAACGCTGGATGCTAACACGTAAAGCAAAAGGAAGTGGAATATTATTTTTTTTTTAATATCAAGGCAAACTCAATTTATTCTATTTTTAGTTCACCACAAGCAAAGGGAAATGTTTATTATTTAAAATTTGGTGACAATGGCAGAAAGACAAAAGAATAAACAAATCCAGTATTTCACAAAATTCTCAAATCTTTCGAGTGACTAGCAAAAAAAGCATCTAAACTGTAATGTTGGCCTTCTGAAAAGAGGATCGATTAAGCCCGTTGGCTCGGCGACACGATCAGCCCGGTGGAGGTTGAAGCCGGGCAGCGTGATAGCGGCGTCGGGCAATGGTCCGCAAAGCCAAGTCTCCGTGGAGCGCGGAGCCGCAGGGCTCAGCAACCTTTTTGAGGCTGAGGGCTACTCCGTGAGCACCGATCGTATGAAGGGCTACGTGACCTGTTTGCGGCAAATTTCAGACTCTGTTCATTATACGTACATAAAATATTTCTGTTTTAATTTATTGTAGTAAATGACATTACGGATATTTTCAAATTTTAATTCACGTGAGCAAGTCAGATTCAGAATTTAAAGCACAAATAATGGCTACAATTTGTGGCCTATGGTATTTTTAGAACATACCTCGCGGGCGCCTTACATGGTCCTCGCGGGCTACCATTCGCCCGCGGGCACCGCGTTGGTGACCCCTGGTCCAAAGTATTTCGTCGGAAGTGTTAGACGATGTCCCCGCTTTCGAAGGCAGACTTTTAGTTAGCGTTAGGTAAAGAGGTTAAATGGCGGCGCGCAGTGGTGTGTGGGTAATTCAGCAAAAAATTGTGACTTCAGTGAAAACAACCCATATTTGATATTGTTTGCTTGCAAAAGGAAGTACCGTCGGAGGCTTAATACGTTCCATCATTGTGGTGAGAGCAGGAAGTGGCGCAGCAGCGCTACTTTGCTAATGATAACAAACTGAACGTATATAACGCCTTTTTTAAAAACACGTTTACAAAGTGCTCTGACGTTTAGAAAAGCATATATAACATCGCTTCAGTTGTCCCATTAAAATGAACCCCCCCCCCCCCCGTTGCACTTCGCTTTTTGCTTTGTGACTTTCAACAGCCTGTGTGATATCGCGAAATGAAATCATGAACATAGACCACCGACTGACGAGCTGTCCCCAAAAAGAGTGACTTAAAAGAGGGATGGGGGGGGGGGGAGATTAGGTACACAAACCCCACAGTAAATTCGTTTGTGTGAGTGTGTTAAGCGCTTTACAGCAAGTGCTGATGATGGAATGTGAATCTCATGACTAGATTTTATTGTGTGTGTGATGGCATCATGTGACTTTTTCTCCTCTGGTGACATGGACCTGCTTAAAGTTCAATTGACGTTTGACAAGAAAAAGGAAGACTTAATGACAAAGCAGATTTTTTTTTTTTTTTTTTTTTTTAACATGAAAGTCCACTGTTTACCTTGTGTTTGGTGGGGGAATCCCAAATTGCGTAGCACAAGAATAAATGGTAATTTTCAACGTCAAACGTTATTATGGCCTTCATATTTTGTGTTAGGTTACATGAAAAATAAACTTTCATTGTTTTAGAGATGGCGGAACCGTGGAGCAACTGGTTAGAGCGTCGGCCTCACAGTTCTGAGGACCAGGGTTCAAATCCTGGCCAGGCCTATGTGCACTTTGCATGTTCTCCCGATGCCTGTGTGGCTCTTCTCCGGGCACTCTGGTTTCCTCCCACATCCCAAAAAGATGCAACATTAATCGGACACTCTAAATTGCCCCTAGGTGTGATTATGAATGCGACATTTGTCTTGCGATTGGCTGGCAACCAGTTCAGGGTGTACCCCACCTGCTGCCCGATGACAGCTGGGAATGGCTCCAGCACTTCCGCGACTGTCGTGAGGATAAGCGGCTCAGAAAATGGATGTTTTAGATATTAGGTTGTAATGTTTGTGGTTGCCATATTATGAAGATACTTTTGGGGAAAAATGAGGGTAAGGAACGCCACTGCAGCTGCATGATAATTGACACACATACACCATCATATATTTTGGAAATGGAGACGCAATAACCTTTGCATTTTAGGCACTACTACATGAGAAATAAACACTATAGGTAAGGCTTGTAAAACACTATGTACACTGTGTATAAAGTGAGGCCCCGTAGCTCAGTGGTTAGAGTATAAAGTACTGTATTGGAAACACATTTTTTGTTATCAAAGCTTACATAATATGACGTGACATTTTTCATTCGCCGTCAACATTTGCAATGTTGTCACAAGGGCTTGAATGACTTGCTTTATTGTATTCAATATCATGAGGATGATAGTAGAGACGACGACTCAACTGTCATTTATACAGTTTTATTATTATAATTTTTTTTTTAGTAGTCTCTGTGTAAACCAACGTACAAATGCTTAGTGCTAACTCTTAAATACAAGCTTCCTCACTGACTCTCCTGAATCCCGGGGTTCGTTTATCCAATCACATTCAGATACCATCAATGCCCCGATGGAAATTGTAAAACTCTCTTAAAACAATTCGTGACAAAACTCCAGGGTTGCTACATGGTAAACAATCTGAGAATAGTATGTAGTTGAAAAAAAAAAAATTGAGGGAAAACTTTGCAGGAATGTAGCAAACTTTCAGTTTGTAAGTGAATTGTTGCAAGTTCTCAAAGCGCTGACTTTCTCCAAGGTCCTTAAAGGCTCCAAGCATGAAATACCCCAACATAGAGAAGCACTGCACTAGGTGTTCATTTTTAAACTAATTATTGATCTCCTGTTGCTCGTTTCAGTCTGTAAGTAGACGGTGCACTCTATTGTCTGTCTTTTTACTGCCTTTGATGAATATGCTGATGTGAGGATTTAAGGCTGCTCGTTATGTGACTTCCTCGATTTCCTCCCACTACTTGTGATGATGTCTTTCCTCCATAAGGGGAAAAACCCACGATGTCGTTTGTGGTGTGACGTCTTCAGTGGTCGCTCACTCATCACAGCCGTAGCTCCCACAATTCAGGACTTCAGCTATTCACAGAAACATTTTTCACTTTCTTTTTTTTATTGTTGAGGATCCCCGAATACGCTTATTGGTGCTTTATTTCCATTTATCCTTCTTCTACTGCTTAATCGAGGTCAGGTTGCACGGGCAGCAGCTTAAACAGCGACAGCCAGACTTCCCTTTCCCCTATCATTTGATCCAGTTCTTCCATGGGGATCCCCAGTCGTTCCCGGGCCAACCAAGAGATACAATCTTTAGATGAACGTTCATATTAGTTTGGAAAAGTGTTAAATCGGAGGCCCTTCCCGGCACAACCATTTGCATTGATCCAGGCTGAGGACCGACCTATAGATTGCACTGGTTTGTGCCCCCACAGGGCAGAAATAAAGTTATTACATAGTCTAAAATGATTAATTTACAGAATAGAACCCTGAATTAATGTTTTTCTTTTTTTTTTTTTTTGCAAATAGGTTTTGTGTCCTGTTTGACTTGTCTATTCGCTCCCTTTTGTTTTCCCGCAGCACCCATTAGCCCGTTCGACTGAAGTTCAAATATTTACACAGCTCGCGAGCTCTTTCTAGTGAGGGGGGCTCGACAAAAGGAGCAAAATGAGGCGAGGCATCTAAAATGCTATAGTTAATCATAAAAGATAAAAGGTAAAGTGACTTGCAGTGTAATTTGTTTACTTAACTAGATCGCCAGGAAGTTTTGTACAGAGGTTCTGCATGTTGTAGGGAACAACTCATCACGTGGAGATGGAATTGATATTCATTTTGCTGTTTCAAGCCACAGGAAAACGCGTTAAAAAGTTATGTCTCCATTTTAGTTAAATTCTTTAGTGATTTTTCAGGTAGTGGATTATGGTTATGATTGTCTTTGATAACCATCTCGGTACAGGAAGCAGAGGAGGAGTTTGTTTCTTGAGACTGAGGCTGTAGTTGCTACAGGCTATGTTGTCGAGCTGACTTTAAATATTTAATATAGGGCTTTTAAATATTCAGAAATCCCGAATATGGGAATATTTTTCTGACTCAGGTGACTGTGGGATTTTTATAAGGAAATTTCCATCATTCTATATTCAATTTTGTCCTTGCATACTTTTTGATTTTTATATAATTATCATAATTATTATTATAAGATGCATGGTGAAACTGGTTGGAGTGTCTGCCTCACAGTTCTGAGGACCGGAGCTAAAATCCCAGCCCCGCTTGTGTGGAATTTGCATGTTCTCCTCGAGCCTGCGTGGCTTTTCTCCAGGCACTTCGGTTTCCTCCCACATCCCCCAAAACGTGCATTCGTTGAAGACTCAAAATTGCCCCGCCGGCGGGATTTTGAATGCGAACGGTTTTATGCCCTCCGATTGGCTTGCGGCCAGTTCAGGGTGTACCCACCCTCCTGCCCGAAGATTGCTGGGATAGGCTGAAGCGCTCCCGTGACCCTTGTGAGGATAAGCGGCTCAGACAATGGAGGGATACTGTGAGATATAATTTAACAGCACTGCCGCCCATCGGCAACCAAACTGGTGTACTTATTAATAGTGTGTGACATTGTTTTTTCCACAAAGGTGAACACATTTTGTCTGGGGGGGAAATGGCCAGGTTTAAATGGAATTTTATTGCACTATAAATTTTTTATTCCCCTCCCCTAAATTGTGCTGAATGGATCCTTTCGACCCAAGGCTCTTTAATTTAATGCTTCTGATAATATTGAATTAAGACATGAACTTCAGACATCCATGGTGATGCGATGTATTCTATATTCATTTTCCAAGCTACTTATCCTCAACTGAATAATTACCGTGGTCCCTTGAGATATCAGTGACCTCTATTGTCGTAGTATTTTTATAAAGTTTTTTTTTTTTTTGGTTGTCTTTTGACGTAGTACTATAACTATCTGACCGCCAATAAAATTATTAAAAAAAAAAAAAATGGCGGCATGAGACAAGAAGACACATAATGGACCCATCAGACTAGCTCTTGCTGATCTCAGACTACTGAAATAAAATCATGTATTCCGATACCACCGGATTCCATTTTTTGCGATCATTGTCAACTCAAATGCAAACGGATACATTCGTTACCTTGGCGATGACAACACAAGCGGATTGCGCCGACTGTATTATAAGAAGAAAAAAATGTGTTGGCGGTCAGGACAGGGAGGACGTCCATAGTCAGGGCTTGCTTAAGGTCCGTTCAGGTACTTTCAATATGATGAGTCTCGCTAGCAACAAAGCGTTATGTAGCCTAGCATGCTAGTGCTAGCGCTCGTAGTTGTGTGTAAACGTGCTGCCGTTCAGTTGAACGCATGATCTGACCAGAGCAAAGCACATACTTGAAAGCTCTCAAAGCACACAACTAAGAAAAATGTCACAAAAAGTAATTAATTGTTCAAAAGTAATAGTTAATTGTTGTGCGTACTTACTGCCATCGAATAGAAGACCATTCCTGCTGTCTCTCACTATGCCTCACTAGCATGAATAGATGAACAAAGATACTTTTATTTAAGTAGACTCATTGCTCCATCTTGTTCGGATCTGCGACGCTTTTATCATTTTTTTGAAACTCGCCGGTCGTTGATTGGCCCCAAAAATTCTGATCGTGTAAAGCCTTGTTTTTATAGAATTTAGTTCCATCCGTTGAAAATAAATACATCGCTGGTGCCGTGTGAAGTTACTTTTTGTGCCAAAATGCTGACTTCCGGGGTGTACTGTTACAAGAATAAAACAGGAAGTAAGTGAAAAACTTACACATACAAATCCTTTTGATATGATAAAATGGTGCCAAATAAGAATTACAACAATATAATGTTGAACTTTTAGCTGAAAGGTTAATAAATATTAAGTCAATTTGATTAGTTCATTAGGTCATAAGTTTATTGATACTGGTGGAAAAAGAACCTCGAGTCATATTTTCATTTTATTCAATATTCTGGACTGCTGGGAAAATGGATGTTCATAATTTCCAGACCCTTTATTGAAACAATGCAACTTTTTTTTTTTTTTTTTTTGACCCAGCTCTGTAAACAAATTTGAATCGAGGATCATTTGGAGTCATCACCAGAGTTGCTCAAATTCAAACAATATCCAACCCTAATAGTAACGTGCTACATTTACTCAAGTAAAGTAACACTGAAGAAAAATTGTACTTGTCAGTGACGTTTGAATGCACCATATTTTTTTACTGAAGCGTTTACACCTAGAAGAATTTTTTATTGCCTTACGATGATCAACATCCCCCTCACTACGTGTATTATTCTGTGCGCGATCTATTTTAAGAATATGTCCGACTTCCCCCTACCGTGCTGTTGCGGCAACCGAACACGATCGCTCGTGTCATTTGACTCCAATTCATCAATCTGATGGCACAAGTCAGTCACATGACCACACATACTTTTGTGGGCTAATCCCAATGAGTCATGGGGGGAGCTGCATGAGTGTGAAATGGACAGACTCCAAAAAAAACAACTTTATGTGATGCAATGTAGTCTTGTGCCTGTCCAAATGTGGATATTTCGCTATTTCATCTGCCAACGTTTACCCCAATTTTATGCTCATAAGTCACTGTTAAAGAAAAAATGCTTCTTGAGGATGCAATGGTGTACTCTCAAAATGTAAAGATTCATCTTCCCTTAAGTGTTTTATCAGCTAAACAGAATATATGTGCGTGACTTAGAGGGGTGGAGGGGGAAGAGATCACGAGGGTGGACGACTTCAAGTACTTGGGGTCAACAATCCAGAGCAATAGAGTGTGGTAAGGAAGTGAAGAAACAGGTCCAAGCAGGTTGGAACAGTTGGCGGGAGGTGTCTGGTGTGTGATGTGACAGAAGAGTCTCTGTTTGTATTAAGGGCAAAGTTTATAAAGTAGTGGTGAGGCCGGTCATGATGTACGGATGAGAGACTGTGGCACTGAAGAGATAACAGGAAGAAGAATTGGAGGTGGCAGGAATGAAGATGTTGGGGTTCTCTCGAGGAGTGAGCTGGCTGGATAGGATTAGAAATGAGCTCAACAGATGGACAGCCAAAGTTGGATGTTTTGGAGACAAGGTTCGAGAGCGCAGACTTGGATGGTTTGGACATGTCCATAGGAGAGAGAGTGAGTATATTGGGAGAAGGGTGACGAGGATGGAGCTACCAAGGAAGAGAGAGCGAGAGGAAGACCAATGAGAAGGTTGATGGATGTTGTGAGGGAAGACATGAGGACAGTTGGGGTGTTGGAAAGGAAGATCCAGGAGAAAAGATTACACACTGTAGCAACCACTAACGGGACAAGCCGAAAGGAAGAGAACAACAGTGTCTCTTCTGTCCGAACCCACCTGCACTGCGTAGCGAGGCAGCAGTGAACCAGATGGGATCTGGGGCCCCTTTCTAAGCCCGGCAGCAGTTAAACGAGCTGCCGGAGGTCTGGTCCAACATTGTTTGGGTCGACAGCTGCAGGGTGGGGAGGAGGAGCAGGAGGGGATAGAAAATGTTCCAGGGAGGACACTTAACAATGGAAAGTCTGTTGGATTTTAATAAAGGAGGAGGAGGGATAATTGAAGTGAAATGAATTTAAAAAAAGATGATTTTAGGTATGAATCTTTGGAGTCTCAAGCATGCATCAAATTTGATTTCCTTTTAACTCTTCAGTCGATTATAGTACCGCAGGTCTGAGAGGAATGCTAGTTAAGGTAGCTTGTATGTCATGTATGTTCAACATATCTGACAAAGTTACTTGAATTTGGTCACGGAATGAATTTAACTTTCCTCAAGGCACCACTCTACCCACCTACGTGATGACACCAGCGACTGGAGTGATAAGACAATCACTTGAAACACAACCGTGCGAGACATGCTGGACTCCAACGTGTACCTCGCAGGGCTGTTTTAGTGGTGGGAAAAAAAAACAGTTCAAAGCCCATCTCCACAATGGAGAACTACATAGTTTTCAAAAATGGCTCATCTGTTTTGAATCAAATCTCTAAATTCAGTTTACAGTGCCTTTGACAACATTACGGAGAAGACTCTTAGCATGGTTGAGATTGTCTGTGATGACCCAAGGATGGGATCAGCTCTTTGAAAAGAAACTAGCGCGGGGCTAGCAAGTAATTACATGAACTACATTCAGTGTAATGGTTAACTGTTTGGGACTCGTTTGATGATTTGCCTTATGTGAAACCAGCTCGTGTTGTAAAATTGGTCAGGGAACGCCGGTCCAGAAGGCTTTCCTTTGTGACTGTTCTTGATCGAAGTATTGAACGGATCGACTTCCCGGCACAGCACAGCTTCACGTCTGGTGAGGCGATCTCACTTCATCTGTAAGTTTACCGTCACCGATGTTTGTGAAAGACCCCATGAGCCGCTCGGCGAGGCACGAATATCTGTTAACGTGTCCACCGCAGAGTAATGCAACTTCCTCCCATCTGTTTGGCGTCCTTTTGCCGACTCATCGTGTTTTGATTGATGTGTGATAAGCAAAAGTACTCTGTGAGAAAGTCACGTATCAAAATAGGAAGATCACCCGGGTCTTGACAGTCTGTTTGGACGCGTCTTGGTAATAATGATTCCTTGGAATTTTTTGGAGACGGGTGACGAGGAACAAGGAAATTTTGAAAAGCCGGACATTGCAATCATAAAATGCTTATCAGTTATGAAACTTTTGCATCTACATTCTCAACTATACTATTTCAAAAAAATTTTGAGCTGTATTTATTTTTTGCTTCAGATTTCAAACGAATATCCAGTACTCAAGCCGCTTATCGTCACACGGGTTGCGGAAAGCCGGAGCCTATCCGGGCTAGCTTCGGGCGAAAGGGAGACTAGACCCTGAACTGGTCGCCAGTTAGTCGCAGGGCAGATATCGTCACCATCACTGAGCGGGAATCGATCCCACGCTGCCTGCACCAAAGGCAGGCGTGTGTACCTCTACACCATTAGGGACCTGCTGAAAAATAAATAAATGTATTTCAACTATACATGTATTTCTACTATGCAGTTTATTATCAGGTAAAGCTAAAAAAGACAATTTTTTTTTTAGGTTCTGAACGCATTATTTCTTTTTCCATTAATTGTAATGGGAAATATCGATTCGGCTATTGAACAAATCTCTTCTCGAAACGCGTTCTAGAACCGATTGTGGTCGAGAACCGAGGTTGTACCGCACGCCACTTTGTCCTGAAACCCTTTGTTGTCGTTTTTCAGTTATGCGGCCTGGCATTGATCGTTGTGGGAGTCCTGGTTCAGGTCGGCTTACATCGGACTGTCATGATTCAGGACGCGTCGGCCTCTGGAGCCCCCATCGTCATCATCGCCATCGGGGTGGTCATTTTCTTCATCTCCTTCTTTGGCTGCTGCGGTGCCTGGAAAGAGAACTATTGCATGGTCACCATGGTAACTATTTGTGACTATATTTCTGAAGTGGTGTATCCTTTTTTTTCTCCTTCCCCTCTTTTAATGCATTTTTTTTGTCCCTCCCACAGTTTTCCATCCTTCTCACATTAGTCATCCTTGTTCAGATTGCAGCGGCAATCACTGGTTACGTCTTCAGAAACAAAGTAAGCCCCCCCCCCAAAAAAAAAAATGTGTGCAAAATCTGTGTATTATATATACATCGACACAACTCAACTGTAAAAGGTAATCATGCATAGATTTTTTTTTTTTTTTTTACATATGTATATATATATATATATATTTTTTTTTTTTTTTAAATGATGGTGACCGTTTACAGTCAACCATCTAAGAACCCCAAAGGATGGATATTAAGTTCTTATCCCATTAACTGAAATAATAACCCTCTGAATAGATTTATTTAAAGTACCGTAATTTCTGGACTATAAGATGCACCGGATTATAAGCCTCACCCAGTACATTTTTAAAGGAAAAGCCATTTTGCACATACATAAGCCGCATGTGCCCACATTGAAACACGAGATATTTCCAAAGAAAGACGGTACAACAGAGTTTTCAAAGTTTTAATAATATAATTTAGCTTTTCTTTCCAAGCAGTGCCTGTTACACGGCAGCAACATGGTGGCACAACGCTAACGCTAGGACAGCGCTAACAGGGGTGGTTTAAAAAAAAAAAAAAAAAAACACCAGTAAAAGTCACTGAGACGCTGCAGCAATATGCTAGCACAGCGCTAACGCTACCACAGCGCTAACAGAGCCGGTTAAAAAAAATAAACACTGGTAAAAGTCACTGAAACGCGGGAGGAACATGCTTCAGGCCGCCTGCTTTTATTACTTCTGAAAGCTTTTTTCATCTTTTTCCATCGCTCCAGTTGTTCCCGCCGTTTCCAGTGTCTCAGCATCGATTCATTGACGTGCCGCAGCTCTGTTTTCTGTTTCCTTCTTTATCGGTCAGCTGGATTGCTTTTAACATGAAATCTGCGTCATGTGCGTTTCTTCTTGCATTTTTCACGTTGAGGTTTCCGTTCATGCTAATTTTATTCATGCACAAAGCTCGAAGTTACATGAAACTTGAGTCGTTCTCGGCACATATTCCACCTGTCTCAATTTGACCTTTTCTGCTCGAGCACCCCTGGCGGCCGTTAAAAAAAAAATGCATGAATTCACCGCATCATTCCATAAGCTGCAGGGTTGAAAGCATGCGACAAAAGTCGCGGCTTATGGTCGGTAATAAGTTAGTTGCAGTCATAGTTGTTGTTTGCGCGACCTGTGATTGGCTGGCAACCGGTCCAGGGTCAACCACACGACTTGCTGCGCCCCCAATTAGGATATAGAAAATGGGACCGATGGATTTAATATTTATTTACCTTTTGATGACAATCAAAAATGGAAAGAGTGAATGCTTCACTGATTTCTACTGCACGTGAGACGTTTTTATTATTATTTTTTTTTAACCTCCGTTGTGTTTCCCGCCAAGGTCGCCGACGTTGTCCAGAACAGTCTGGCCGACATGATTTCCAGGTACAGCAACAGCTCCGCTGAATTCAAGGGCAGCGTGGATGCGCTTCAGAAGGACGTGAGTGCAGTCACGGTCTTAATGTCCGACTACGCGTTGGCGTATCGGCTCGGCATCCTGGGGCGGCGCCGCCGCATTGTTTGCCTTCGCATCCTGTGTTGTCACAAGTCAGTGGTGCGCATTCGTCACCAGCTTCTTTCCCTTTTGTGTTGCCAGTTAAAATGCTGCGGCATCAACGGCTCCGCCGACTGGCTGAACTTCCGCCCGGACGGGAACTCCGTGCCCGACTCGTGTTGTTCGAATGTGTCTACGAATTGTGGCGTGGGGGCCATGACGGACCCTGGCAAAGTGCACCAAAAGGTAACCCCACGCCAATTCCACACCACAACATTTGTATCAACTTGCATCTTTTTTTTTTGTTGTTGTTGTTAAAATTGTGTAACTAAATAATATCCAGTATATTGGGCCATATCTGAAATAAAAACATTGGTGTGTGTGTGTACGTCAATGATAAAAATCTTGCAATACCCAAAATATATTTCAAGACAAAGAAGTGAAATACTACTGAATTACAATAATCTGAATTAGTAATACTCTCAGATGTATAATACTCATATTCGATAGTGGTGGTCATGGGAATTAATAGTTGCATAAATGTTTAGTGGTACAGCGAGAAAGCATTGGTCTCACAGTTCTGAGGACCTGGGTTCGAATCCCGGATCCGCCTGTGTGGAGTTTGGATGTTCTCCCCCGTCCCTGCGTGGGTTTCCTCCGGGTGGGCACTCCGGTTTTCTCCCATATCCCAAAAAATATGCATTAATTGGACACTCTAAATTGCCCGTAGGTGTGATTGTGAGTGCGGCTCTTTGTCTCAATGTGCCCTTGCGATTGTCTAGCGACCAGTTCAGGGTTTGGCTGGAAATCTTATATTTAATCTAGTTTTATTGAATTTAGTACAGTTCTGTTTCAATTGTATGCGGAGAAATGGCCTTTTGATTTATTACATTCTTATTTTTAGTGATTTTATGTAACCCAGTGGGCAATAATAAATGGTAATAAATATTTTTCCTCGTGTCTAATGTTCATAAATTGAACTGATTATAACCACTTGATCAAGCCTTTTCTAACATTCCAGATTACGAAATAAGTAAGGTTTGTGTGATTAATGCGCAATTTTGGAATCTGCCAATCCTCAAAGCTGCGAAATCAGTTTCTGATCGGAAGCGGAAAAGTTAGAAACGTCCCGAAAGTATGTATTTTCACAACGTACTACAAATGGGTCCATTTCCCCACGTGGTTCAGTTGTTCTGAGACAAAAATAGACGGAACAATAATATACAGCCCCCTCAAGCACAGGTGTCAAACTCAAGGCCCGGGGGGCCAGATCCGGCCCGCCATATGTTTTTATGTGGCCCGCCAAGGCAAGTCTTATGTGTCAACCTCCATGATTCCTGTTAAAAATAAAAATAGTACAAAAATTTCAAATCATCCCATCATAAATGAAAATATTGAGATATTGCAAGCATTTTTGTGTTACCAAATCCCAACAAGAGATGAATGACCCATTATGCTTGATTTCTGATTCCAAAACTAGTTCATAAATTTGAGACGATTATAAAGATTTTTATGGCTTCAGTCATAAAGGCCCTCTGAGGGGAAACTGGACCTACAATGTGGCCTGTGACAAAAATGAGATTGACACGCCTGCCCTACGAAAAAAAATCTCTTAGCAGGTTGAATTAAAAAGCAATGAGAAGGAAGCAGTTAAAAAAAAAAATGTAATTTATAGTAAATAAATTTTTTTCAACTTGACTGTGGATGAAGAAGAATGTGACACCTTTGTTCTTTTCTGCCGTCCTGCAAGGGTTGTCGCGACGCACTTGAGGAGTTTTTGAAGAAAAATATCCTGTGGGTGATCATCGCAGCTCTTGTCCTCGCTTTTATTGAGGTACGTATGGACTCCATCAAAAAGCCCAAACATTTGCTTCGCATACTAAAAATTGACAAGACCTTCACTGCTAGTACGACGCTGGTTTTATATAAAGCTTTTCTACGTGTGCAAAGAAACGTTACAACTAAAATAGTTTGTATAATCTTTATTCCTCGTGCCTCAATGCGGAAAAACATTTTCAGTGCGGGCTGCAAATTGCATTACTCTCAATATCAAGGGCCAACCCCAAATCTCAAGTCTTTGACTTTATTATTTTTTTTTTTTTTTTTTAGCATATTAAAACAATACTAAACGGTAAGCAAACTACACTGACCAAAAATATACATTCTATATGGAAGTTAATATGTGCCACCAGGATTTGAATTTAAAAATGCCACTGAGCATATTATGTTGTAAAATTCACATTATTTCTAAGTGATCACATTTTCAATAGGTGTATTTCAATTTAACTTTTCAATGTTAACAAATTCGCCATATTGGGAAAAAAAAATTCAAAACGAAATATTTTCAGTCTCCTGAGATTCAACCGGCTAAAATCTGCTGTCTGAAATTCACCATCTGTGCCACCAGGCAGGGTTACTTCAGGTCAGAACCCAACAGCCAGCCAATCCAGTCACGCTTTCTTCGTATGTGACTTCACATGACTAAGAACGCGTAACTGGATTGGCTGGCTGTTAGACAGTGAATTTCAGACAGCGAATTGTGGCCAGTTGAATCTCAGGAGGCTCAAAATATTGTTTGAATTTCTTTCATATGGCGCATTTGTTAGCATTGATCAGTTGAATGTGATCACTTTGAAAATAACAATGTGAATTTTACAACATAAAATTTTCAGAGGCATTTTAATTAAATCCTGGTGGCACATATTTATTTCCATAATTCTACACTTTTTTTTTTTTTTTGTTCCCATTTGAGAGCTGGAATTAAAGATCCATCTACAATGCTTTCTAGATACACAAAAGTCCCTGTCCCTCAAATACTCTGCACGGATCTGTAAATTTTTCATTTGTCAAGATCATCCATCACATAAAAATTCCGAGACGACATAATTATTGCACGGGTGTGCCTTAGGCTGGCCACAATAAAAGGCTAGCTCACCCAAAAATTGGGAGCAAAAACAAGTGTTATGTTTTTCTGCAATATAATCGAAAACATCACTGGGCAAAATGGAAGATCCTAAATTTTGGGCCATTTTGGGACCATTTATTTAGAACACGTGCACCTACATCATAAAATCATGTAACTTTTGTTCTCCATATTGCTAGCAAAGCATTGTTCAATGCCAAGTCGGTCTGAGACCACACAAAAATATGTCTTATTGCACGATGCCCGGTCTTGTCCGATACCATTAGACATTTAGAAGATGAAAATAAACAAATGTACGTGGAAAAATTTGATAAACTAGTCATAGAGGACCCATATTTAATGCCGAAGTCGATAAGAAATTGGATTGTTAACCCGCTTCACTTGGACAACTGGATCTGGTGAGTACGTCGTTGAGATTTACAAAGAAAAGTTTGAAAGCTTAGAAAAGTCTGGACGCTTACAAATACTTCGTTGTTGGATCTGTTCTCAACGGGGAGACGGCTCGTGAACGCGGAAGCGTACTCTGCTACTCATTAACCTTTGCCGAAATCCATCTATCTTTTCAGATAGTGTTCAATACAAATACCAATATTTAAATAAACGGCCCCTGGTTTTACACAAGCTCACATTCATTAACTATGATTGGAAAAAGAAAATTACGACAGGGAGAGTCATCTCATCCGTACACGGAAGCGTATTGGGGCCACACTTAACCTCCGTAAAACTCTGCGACACTTTTTTTTTTTTTTTTTTTTTTTTTAAATACGCATTGTTCTCAAATAAGACAACTTGGCATTAAAAATGCTTCTTGATAATTTGAGATTGAGAAGAATAATTCCTACCCGAAATGAAGCGATCGCTGCACAAGCGTGTGTGTATTTTGGTTGGGCGCCATCCATCACGTTTAATTGTTGAAATCCATCCATCAATATTTTCTGGTCTTTTCAGCTGGTATTCCATAGAATGATCTCTTTGAATAATATCTGTCTCGTCTGTTGTGACAACCAACAGCACAACAGGTTTCGGGTATTGTAAATATTCTCCTCCGGTTCAATGTCGAGCAGCTCTGTCTGACCGGCAATATGCCGCCGTGAAAACGGCGACGTCACGTGCACGAACTCTATTGCCTTTAAATATGATTGAAATGTTTGGGTCGTTTTCAACCTGTAACCGTAGTTACATTTTGAATCCTTGGATTTGACTTTATGGCCCGTAGAAGAGAAAGTTTGGACACCCACGGTATAAATTGAAGGTGGGTTATCGTCGCTCGCTACGTGACGCTATCCAAACGCAAACATTTACTCTCGACGAGACGCGCGACGCGGATCCTGTTGCCGGGTGGCGTTTTTAAAAGGTCCGACGCGTTCAAATAACCTGCCGTCGTTTTTCCGCCTTCCCTCTCGTAGATCATGGGCATCGTGTTCGCCTGCGTACTGATGAGAGGCATCCGGAGCGGCTACGAAGTCATGTGAGTTGCTCCGTGTCAGAGTTTGCGGAAGACCACTTCACGGGCACTTCACTTTTTATTTTATATATATTTTTTTTTTTGGGGGGGGGGGGGGGGGAAGAAAATAGTGCACAGAACAATCTCTCAATCTCTCGTCCCTTTTAGCCTCATCTTTGCCTAGGTCAGGATTTTTTTTGTGGTTTGATAGGCACGCAAGGTCTTTCTCCTACACCACCGTCTCCGTTTGTTGCCATTTTTCTTGATAATTGACAAAATTCTTCGCTTGTTTGCAGTAAGAATTTTTGGATTTTTGTTTTTAACGCTTGTTGGTTCCGAGTTTGTTTTTATTAAAGAACCTTTACATCCAAACTGGTTTTCCAGAGTAAACGTTTATTTTATTTTATTTTATGGATATTCATTTCAATATGGCACGTGAGCAAATATACAGCAAAAATATGAAATGTAAGTCCTTGCAGAAGGCAGTCATAGGTCAACCCCCCCCCCCCCCCATCAGTTGTCTTCACTTCAGCCCAAACAATATTTTGATCAAAAAATAATATTTTACCACAACCATGCAAGTAATCTTTTTTTGTCCCCCAGTCTTCTTCGGATTTAACAGCTTTTTTGCTATTGTTCCCATACGTAATGTTTGAAAATAAATATGTGCACACATTTGGGTAAAATACGCAAAAACGAAGCTGAGCACTTTCAACATAATCAAGTAAAGAAACCCGTGATGCATTCCCAGTGACGGACTTTTGAGTTTCAGTCTGCGAAACGTGTAAACTATTCTGCAAAGTCGACGTAAACACTTCTCAAACACTGACAAGACGCTTGACATAATTTGTAAGCTTTGACGTAAACTCGGCAATTCGAGACTTTGAAATCTGAAAATCTTTCCAAGAAAAACTCCATTTTGAAGTGGTTTCCCCCCTTGAGAGAAATAAACGCTGACAGCTCTTTAAGACGTCCTTCAAAGAAGGAGGAGGAGGAGGAGGAGGAGAGCTCCCGGGGTTCTTGTCACGGGTGGCTGATATTGTCCGGGTAGTTGGCGGAGAGGAACACGAGGCAGTGCAAAAGGAGGGAAACGTCAGAGTCTGGGGGGAGCGACAGACGACAAAAACAAGGTTAACGCGTGTTGGGAGCCATTTTGGAAACCTTCACGTCACCCATTAGCATTCTGTTACAGTTCAATTAATCCCCCGGTGTGATGGTCTGAGCGCTCCCCCGTGCTGAAAAGTCTCCTTGTGATGAATGCGCACGCCTTACTCACAGGGGAACTCTGGGTATGTATCCGACGCTTACGGGGAATTCCCCTGCTACAGAGGGAGCTAACATACGTTAGCTTAAGACAAAAGTACACACATACTTTCATACGTTCGTAGTGTTACGTGTGAATTTAGACCATCGTCCAACTTTTGTTCAAACCAGCAAAATGCGACAAGGCAGTTGTATTACGTTTCAGACAGTTTCATCTCGCACACATCAGCACGATAAAATTGCTAACACAAAATACGCATTCAAGAACAGAGTAGTTGAGCCACAACGGCGACTAGTCGCCGATGTTAAACGACTGTTCCCAAACAAGCAAATGTTCGTCCCGGCGGGTATCCTAAGTTAGCGAAAGTTCCAGCCGGCGTCCGTGTAGTGAGCGTTCCGATCAGCGGTGAGGTCTTAAGAAGAAGCCTCCTTGTCCGTTCCGTCGTTCTCGTCCTTATATAGGCGCTCCTTAAAACATTTCATGCACACGTTGAAGCGCTGAAGGGGACGTTTCAGACTGGCCCGGAAGTTTAGAAAATACGCGCGTAATCACAAGAAGACTTTTCAGCACCGGGAGCGCTCAGACCATCACACCCCGGGTTAGGGTACAAAGAATATAAAGAGCAAACCGGTGTATGTACGTACTGTAGTATTTGCTGCATGAGAGCCTTTACAAAATTATCGTAATTTCCAGCCTACAAGCTGCGACTTTTCCCCACACGCTTTCAACCCTGCGGTTTTTGCGGCGATGCGGCTAATTTGTGCATTTTTTTTCTAACGGCTGCGAGCGGAAAAGGTAAGAATGGGACCGGTGGAATATATGTGCCGAAGAAGTGACTTTTACCAGCACTGTGCTAGCGTGTTGCTGCTGTGTTACTGGCGTGTCTCAGTGATATTTACCGCTAAGTTTTATATTAACCGGCCCTGTTAGGGCTAGCACGTTAATATTAAACTCTTTCTGTGTACGTATGTACGTACCAAATGGTATTTCCTTTACAAATGTACTTTGTGAGGCTTGTAAATCAGGTGCGCTCTGTAGGCCGGGAATTACGGTAAATAGCTTGCGCATCATTATTTAGTAGTTTAAAGAATATATACCTGTGAGTACCGCGTGTATTTCAATATTGCTTGAAGCAACATTTCCACCGCATTGATGCTAACGGTTACGCGACGGAGTTTTGCATTAAGCTAGGAGATTTTCCCAAGGTATGTAATTTGATCAAATCCACAAGTCAGTCATTCTTGTTCAAACACTGGCCAATAAACGGCTTCAAACAAGCATTTGGGAGTCTTGTTTTTGTTTCATTTTTTTTTTCCCCACCTCTTCCAACTTTCCGCATTTAGTGCGTGTAAAATTTTGCAACAGCCCTCATCTTGAAAAATTCCTACATTGGATCACTTGTAAGTCGAGGTATTAAAGTAGTTAATAGTAAGTAGCAGTAAATTTCAATATTTTTTTCTTCTGTTTTTGAACGAAAATCGGTACTCGAGCGCCCCCGACAAAACCAGGAAATAATATAACGTGCGCGGTTCGACTAGCGGACCCACGACGCGCTTTGTTATTATGTAAAACTCGGCCTCTGTACGCAGACGTGTCCCGGTAGCTCCATTTGACTTTTTCCTTCCTTTTGGGGACTATGAACCCGCAATCGTGGCTTCAAATAAGTGACACTAGAAAACCCCCCACCCAAGAGATTTGATAGTTTTGCATTCCTTTTTTTTTTTTTTCTTGTGAACTTTAATAATGCTCTGTTTCATTGGCCTTTCTGCTTTCTTTCAAAGATTTTGTTAACTCAAGTTACGAGTTCATGTTTTTGTATGTTACTTTTTTAAAAAATGAAAAATTTGCCCTTCTGCACTGTTGTTAGTTTAAAAAAAAAAAAAAAGTTTACAGGGCCAGATACGGCAAAGCACTCCCAGCCTGGCCTACTCTACTACTAATGCATACATTTTAAGCAAAAAATATATTTCTTAAAGTATTTCAACTATACATGTATTTCTACTATGCAGTTTATTATGCAGGAAAAGCTTAAAAATGCTTTAAAAAGCCAATTTTTTATAGGCTTAGAACACATTATTTCTTTTTCCATTAATTGCAATGGGAAACATCGATTCGGTTTTTGAACAAATCATTTCTGGAACGGATTGTGGCGGAGAACGGAGGTTGCGCTGTGCTGTACTGGACCGTAATGCCCACACAAAATAATTGTAATGGCCTATAGATGGCAGCAAAGCACTTTTCCGATTAGAAAGGGCCTGAATAAATGAAGCTTGCTCACTGCAACATAGATGGACCGTACTAAGATGGCAAAAAAAAAAAAAAAGTGCAATTTCATGATAGATATGACTTTGGCCCGAGTACAATGTGATAAAGGAAAAATGGTGACAATCTGGGGTTTGACTTTACCTTTAAGGGAGGAGGACATCTGAAGCCATTGGTGCAACCACACTCGACACTGGTTGACACCGAGACGATCCGAGTTCAGGCCCCTCAAGTAGCAAGCCTGGGGGGGGGGGGGGGGACCCGACTGTCGGTTAGCGGCTCTTAAAAGCAAGGCACGTGTTGGCGGGGGGGGGGTCAAGGGGTCGCACCTGTCTCACTTCGGAGTCGCTGAGCTGGTGCGGGCCCAGCCTGCTGAGGGCTCGGTCCAGGTGGAGCACCTCCAAGGCGTGATTGGTCAGCCGGCGGCCAATCAGGAAGCCGGGGAGGTGGGGTGTCAGGAAGAGCAGAGGGCTTATGTCTCTCTTTTGGGGGAAATAATCATATTTTCTTGCATTTCAGCAAAATTTGAGTATGACGGGTGGGCCATAGCAGTTTGCACAATGGTGATTTCAATAAATGATTGGACAAGAACAGAACAAAAAATCTTCAGAATTTATGAGATGGTTTTGTCTTTGTCATCTTTTTTTTTTTTCTTTCATAATGCGATCCCTTGCAACGCTTTCGGTGTGCGTTCCTGTTTTAGTTTAGAAGTTGTGTATGATGATGATATTGATATCTTTGTTTTGTTTTTACTCACCATTTGATCCACGGTAAGATTGCTTAAGCCCAGAGGAGACCCGGAAAACAGACTCTGCACCGCGAGGATTTCCGACACTTTGGGGTTTCCTCCGTTTTGTACCTGTGATTTGAATAATAAGCGCAATTTTTTGGGGATTATTTCACCCAATTTATTTTATTTTTTTTCCCCAAATCGCAAAAAAAAAAAAAAAGCACAACCGATACCCCCGATGATTCCCCAACTGAATATTTTCAATGATAAATATACATAACACCTTACAACTTTACCTTTGGAAAATAAATGTCTTGGAAATAAAATTAAAAAAAGCACTGGAAGTGCAATGGGAAAGACTCAATTTCCACTAACAACCCAAGCTAAATTGAACTACTTCCCCTACATACAAAGCTTAGTCCCTTAATCCAAACAATAATTCCCTGATACCGATGACTGCTATTAGCCAGGTGTTTGGCGTCATATTGTGGCATGATAGGGTGTTATAAAAACAGCAATCAGGTGAGAATAGATTCCACAGAAAAATGTGAATTGGTATATTTGGTTTTGGGTTTTTTTTTTTTTTTGTAATCAGTGTACAACAAACTTTGTATGATGCAGTGGATCCCTGACTTAGGAGTTGAATTTGTCCCGTGACCGCTCTTACCTCGAATTATCTTTCCCCATCGAAATGAATGGTCCAGGACAACATTGTGCTCCTTCTAAAGCACCCAATCGCCACCAGGGGGCGGTAGTATAGTGCACACACAGGGGGAACCCTTTAACAAAGGAATAGCCCACTATGCTGTAATACTAGTACGCCTATGATAACTACTACATTTGTATTTTTATGTACAAGTATCAATTGTTACACCACTGTTGGTAGCTGAAGATGTGGTGGGACACTCGGTGACGACGCGGTCTCAATGTGCCGTACGACTAACCGGCAACCAGTTCAGGGCGTCATCTCCCTTCAGTTTAGGGTCAGCCGGGCTCGAGCGACCTCCGACCCTGAACTGGGTAAGCCGTCTTGAGAATGGTTACAGTACTTTGACTTTTTTCACACGCTTTCAACCCTGCGGTTTATGCGGTGATGCGGCGCCAGCGTTAGCGCACCTTGTCATTGGGCAGTGGTAGTGGGGAAGAAATAAAGTTGTTCAACAAAAAAATGTGTAAAAAGC